>NC_083744.1:6476599-7200349 GCF_033458585.1 Syngnathus typhle
CTTTACAGCCGGACAAGTCACAGAAAGGCTTTGCAAATTTTCATCAATACCTGTTTTAAATTTTGCAGTTCAGCTCCTTGCTAGAGAACAACAAGTTGTATAAAAAGTAGTGAAACACTGAACAGTTGATGATCACACAGAGAGACTTGCCAGAAACCACCATTACACTTGGACACGTGCGTTGAAATTTTTACTGAAGATCAAATTAATATCACCCATACCCGTGTCAAAGTTGAGGACGCGGGCCGCCTCTCCCTCCACGGTGACAGCGACATTGTCCCCCTCGATGTAGGCGGCGCTGACGCGTCTGTGCGACAGCTGGACCTCAAAGAGGCGGCGGCTGCACTGCATGTGGTAGAGCGTCATGTCATTCAGCCGCGGTTCGATGTCCGTCTTGTACGCGTTGAAGGACTGATAGAAGATGTTCTTCATGATCTATCCGAGCAAAGAAAGAAAGACGCTCCTTACAGTGACATATTGGACAATAAACCTCTCAAGGAAAGACATGTTTATCATTCATGTGACCTAGATGTTTGTAACTGTAATGTGATTTTTAAATTAAGATATTTATCTTATTATCGTGATAAGTGGTTCTTCACAGAGAATAAAGAATCCATGCCAGTGCATTGAGTATTATTTGTGAGCTCCAACATTTGTGTTGAAAAATCTATTTATCACAGGCACAACAGTATCAATTATTTTTTTAAGAGGAAGTCAAATGAATGCATGAATATAGCTAAAACTGTTCAATAAATGATGAGATGTAGACACATAAGGACATATTCAATATGAATTAAACCGGCAAAATCCCCCTGTTTTCGATCTATCTATGGGGGCGGCCAGATTGCCACTTGCTGTCTATTGAAAATGAGATCACGATTGTTCAGGTCTCAGGTCACAACCAATCACAGATCAGCTTCTGAAAACTGGTGAGATGTGATCGGTTGTGAGGTCTCTCGTCACAACCTTTCACAGATCAGCTTCTAAAAAACTGGTGAGCCGTGATTGGTTGTCTCCTGAGACCTTGCAACCATGATGTCATTTTTCCCAAGTGATTTTAGCCTGCTTAACTCATTTTCCACAAACACAATTTTAATCCAAATGCAGTGTTTGAACTAACGGGAACAGAAATTTTGGTGTGGACTTTCTCTTTAAATTGACTTGTTTTGGTGGCTTGGAATCAATGATGGATCATCAAAGCCCTGAAGATGAATATTTTCCAATTCAAGAGTAATGACAATGCCAGCCAACATCTTGCAATCTCTCCTCCTGTTCAGTGACGCTTGTCTTCTTTCTAAGCAACCTGGCGCAGACATCTGTTACCAAGTAACGCGACACACCAAGTGAATGGACGCCCACGTAGCAACAAGGATGGCCTTGCCATGCACCTGAGTGCGTATATTCTGCGGCCACAAAAAGAAGTACAAGCGCACACACACAATTCCTCTGAGTGCACCCACAGACTTGAACATGCTTTCAAAAACAACAGCACGGGCGCACGCACACACGCGCGCACACGCACACACATACACACTCTAATGGACTTCGACATAAGCATGGCCCAGCTGCTAAGTGCAAGGTGGTGAATACCTAGAAAAGCACCTTCCGTAAACATGGTTCCGTCGTTTGGTCAGTGCATTAGCAGCAGCGTATTTTGTCATTTTGGTGCTAAAGGCAAACCCCATAATTGCATACTATTAAGACTTGGACTATTACTTTTGATCATCAATTAAAAGATACAAACTCGAGAAAATTCCTTAGTCCATGCTCTGAATTAAGTCCTTAAACTCATTTTAATCGTTATTATTTAATATGTGAGTGTAATCAATAATATCAAACATCATCAACAGTTTATCATTTTGTCGACAAGATGGAATCATCCATTGCATGAGAAGTGTGCGGGAGCATTTGGAACAATCATGATGTATTCGGCATGTTTATTTGGTTTTAAGTGTGTGAATTAAGACTAACGCAATAGCAAGTGCTTTAAATCAAATAGAATCTGGAAATCTCGGCGCCGCAGCATGAGCATTTTGCACGATTATTAATAGTATTTGTTAAGCACTGATAATTAGCGGAATATTATAATGTCAATGGTAGTAATATTCAATGGTGGTAATATTGTATTATTTATTGAGCTCACAGAATGTACATATGCTTTTTTTTTCCACGACTGCCTTCCACTAAGTAGGGGGGGAAAACATTACAAAAAGACAGTTGGTACTATTATTGAGAGGCAGGGCGTACGAGTATCTTACCGAGGAGTTGGCCGTGTGTCTGAGGAAGCGGACCATCCTGGCATCGGAGGCGGGACAGGCGAGGGCCATGTAGCGATTCCTGAAGGTGCCATAGATCTTCAAATGGAACCCTTGCTTGGCCAAGAGGTTGCGGTGCTCCCGCTGGGCTTCCACCCCGTACGCGGATAGGTCGAAGTAGAGACTGTGGGCACGGATCTCCGGAGTGGGCACCTGACGATAAAACAACAGAAAAACAGGGAATTGTCATTGTAGGTTTTGTGTTATGATGTAACAGTGAGGCCTGTTTACACAACATCACTCCATACTGAGTTTTTCTGACCATGATTTAATTAGATAGACAGAGAGAACTTTCAGAGCCACTTTCAAGTAATTGCTGGGATACAATATCTGGTATAACAACAATGCATAAAACATTTTCGGTATCATTGATAAACGCTTTATAAGGCAACGTTTTATAATTGGTTGTCAGTATTTGTTATGGGAAAAATGGCATTGAAATAAATTGTTGTAAATAGTTGCATTTCAGTTTACGGCTAGAAATGTCCATGCTAGTGACTCATTTAATTGGTGTTGGGATTATGAGGGGCTCCCTGGAAACATTTTGAGAACCTCTACTTTGGACAATATATGTGCTATGCATGACCTCCGAGGTAATGAAGTAGGGAACATACAGTACACGATTCCTTCTAATGGATCTATTTCAGTCCAACACTACAACATTACATCCCCATCCTCCCTCCAGCCGGAATTGATTCATCTCCCTTGTAGTGACATAAAGCAGCCAAGTGGGATCAAACAGCATTTAGTGGATGGCGAGATGATGGGGACCGGGACAGGCACGGGAAAGGACGGCGAGCGAGGCTGACAGGGTCGTATCCTGAGAGGCAAATTCAATCAGAACAGGAAACAAGCCTGGAGGGGGCTGGGGCAAATTAAGAGGAGGCCATATGACCTCTGTAGTGTGGAGGACGTGATGTGAATAGTTTAATAATAAAAGAGAGTATGTACCACCATGTACATTGGGCATAAAAAGTCTACACACCCCTATTCAAATGCTTGGTTTTGCGGCATAAAGAAATTACACCAAGACAACTTTAGAACTTTTTCCACTATTAAAGTGATCTGTAACATGTGCAAGATCATATTTTTAAAATATTTTTAAGAGGGGAAGTAGAATTAAAATTTAGTTGGTTGCATAAGTGTGCACACCCTCTTATAACTGGCATTTTGGTAAAAAAGTTCAGTCTTGTTTTTTGGACATAACACAAATGTGTACATGAGATTTTGGTATGGTCCAATGACATTAACATTTTGGCCATAATTCCAAAAGGTATGTTTGGTGTAAACACATCCCTGCTCAGTGTTCACTACAAAAAGAACACCATACTAAGGTTGTTGTTTTTTTTATCTCAGAGTCGAGGTGGACGACTTGATGAACAGTTAAAAAAAAAAAACGTCATTGTTAGCACAGAACATTCAGGCTTCAGTGGGAAAGCTATAACAAATACCAGGAAAAGCTTACCAGAACATCTAAACAGTTTCAGTTGAGTTGTACAGGGTCTAAGTCACATTAACACATCATGAAAACTTGGCATTTGAACAGGGGTACATACATATCCTGAATTTTTGTATCCACTGCATAAAGGTTCACATCAAATTACTGTTGTATAGAACCCACACAGCATGCTATGGAGCTGTAAATGTGATTATATATCATATCAAATATTGGTGCCTGTATTTATATTGGTGAAATAAATGTGAGAAATTGTCAATAAAAAGCTGTCTTCCACCCCATGAGAGGCAATTTTCAAAAAGTCAAAATACTTTTACTGACATGCTTATATTCATCACCGCTTTTATTATGACCCATTTGCTGAATTTGTGGCTTTATAGTCTCTTTAATATCCTGCAATATCCTGTTTTGACTGACTCCGCTCCGTACACTTCAGTATGTTTGTCCTTGCATTTGTTTATTGCACCTGTCTCTGGTCCAGCCTCTCGATGCTGGCGTTGGCTCCGTAGGCGTGGCACGACTCCACCATGTAGTCAGAGCTGAGACCCAGTACGGAGCAGGAGTCGCCACACGAGCCGTCGGCCACCACAATCACACGTGGCCACTCCCTGGCGGGGATGCGTCGCAGGTAATCCTCAGTGAACTAGTGAAAAAAAACACCTGTATTATCTTCCCATTATAGAAGAAGGAGTGGAGCTCTTTACAAGCCCGAGGCTTCGTCTCCCTCCTTGCACAGTTATTGATATAATAATATGTGCTAAACAATCAACTAAACTAAACCTATCAAAAAAAAGCAGTGGCACACGGCTGTGCCATGCAGCCTACATCATCTGGAGCAGGCAACAATTAGTATTCATCTATTGATAACATGACCAGAAAAAAAACATTTATTTTTTTATTTTATTTTATTTTATTTTATTTTATTTTATTTTATTTTATTTTATTTTATTTTATTTTATTTTATTTTATTTTATTTTATTTTATTTTATTTTATTTATTCATTGTCTCTTCTATCACACTGATTGCAGGTGGGTCTGTGGCAGTAATGCAATGCTACTTTTTTTTTCTTGACAGACGTCTCCCTCTTCATCTTGCAAAGTCCTCGGCGCCAAGGCGAAATGTGGACGTGTGAATGTAAAACAAGCTGGTAATGTGCAGGTTTGGATTGCGAGCATTGCTGTTTAATGAGGCGGAGAGGGGGACAAAAAGAAGAAGTCTCTGGTCTGCAGCCATGACACAAATATTCAGTGAGCATTCAATCCATCACCCACTCTGCATAGAAATAGTACATTCATGCCAACTTGGGTTGAACTCTGGCTGGAAAGAGAAGGGATGAGGCGTCACCCATTATTCTCATTATTACAAGTGTGTGTGCACAGGGGGAAGAAAGACCTGCGCAGACTCAAGAAATTCTATCATGGAATATTGTAGAAAAGTTGAGCACATTGGATTCAATCAACATTTAGTTTTGTTTTACAAAACTGTAGGAAAAGAGAGATTTTAGCAACAAATTGTAGAAAATGGGAAAGTCTTGGCACATATTGTGAATTAAGCAATAATTTGTCAAAGTTTGATATTTTTTGTGCATTGTTCTACTAAATTCTAAGACACCTGACATCATGTTATCATGAACATTGTCTAATGCCACGTAACCTGAACAAGGTTGCGCAAGTGTACACACCCTCTTTTACATGGATGTGTTTATCAGACTGCATTTTTTTGTGAGGAATTCAAGCTTGATCTTCAAGGCCATAATTCCAAAATGTACGTTTGGTTGTTCGAATATTAGGATATACTATGTGATTTGTAACTTTTGAACTTAGCCACAACTTCAACCACAAGGGGATGTGCACGCTCGTATGACCCCATTCTCAATTATTTTTAATAATTGAATGTTACGGGTTAGAGGTCACATTAATAGTAGAAAGTTTTTAAATGATTTATCTTGGTCTTATTTTATCATCACTAAAACATGGCATTTAAATAGGCATGTGTCGACTTTTTATAGTCACAAAATATGAAGATATGTCAGAAAATTATTTCCACACACCTGATGATGGTGTTTTGGTTGCCAGTTTGTCCTTTTAGAAGTGTCTATCATACAATCTTGTCAATACTGTAGAAACGTTTCTGACATCTTTTTAGATTTGTACTCCACCAGGCAGTGCAACCCACCTTTTTCATTTTTTGCCACCCAGAAGTATTTCGGCACCAAGTGTTTACAAACGTTGTGAAAAGGCATTAAAAAAAAAATGGACGTGTTGCAATACCTTAGTGCCGAGTTGCACCCTGACGTCCACCTGCTGCTTCTTCTGCTCCAGGATGCTGAGCAGGTACTCCTGGAACACGCCCATTCTGGTGAAGAAGTGCTCATCGTGCCAGCATCCCTCCATGTTGTCAAAGTCCACGCCGAGTCCCAGCAGAAAGTCCACGCTGCGTGGGTCCAGGGCGATCTGCTGCGGCCGGCAGAGCAGCGCGCTCCGGTTGCGCTCGTCCAGCACGGTCAGCTTCAGCACCTTCCCCGAGCGGACAGCGACCAGGGCGGCCGTCAGCCCTACGGGACCCGAGCCCACGACAAGCACCGAGATGCGGGCGCGCCACCGCCGGACCCCGTCCAGGCCGGCTTTGAGCGCCACGTAAACTGCCACCGCCACCACCGTGCTGAGCGCCGTGTCGTAGGCGAGGGCGCGGAACGTGTCCTCAGCCTCCTCCACGCCGACGTGTTGAGATTGCACGCCGTCCATGACCCGAGGACGCGGAGGAGGCGGCGGCGGCGGTTGTGTCTGGATAAGAGGCAGGAGGAGAACGGCCTCCCTTTCGTCCGTCAGCGAGAGGGAGAAGGCTGTCCCACGGGGTAAACACTGGCCGCCTGCGACGTGCCATGTGCGTCCTCACTCCCTTACTCCCTCCCCTTAGGTCTCGCGCCCTCGCTCGCTCTCTCTCTCTGAGAGTATAGGGCCAAATACCAAAAGTTAACCCTTAGACGTATTGGTTGAAACAAATATGCCCCGTTTTGACATTTGACAGCAATATTAAATAACAAATACCCCAAATGTCATTCTTTCACCTGAAATTGAATGACCTATAATAGGATAATCAAAGAATGTCATTCTTTCTTTTTCACTGAGGTTGCAAGGCAAATGTGACTCATGTCTACTAGTTATCTGTGTATTAAATCAAGAATCTTGACTTTCCATACATGTGTATTTTCTGTGGGACAGCGGTGGTAACATTCCCAAAGGAGTTTGAAAGCATCCCAAGAATGGTCAATGTTCCCACCACATTTGGAAAAGTTACCACATTGGAACATGGGGGAAACTTACATCAGGAAAAATGTCCAAGTCATGTATGTGTTTTCTTACAGGACATTGGTGATTTTGTTTGTGGGAGAACTTGAAACCCTGTTGCATCATGTTATCACCACGTTTGCACAAGTTCTTACCTTGATCTTCAAAAGGTCACGGGAGAATCTCAAAACAGTGAGAGTTATGTACAGTACAAAAGTATGTATAATTATTTTCAGGGGATAGAGGGGGTGGTGTTTATGGAGAGAACTGTATCTCCACCACATTGACCCAACTTTCTGTGTCGATCAAATTTTTAAATCAGCAGGTTCATGGATGAAATTCAAATATGTTTGGAAAAAAATCCACAATATAGCAGTGGACAGGATGAACCGTACACAAATGTTTTGATCCTAAACCCAAGAATTGACAAGCGTGCTGTTGCTTTGATTTCTGCAAAAGCAGATGCAATTCCATAGCAGCAGGAGCAGGTTACGGCGGTTCTGGTTCTACCAATCCATAAATGGCATCCTTTGTCCCTCTTCTCTTGATTCAATCCTACGCCTCGAACAAAAGGAGCTCAGAGAACAGCTTTTGAATCAGCTTGCCTGCATCCTCATCAGAGAGAAAAATCCTTAAGGCCTCACTGTTGCCATGGTGGATGACATTAAAGCATTCAATGATATATGCAAAGTAGGACGCAGTTGTTATGCCATGAAGAAAAAGGGGACAGGAAACTCATGAGTGGGAAAATATGACAAACCAAATGTTAGGTACCAAGTACTTTGTTACTATTGTTAAGTGATATTTTCAATACTTTAATTTTCTGTCGACATTATATTTGTAAGATCCAAACGCCATCAATTCACATTGGCAGTGGCGTAGCCAGGAATTTTTCCAGTAGGGGCGCGCGCCCACAGGAAAAAAGATCGAACATCACCCACGCCGTTCGCTGATCGCTAAAACAACATCCAGGTCCGGGAGGCAAACGGTGAATGGATAACATCGCGCACATAGAATAGCACAAGCACATTCGCGCAAGACCGAAAGAAAAAAACGGCATGAAAATGAAGAATCGAAAAAGCTCGATCTTTTTCAGCCGGGGCGGAGGGAGTCCTAACCGGGGCACCGCCCCGGCTTGCCTACGCCACTGCACATTGGCTTCCTCGCAGTGAAAGGACAGTACCACTTGGTGGTGTTGATAAATTCTCAAGATGGTTTGCCAACTGTCAAAAAAGACCACATTGGAAAAATAAGGAAAGACAAAATATTAGTATACAATCACGTTTTAAGCTCCTATTTTCCGTATCTGTAAATCAATGTCGAGAACAAAAAAATAAAAAATAACTTTTTTTTTTAATGTTAATTATATGCCCTGGATCAATAAAGGTTTGGGCTCACAGTGCTATTTTCTGTATTAAAAACAAAATTGGGAAAATGGTTTAGACTGATTTCACAAACATTTAGTAACAGTGCCCCTGTACAACATTTGGACTGCTTAGAAGCACAATGAATGTCTCTGGTGTGCAGTCAGCCGTGTGAAATGATAACACAGCACACTCAATTGTGTGTGTGTCATGGCCGTTCCAGTTCAGGGTTCTTGTGACGCGTCACTACTGGACTGCAGCCAACATATTCCGCTTACTTAACTCAAGGGCGGATAAATGCCAACATGGCTGAACAAACACAATGATCCCCTCACAGTGTGCAAACATTTCAGCATTCCCGCTGTTGGAATAAATTGTCATCGGACGTCAGCGCAGGAGAATCCGACACCGGCAATTTGCCTGTCAACCTAACCTGGCTCAGCCTGGCGAAGTAATGACGTGCGGAGGAGGCGAAGCCGGAGCCGTAGTGACGCGCACGGACAGCAGACCAGACGACTGGGAACATCAGGAACACCAAATCACCATGGTTACACACACGGTGTAATAAGGTCGGAGAGTGAGTGACGTCGGACTCTACTATCTCATCGAGTTTCTGGAGCGCGGCCATCTGCATTCTGGAATAATACATCTATGCAAGGGATTATGACGACAGACTCTTTTGAAACATGGTTATAAAATAATGTTTTCAAACATTTGCCAAGGAGATCTTTTATCTGGAAAAAAACTAACCTAACATAAAAAAACAATTTAACGATGAGGCCACAGAGAAATCAGATAAGAACCTAATTTCAAAACCCTTCAGTAAGACTCTGTGCAAAAGAAAAAACGGAATAATAGAATAACGAATGGCATGACTTGGTTATACTTGGAAAATAAAAGAGCTGAAGGCCATGGAAAATAAATTACATAATTTGGAATTTCCCGAGAAAAAAAGCAACAATGAACTCCTTGTGAATTTAATAGGTTAAAAAATACTTATAGTACGACACAATACATAATTTGAATTTTCCTAACAATCTAACAAAAACAAAAAATGTAAGAGCCTGCTGCTGTGAGAATCTTTTTTAAAAAAGCTCCCCGAATTAAAGTAGACATTAAAGAAAAAACACTCAAAAGAGTAGAAAATATGACAAAGTAGAGTTTCTGAAACCATTTCTTTAATGTTTTAAAAATAACATAAAAGGCGTGACGGTAATTTCAGATAAACTGAGAATTTAGTAGGAATTTATTTATAAACAAGAAAATGGAGTTTTAATATTAGGAAAAATAAAATTTTTAGGAGGAAAGAACCCCCAATATCAGATATAACTGATTACAGACTAATTTAGCGGGATTTTGGATTACTCGGGGTTGCCTAGAACATGTGATGAACACGCCATGTATAAATAGAAATCTGCTTCTTTTACAGCATGTGGTTGGAAAACAGTGCAGCTGTTTTGGTATGATTTCCTACTAAATTCTCCAGAGTATACTGAAAACCCCAAGCGCAACAAAAGATGCACACACCTGATTTGGCAGGGGTGGGTGGGTGTGTGTAATAAAACTTACACTAAAGGATCTTCCGCTTTAGACAGCACAGTGGATCACACTAAATGCTAAATCGCAAATGTTTCCTGAAAGAACAAAATTCTGAGAGTATGCATGTGCTCAAAAGACCAACAGGTTATTATCGACTGAGAAAAATGAGATGGTGAGAAAACCAATGAGCGTCACGACGAGTCTGAGGGGGATTGGTGTCATCTCCATCAAAGAGTGACTTTTACAACAACTTGCCATCTTGACACGATCCATCTGCTTGAATGTTCAGTCGCGGCGTAGCATTAAAGCGCGTTGTACTCCACACACTTGGATGGAACCGTCGTGAAGTGTTTTTGGCAGATGGTCATCAGCCTCTTTAGTCCCTGCGCAGGAGGTAGAAAATTGTGTCATTTGGCAAGTAGTGAATGAAATGGAAATCCGTGCACATGTGTGCAAAGTTCAATGAGGACTCAAAGTTGTCCTCAAGTGAGAATACGAGTAATTGTTTGTGCCCTGTGATTGACTCTCAGCCAGTTCAGGTGGTACCCTGCCTCTCCAGTTCACCCACCACCAATGCACGGGTGGATGTCTCAATGGATGTTATTGACTGTTGATTCAGTTTGGCCCTTTGTAAACCCAACACGGATAACCAAGATAAGCAGTTAGTCGAGACACCGTTTGCACACCTGAATATACTTCCTCTGCGTTTCATCGTTGAGGACGTGAGCCACGTGCTTGGAGAAGATCTTCTCTCTGCCCGTACGGGCGTGGATGCCCACCATGGTCACACCAATGGGCCAGGGGGCGTTTCCAATGGCCATCTGAAGATACGCGTCGTTTGCCTTGACGTACTCTCTCTCCAGCATGAATTTGATGATGTCAGTGATGGACTCCTTGATGTCAGCTGGTAAACCCTGACATGACAGAGAAAAATTAAGTTGGCTGTGAAAGCTGAGTACATTAGTGTGGGGCTGCAAAATAATGGAATTCTTTTTTCATAGGAGGTAGTGGCTATTTATGTGCATTTACTCAATTGTAAGTATATGCATGAACTATAAATGACACAAGTCAACAGTAGATGTAGACACATGACTGTCAGCATACACCAAGCAAAGAGCCACAACACGCTACCTTCTTCCTGAGCTTCCTAAAGAGAGGTTTGAGGTACGACTCTGTCTGCGAGTGGGTGGCACTGGCCAGCTTCCCCTGAACGCTGCGCTTCACATAGTCCTCGCGACTGTTCAGATCTTTGGCCCACACGCCAAGAAGGAACTGGAATGGGAACAGAAATGACAATCAAGTCAACTGGCAGAGAGTCTCGTGGCAACGATTGGCGCCGGTTGTCTTACGCGCAAGAACTTGTCGATGACCTCTTGGTCCCCGTCGTCATCCCCTCTTCCCAGAGTTTTACCGAGAGCCTGTATGGATGATAAATATGCATCGGACAACATCCAGTGTGGAGTTCTAAGTATAAGTAGCAGGTACACACAAATGAGACTCTTGAACTAAGAAGCAGCCTTGCTTTGAAGGTTAGCAGTTTTTAGGCAGCCCTCCCATTTCATGTCTAATTTTCTAGGATGTGTGAGTACCTCCAGTTCTTCAATAGTGGTGTTCTCTTCATGCACTTTGAGGTCATGCTGCGTGTCCTTTTCTCCCGGCTCTGTCCCACCAACAATTTCGTTTAGGTACTGCTGGTCAATCTTGTCCATGGCCGTCTTCAGGTCATTTCTATAACCCTACGCCGCACAGGCAATTGATGGTGATAACATGAACAACGTGATAAACACAGCTTGTGCTCTTGTGTCGCAGCTGAGCTCTGACTGTCAAGTGCAGTGTGGAGTACTGGTCAGACAGTTTACCGTGGTTTTAATTTGACTTGAGTGGCTGCATATGTGAAGCTCACTCATAGCCTAAATTTTGGCTTGCAACACAAAACAAAATAAACCAAGTGATCGCTCGTAACAGAAAAAGTCCCAAATTGGCTCACTGGTGACTTAAAGTATCACTGCGTTATTGGTTTTGTATTCCACCTAATGGTGCGTGGAGCTATACCTTGTTCACTTCTGGAGTCAGAATCTCAATCTTGCGGAGTCTCTGGAAAGCATCGTAGTCGGACTCTCCGAACAGTCGGATTGGCTCGCCTCGTTCCCTCAGCCGTCGGATGACCTAGTCACATTGATGCAAAAGACACATTTGTGTAATCATGAGTGTCTTGCTGGGAACCTTCTAGCGATTTTAGCCTCAACATCTACTTCATTTGACATGCTGAGCACATCTTCCAGGTTCAACTACTACATCATTCAACATAGCTTATAAAAGTCCACACACTGAGGATCACTAATAAGGAAACGTGCTCTTTTTTCTCTCTGATGAATTTAAGTGAAATGGACCCAGCTGAACTCACCTCCTGCCTTGACAGCGTCATGGGCAGCTTCTCTTCCGTTAGTTCCAACTCCAACACAGGATTAGCAGAGGTGGATGTTTCATTCTCTTCTTTTTTATCGATCTTCAACAGAAAAATGAGTACACAAGTTTAGTATTTGAATCTCAGATGAAATGCAGATTCAATGAGTGAGATTTGAGGCGGCAAGAACTTTTGGATCTCAGAATTCAATGAGGATGACAGCACAGATTTACATGCATATATTCCTGAAACGCCAAAGAACAGTGTGATGTATTCTCTAATTGACTGCAAGTGGTTACGTCTTAAAAAATAAAGTGGTGAACTCCAACATGCTTTCATTGACTCATGCAGAACTGATCATTTGAGGATGTTCTTAACAGGTTTAACCAAAATAATCTGGTAGAGCAGAGATGAGCAATTTAAATGATGGCGGGGCGATTTTTCAACGGAGACACTCATGGGGTCAAATATAAGCACACACTTCCTAAACAACATCATACAAAAAAACGAGCAACCGCCAACATACATTTTCCATGAAAAATGGTGGTTTGACCCACCCCCCCCAAAAAAACTAATGAAAATGTTTTTATTGTTAAGAAAAAAACTGTAATCACAAGAGTAAACATGATCATAATTTCTCTCCCACTATTAAAAAGAAATCAAACATGGAGAGCAAATAAAAATGTTGCAAATAATAGAACAGCAATCAAAGGAAAAAATAAATAATAATAATTATGGAACAAACATGTCCAATTTCAAACCAGTCTCCATGCGGACAAGCACATTAAAGCTGTGTTCTGATTTGGCAGTGTGCCTTCTGTTCCTTGTTAACTTTTAATAATTCAATGAAACAAGTCCAGTACAGGGAGCAGATGAAATTACATATCACCATGGAGAACTGAATCAAAATCATTGCAGGTATCAAAAGGTATCAAGGAAGTAGAAGCAGTATGACAATGTGCATTACAAAAAACAAAAGTAAACTCAAACTCTTTCAGCCATGCATCCCATCATACCAGTTACCCATACCTGGCTGTCAGGAGTCTCTCTCTGAACCTACAAATGCAGGTGGCAAGTTGAGGAGAAACAGCATAGTGAGGACAAATGCAGACACTAAATGCACACCTGAACCACCTTGGAGGTGTGTGAGAAAGAATGTGCGCGTGTGTGTGTGCACATGCGTCTGAACGGTGGCAAAATACTGAAGAGATGCGAGATCTCTTTGTGTGTTTGAATATGAACAAGAATCCACCTTATAGCCGCATTTTTGGAAGTAGTCCTCCTCCTCCTTGCGAGCAAGATCTCCTCTTTTGAAGAACCTTTTGGAGTCCTAGGAACAAAAAAAGGGGGTGCTGGGTTTTATGATTTACTTCTGCTGGAGGGGCAACATAGTAAATGGGACACTTTAGTAGGTACACATGAACACGCGATTGAGTAATACGAGGTTCATACAACACAATCTGGTCTAAAGCATCAGTAGTGTGCACCCAGAAACAATCAGGCTGAATGAGATCCCACACACACAAAATATATAGTGCAAATACAACTACATATTACACGTAAACATACTTACATAATTTTAAATTGTACATTCAAACGGTAAACGGTAAATTTACGGTACATGATGGGCACCATTTTGTTGTTGTTGACATTTTCATCCAGTTTGCACAACTTTAACGCTTCGGATAACATTTACTGAAAATGATCATTTCAGCTTTATAAATAAAGCTAGCCTGAGGATTCAGGGTCTATCGCTCGTGAGGCATATAACACGTAAAAGAGAAGTGCTTCTAGAACGTTCCTTAAAATAACAAGTTAGCATTAGCAAAGGGGGCTAACTAGCCAACACACTCACGTCAACGAGTTGTTTTTCCTCGATGAGTTTCCTCTTCCTCGCGATCTCTGCTTTGAGAATATCCATCCCGGCTATATAACAGTAGTCGATGTTTATTTTATTCCTAAAACAAACGTATCCTACTAGAAAACGATCATCAAGTGCCTACATTAGCAGCGCTTTCACGGCAGGAAGTAAAATGGTGAGATTTCAGTTTAAGAGTATGTTCGGCTACTCACGAGAATATTTCAAAGTAAAAGCATCAAACTCGGAGGCGATTCTTTAGATTTAAAATACAACATAATCAAGTCGGCGTATAATTATGCATATATTCATTTCATATTCATAGTCATATTAACCATTTAGCCTGTATTTATTTTTAAATCAAAATCCATGGAAAATTGTTTCATGCAAATTAAGTAGCATAAACTGTTGTCCAGTTAATGAAGTGATGTCTTTTGGAAACTAAGGATGCTTGAAACATTAATATGTGTTCAAATTAATATTGTTTATAATAATATATTACAGAGAAATAATGCGGTGAACACAGAATAGCTACCAGGCCCACGAGACTGAATCCAGATCCTTCCGAATCAAATCAAACTTGCCATGTGGAGGCTGAAAAGAGGTGCATAACAGTACTTTTGTTGTTTATTGTTATGTTGATCAATAAAGTTAGTGCCATTGAAAAGTCACTATGCTGTCTAATAGCTGTTTTTTTTTCTTTTTCATGATTTCCCCCCCACCTCTACTGCCGAAGCCTTAAATAGATTGATTGGCAATAAATGTACAACTCAATATAAAATTCCATTTCAGTAATAAATGCCTGCTTTTTTTTTTTTTTTTGGTGCAATAACAACACCACAGCAACAAGAATGCATGGGACACTGATGGACATGACTAGACCGGCTGGCCTGTGCCCCAAAGTTACATGTAATAAATGTGAATTTACAGTAATGTGTACATGAACTGCCTTTTTGAATTTCATTACCATTTTATAAAAGTCAAAGCTCAGTGTTTGTGTCTTTTTTGAATGACCTGTACAAGTGGCCGTGATTCACAGTATATAGTGATGCATTCATCTTAAAAGAAAAAAAGAAAATATGGTGGAGTTCACTTTGACTATCAAATTTTTAGATTTTGAGATGACTCAAATCGATTTGTCTTATTCATGACAGTATATTGCAACTGGTGACATTGACTTTGTGTCTACAATGAAATGTACTTCATTTCACCGTGCACCTTGAATTGTCAATGACGCTGAACCATGACATTTGTGTTTTATTTTTTGTAATTTGCTTATTTAACCAAATAAGAACGTGGGGAAATTAGAATATTTATTTGAATTTGTGTTTTGACTAATTATGATCTAAAGTCTTCCATCTGGAGGTAAAAGGCTGAGGGTTAATTTGGAGGGAAAACATCAAATTAAAGGTACACTCCATAGTAGAGATTCGATTGCCAGACTCGGTGACTTGTTAAAGGGGATGTTGAAGCAGCTCCAGTGTTGACAAAGGACCCATGGCGATCGCGATCATTTCCTAATTTTATTTTGCAACAAATATTTCCTCGTAGACAATTAATCACTGTCATCATGTTTTCTAATTCGGATACATGACTTTTATACGAATAATCACAAACAAAGTTTCCACGAGCAAACTCTAAAAAGAACAAATATTCGCCATTTACTGTCAGGCAGTGGCCGAGGGCGCCTCATTGAAGGCCCGCTGCGAGCCGCAGCCGTCCCCGCTCTTGTGTCGGGATCTGGCGCTGACTTGAAGCTGGTAAGGATCAACTGGACGCTTCAATTAAAGGGGAAATGTGAAGCGAATATAACTCAGCTTTGGCACTCAAATTGCAAAAGCCACCGTTGTAAACTCCTGCAGCGTGCGACTGCGTTACCGGCGTTGCACAACGGGCGCCGATTGTACGGGGAGCACGTTGATGTGGCGCACGTCGCATGGCATTGGATAGCAAAGGGTTAATTTTTTCCACAGCCGACATTTTCGTTCGGCGCTCTAATGGCAACTTTTAAACTTTTTATTTCGTACGCTGCACGCGTGGTCCTTGCCCCTCCACCTACGCTGCGTATTTCAAACAACAACTTATTCTATCATTTCATTGTGTGTATGTTGGCTTCTCCTAGTTGAATACAGTATAGCAACACCTTGTGCACACAATGCGCACATCACTTCATGCACGGGTCGGCAGCTAACTGGAGCTAGCGCGGAAATCGAATTGTACGCTCAAACGCGTCAATGTGATTGGAATACACTTAACACGTTTCTCATTATGTAAAGCATACATTCTGATTTTAATTTAAAAAGTAATGCGCTGATGTCGTGCTTGAAGTTGTCCCCTCATGGCATGCGTTGACTCCACATGTAACGCCTCTTCCCACTGGCTGACCCAGTGGTTGGAAGTAACAAAGTACACATCTTGAGGTACTGCGATGTCAATAAAGTATATTTTTGGGATAAGGGAGTTGAATCCATTACGGCTTGACTACTTTTGCCTCGGCATGGAGTGTTTGCAAGGACCCCTGCTTCAAACTTATAATGAAACAAATTAGGGTTGGCGGAGTACCGATATCAGGTATCTGATACCTGCCTTGAGCTCCAATATTTATTTGTCTTACAGTTTAGATGATTTCGTACTCTATTTAATTCCCCTAATCGAATGAATAACATCAATATACTGTATTTATTTGGTAGTGTTTACATTGGCTCTTGTGGGTCCAAATCACTACTGCCATTGAGAAAATTATTGGTGTTTTTAAAATGTCAGCTTCCTGGTACTCAATTTTAATTTGTGTGATGTGTGTGAGGTGGCCCTGACTATCTTCAGACATGTCGGTGAGAGAGTCCTTTAATCCCGAGAGCTACGAGCTGGACAAGAACTTCCGGCTCACACGCTTCGCAGAGCTCAAGGGAACGGGTTGCAAGGTTAGAGCGTGCCTCAAGTGTCACATTTGAAATAACTGCACGTGCAAGTCCATACTATCTAAGAACAGCATCTTATAAAGATGTTGGTTTGTCGCAGGTACCCCAAGAGGTTTTACAGAAGCTTTTAGAGAACCTACAAGAGAACCACTACCAGGAAGATGAACAGTTCCTGGGTGCAGTCATGCCTCGATTAGGTAACGATAACACTCAATAGCACTTTGAAAGAAACAAAAAACAACTGATAGTTCATAATTAGTCAAAGTGTACCATGAATAAACATCTGTTTTTCAGGCATCGGCATGGACACCTGCGTCATCCCGCTACGACATGGAGGCCTTTCACTTGTTCAGACGACAGATTACATTTACCCTATAGTGGACGATCCCTACATGATGGTATGAATCTGCCAAATGTTTCAATTCAATTTCAAAAGCTCATTGAGCCCACCTTTCCAAACATGACCAGAGGACATAATAGAATAACAATAAAAAAATGTTGCTTAAGTTGACTTTTGTCTATATGGGCTTTAAATGTAAACGTATGGGCCTTAATCAGTTGCCAAGAAGTATTGTGCGACAAAAATGCATATCTGAAAAATATTACTTAAACATCATTTTGACACGTGTACTTTTTTTCCCCCCCAAGGGTCGCGTGGCATGTGCAAATGTTCTCAGCGACCTGTACGCCATGGGGGTGACGGAATGCGACAACATGTTGATGCTGCTGGGCGTCAGCAACAAAATGTCAGAGAAGGTGAGAGCTTGCGTCCTGGCACACTGATGACTTTGTTTCTTATCTTTATGTCCTCTTTATTACAGGAGAGGGACAAAGTCATGCCGCTCCTCATGCAGGGCTTCAAAGATGCGGCGGAGGAGGCGGGCACGTCTGTGACGGGTGGACAGACAGTGCTCAATCCCTGGGTGGTCTTGGGGGGCGTCGCTACCACCGTGTGCCAGCCCAATGAATTCATTATGTGAGTTATTTCACATGAAATTTGCTTAGATTTGGTGTGGTGATGAACATGTCATGTGATGACTTGCAGGCCAGACAATGCAGTGCCAGGAGACGTGCTGGTGCTCACAAAGCCGCTGGGGACGCAAGTGGCCGTGGCTGTGCACCAGTGGCTCGATATCGTACGTTTGAACAAATTTACAAGCGGGTGTTTCTCGAATGAAGGTACTGAACACCCGTGGTCTGCATCGTTCTCTCTTACAGCCCGAGAAGTGGAATAAGATCAAGTTGGTCGTTACGCAGGAAGACGTCGAGCTGGCCTACCACGAAGCAATGATGAACATGGCTCGCCTCAATAGGACAGGTAAGAAATTGAGTTTCATCTCTGCTATCATGCAGTTGTCCATGATCCTACAATCCATACTTCCATCTATCTATCTGCCAGCTGCCAGCCTCATGCACACGTTCAACGCACATGCCGCAACCGACATCACGGGCTTTGGCATTCTGGGCCACGCCCAGACGCTGGCCAAGCAACAGCGGAGCGAAGTGTCCTTTGTTATCCACAACCTTCCCGTGCTCGCCAAGATGGCCGCCGTGTCCAAGGCGTGTGGCAACATGTTCGGTCTCATGCACGGCACCTGCCCAGAGACGTCAGGTATGCAATTTTGGTCTTCAAATTTGAGGTTAAATGTCTTCTGCTGGCCTTATTACTTTTTGCAATTGCAATTATTTACCAGTGTCAATTTAAGCCTACTGTCATGTTGAATTTTTTTTTTAAAAAAAATTGAGTTTCAAATGGAACTTTTTCTGTATTTTTGTAAACAATGTTCTTAAAAGTTAGACAAAAACATTTGATTTTTTTTCACTTTATGGGTCAATTTGATCTGCAACATTAACTTTAAGTAAAAGCATTGATTCCAGCAAAAGACAATGATCATAGAATGTAATTTCTTGACTCAGATTCAGAAAACTGGATTTATCCCTGCAGGACAATATTTCATGTTATTTAATTTTATGGAATTGCAGGGGGGCTGCTCATCTGTCTGCCGCGTGAGCAGGCGGCACGTTTCTGCGCTGAGATCAAGTCACCCAAGTACGGCGAGGGCCACCAGGCATGGATCATAGGCATCGTAGAGAAGGGCAACCGCACAGCGCGCATCATCGACAAGCCACGGATCATCGAGGTGGCGCCGCAGGTAGCCACACAGAGCGTCAACCCAACGCCCGGTGCTACGTCCTAACCCCCCCAAAGGGCCCCTCATCATCATCATCATGACCTTCCTCCTGCTGCATCTGACGATGATTTTGTTTTCAAACAAGCAACTACAGAAACCTGTTAAGAGTGTCCACTCGTTTGACTACTGGCTGGTGTGTATGTGACAAACAGCTTCACCCAGTGGCTTAGAGTGGCATTACAATCCCCATGGACTCCAAATGTCATAATTGGTCATTCGTTTGCCTTTTGTGTGGCTTTTTTTCTGTATTCTGAAGGTGAGAGAAGACGACAGATCCACACTGCTGATGGATGATTAGTCACGGATCCTGGTTTGTCAGAACTTTTTCTCATCTAAAAGGAAGGTCCGTGTCTTGTCGTTTGGTTGGTTTTGTTTGTCCACTTATGTACAGTTATAAAGTTCTTTGCTGTAATGTTGCCTTGAAAGGAACTGTTGGAATGTTTTTTTTAATTCAGTTGACTTTTTGTATTGACCCCCACCAGAATAAATACTCAAATACTATGATTTGTTGTGTTCCCGGATTCTTCCCTCCACGCATCATGATGACATCGGTGATGTCTTGTTGAAATTGACATGGTATCGCATCACGTCAGTATCAACAAGTATTGAATGATGTCGAGATTCCCAGTGTGATATGTACATGAATGCTCCTAACGGTAAAAAGAATCACTGGCCAAGTTGAATTCTGTTAACCTTTTAGCACATTTGCATTTGAAAAACTTTGTTTTAAAACTTATTTTAATAAAATCTGAATTTAAACTACGATGTGTAATTTCTTATCTAAATATAGTCTTGTTTCCATTTCCATGTAGAAATCTTTGTCATTCTGAGGGTTTCTAATATTTTTGATCTACATCCGCTTAAAAAAAGTGTATTCAAAACACTAAAGTAAATATGAAATCAGTGCGGATGCTTTATTTACAAGGTTTGGATTCACAAAGGCGCAATATACAGAGCAATAACTTACAGGAGCATTCATGATGATGAGTGCGTGTGTTGACATCATCGCAACTGCATCAACTGTTGCATAGACACACACACACACTTAAATACAGTCTGCACACTTACATACAGTATGCACACATACGCAGGTCTGCTACATATGCTTCTTGCCGTTGCTGAGCTGCATCTTAGACTCGTCTGTCATCGTCTTGTTTATGGGATGGAAAAGCGTTTGGATGTCCATCATGGCTTTGCTGATGTGTTGACCGAACCTGCGCGAGTTCTGCATGGATCACATGATGAGCCCCAGATAAGGAATTAACAGAATTGGGAAGACTGGTGTGGCAACAGGACAGGCAAATCTAAGATAAAACAATGGCACTACTTTGGGCAGTGCAAAGACAAGTTTCAGTAATACCGTGCAGAGGTCATCTTACTAGCTATTGCTCGCGGGTGGCTAGGAAGGGGGTAAAGATTAGTCTGTAGTTATGTTACTATATTTAGTAATCGTTCAGTACATCTAGTTTTTTACCAGTCTTTTCTTACACAAATATTTATACTTTTACATGAGTACAGAGTAAGACGAGTCTTGCTACCTAGAATGAAACATTAGTAAGAAAACCTGTTATTTAAAGTGTGCATGGGGTCAGATAAATGTTCACCGTGTCAGGGCTTGAGAACTTGGAGGAGATGTGGAATGTGATGAGGTTTTCTCCAACAATGATGTAAGACACGCCGTAACCGTCATCGGCCACCTGTAAAATGATCAGGCAATATTTTTTTATTAATTTAATTAATCCCAAATTAAAAATGGATATGATGTGATTAATCATGATCACAAGTTATATTTCATGATTTCATTTTTTATTTATATAAAATTATACCTATTAAATTATGCTCACATTCTGTTTTTGTAATACGTAGAATGTATGAATTTAGTTTTTTGTTCCAATATGCAATGCTTCAGAAAATGATCCCTTGTAGTACTTCAATGAAACTACATTAAACTATATGCTTGAAATTAAATTTTTTCTTGAGTATTTTAATTTCTATAAAACTTTGTGGGGTAGGAATCAGAGTCATAACAAAGACTATAAGACTTTTGTTACGATTGATTTCCTCTCATCCCGTGTGTTATTTATTTCTTCTGCGGAGAAATTTGTCATCTATTTGTGGAAAGGTCACAATGTTTTATTGATCCCCGGGATAAACCATAGCCAAGGATTTCACTCACAGGGCCAAATCCGCCTCCAGCCCCGACATATTCCGGGAACTTATTGATGTCCACCAAGTTGAGCTGCTGCTGAGGAGTCTGACTGGTGGACAACTTCCACGGTTCCGATAGAACCTGCAAGCAAGCCAGCACTTAGCGACGTTAGCGCGCCGCAGGAATGTGCCGCATTCTCACCTGCTTTAGGAACGGTGAATCTAAGCCCAGATACTTGGACACAATGTAGAGACAGAAAAGATGTCGGTCGATGCCGGAACCGGTCATGGCTAGACGGTACATGTTCTGATGCTTGTCGGACGCTTTCCGAAACAGCGCCAGCCTCTGCGTGTTCTGTGAAAGGCATAAGGAGACAAAGACACACAAATACATACACACTTTCTAACTGTATTGGAGTGTTTTTCTGATAACATTGACAAATAGTTTCATTAAAAATGTTTATGACACAAATAAATGTCATATCGTCATGCACTGCTTGTGATAACACGACTTTAACATGGACTTTCTCGCTCTTGATTTGTCCGACTTACGGTTGTCTGTCGGTCCTCCATTGCTCTGACGAAGGCGACAGCCTCAGAGGTGCACGAACGCACCGTCTCCGTGCGGCCATCTCTGAACATGCGCGTCATGGAAGACTCGTATGTCAAGCGGAATTCCCCCTGGTCCTGGTGAACAGAATCACAAGAAATACATACATATGCTGAAAATCTGAAGCCAAACCGAAATGCTGCTGACTTAATTCTGAAAGGTGCTATTTGAAGAAAGCAAAAAAATACATATGTACTGATTAAGGTGAATAAGTTGACGAATTGATGGAGATATGTGAAAACAGCAGAAATTGCTAACGTATTATCAAGTTTTTTTGGATCAATACTTTTCAGTCTTCCCTCAATAATGTTCTTATTATTAATGAGAGGCTGCATACCCTGAACTGTGCCAGCTGCAAGGCCAGCTGAATGAAAGCGTCCGGGCTGGTCCGGCACTTTTTAATCAGGCCTTTGCCAAATGCACCAAAGACGTAGGCGAAGAAGTCCACATCATCCGCTATCTTTTTAGCAGAAAGGTAGGACGTCTCGATCACATTTTGGCACTACACAAACAAAGAACGGGCACATTAGGTGTTTTTTCTATGACAAATTCCAGAAGGATCTGGCCCCACTCTGCCCACATGCTAGTGTACTTTTGTTTTCACTGCCGTTTTAAGATTTGTAGCCGAAGAAAGCTATAATAGAGAGCACAGGGATACTGCTAACGTACCTCCTTTGGAATGAGCCACTGGAGTCGTGTGGGATAAGGGAGGCCTTGGTTTACGTCTCCTTTGCAGTGGCCCTCCTTTGTGTAGCCCAGCTGGAAGCAGTCCGTGGCAATGACGTACTACACGCACGCACGGACGCACGCGCGCGCACACACACACACGCACACACACACATACGTCTTGTATGAATAAACAGACATTAAAATGATTTGCGCTCAGGGGAGGGTGAATTACCTCCCACATGTGTCCCACGATAGGTGCGTCAGCCCACGAATGTTCTGCGTTTATTCCCATTTTGCCATTGGGATAAGCTATGAGGGTGAAAGATTTGTCAAACCACCTAAAAGAAAAGAAGGATGAGGTTTGATGGTCATTTTATTAGGCTTGCCCGCATAATTTAAGGGTTGCTCAGAATTCCCAAATGGTATCTAAATGAATTCCATGTTTTCATTTTAATATTTATTTCGTTATACGTTGTGTTCAATTTTGTGGGGGATTAGAACTGTGGAATTGTTTTTTTTTTTTAAACTCCAATGGTCAGGCTTTTACCTGTCGTAGCACTTTCCATGCAGCAGAGATTTGGCATAGCGGTCCAGAGAGTTGCTGGCAGCGTCGTAACCCTGAGATTCGTCATCCAATGCCAGAAAGAAGGCTGCCGACTCCACCGCGTCCAAGGACGCTTTGTTCACTCCTTGGCTGAAGTATTTCATCCGAGCCTGAGCCCACGGAACCCTAGCGAGGTTAAAGACATGTCGAGCCTTCAATCCACCTCGTATTATGACCACTATCACGTCGATACAAATATGAACGTTTGGAAATGTTCACCTGTTTCCAGCAGTCAACGCGGCTAGTTTGAGCTCACCAGGCTGGGGCTCGGATGTATCATTAAGGATCCTGCTAAATTGGGTCTCCAGCTCGCTGGGTAAGAGGTGACGTCCCCCCATGTACAGCCACACTTGGAAGAAGCGACCCTTGTGGTACACCACCACGTGCTTCCTGTCACTCAGGTGCTGCACAAAATCTTCAAATTGCAAGATAACAGCTTGTATTTTAAGTTATTGATATCCTGACTGAGAAATTTCACAAGAACATAATATGAATATGTACTAACACTAAACCACAATTTGTAAAGAAATAAATACATATTTAAATGCATACTTTCATTAACAGGTATGGTTTTCACTTCTTATGATTGTTACATAAATGTCTTTACTGTGGCTGAGTAAATTCTGTCAAATTGACAAAAAAAAATCACATATAACATCTCCCAAGTCAAGAAGAAACTTATAGTAGAGTGCTGCAATAAGATAGCTCCAAAGCACTACTTTTATTTTAGACATGGCTTTCAGCTAAGTACCAAAACAGTAAAAAGATAAGTATTTGAGCAAACAACAGAAGATGAAACAAAAGAGCATTTTACTGTACGTACCTGTTTCAATGCCTGGGATGCGAGTTGTGTTGAACATCCTCTCCATCTGAGCGGAGCACATGGGAACCGTTCCCAGAGCCCTCAGCTGAGAGACAAAAGAGAGAAGAAAAGTTACAGCGTTTCCAGTCAAATGGTGTGTCATTGTGTATTGAGCATGTTGGGCCATTACCGGCGCATGTTCACCACGCTCCAGTTTGCGTCTGTACTGCAGCATGGCGTGCACCACATTGCCCGCACGCGCTGCCTGCCGGTGAGTTGGCGTCACATACAGAAGGTCCTTTGCACAACAATAGAGATTTTTTTTTTTTAAATAATGGGGACACAATATCATTAATAACAAAGAAAAAATAAGCGATGACTTGCGAGCAAATAACAACGAGGAAATGTGAATAGTAGTTAACCCTTTGAAACATAAATCAGCAAAATAAATAAAAAATAACCAAAATATATCTATTTTTTTAATTTCATTGCTTGTTTGACTGTAATTTAAACACGCATAGCTTTTTTGAAAAGTTAAATACAAAACAAAATAATACAACTTAACACAAATTGGAAAATGATAAAATATATTAAAAGAAAATTTAATAATGGGATATAATTAACTTTTCACAAGATAATAAAATGAAGTTATCCAAATAAAATAATCCAAAGAAAACATCTTTTAGAGTTAACACAATAATAAAATTGAGTTAAACAAATTAGCTCATCTGTAGTACTGTTGATGATAGTCTTCCATTTGTCCGCCTTCAATCTTACCATGATGTAGAAGTTACTGTTGACCATAATTGGGCCTCTGCCTCTCAGGTAGATGTACTCCTCCCACCAGTCACTTACCTACAGGCAGAGTGAAATGCAAAAGTTTTAGAAATATTAACGGCACCTTTTGTGACGTCTTACTGTAGCATACTCACATAATTGGAGGCCCACCAAGACTTGAGGATCAAGTATCTTTGCAGCTGGGCAGCCTCTGACTCTTTAAAATCATTGGCCAAAATCTTCATTTCCTCATATTGCTCATCATCTAAAAGAGGACGCACCGACTCCAGATACTGCACACAAAACAACTTTCTTGTCATAACTGGACAAGAAAAAGCCTCTAACAACCCTTTAAAGAGCGTAGCAATCCCCATCCACCCAACCAGTACATTGAAATCACATAGCAAACTCAATGGAATAGAAATCAGCACAGTACAGCTTCAAAGGATGGCAAGTTTGCTCTTGGAAAATGACAAGTGGTTTCAATTAATTCCACAATTTCCCTCAGAGTACCTACCCTGCAGATCGTGTCTTCCACCTTGGGTACGGGTAGTCGGGGTAAGGACGCCTGAAAGCTGTAAAGAAGTGGTCTGCGCCCTGAAAACATCTTCACCAGGTTCTGAAAGCAAACAAACAATTCCGTATCTGTATTTCAAAAGTCAGAGCAATGAAATATATTTCACATACCAGCCACACTTGAGTGGACGTGCTCATCTTTCCGTGGGATTCAAAGATCCAGGCATGGTAGGAGAGGAGAGCTTTGAGGGTGTACCTGAGCAGGTAGATGAGGAAGAGCCACGCGGCACTGGCGAACACCACGGCGCTCAGGACCGCGCCCGTCTGCACTGATAGATATCCTCTACTCGCAAAAGTCACAAAACTGCACTAGTTACACTTTCCTCACATAAACGCAGTCAAACACAAACATTTAGGTGCTCAATGGCCACTTTATTAGGCACACCCACAGTATTATGTCAGACAATAGAGAAAAAGCAGAAAAATGTATCTATACAAGTGTCCATTGGAAGTACGGAAATGGTTTCTAACCTGAGCGGTATGTTTTCCTGGATGGAGTTTATAATTCCCAGCGAGAGGTCCAGGCCCGTGTATAAGCTACTTATCATGACGATAACCACAATCAGCCAACTGGACGGACTGGCCGGATACAGGCCAGCCAAGATCCCATTCTGAACAACAAAAACATATCTTCATTTCCACATGTATACATATGAATGGGTTTAAGCGGTGGTTGCCAAGTAGAACTGTGCTTAGTCTTATTTCTTTAAAGGGGAAGGTCCATGTGGCTTCACTCGTCTCCATAAGGATGGTATTTGACTGGCATTGCATTTGTGGAACAATTTCAATCAGTACTACCGTATTTTCCGGCCTATAAGGCGCACCTTAAATGAATGGCCCATTTTAAAACTTTATCCTTATATAAGGCGCACCATTAATGCATCATGTCAGATTTTTAATCCAAATCAAATCATTCTCCATTTTATCTTTTTTATTTCAACTTCAGACAGAACAAATTACTTTATAATCATAAAATAATGATCCATAGTCTTTTTGATTGATGATTCATAGTCTTCAGTGGGCCACTTATGATTGATTTCATGACACAATTATTCTGGCCAGTTTAAATTTAGGAATTTGGTCCATATATAAGGCGCACCGGACTATAAGGCGCACTGTTGGTTTTTGAGAAAATTTTAGGTTTTTAGGTGCGCCTTATAGGGCGGAAAATACGGTACTTATACAAGTATCCATACTTCTACTCAAATAGAGGGAGAACTTTTCCCACCTCTGGTACGTGTATGTTAAAAAGAAGCACCTTGAACCGTATGGCTCTCTTCTTCCACGCCGTCAGACCAGCCTGGCAGATGTTAGTGATAACTTCCTGGCTCAGTTTGAGGTCCACGCCATCCGGACGCACAGTGAACTGGAAGCCCACCGCCTGATGGGCTTCAGCCATCGCTCCTAATCACTGTCAGTCATACAATTAATTCATCAGTATTGCAGTGCTAGATTGCAATATCATATTCAGAGAGGTTTTAATATTCAGCCCCTCTCAAGCCGCTAAATAAGACCGCTATTTTAGCGAGTAAAAATATAAAACATAAATACATACACATATCAATATCTACAGATCTATCTATATATATATCCACTATATGTATACAAATATATATACACATACAGACACACATGCACACATGAATGACTGAATGACCCCGATGTCCTCTCGGCATAGCAACACATATTTCCTGTTCTGAAAGCGCACACGTGGCCCAACAATAATATTGACGTCGACAGGAGAGCATGACAGGCTCGGATGACAGCGTGAAGACTTTTTCCACGTCACGCGACTGCAGAGTCACACAAGTGGGTGAAAGTTCAACGGACAGATATGGCAGAACGCCTCAGGCTGCAGGCCGCGGAAACACACACATGGTTATAATGGATTGAGCTAAAGTCAGTTAACCTTCAACTTGCTGGTTAATATAATAGACAAATGTGATATAAATATATAAAATGTCATAAGAAAAGCAGTTTTAATTTACCTTGGCTTGACTGTGAGGAAGTAGAAAGGCAGTGGTGGCTTTTTGCAATGAAGCACTCTGTCCCCTCTCAGCTTTGTGCCCTCCAAGGGCTTCTTCACTCAGGTGGCAACTCCCAACTGCACTCCCCCACTTAAGTCCAACAGCGCTCGATCTCGCTCCCCCCTCTGTGGCATGTAACAGGACACCAAGTCAGAGACGATCACCTCCCATGCGTGCGTGTACACCAAAGCCTCACACAATCATAAATATCATTCATCGATTTATTCAAATATGAAAAGGAGAAAGGCCATTATAAATATAGAAGTAAATGTGCAAAAAGATATTTTGGGAAAAGTGCCTTATTACAAAATGAAGCGATAGGCTATGGGAGGAAAAATAGCTTTCCTGGATCACTTATCAAGACATTGAAGAGGCCTTATGTGAAAAGAATGTTTTTTTTTATTAGCATTTATTGCTAAATAACATTGCATAGAATTGTTTTACAAACAATATATGATGAATAATAATAAGGCTGCGCTCACCTCTGGCTTGTTTGTTTTGCTTGTGACTTGGCAGGAAATCACTGTGACGACAATTAAAAAAAAAAACTAAAAAAAAACACAGCAAGCAAAATTAGGATGACATCACATTTTGTCAGCCACATGCGGACAAGTTACAACCTTTATGATGCTCAAAGGACCACTTGACATAGTGACTTTCCACCACAAGCAGCATTTTCATAAAACAATTTATATTGTTTTGTGTTTTCAATAATAAATGGTACTAAATTATTACGCAATGCCATTGAGTTTAGTACACATTACATATATGATTATATGTCATATAACTTTGTTTTTGACATAATTCTGTTACAGATATTCAGGCAATCTTAACATAGGATATGGAGTGTATCATCAAAAATGAAGGTAAAAGACGGCTTCATAGCAGATAGAGATGGGCAGAGCAGTCAGGACCTTCATAGTGAGCGTTTGCAAGTCCATCGTCACCACGCTGTTATGCTCCACACTCGGCATCACGAGCTGCGAGCCTAACAGCGCCCCCTGTCCGGCCAACGCCGTTTTCCGTATACTGTGTGCCTGCGCAAATAAAACGAAGCATGCTTACAGAGTATATCTTCAGTTGGTTCCAAGCTCAGAAAAACAGAATGTATTGTACTGTGTTTTTAAAAAGACCAACATAGAGCTGAGTGAGAAAATATGATATGCAAAGCTGTTCTCGCCCAGTTGTTTTTATTTTGTTCAGCGGAACTGGACTCTAGATTCAAAGAATTGTGATTCTTTGTCAATGAACAGTTCAGGCTTAGCAGAGTTTTTAACAAACTGGGGTTAGTCATTACCTGTCCCCATTTCTGCGTGCGTGTGCAAAACCACATGACCACATTGTGCAAGTTGTTTCCTCCAATCACCACTAACTTGTCGGAGGCGCCCATGAGGAAGTAAAGAGCTGGAAGGTCTGCATCTGCTCTAGTGAGAGTGGGAAGCAGCTCACACCACAAATCTACCAGATTCCAAGACACAGATGACATTTCTCACACCATCATCCCGGAGGCTTCATTAAGATGAATTGTGGACCAGCTTTCCATGTGAGATTGTTAAACCATACCTTGCTTGGTGTTGTACTGGAGCATCAGTTTTTCTCCAGTCCTCTGTATGCTACCCAGGACATAGAGGCAGTGTCCAAGACTGGTCGCTAGAGGCACATCATGAGATAAAGATACGGTGAACTGGAAATCCGTGAGCGGGAGTGACGAGACAAACCTGAGGCACACAGACATATTGAAACTATACAAACTAGGGCATAGCATAGAATGTATAGCATGAGGTAGCCTAACCTAGTCTAGTGTCGGCCAACCTAACGTAGCATGACATAAACATAACATATAAACACAGGTATATGAATACATGTATGTAGCAACAATCTATCACATAGTAAAAGACTAGCATAGCATGTTCTAGCATACAATATTATTACCGTTTTTTTCCGTGTATAGTGCGCCCCCATGTATAGTACGCACCCCTAACAATGGCATGCTGATGCTGGAAAAAAGCTTGTACCCATGTATAATACGCACCCAATTTTTATGATTTTTTTTAAAAAAAAATTTAATTTTTTTTTTTTTTTTTTTTTTTTTTAAGTCCCAAAGATCGTCACACACGCAGGGAGGCAAAGGGTCCCATTTTTAAAGTCTTTGGTATGGTCTTAACTAGGCTGGATGTCATTTTCTTTGTTGGCGTTGATTTCTCCGACTGCCCCTAAACGCACCACCGCGCTCCGTGCGCAGGGGAAGAGGCGGCTCTGTATGGGAGAGACGTTGAAGAGGAATAAAAACAACCAAATGTTTCGGATTTGTGTAGGGTACATTGTGACAGACGGCAAACTCGCAGGTGATCGAGCGAGCGTCTGATACAAGAGCATTGCGGTCGTATGGAGCGTGTTTGAAATGAACAGCAGAGACAAAAGGAACAAGGCAAAGTGTTGTGAAATAAAATATTACCTGTAATACGCATTTTGTTATTTGCTGATTGAAACTGCTAATTAAACTGTGAATTGAAACTAATAGGTGGAGAACTGAACTCTCGCTCTTTATATAGCTGACGTGTCTTGCGCAACCGTTCTGCGCATCTGTAATGGCGGCCTCCGTATGACGTCCGGTCCGCGATGGAGATTAAAAAACAAACAATATTTGACAATAACACACCATCGAGGATTGCACCATCGCATCAAACGATGTGTCGTCAATTATGAATTTTACTAAGTGTGTTGGGCAGGATGGCTGAATGCGATGCGCGATTGACAACAAACAAGAAGAAAGGTGAGTTTTATTTCGGGGGAGATTTGTCATGTCTCGTCCCCAGTTTTGCTATGTGTCTAGGTTGCCATAGTTTCTGTTCGTGTCACCCCGCTCTTCCTGTGTCACCTCAATCGATGTAACGTGTTTTGTATTTAAGTCCTGTCTGCCTCTCGCTCACCGTTGGATCATTGCATGTGTTACTGTCATTCTGTTCCTGTCTTTGGTAATATCACCCTGTCTTTTTGTTCCATGACTTTGTCGGTCAGTCCTGTTGTTGGTTTTGTTGTACCATGACTTTATTTAAAAAAAAAAAAAAAAAATTAAAAAAAAAAAAAAAAATTTTTTTTCTTTGTACCCATGTATAATACGCACCCCAGATTTTAGGACAATAAATTAGTAAAATATTGCGCACTATACACGGAAAAAAACGGTACACCTTCATCCAAAAAGGGCAAGTGCTTTTACTGACACTGCGCCAAACCTGTGACATCACTTGTTTCCTGTACATACCTCCATGAGTCCTCCCATGGATCGTAGCACTCCACGGCTGTGTACAGGGCCGTGCTGGAGTCTGGGGTGACCAGGGAGTCCAAGTACCAGCCACCCAGCGCGTAGATACGGCCCTGGCAGGCCACTGCGCTGAAATGCCTCCTGTGCTGTGGACCAACAAAACACGGCCAACCAAACTGTCTTAAGTTATTTGCACTTTTTTTAAAAAATGTAACTATATATTAGGGTGTTTGTCTTTTTACCTTAATAAGTGGAGCAGCAGTAGACCATTCCAAAGTCAAAGGATTATACCGAAACGTGGCAATTTTGAAGTCCCACCTTCTCCTCACAAGGGTCCTGTAGCCTCCTATGATGTACAAGTAGTTATATAGCACCACAACCGTGAAGCACCACTTGTCTGCCCGGAAAGGGAACTCAGCAGCGGGTTGCCACGCTCCGTTTTGCTTGGCAAAAACATAGCGGGCACGCTCTGTCTCCGGGTCCTTCCAAGACATCAGGTTCTCCTTCCGAAGACTGCAGAGACAAGGTTTCCCTTGTGTCCTCAGTAGGATGAGCTCCTCTTTTTCCTCCTCGCTCAGACACCTGAGACATCACGAGAAGGGTTTCAAAAGAGGATCATGAGTTACTTTCCTCAAAAGACACATTTCCAAAATCTAGTCGTCACAATACCTGATGACATGAGGCAGCTCCAACAGGTTCCTGCTTAGGTAGGCAAACACGGTGCTCCTCAGCTCCACGCAGCAGATCTCCCGAGCCAGACTCAGATAGGACAGACACCTCTCCGGCCTCAGCTTCTCTGTCAGCTCAGACAGACACCGCGAGAGAAAGGCCTCAGCCAGGAGGTAGCTGGATACCTCCACAAACATCACACAGAACGTTAGTTAGGTCGGGCACAATTCATTAATCGTCAATGTCATGTCAACTGTCTGGCAGAGAGTACCAGTTTGTGGATATCTTTGTACAGTACCTGTATATGAGAGCCTAACTCCTCCTCTCGTGGGGTTTCAAATGCGTCGTGGAAGTAATACTCCAGCAGATGGCGAAAGACGGCTGACGAAACGTGTTCGAGGTGGACCAGGTTCTCGGCTGCTTCCCTCATCCCCGACTGAGACAAAGCACGGAAGTACTCGCTGCACTCAGAAAGCCTTCCCAGGTCTACCTGCTTGTACAGAGAAATGTTTGGTACTGAAAATGGAGACTGATTGTTTTGGATTGCGCTACCTACACGGAATGTGTGCGTGCTGGTTTGGACTGTGACCGCACTGCCGCCTTGGCCTTGATGGTCATACGTGCGAAGTGCCATGCTACTTTTCCACTCATCTGAGTTTTCTCGGTGTGACACGTTGGCGCGGGTGACGCCTGGTGTCCATCCACCAACTCTGGGAAAAATGCTGCAAACTCTCACAAGACTATATGTTAGCCACATATTTATCCAAGCTAACATCTTTCTAAAACAATTACATAGAAGGTTCATTTCAGATGCAAGATAATGAAAAAACTTTTACAAAACTGGTCTTGCCCTTTCAATGAGTCATGTTGTCCAAAATTGTCTTTTTGTTCTGGAAAAGGTTAAGATCCAGTTGGTTTAGCTAGGCAGTTGATTTTGTTAGGTCTATTTTAAGCTTATGCAACTTGAAACTCCTGACAGCTCCACTGACGCAGCGGCAGGAGGAAGGTACCAGAGTAGGCGTGTCCAATCTACTGCTTGAGGGTTGTCAAGCGGACCTTGCATCTGTGGACTTATCTTTATAGAACAGATTAAGGTTGGACAGCCCCCTTCTGGACACTCAAGTTTAATAAATCATACCCACTAATAGTATAAACAGGAGCAATGCTAAATTGTTTTGTCTAGATTTTAACAGATTGGACCAGTTCAACATTTTGTTTCATCCAAAAGGTGGATGGTAATGGGTTTTGGTTACAACAAATGAAATACAAAGTTGCATGACAACCCACAGAAATTTGTTCAAGCTACTCCATATATTTGAAGTTGTGCTCAGCAAAATATAAACATGTCGATGTCAAGTTGCTGATTGTTTTAATTTTTGTCTTTGAAGCATCTGTCCTGTCGTATTTTTATTTTCAGCCGAATCTGCATTGACACCATAAATAGTAAATATCCCAAGAGTGTTATTTTGTGGAGTACAATAGTATCAGAGTATAAAGGAGCATTTGTGCTACCTTGACAAGACAGTGTATCAACATGAGACACGAATAATTACTGTCCTGTTACTGCCCATCGCACATAATAATTCTCAAAAACAAAGTAATTTTAATCCCTTTGGAAAACTGACTTTGTCATATATCAGTCTTTAGTCACAGTTTTCTTTCTTGCATTATGACTATTCTTTTAAATTGATGAGATTCCCGTCATATCACTTTTATTTGGGCTTTTTTAGGTAATTGCATCTTTTTTCTTGTAATATGATTTCAGAATTTTATGACAAAGTTGCAACAAAGAAAGTTTATTAGGGAATCATTTGAGGATTACAATAAAGCCATAATGATGTTTTTTCTGCATCTTTTCTCATGAAATCTGTTCATTTCTTGTAAAATGAAGACTTTTTTCTGAAAAAGATTTTTCCCTGTGCAGTATCACAACTTTTCATAATTCTCCTAAATTATAACTTAATTCTCAAAACACATTTCGTTTAATGTCTCTAATATTTTATCCAGGACAGTTTAATCATCAAATAAACAGAAAAAAAACCACTTCATTTTACAGTTCTCTTAATGTGCTTTCTTCATATTAATGTGGACGGAACATCAATGATCAGATCAAGTTCGCTCGTCAAAAATAAAGACACAAGCGCCTTCCCACAATGAAAGGACAAAACAAATGCTCATGTCAAAAAGTGGTCCACAATAAACTACTGGATCGTGGTGGTGGGGTTTAGACCTTGAAATCCAAATGGATTGATAGAACTTGCTTGGGACTACTTCTGCGTAAGAATACTGTTCTCAAAGCATGAGGCCCAGGAATAGTTTGTAATGTATTTAAATAAAGTACAAACAAAGAAAAAAGTATTTTTACATGAGTGCAAGCAAGCAGGACTTCAGGAGAAGAGCTTCTTTTGTTTGAAGTAGGCATCAAAGCGGACCTGGGCATAATCCTGGCAAATGATCACATCACAAATTACAATTACATACATACAGTACATTCATATTCGTGCCTCGAGTCACATGTTGGACAAACTAAACATTGTTCCAAAAATATGACATATGACCACTAGATGTCTCGGTGAACTTCACAACGTCAAGCAGCAGCTTGGCAGTAGTAAACAAGACCTCAAGAAAACATTTAGTGCTTGCCTTCAAGCTGGTACTATTACTCTTTTTTCTTTTTTAAATAAATGAAAACACTGGCTCCTTCTTACCATGTAGCCAAACTCAATCTTGGAGAGCTTCGCTTGGATGATGGACCAAAGACCCCACAGAAAATGTGACGCTAACGCATACCTGCATGAAAGCAATTACAAAGCATGTCATGATTGTGCTATCTCCACCATTTATAAAAAAAATAATAATAATTCTACAGGTTTGGCAGCCCGGTTTACCGGTTGGCTTCAATGATCATGTCTTCCTCCATCTGCCTTTGGTCCACGTTTTGGTCACCGCATCCTCTTTGCTCCAAGAGATAATTTCGAATGAAATGAAGCTGCCAAGTGGAACAAAAAAAAAAGTTGTGAGAAGAACAGCATTTTCTAAAGCTGAGCTACGACGAAGAACAGAAAATATTGCAGTTTTTCTTGTGTATGTACAAAAGAAATCTCTGGAGACAATGATGCTCACTTGAATAATATGTAAACACGAATAATTGATCAGTCCAATTTAATCAAATGTATTCAGGAAGCAAAACAATGAAATGAAAAACGTACAAACCTGTTGCTCTCTGCTTGGGTAATCCTCTGGTGTGGCTTTGAAGAAGGGCCACTGGTTGTAGGTGTAGTCGTACATCCACTCACAGAAATGGTTTCCAAAATCAAAACCCCTAATAAAAACAACAAGAACAACATGAAAATGATTTCTTTCGAGGTCTTTAATATCATTCTTTATTCAAACCTGACTTCACCTGTAGTTGTAGCTGCTGTACTCAAAGTCGATGAGCATCAGTCGGTCTGTTGAGGTTTGGTCCCCCTTGTGGAGAATTAGAACATTACCTGCAGAGACACCAGAGGTACAGAAACCTGGTATGAAAAAAGTAAAGAGCCTGCTTTGACAAAGTATTTTTACTCGCTTCCCACCACTTCAAGACACATGACCATCCCGCCACACTAATGACTGAACATTTGTGACCAAGCTGTTGGGTGTCTGCATTTCCCATTAATGAAGAGCTTTTTTTTTTTTACCTTCTTGGACATCATTGTGGCAGAAGACTACAGGTGATGGCGTTTCTGCTAGTAGCTTACTGTGCGTGGGTGAAAAAGAGAGCAGAAGTAGACATTCTGTTTAGTGCAAATGATTCACACACAACAAATTTGGCAGTGTTTTTGGGAAGCGCAAAAAAAAGGAGTGCCAAAAGGAATCAAATTATTCATTCAGTCTGTATGAGAGTCTGGGCGTGAGTTGTGGTCGACAGCAGGTTCTTGCAAGCGTTCTCATTGTGTTTTTGTGTGTGACTATGATGGCTGAGAGTACAGTGAATAAATATGGTGTGGACAATGTGAATAATATTCATAGACAAAAAAAAAAAGAAAATTGCAATTTTTGCCAGTCGTGATTTTTTTCAGCTAAGACAATTCATTATATAAACTCCCTAGATTGGGTGAAAGAGAATGAAAAAATGTTTTCAAGACCATACTCTTATTTTGTGTTAACAAATAAAAGCATCTTTTCTAGAATAAATGTTGTAATTATATATTTTAAAAATGAAGTTAAAACAAGACTTTCATAACTTTAGAATTTTTTTTCCCTCGACAAAAATCCAACTTCATTCTCATAGCATTACAAATATGACTTTATTCTCCCAGCGCACAAAAAAAAAAAATTTGTTTGGTAACATAACGTTTGTCTTTGAAAATGTTCCTATAGCATTTTGTGCTATACATGTTTTTTTATATGGTGTTAGAAATACCAGGCTGTCCTTGTAAAAAGTTCTCCCTTGGGTGGAAAAACCATAAAAATCGTCCCCTGCAGTATTACTTATGTGTTCACAAGATTGCTAGTTGATGATTCCTAGTTGATGAGTTGGGGACATTTCATCATCATGGAATGCAGCACAATCTGTATCTTAGCTTTTGATAAGGGATACACATGCTGACCCGCCTGGTCCCATGAAGGCACTAGGCATTATTGGTGCTTCACTCCCCTCCTTGAAAGACATTTACATCTCCCATTTCACCCGCAAGGCGACCACGATTGTGAGTGATGTGAGTCACCCCGCTCACTCTTTGTTTGAGCTTCTGCCCTCTGGGAAGAGGTACAGGAGCCTGCGCTCCCGCACCACCAGGCTCACCAACAGCTTCATACTCCAGGCTGTTAGGATCCTGAACTCTCTCCCCGTTTCTGCGTAGCGTCCTGTACTTTGCACTATGCTTACTGTCTGCTGTATGCACACTGGCTCAGTTTTGCTCCTCTTATTTATTGTGTTGTTTATTATTTATTCATCACTCATTATTTATTGTTTGTGCCTTCTTGTTTTTATTTTGTGTCGTCTACTTGTAGGTCTATCGTGTACTATGTCTCGTCACCGTGGGATAGAGGAAACGGAATTTCGGTTTCTTTGTGTGTCTTGACATATGGAGGGATTGACAATAAAGCAGACTTTTGACTCTTTCTTTTTGACAAAGGTCAGCTGTTTTTTCAATGAAAGCAAAAAAACAAAAACAATACAATTAAGGGTTACATTGGTCTTTGAGAAGCAGCACTTCCACTCACCGGAGGTTCTTCAGCTCCATTTCCAGGTTGAGCTTCATCAGCTTCTGATACTTCTTCACATGAATGTCACGTGTAAAAGTTAGCGTCAACACTTGATCCATGTATCTAACAGAAACACACAACATATGACATAGTTAACCAAGCACGAGTGACGATAGCAGCGAGCTTGTTCGACTACTTACTTGTTAATGGTCCCAAGCAACCAGGTGGGCTCTTTGTTAAATGGCATGACCATTTTGTGAAAACGAGCCATTTTTGTGGCGATCTCAGCAGAGATGTCAGCGTCTGACAGCTGATTAGTGCGCATTCGAGTGTTCTGCGGAAAGAAAAACACTAATATGAAGCCCAAAACGTGCATTTGGTACCTGGGCCTTTATCCTAATTGGCTAACGAATCAGTTCATTGCTATTGTGAGTTAACGTTGGTCAGCATAACTGATGAAGGCCCCTGGTATATTAGACTGACATAGCCGAAACATCATCATTACAAAAATGTAGAAACATGCAACTGAAATGCTACGCCATGAAGAGAATAGATGGTCAGGAATAAATTAATAGAATTTCACAGAACAAATACAGGTTTAGAATTTTGAAACGTAGGTCAGTGTGTCGTACCGGAAAATACTGCTCCAAGCGCCCTTGTGGGAAGATACCGTACAGTTTTGGTCCCAAATTTCGCTCGGCCAGGATAGCAAACATTACACTCTCCAACACCAGAGCGTCCACACCCTGGAGAATGGGACCGTAGATTCTGAGGAGCACTTCACGAGGCTCTTCCTCCACGCTAGGCACGTAGTCAGGCAGGCTGCACAGGTACAGAAGATTACTCAGGCCGCCACTGGAAAAGACCAACAAAACGTACATTCATGACGATCATGACAAGTGACATGACACCGGCAATAATCATTTATGTTAGATCACTCAGTAGTCACCTTACGATGCTTATTTGAAAGTCCATTATTTGGATAGTTTTCCACGCTCCAGACAGGAAATCTCGGCACCACGCGAACGCCCTCTCCTTTGTGTCGCGGTCCACTTCCTCGGTCCTGCCACCCTTGAAGGACTCCGCCTCGGAGTCGTCGTCTCCATTGGCACACAAAAGTGGACTCGGGGTTCTCGAGGTCCTCTCGTGGGCGAGAACGAGTAACTGGTAGTTGGTCGGCGGCTTCTTCTCGTCTAGCGGGACTGCGTCGCCGCTTATGTTGCTACCTGCCTCCATTGTGTGTCTTCGGGCTAAGAGTAGAGGAGAACCGGGGCAAACGATGGGTCGGAGAAAGCGACAAGAGCTTACTGGTGACGAACGGCGCTCACCAGTAATGCCGGCTAAACGGAAAGCCAAAGCATATCTAATTAATCGCATATGGTCAAGGTTTCATCGGAGTCATCGTGCCGACGCCCACTTTAACGCCTATTTTGCTCGCACACCGGGGGACACGTGACGGCCCTGTAACAACGTTTCACGCAATACATTTCCGGGTTGGAAGACAAGCTGATTGGTTGTGATGAGTGGCGCTGTTGTACACATTCAAATTGTGGTGCAACAGAAAGCTGAAATACTGCTTTGGTCTAATGACATACACGTTTTTATCAGTGTAACGTGGCACCATCTTGAAGAATTTCTGAAGGCTGCCATAATGTGAAAATGTTTTATTATCAACAGGTCTTGCCAAAGAAAATCCTCTCTCAATGCTGTGTAGAAATATCTTTCCTTGTAGCTCGGCTGAGCTTGAATAGACGAATTTGTCTGACTTGATGACCACAAAGCCTGTGACCGTTTTTTAAATGGGTGTGTTTTGGCATACAATCTTTGCCTTCCAAACACACCTTAAGAATCGTACGATGAATATCTCCAGAACAGGAGACACAACTTTGAGGCAATTATATAAGTACACTACAGCGGGTGCACACTTCTTTGTGACTCACGTTGCTTAGTTGAACTCAAATACAAAACAAAAGTCAAATTCTATCACTTGTGTTTGAGACCCCTAAAATACATGGAGTCTATATTCATCATGGAACACAGACAGGCAAATGGGTGATATTTCTGGGCACATGCACAATGAAGCCTCAAAAAGGCAATTAATTCATTGGAAGGTATTAAAAATTACCTGCTCTCCTTCGTTCTTTAAAAAAGACATTTAATTTTTAATTACCCAACAATACATTCATTCATTAAAAAAGTGTACTGTTCAGTGACATGTTCCATTGTGAAGTGGCTACTGTGAAATTACTTTGGTGTCACAACTCCCTCCAGTTGAGCCTAAGAGGGACAAATTGAAGAGAAAGACAACAGTTTCAGTTTCATGACATCCATATGAACACTAGTGTGACTTGTCATCACCTTAAGCTGCTGATTGGTTCTCTTGAGGAACTGAATCTGCTCCGTGTACTTCTTTTCCTGAACTTCATGTTTGTCTTCTTCGGTTTTTTCGATGGCGTCGCTTTTGGCCTTCTCATCGCGCAACTCTTTCTGCAGCTCATCTTTCTCTTGCTCCAGCACTGCAATCTATAAAAGACAAGAGTCAACTTGCCACAGACACCCTACGTGGTGGCCTCGCAGCTGCTCGAGCAATGGGCCGTTGCTTGGTAGATATTTTCTTATGTTACGTTATGACTGAAAGGAAGAAGAACTGGTCCTTACTCTTTTCTGCATGTCCACCTTGTCCTGCTCAGCCTGCAGAGCTTTTCTCATGCCAAAAACCACACTGCTCTCATAGAAGGTCTGGTAAGCGGCTATGGTCATCTGGATCTCATCTCGGACCCGCAACAGCAAGTGACCCCGCTCGGCGCAGTTGATGGTCACCTGCCGGATCAGCTCATCTACACAAAGAGCAGCTTTAATCATGACGTAGCCCGTCTTCCAGATTTAACCTTCTGAACACAGAACATTTAGAGTGTACGCCTTCAGAGTAGTGCCACGTTGTAATGCAACATGTCCACACAAGTGTAATTCTGATAACAGATGTTCTGCTGCTTGGAGTTGGCAGTTTCCTGATTTAGTTCAGTTTCACTTTTGGAGATGGGGAGGCTGCCCGTCATGACTGAAGATGTATGGCTGGCTATTATTACTCAAACTCACTCGATGAGCGAGTTCAACTGCAAGCAGGATCCGATTCCTGAGCTCCTTCACAAAATGGGTGCCACGAGCGGCATCAAAGACTCGAGGCAGACACAAAATTAAAGTCTGCTTGTCCTTAAACAGTTGTTACCTTCATTGGCATTGGCCTTGGGAAGGGTTCTTATCTTCCGGATTGCAGAGCCTCCTTACCGAAGCACTGGGTATAGAGCTCCCTTCGAACAGGGCATATTCCCGTCTCTATGGCCCTTCGTTGCTGCAGTTTCCTGTCCAGGAGCTCCTCGAGGTTCACCACGTCCGCTCTGGTGCACGGCGCGCTGGACACTTGCTGCACCCACAGCTGGTTTCCCTCCATCCATTCCCTGGCATGATAAAACAATAAAAGATTAAGGAAGGTTGAATTGGTCAATTGACACGACATGGAAAGCAGGGAAGGGGGCGGGGATACCTGGGTGGAAAGATGAGGTTAAGTATGTCATCATTTTGTTGCCTTGGGGCTTCAGCTGCAGAGGATTTAACTTTAGGCGGTGGAGGCACCGGGGAGTCGGCATGCGCTTGGTTGCTGATTTTAAAAGGACGCCCCCCCTGTAAAAAAATATCACATTACAATACCAGGACATTTTGTGTTTCTTTGAGTGCTGTCTTGCCATTTTTTAATTGTCATGTTTACACTAACAGTTTTAGGTATAGCACTTTCTAAAAATCATTCGATGTGACAGGTGCTCAGTGAGTCACAAAATGAGGTACAAAGTCTCCCTGAAGTGATAAAACAAATTGCGCAACTAAATACAAATGAAATTGGCAACCTTTAAAACATGAAATATATTCAGTTGAATATTTTTTTTTAAATTCTGTTAAATGAAGCTATCATGCATGATTTTGGAATGTGGGAAGAAACCGGAGTACTCAGAGAAAACCTAATCACAGATTCAAACCCAGAATCTGTCGGCTGTGAGGCAGATGTGCTCCACTTGTATGCTGGGCTGTCAATAAATAAATATATTAATTATATATCTTATTGTTGTTTGTTTGATGGCAGAAACCACCGAGCCATCTGAAATGTGATTATTCAAAACGTGATTATTCAATGATGATATTTTTGTCTTGCTCATTGAGAGCACTAAAGAAAGTATTTCCGACCTCTAATTTATTGAATGTTGGCGTGAACTAGCCTTGCCAAACTTACCTTCGTACTCTTTCTATCTGTAGTTTTACTGATTAAAACTGGAGTCTCATATTTCAGCAGAGTCTCGAGGGGTTCAAACATGTTGTCTTAAAAAAAAACAAGAATAAAATACCACATCTACACAGCAGAAATCCCAGAGCCCTGCTTGACTTCATGAATGCATACGTAACTAAAAACAAAACTCAAAATTCAGGTGCCTCATTCTGTCACCTCGCCATCGTTCAAACGCGTCACCCTTGTCATCAAATTTGAAGGCGGAGTGTTTGAAAATGTTTCCCTTACGAGTGGTGACACATATCTGACGTCATCACCAATCGTCAGAGACGACAAACGTCACCTGACGCGACAAATCGGGATGGTCAATAAAAACAAAGATAATCTCAAAATACGACGAAGAAATTGTGAGATGTTGATGAGATCTTGTTGTGGACTTTCTGGTGTATTCCAGTAGAAAGGCCTGGAAATAAAGTCGTAAAAAGTGCCTGAACGTTTAGCTGGTCACTTTGTTTATATCATAGCAAAGCATACGTCATTCTAGCTAAAGTAGTTGCTTCTCTCCAAGTCTGCTTGTGTAGATGTGTGTATTGTGTACCATTAATCAAGATTAATCGAGAGACCCAACTATTTGGATACAGGCTATGGAAAAGTCATTTTCATATTAAGTCCTCTTAAAAATCATTAATTGTCCCTGTCGGTGATTTACAAATGGAGTCTGATGACGGACTTGTGACCAGTGAGTGCATGGAGAGAAGAGAAGCACATACTCAAATCAGCTCAAATTCTGAAAAACGAGTAATTCGGTTCCTACAGATCTCAAGATAGTGTTTATAATCCTTCAACTGACCACCAACTTCTATCATTCCACAATGACACCAGATAACCAAATCACAAAAGTTTTCCCCAAGAAAATCTGCAAATGGGTAAATTGCCAAATATTGAACCATGGAAAAAACAACTAACAGCAATTTAGCAAGGAAACGGAAGTCCAGACAGAAGAGATTTGACCTACCATGTCTGCCGTAGTAGCGCATGTTTGAATCATAGCAGCAGTTGATGGTTTTACACTCAGTAGACGAGATACCGGCAGGCCCACGTTGTATCTTTTGGTGTGGCTCCAGCTCACAAAATAAATCTGAGGGTTCCTGAGGCCACTGCATGGTGGACTTTTGAGCCACGGCTAAGCAGAACAGCAGCAGGGCGAGTGCGAGGGTACCGACAAACTTCATGGCCATTTAGTGTTGCAGCGCGCACGCACTGGATGATTTTATAAGGTGTGGGTCATGTTGACATCATAGCACAACGAGAGCCAAACAATGCTGAGTTTAGGTTTAAAAAAATCTACACAATCGTTAGTAGACATGAATATGGTGTCGACCCCCTGGACAATCACTCAACATATAAATACAATGCCATCATGTTTTTGAGAAATTACATAATATAAACCTTTGGCAGGTCTGGATGACCGGTGACTGCAAAGGTCACGCTATCTGCGTTCACCAAGCTTTGACAAAATAAACACTCTTATCTCCCAGCCCATTGTGCCACAGATGGAATTGTGGAGTACAATATTTCCGAATTCAATCACACTTTGACATAACTGCGATCACTAGATGCCCCACTTTGGTATGAATGCTGTTTGGCTAGTTGTGATTTGTTGTCGAAAGCATTCACTAGTTATGCAATTCAGCTGACTTGGCAATCATTCCATCCGTCCGTTGTCGGGCAATTGTCCACACAAGGGCTGTGGGTGTGCTTTAAAAAGAGTGATTCCACGCAAACATTATCATTGGCTTGTTTGAGGCCTCTCTCAAATCAACGTAATTTAACGAGTGTCGTAAAAGGGTGAATCTTATACCCTGGATTTCTTCCAAGCAAGACTCCTTCAAATCAAAGCATCCAAGGTGCTCATTTGAGTACTGTAACACTACGTATTTCCTGTACTGAATGTTTTCCCTGTAATTGTAATATACAAATACAGTTGTTGGCACACTGATCAAGCGTTGCATAAAATATTCATTTCATATTACTAGTGGTGCTGAACGTTTCTTTCAAAAAATCAAACTGATACTGAAAGCTAATGAATTCCAAATTGATCTCTTGGCTGTTACGGTGCTTCCTTTTTATGTCAAACTGACGACATGGGAAGCTGTTTGGATGTTCTCATTTTCTAACTTTCATGGGTCCCAGGTATAGTGCTGGGGTTCAACATCGATTGGCACAAATGTACTTTGGCAAAAGGCAGTGTGTAACATGTTCTGTGAAGGGCAGGTGGCCCTAACCCACTGTCAACATAACCTTTCGGTGACCGCCATCTTCTCAGTACATTATTGAGTTTGAGTTTGAGTTTGGGTTTTATTCACGCAATATCCAAGACATACAACATGAAACAACAAACAGTAATTACGGATGCGTGAAAGGTTATTCATACCCTTCACTACTTTGGGTTCTGGTTTAATCATTTGTCAAGATTTGTCTACGACCACTTTCTAGCGTTATGCAACTGACTGGCACGATTTCAATTCCAAGCCAAGCAGAGATCAGCACCACAATCGAAACGCAGCGCCACGCAGCTGGATTGGCTGACACCCTCCGTTATCTGCTGTCGTGGGAGGCAAATACAAGGCGTGCTTATAAAAACAGGAAAGCGCGCCTCTTGTCCTTACAGCATCTGGTGGGGATCACTGTTTGCTGTGGGTCCATGAGAATGAAGCACACCGCTGCGTGCCTTGCGGCACTGGCCCTGCTCGGCAGCGTCTGCATCGGATTTCAGGTGCCCCATGATGAGGAGCAGGCCAAGCATGTACTTGAGAGGCCGCTCACCTGGAGCTACCCTGAAGGGCCCACGAATCCGGTCGCGCCTGTGCCCGATTTCGAGCTCCGGCACCCCGTCCCTGCAGCAACCGTTTCAGTGGAGTGCGGAGAGAGGCAAGCGCGCGTGGAGGTCCAGTTGGACTTTTTTGGAATAGGCCAGTTCATCAAGCCCTCTGACCTGACGCTGGGTCCTTGTGGCGCAGTGGCTGAGGACACTCAAGCCCATGTGCTGATATTCCAGCCTGAGCTGCAAGACTGCGGTAGCATTTCGCGAGTAAGCCAAACAAGCGTCCTTCTTTTCAATACTACATTGTCTCACTTTTGTGCCCCTTCTGCAGACGACAGACGATGCTCTCATCTACACTTTTTCTCTCAACTATAACCCCACAAGGCTGGGTGAATCCCCTGTTGTGAGGACCAACGAAGCTGCCGTGATTGTGGAATGTCACTACCCAAGGTGACACATTATTTTCTTGGGGAAATCCTGCCATCATTCACAGGGGGAATGATAGAAAGATGTAAACAATCAAAACTGTGTTTCAATGTGAGCGTATATAATGAAGTGCAGAATTGCACCTTTTATTTAGGCATGTTCCAAAATGTTGCTCTTTGCTTTCGTTTCTCCAGCTGACTGTGAGTTGGATGTATGGTAAAACCAGGACAGACGTAGACAAACAAGCATTTACACTTATATTTACACAAAGCATAGTTTTCAAAAACATAAACTGTATGGTTTGGGGGGACGTGAAAGACGTTTGGCTACCCAGAAAGAACCCAAGTAAGCAATTGGACCCAGAACCCTTCGACTGTTTTGCCACCATCATCCTGAAAATATTATTTTGCACAATAACGCTATCTAAGTAACAAACATTTCAACCAACTACAAAGTGCAACACAGCAAAACAACTCCAAAATGGGTCATTTTTAAATAAACAAAACTCGTAGTCCTATCCCAGCTTTGACCCCCTGTTTAAACCTTCAGGCACCACAACGTGAGCAGCCTCCCACTCGACCCACAATGGATACCATTCTCTGCAGTCAGGGTTGCAGAGGAGTTCTTATACTTCACTCTTACCCTGAGGACCGGTGAGTACCGCATCTGTTTTCCTTTTCCATTACCCTGTCGGCTTTCGACACGTTGACCTAATTTGATCACTCCTCACAGACGACTGGATGTACGAGAGGCCTCGTTACCAGTACTACCTGGGAGACATGATCCGTATCGAGGCCTCCGTCAGGCAGTACCACCACGTGCCCCTACGCGTTTTTGTGGAAAGCTGTACGGCTACCCTCTCGCCCGATATGAATTCCAGCCCAAGATATACCTTCCTTGAACAGGGGTGAGGAACTTGCAACCAAAAGACACAAATTAAACATACCAGTCATCATTCAAGAACCCTACCCCTTAACCTCTTGAACTCAGGGGACTGTAATTTCCTCTTGACTCAGCTTCGCTTGCACGCAGGTGTTTAATTGACGCGAGGATCACAGGCGCAGAGTCCAGGTTCATGCAACGAACAGCAGAGAACATGCTCCAGTTCCAGTTTGAGGCATTCAGGTTCCAGGGTGCAGACAGCGGCATGGTTAGCGCCTCTTCAAAACAGCGCTACTGGATTTTTAGAGGCGGAACTAAACATCCATCGATGCTTCCGACAGCTTTACATTACCTGCCACTTGAGAGCCACGTCGAACGGCCACGACATTGATTCTGAACACAGGGCCTGCTCCCACATACAGAACGGGTGAGTGATGAGAGAGGAAGACACCGTCAGACAGCTGCCTTTTAGTAATTTAGATTAAATTATATCGAAATTATAGTCATGTTAAATTATAGTTAACATTTTCTAATGTAGAAATTTCTCATAAATGTTTAAACAATTCCGTAAATAATAATTAATAAAAAATAAATTAATAAACAATATATTAATAAATTCCATAAACAATAATAATAAATAATAATAATTTCAAATAGGTAAATGAATAATTTAATCCATAAAATATTCCCTGGTTTCCTTGAATAGTGGGGGTTCACTGTACTGTATTCATATTTTTTTGCGGAAACCTGAAAATCCTCAGGTCAAAGCTGAAGACCTCATCAATTCACTATATTCCCATTTTTTTGTATCACTTTAGAAGGCCACAAGATGACACCAAAGTCCTGATTTACAGGAAAGTAGTAAGCGGTGTCAAAGATACAGTACAGTGGTGTCTTGAGATACAAGTTACGCAACTTAAAAAAAGCAATAGAAGTACAGAATGGTGGCAGTAAACTTAACTCAGCAAATAGTGGGTGTTTAATGTGACTATTTTCATTTCATGAGATGGTGAATTGCGCATCTTAGCAAGCTGTAAACTACAATTATTATCTTTCAAAGAAATAATATCATTCATTGTGAATGAACAGGGCAAAATGTGTGAATTTTACTTGAAGAATGGAACTACTAAAAGAAATATTTTCCATACTATTCTCACTCATTGACCGTTTTTATTTCCTGGTGCAGCTGGAGGGAGGCCAGTGGCGTGGATTCAGCATGCTCCTCCTGTAATGGCCTTGATGGAAATCAACAACCAGGCAACCCTTGGAACCCTGGTGACCCTCATCAAGGCGGAGGAGGCGGCTCTCAAACAGGAGGCATTGGCTGGACCACCGGTGGTGGAGGCGGCTCTCAAACAGGAGGTGGTTCTCAAACAGGAGGCATTGGCTGGACCACCGGTGGTGGAGGCGGCACTCAAACAGGAGGCGGCTGGACCACCGGTGGTGGAGGCGGCTCTCGAACAGGAGGCGGCTCTCAAACTGGAGGCGGCTGGACCACCGGTGGTGGAGGCGGTTCTCAAACAGGAGGCGGCCGGACCACCGGTGGTGGAGGCGGCTCTCGAACAGGAGGCGACTCTCAAACTGGAGGCATTGGCTGGACCACCGGTGGTGGAGGCAGCTCTCAAACAGGAGGCGGCTGGACCACCGGTGGTGGAGGCGGCTCTCAAACAGGAGGTGGCTCTCAAACAGGAGGCGGCTGGACCACCAGTGGTGGAGGCGGCTCTCAAACAGGAGGCAACTCTCAAACTGAAGGCACTGGCTGGACCACCGGTGGTGGAGGCGGCTCTCAAACAGGAGGTGGCTCTCAAACAGGAGGCATTGGCTGGACGACCGGTGGTGGAGGCAGTTCTCAAGCAGGAGGTGGCTCTCAAACAGGAGGCATTGGCTGGACCACCGGTGGTGGAGGCGGCTCTCAAACAGGAGGCGGCCGGACCACTGGTGGTGGAGGCGGCTCTCAAACAGGAGGCGGCCGGACCACCGGTGGTGGAGGCGGCTCTCAAACAGGAGGCATTGGCTGGACCACCGGTGGTGGAGGCGGCTCTCAAACAGGAGGCGGCTGGACCACCAGTGGTGGAGGCGGCTCTCAAACAGGAGGTGGCTCTCAAACAGGAGGCGGCTGGACCACCGGTGGTGGAGGCGGCTCTCGAACAGGAGGCGGCTCTCAAACAGGAGGCGGCTCTCAAACAGGAGGCGGCTGGACCACCAGTGGTGGAGGCGGCTCTCGAACAGGAGGCGACTCTCAAACTGGAGGCATTGGCTGGACCACCGGTGGTGGAGGCGGCACTCAAACAGGAGGCGGCTGGACCACCGGTGGTGGAGGCGGCTCTCGAACAGGAGGCGGCTCTCAAACTGGAGGCGGCTGGACCACCGGTGGTGGAGGCGGTTCTCAAACAGGAGGCAGCTGGACCACCGGTGGTGGAGGCGGCTCTCAAACAGGAGGCGGCTGGACCACCGGTCGTGGAGGCGGCTCTCAAACAGGTGGCGGCGGAAGTGGTGGAAGTGGCGGTGGCAATGACGGTGGCGGTGGAGGAAATCAACCAAGGGAACAAACCTGGACCACTGGCTCCACTGGACATACCAACACAGGCACTTCCTGGGCTACTGTCACTAACATTGGTGGAGGAACCTCTGGAACGGGCATCTGGCTAAAGACTGGAAGAGGCAAAGACGAACCAGAAAAACAAACTGTTACTTGGAACCCCACTGGTCCCGGACAAAGTGGCGCAAGCACTACTTGGACCGTAACCAGCTCAACTGGTAGCAGTACAAGGGGTGAAAGAAAGAGGCGTTCGGTGAAATCAGATCAAGGTATGTATTTCAGTTTGACTTGAAAGTGCTTGATATTGATATGTGATACACCTATTCTATTTTCAGTTTATGAATGGAGAGGTGATGTCACACTGGGTCCCTTCGAAATTGCAGAGAAAGTCGTTTGAAGTCAACATTCCAACGTGGCGATGGAAATAAACATTCTGATTGGATCATGGCTGACTGGATGTTATTCCCCGCACAACAATTCTCCTTCCTAATGCCTCCATTAAAGTAATATATAAAAAAGCTCGAAATTTAACATAGGTGACGGGAAGTGGCAAATATTTCCGTACACAAATTGTCACATATTTTGCCTTGCCGCTGTGTAATGATATGAATATTTTTTATTCCCATGTCAGGGAGTTGAATGGCAATAAAATTGCAATTTTGTGAAATGCTGGTGTCATGATCTCCACAAGACCACCCAACACAGTCTCTTAATCGAACCTGCTTACATTGTGGCAAGTACCAATAAATAAAGGAGGACGCGACAACTCAGTGCAAGTGTTTTAATAAAGATTAAACGACATGTTTGAGTAATCTATGAAGTAATTTGAACCACAATTAATTCAAACATTCAATTTAATTTAAACATTTAAAGTAATTTAAACAGAGCACTGGGAAGAAACGCAGGGGGGTGAAGGGGAGAACATGCAAACTCCACGCAGGAAGGCCAAAGTCGGAATCTATCCGTGCACCTCTGAACTGTGAGCTGGACGTGCTCACCAGTGCACTGCCGCCCTGCAATTTAAACATTAATGTAAAATAATTTTAACTGTTCATAATGTCAACATTGCTATTTGGTGGTCATTTCTGACTTCTTACTGCTACTACTAGGGATGTTGATGGAACCAATGATAGAGATTGCTGCATTTCATGTGAAACAATACTTATTATTTTTTAAATAATAATGACAAACAATAATAACAAATATTTTTCTCTTTGGACTGCTTGTTGGAAATAACAACATTCAGATATGATTTTTTTTTTAAATCGAGTTTTCTTTCCTTCGGTGACGTCACTGCTTGTGGACTATCCCTCCACTCCCTGCGTGCATCCCACTCGGTTTAAATGACGCTATCCGTCCCCCATCCTGCCCCCGCCCGTCTCCGCACTGCTGCCTGCGAGCCTCCGTCGTGTGTCACCCCGCAGCATCTTCAACCTCTCCATCCTCGTCATCCTCGCCACACAGCGGAGACACCTTGTCTGACATTGGATCATAATTCGGAATACTGTCCTTTGTTCCCATGCAGATTATTTAAACCGAGACGGAGCTCCCCTTCCTTCCTCCCTGCCCTCTGCGTGGATGCTCGTCTCCTGCTGCACGCGCAACATCCACGACTGAACAAGACGGAGAGAGTGGGGTGGGGTGGGGGGCAAAAAGGAGAAATAAAGCCCCTACGAACGCCCTTGCCGTGGATGGACTGCCGTTTCCCTTCCGTTATCGTCTCCACGATATAGTGGGCTCTCGAGTCAGAGAAGATGGCGGACCGGGCTGAGATGTTCTCCCTCAACACGTTCCACTCCCTCTCTCCCCCGGGCTGCAGGTAAGAAATTGCGCTGGATGCTGCGTGGCGCGGGGGGAGGGAGGGGAAGTTTTCTGCCTGCTTGCTTGCACCTCAATCCAATGCAACATGCGGTAAAATGGCGCATTTTGTCTGTTAGAAACAACGACAAAAGGTGGTGGATATGCTTTCTAGTGTGGTGTTGTTGTCTGCTGTGGCCTTGCGGTGCTGTGGAGGCCCACGCCCTGATCCTGATTGGAGCCTTTGTACTCGCAGGCTGATGCTGGGAAGTGATTGTGATGATGCATGAAACACACGAGTGTGAGTGGGATGCAGACATCATCACCACGGGGCTCTACACTTGAGCGGAAATCCATAAAAGAATGGAATGGCTGCTCGGCTCTTTGAGATGCAGCAAAATGGCCACAACATTAGGGACTCTTGCAGAAGTCAGTCACATCCAAGAAGAGCTCAAATCAAGTCATTCAATACAGTTTGTTTCATACATACGTTTTGTAAAAGATGCACAGCTCAAAATGTGATTAAGGAAAGAAAATATAGATCCAGAATATCTATTTCATAAACGAGGATGTAAAATATTGTCGTGCAATTTCCATTAACAATCAGAATAATGTCAAAAGATGTTTTGAATAGTTTAAAATCACCACTACTGCACAGTAAAACAGCACTATGTAAGTTAAAATGTCCATCCATCCATTATCTGTACCGCTTGTCCCCACGGGGGTCGCGGGCGTGCTGGAGCGTACCCCAGCTCTTATCGGGCAGTAGGCGGGGGACACCCTGAACTGGTTGCCAGCCAATCGCAGGGCACACAGAGACGAACAACCATCTGCACTCACACCTAGGGGCTACCAAGCATGTTTTTGGGATGTGGGAGGAAACCGGAGGATCCTGAGAAACCCACACAGGCACGGGGTGAACATGCAAACTCCACACAGGGAGGGTGGAGAAGGAATCGAACCTGCACCCTCAGAACTGTGAGGCGGACGTGCTAAGCAGTGTACCACCATGCTCCAAAACAAATGTATAATTTTAAAATAAAAATATAAGCATTTCAGAATAATAGATTATTCAGGGTTTTGTTTTCTCAAAAAAGCATGTTTTAAGCATGTTCAACCACACAGTTTTGTGGCACCAAGTCCAAGTATTTGGTTTTAAGTATGGTGCTGATACAGAGTCTTGATAGTGCATATCTGAATTGCTTTAATCAATATAGAAATGTACATACAATATATTCATACATACATTTATTGTGTTACGCTATTTTATATTTTTATATTGTCTGGCCAAATCCACCGAACCTGTGCCACTTGCTTTTTTGTTCTCTCTCCCACCTAGCTTTAAATTTGATGATACACATATTGAACAATTCAAAATGTTTATTAGTCCATCTCAGCCAATTTCGTTTTTTTTTTTTTTGTGAATGTTCAAACTATTCATAGGTTGGAGTATAAAGTTAGCGGATACATGAACTACAGTTTATACTAAAACAGTGCTTCTCAAATAGTGGGGCGCGCCCCCCTTGGGGGGCGCCGTGCTATACCTGGGGGGGCGCGTGTGACCCTGGGGAACAGGCTTTTTTTTTGGCAGTACTAGAATAAAGTGTAATTGCGCGTTTACTACAGCAGGGGGCAGTGGCGCTCTCATTGTTACTTCTGTCACGTTTGCGACAGTGCAACATTTTACGACTTACAAGACAAGTTAGGATAGTCACGGTGGGGAGGGGGGCGCGAATAGTTTTCTTCTTGCTAGGGGGGGTCTAACAGAAAATAATTGAGAAGCACTGTACTAAAAGAATATTAACATTGAGCACAAAACATCAACGGACCGCTCTCAAATTTTGTGTATTAAAGTTGTAATTTTTTTTTGGTAATTTTATGAGATTTTTGATACTTGTCATTTCACATTCACAGTTTCCGTACAGCGTGCGTTAACGTATTAGCACCAGAACGCTGGTCAAACCCAAACAATTCACATCTAAAAATAAGTCCTTCTTTTTGACCTTGAAACACTACTCAAAAGCAATTAGAAACAAAATATGTATTATTGTTATTATCAATAAATAAGTAGAGCATCATAAATGATTAAAATGTATTCTTATATCACATGCACACGCAATCACATTAGCAACCCCAAAGGATTTGTTATCCAACACTGTGCACTTTTGAGGGATTTAGTTTCACCCCTGCAGCTTTATCTCCACAGCTCTCAGATCAATGCTACTCGACAACACGTGACCTCACGGCCCAGTGAATGTTGATTGGCCGTGAATGTTGATTTCATCCTTTGGATGCAATATTAGTTCGTGTATGGTGAAACATGCGGAATAACACACACTTGCTGCTCGAGCAACATGGTGCACTCAGGGTGCTTTCACAGTGCAGGAACTTTAAACTCCATACTGTGGCACATGTATTGTTTTTCTTTGATTAGAATGTTTTTATGATTAGAATTATTTTATGATGTCCAAAGCCAAAACTGAAAGTCAAGTCAAAATTTTCTTTTTGATCAGTACAAGGAAAGCTCGTTTACTACGCAAAGTCGTAAACTAATTCAAAGTTCAGTTTACAATTTGTAAAATGAACTTCTTCAGTTTCAATTAAAAAGGTTAACCGTTAATAGATCATGGTTTGCAGTCTGCTTGAGGTCGTTGTCGTGACAAGAAGTCAAAATTAGAAATGGACTTTGGGATGCTTAAACGGGTACATAGTGAAAAATAGTCGTAGCATTAGATCATTTGATGACAGTAGTACACGATATGCTCTCAGTCTCTGGTATAATAGGCTTAGCTTGACAAAGGATTCTTTCATTAATTTGAAAGGCATGAATTGAAGTGCACATGCGTGTGTCAGCAGGGTGAAAAGCCTGTGAAATTGAGCTCCACTAAATAAATGGCTCTTTAAAAATGATGTCATTGTGGAGCATGTTCTATGCTTTTGCTGTAATGCCTTCTTTTGTTCATTTGATATTTGCAAATTATGGTACCATGTGAATATTGACTTTTATTTTCAGCACCTTTCCCTTGCAATTTGCAAAAAACTTTTTTGTGCTCAAACCAATTCCAGCAATGTGACCCTTAATCATGTATTTCAATAGCATCTCTCAGCATTAGTTCGCAGTTTTAAGAGTCACACTGTGATTTCACACATAATTTGCCAGATGAGGCATTTGGTAGTCAGCTTGCGCTTCCCGCAGAGCCTGAATCGACGCCCACGCTGGTCGGCAGACTTTGAATCATTCGCCGGTTTTGATGGAAGGACTTGGAAGGTGTTGTGTCACACACGGAGCACGGTGCCTGTGCCAGTGCTTTAATAGCAATGTTGTACAGCGAATATGCAAGAACTGTATCACTGTGGCATGTTGACATTGTTATTAATGTTTTGCTTCTTCTGGACATTTAGTAAGTACTACAAGAAATATTTCAGCGGTATATATATTTTTGACGCATAAAAGAGAACAACTACGCGTGACAAAGATGCAAAGTGACAATTATGCTTACTGTTTACACATTTTGTATTTATTGTACAGTGAGTTACCAGACAAATTTGAGTTCAATATGACTGAAGTCCAAAAAATCGAGCAATTAAGGTCATGTCTGGTAGAGCCATAGTGGCTGATGATTTTCTGCCCTTTATCCATTGGAACAAACAATTAAATAGAAAATGAGAACACTCAAAAGGAGCTGCTGTTAGCCACAACTCACGCCCAGATGCTCACATGCATATTAACTCCGGTATATCAGGTCATTACTATAGAGCCAGTTTATTTCTTGACTTTGTTTTTATACACTGACATAAAAAAAGTTGCCAACTTTTACGTGAGCATTTGCTCCGTGACATTGTGCACAACATATGCTTGCTTGCATACACAGTGTGCGGCAGTGTCCTTTCCCCTCGATTAGAAGCACTGCAATGCAGCATTTCCTTGTGACACAATTCTAAGACAGCTGCTGTGGAAAACGAAATGCACGCCATAGCCACTGGGACGCCGTTAAGTTTGAGGCGAACGATGCAAACATGACACGCCGCATCAACTTTATGAACTGCTGTGACTTGTGGATGCGAGCAGATCGACTCTGCTTGCAACTTCTACGCAATGTCTAATATTGGCTAAAAATAGTGGCAGGAGGAATTCTTGTATCCCCATTGAAATGCACTGGGAAAAAATAACAGCCATGCATACCTAAAAAGTAGCACCTATTTTGCATAAGAATACAAAATATCTCTCTATCTGATCCAGTAGTAAAAAGATGCTCGACATTATAGGATTGATTATTGGTTTGTAAATTCGGAGGTATTTTTATTTACCGTAATTTTCGGACTATATGTCGCACCGGAGTATAAGTCGCACCAGCCATAAAATAAAAAAACATACATATGTATATAAGTCGCTCCTGAGTATAAGTCGCCCCCCCCACCCAAACTATGAAAAAAACCGCGACTTGTAGTCCGAAAATTACGGTATTCTTAATTTGAATAGTATTATTTCGGACAAGGTAGCTGGGATTTCTATTTGTCGTGAATTTTATGGTAGTTTTGCTCTGTATTCTTGGGATAATTTTGCACTATTTGGATGTTTGTGTAATTTATTTTGTTGTGTATTTTTGGCAATTGGTGTGTGTTTTTTTTAAATGCAAAATATATACTGCGACTGATATTTAGTTTTGGTCCATATTTAATTTTTTTTATGTACAGTAAAATAGATTTTTGGTCCAAATTTTCATTTTCTTCTGGAATAATTTGTAAAAAAAAAAAAAAGTAATGAAATCTGCATGTACTCTAGCATGTGGTGACTGTAATGTGTCTGCTGCATTTGTTAGGCCAGCCCACGACATCAGCCTGGAGGAGTTTGACGATGAAGATCTCTCTGAGATCACAGACGACTGCGGGATTGGTCTCAATTATGACTCTGATCCCTACGAAAAGGTGAGGTGAAGGAGATTTCATTTCCTGATGTACAACTCATGCATTGTACATGTGACACGCAGTCAGACGCATTGAACTGCCTCCCCGTAAAACAAATCAGGATGCATCGTAGCCCTGAGGGATTCATCTTGCTGACAGGAGCTGGATCAGACTCGTTTAGGAATAAGAGCAACCAAAGTGAGACAGGGAAATGTCAGGCACACAACATTTTGAATTGGATTTTTGCTTGTTGCCCCTTGTGGCAGTTGCTCTTCCATCCACTGACTCTGCAAAGGGTGACGGTTGTATTGTGTTGTGATTTTTGTGACGAAAGCTCCAACCTTGAGATTATGCTTTGACCCCAATCCCTAGACTTGATTAATTCCAATTAGGCACGGGGATTCAGTTTTTAATCTGAGCAAGTCTGCCCCTTCGAAAGTAGCTTGTGTAATCATACAGACAACAAAGTATTTTAATGACTAAAGGAAGGAAATTGGTTTATTTTAGGCATCCGATCACAGAGTGAAATATTTAATCCCATCGTTGAATTGTCCCAATTTTAAAAACTTTATTTGCAACAGTCAATGTTTTAACATCCTTGACTATCGTAGAATTATAAAAAAAAAAAAAGGTTAACCACTGCTAATATTAAAAACAATCTGGTCCATATTTTGGTTCACTAGTGGTTAGTCAGAATTTGTCAATGTAGCTTTGTATTGGGTCTCATTAGTTTATGCAACAGTGTACAGGAATTCTCACTATTTTTATGATCACTTTTAACATTATAATATACAAATTGAAACGTGTCTGATTTGTCTGATTTTAGTGATGCTCAAACTGTCATCTAACAACTTTTGCGACCATGGTAGAGGCATAAAATTAGCCTTGCGGCTCTGGTAATTGGACATCTAAGGGTTGTGCTGACTTCTTCTTGCCTCCATGCATGATCAATTTTTCCTAACTGATCTCCACCCAGGGATGCTGCTCTTTCAAGATGCTTTTGAAGAGCCCAAACCAATTACGCGATATCTGCAACACTGTCAAATTATCCACCTGTTTGACCGTGAAGCAGTCTCGTGCCTGCATGAGTACATGTGAATGACATGGAGAGGTGTTATTGATTAAAGAAAACATACAGTGCCAGAATTGCACAGTTGGCAAGTGTGTGTGTCATGCTTCCTTCATAATATCCCATTAACCTGTTTTGAGGAGGTAGAGTATGTTTTTTGCATGACAACTAGGGGTGGACAGTTGCTATTTATAGTCCTGCTTTTTTTTGGGTGGCTGTGCAAACAGATGCATCCTGACAGAACCAATTATTGTTATTATGATCATCATTCCATGGATCAGTGGCACAACACAGCTGAGGCATGAAGATTTGTTTTGGTCGCATATCCTCATGGTGGCTTTTATTGGAGGGACAGGGAATGAGGATTTTGACGAGCAACCACGCATTAATATCAAGTCTGAACAAGGATTTGTTGCTCTCCTCGCAATGGATCGTGTATTTGCGTGGCACATAAAGCCGGCGTCAGCAGGATTGTGGTCTGAGCGATTTTGATTGGTCCATTAAAAAAGACAGCAGTGCGAGAGCCAGAGAAAACTGCTGCATCATGCAGCCTCTAAAGTTGATCAATCACCTTGCAAAAATAGACATCAAATCCACAATTGTCTGTGAAGTGGAATCCAGCATTGACTGTGATCTTGCATTTTGTCTTCAAAACACCGATTCATCAGATTGGGGCTATATGTAATGTCCATGATTTTCCCACTATTAAAAACACCCGTGTGAACAGCAAAGTTCCTTTGAAAAGAGTATAAGCAAAGCTTGTCTTTTCACTCCTGGGGGGTGACCTACATGTTTTCTATGACTAACATGCAGGACACCGACCCTCGAGGACTGCAGTTGCCTACCGATGTCCTATGGTGTATGTAAGATTCCCTGAAGAGTAGATGAGTCATGTTATGAAAGGAATCATGCCTCTCTGGAAGATTGCACCACAGAGCTTGACACATTCACCCTGCAGTATTGAGTCACATACACGATACATAGAGTATCACCCATCAAGCCGTCCGTCCGTCCGTCCTTCCATCCAGTCATGTCACACACAAAAAGATAAGATGCATCCTAGATTAGTTGCCAGCAGATGTATAGTACGGAAAACCACTAGCGTTTGACTCCATTTGCGCCAATAAAACTGAGCCAGGCAGTCACATGACGGCACATAAAGTCTCCGGACCCCACAAGGAGGCAAGGATTTGACAGTGATCTACTTATGTGAAGCATGGAAGAAACAACTGAGAAAATCTGAATTAGCATATTTGAGTTTTCTATTTTTGTCTAACTGATGTTCGTGTTCTAATTACAAAAACAATGAATCAGAAGTTACTCACCAGTTTTTTTACTCAATACTTACTGAGTGACTTCTTAAATAATTATTTGAATTACTGCTTTTCACTTTTCACAAGTCTAAATAATTGTCCTACTTGAATACACCTTTTGAAGTACCATACAATTTTTGGTTATTGTACCCACTGCCTGGTTACCAGTTCTTGTATCATGTATATAAGAAATAACTCGCAACATGATGCAGTGCAGTTGTACACCGCAGAACCTCAATCGACGGCACTCAAAAATGGGGATGAAGGTGTGGTCTATTCGCTGAGCCTTCCCGTAAGGCTCGTGAAACCTGAGCGACGTGACAAATTGATCCGCCATCAACCCTTTGTTTTTCACCTACATTCCGTTCAGTAAATGGTAACTGTTTAGTTTAGTAAATGCGTCATTGGCAGAGCTCTGAGAATGTGAGGGGATTTACTATATATGATTAGTACGTATATTTTTTTTCTTTAGTACCTGCTGTTAAAGAAGAAGGCACTTAGATAAGCATACATTTCCCCAACTGTTTCTTGAGTGTCTTCACTTGTTACCATCCATTCTCTCACTCAGGACTCCCTCATTCTGGAGAAAAACGACATGCACCACCCAGTGTGCTCCTTCCAAGATGACTTTCAAGAGTTTGAAATGATTGACGACGAAGATGAGGATGAGGAAGAGGAGGATGAAGACGAGGAGGCGGACCCCGATGCACCGCCGTCTCCCTCAGCGTCACCTCCCCCGTCGCCCATTCTCGGCACCCTGAAAAGCAGACCCACCACGCTTAACCTTACCACGGCTGTGTCGCAGGTTCGCATTAAGAATCCTGCGTTAATTACTGTATATTTTATGGAATGTAACGTGATCTTAATGAATTTCTGTCTCTTTCTTTGTCATTAGGATTCACTGAACAACAACAGCAGTCAATCACCAAAGAAAGAAAGCTGGCAGGACTCTTTGCGCAACCCATCGACACAGGGTGAGATTAGGATTTGTTATTTAGGAAATGTCAACATGCCCGGGAACATACCAAACAAACAGTAGCATCCAAAATTCTCTCCATGTTGCCCCATGGAAAGTTACAAAAAAATCAGCCCCCCTTTCCAGTTTCACCAATCAACATATTGAGTAGGCATGTTGACATAAATAGACACACAAAACATTCTCAAAAGGCTGTGCCTGATAATGATCAGCTATTTTGTCCCATTCAAAATATCATCATTTAGAGAAGTACCAGCACTAGTACTTGAGAATTTGCCCAAATGACCCCTGAATGTCTTCTACGCCATCCAATGTGGCCTGAATGTGGTATCTAAGGTGCTATGGCCAATTTATTGCCGCTTTAATTGTCATATCAGGTTCATTTGACTTTGTATTGATATTTCTAAATTGCTTTGCAAAAGCCTTAGGCTATAAATTGAAATTGGTCTTAATCAACCATCACATATTTGAACTTCATCTCCAGGCCGTACGACTCCAACTCACTCATGTCTGGAGGATGGTAACCATGTGACAAGCCAATGTCCAGCCTCATCGCTTTCCCAGTCACCAGGGTCCCAGAGTCAAGGTACTCCAGCAAAACAAGCAGGGGAGGGTGGGAACCCCCATTCCCCTCACAGGCCCCTCCTCTGTGACATGGAGGGCAACAGGCGGGAGAGGCTCGAATACGGTAACAGAAATAAAAGGCCTGCCCAGCTAATTTTGAACCCATTTCATCCAACATCGGTGATGCCCACTTACTGTGTCCATTTGATCTCATGGTACCACCTATGCATAATTCCATACACCATCCGATATTCTATTTTGAAGTCATTTATTTTTCTCTGTTCTTATCGTGTCAGGCTCGTTTGGCCAACTCAAGTCCCATCCTTGCCCTGGTGAAGTCACTCAACCAAAGGCTGACCTTTCAATTCACACCACCAGAGTACCTTCTGTTGATGAGCATTCCCAGTGTTCGGACACAGAGGTGGACCATGACCTCAACAACGGCCACAACCGCAAACATTTAAATCGGCTTGCCACTGACACGTACACAATCACAAGCGAGTCCGGCATGGAAGCCGAGAATGACTTGGATCCAGATGGAACCAGTCACTGCTTGTCATCTACTGCTCCTTTGGGAGGCAACGATGATGCCGACACCCCCTTGTCTGACGACGAGCTCGACAAAGACTTTGAAGTTGAGTTCATGCGGAAGGAGACATATGATATGGTGTGCAAGGAGAATCCATTATCGTACGTGGAGTTCCCATGCATTGAACCATACGAGCTGGCAGCCTTCTCCAGCTCTGTATCCTCCAGTCGCTCAGATGCTCCTGACCAGTGCAAAAATTCAGATTCCGCAGCCTTGGTAGCTCCGGTGGTTCCGGCTCACGAGTCCCACTCTCCGTCATCAGATCCTGGGATAGCAGACATGAACCAACAAGGTTATGCGACTTCAGACCTAGATAAGGAACTGAGCTCCCCAGGTTCTGACTCTGAGCTTGATGGAGAAGTGGACATAGAATTTGCTTGTGAAGGTCCCGTGCGCTCGAATATGATCTCGTCCATCTCAGAAACAGAGCTCGACCTCACTAGTGATAGCAGCAGTGGGCGCTCCTCTCATCTCACCAACTCCATCGAGGAAGCCAGCTCACCCACATCAGACCAGGAACTGGACCCAGATACTGAGTTAGAGCAAGACAGTGGTATTGTAGGACTTAAAGCATCTCTCTTTTTGGGCCAACCTGACCCAATCAAAGAAGCTTCTCCCCTACCCTCTCCATCACCTTTACTCTCCCCAACGATCGCCACCCCATCCCCTGACGACTCTCCCATTTTGCCACCCAAGTTGTACAATGATGACAGAACTCTGATTGAGTTAAAGAACATGGATGACGATCTGTCTGGCGAGCACCAGGCTGACCCAGATGAAACCCTTCCTCCTCAACAGTGCGAGGACAGCATGTCCAGACAAATGGTGCTCAAGATAGAACCTGACCACAGCCTTGAGTGCTTCAAACGCTCCTTCTACCTTCCAGTGGGACCCAGACTTATGCCTGATGCAGATGATTACGATGAAACAAGTGAAGGGGATTCGGAATCGGAAAGTGAGGACGACCTGAGTGAGAACTCGGACTCGCCCTGGCTGCTTAGCAATTTGGTCAACAGGATGATCTCAGAAGGCTCATACCCAATCAGCTGTCCTGAGGAGTGCTTCAAGAGGGAGGTGTCTGTGTCAGATACGATCTCACCATCCTCAGAAATGGGCGATGGTGAAAGTTTTGCCGATGAGGAGCCAGAAATGATAAGATCAGAGAAGTATGAAGTCAAAAAGGTCAAGGCTGAGGAAAGTCAGAGAATGACTATGGTGCAGCCTTCAAACAAAGGTGTAGCCATGAACTCTTGCCTCTATATGTGTAACCCCACCGGTGACATAATCGAACCACTGAGTCCTGATAACTGTGTACAAATTTCAAGCGAATCCACAGATTGCTCGTCATGCACCGCTCCAGTCCCCACCACTGCAAAGAACTTCACAGACCAACTCTTCAAGAACACCAAAAGACCAGAAGAGAACGTTGAGCCAAATAATGACTTGACAATGCTAGGGGGAAGAAAGAACATGGACTCTCCGAGCCTTAGCGAGAGTATCGGAAGCGACAAAGACGTAGGACGAGAGACAGAGCCCCGAACGACAAGTCGCTCATCTGCCTCCATTGAACGAATCACTGAGGTCAAACACAGCCTGACTCTGGACATACCGACTGCTCAAGCCAACCGTTGTTTCAACCTCTCCTACTCCACGGACAATGATGAAGAAGATGACCAAGGGGACTCATACCCATTCTTGGATGACTTGAGAAGACGTTCCTACAGGGGTAGCGATTCAAAGGTTGGTGGTTCACCTCCTGTCGACACCAACATGCCGGACCAGCCATGTCCAGATCGTAACCTCCCACTATGTGAGAAAGACCTGTCTGCGAAGCCACCCAGTGAAGACGATGGACTGGCCTACGACTCCATGAAGTACACGCTTGTGGTTGATGAGAACACAACTCTGGAACTAGTGAGCCTCAGAAGGTATGCTACAACAGTATAATTTTGGAAATATTGTTACCCAGACTACATATGATATTGTAAATATCTTAAAAGGGCAGATTTTGGTACTAATAGATCTTTTCTATTGAATGTTTACACTCTGACATTAGACATGACATTTGAATCAGTGTGAGAAGGTATGAATTTAACGAATTCAGTACATTCAATGAAGGTATGGAGACCGAGGCAACAGTTTTATGGAGTATAAATTATATTAATCTCTCAAAAGGCTAATTTTGTTCTTGCTGTTTATTAGATGTTTTTCATTGAACATTTGCATCTTCAGTAATTTAAACAAATCATAGGCTGCCAGCCAATTGCAAGAATTTGGCTCACAATGCCTTGAAGCTAGTTTTCAGCATTTCAGTCTTTAAAAAGACCTCATCTTTTTAGGTGCACATCGGTCCTAAGCGACGACAGTGAGCTCTCCACTTTATGCGACGAAGAGCCTTTGAGGACGGGTCAGGTGGACTACTATTGTGATGACGATGGGGTGAGGCCAGAACTGCTTAGTTCTTCGGGAGACTCGTCCCCTGAGGTGGACCTCCCGTTTTCCAAGAAGTTCCTCAACGTCTTCGTCAATAGCACATCACGCTCATCAAGTGAGTCACATCGCACTTTTTAAACACATTTTCAATCGTCACTGGATGACAGGAGTAGAACTATGTGAACATTGTCATTTGTTAGTCAGTGATGGCCTTTAATTTTCATTTTGGGGTTATTTTTCTTTTTTTGCTATAGGTTAGGATATATATATATTTTTTTAAAGGTTAAACAAGCTTCCTCTCTGATTTTTATGCAGGTACAGAATCCTTTGGACTTTTCTCCTGCACCATCAATGGGGAGGAGAGGGACCAGACGCACAGGGCAGTGTATAGGTGAGATACTACATTGTTGAAAGTCTTTGGAATGGTTGCTAGTTAATCAAATGGCTAATGGTTGTTTATCTAAATGAGTCTTGCGATTGGCTCCTGACCAATCCAGAGTATAATATCCCGCTTCTCCCCCAAAAGCCGGCTGGGATTGTTGGCAGCCGACCTGCCACTCCAGTGGTGACATCCAATATTGGACGTCTGGAATTGCTCTGTTGTGCTGTGGTAATCCCTGCTCCTTCCCGTGTAGGTTTATTCCAAGACATGCAGATGAACTGGAGCTGGACGTGGATGACCCTCTGTATGTGGAGGAAGAGGAGGATGACTACTGGTACAGAGGTTACAACATGCGCACGGGAGAACGTGGCATATTCCCTGCCTTCTACGCCCACGAGGTCATCGGGCATGCCAAAGAGATGTTGGGTGAGGGCAAAACTTAACTTTTGTGGGTTGGGTTTAAATGGGAAAAATTAAGAAAAGAATCGCGGGCTTAGGGACGAAAAAAAGTGTCAGGAGCCGCATTTCAGTTTGAAATTTGTACTCCCATTCTGTTCAGCCATGAAACGTAACCCAGCGTGGATAGAGACATTCGACGTGCAGTTCTTGGGGTCCGTCGAGGTTCCTCAACATCAAGGCAATGGAATCCTTTGCGCTGCTATGCAGAAGGTAAGCAAAACATTAAAAACCGACTTGGCTTACCAAGTTTTTTGTGAAAATCTTATCTCTCGTATTTATTTGTGCCATTATCTCCTTTGCGGAAGATTGCACTGTCCAGGAAGCGAACGGTGCACGTGCGACCCCCCTCCCTGTGTGAGTTGGAGATTAGCTTGCAAGGAGTGAAGCTAATCATGAGTCTGGAGGATGAATACGACTGTCTGGATGAGGTAAGGAGAACGTAGAGCCCGTAGAGACAAACACACTTGTACAGTAATGCCTAATTTTTAAAGTGGTAGAAATATAGTAACTCTGTCTTTACTCCCACATTTAAAAAAAAAACACACACATTATGTTCATTGAAGACTCTGACTTAGTCTGTAAGACATAGTCATGCTACTAGCGTGCTGATTTGTCTCGCTGGCGGGGACAAAGAGTGTACGTAGTTCATGGACCATTGGAGAACAAGGCTATTGAATTTATTCTCAAATGCCTTTCCATAGTATGATAGATGTGTCTTTTTCTTTTTGTAAGCTCTCGATTATGATTGTAAAATAAAAAGTCTGACGTGTAGTGGTTATAAAGTGATGTATGACACAGCAGGGAATGAGGTTCGTCAGATCAAAATCCAATTTTGAATTAAAATAGCGGTGAGTACACTTAATAGAAAGCTTTGTTTCTCTTTCTGTCATCAGTTTGACAGATGCAGCCACTTCTTCCAAATGAAGAACATCTCTTTCTGCGGTTGTCATCCCAAAAACAACTGGTAACTGATCAGATCCTTCGCCCATGATGTGCGGGTGATGATGTCCGATCTGATTTTTGCTTTTCTTTTTCCTAGCTACTTTGGCTTCATCACAAAGCACCCCATGCTGAGCAGGTTTGCGTGTCACGTGTTTGTCTCCCAAGAGTCCATGCGACCGGTAGCAGAGTGTGTTGGGTGAGTGCAAATAGTCTTACATTAAAAAACGATGTAACCCCAATAGAAATACTCTGGTGCCATCAAACTTTGGCTATAAAAGAGCCTTAGGAAATACATATTTCTTTATAACATTTTCTACATTTCAACTAGTGAAGTTACAGTAACTACTGTAAAGTATAAAAAAAATTCCACTTAAAAACAACAACAAAAAAATTGCTAGTCCTTTGGGAAGCGTTTGGAAAAACTATGTTTATTATTTCTTCATCTGTGTCCATGCGTTAGCAGCAAAGACATTTAATTGTGCGTCTTTTGCTTAGTCGGGCCTTCCAGGAATATTACCAGGAACACGTGGAGTACGCCTGTCCCACTGAGGACATCTATCTGGAGTAAGACGCATCGCCTCGTACGTTCATCCACTTTGTCATCAGAGGGCTTCTTTGTCTTCTTCTTCTTCTTCTTCTCGCTCCTCTGAGACTGGGCTCTTCGGTTCAACGGCAAATCCGTCTTCTCTCCATTTCAACGGAATGGTTCCTTTGACCGTTTTTTAGGAGATAAACAAAAAGTGCTGGGCTGTATGAAAGTTCCTCTTCTCACATGAAAACCACCTGCCTACTTACTTACCTATCTACCTACTAGCGACCTGTCACTCTCCCAATGCATGGCTCGTAGGATTTACCGCACACACCGTCATGTATTCAGGAACATAGGCGAGCGGCTCAACAAGGTTTGTAAATATGTATTTGTTTTCATGTTCCAGGCTACTTGGGTTTCTCCTGGTAGTCACACGGCAGCAGAGTAGTGGCAGAGAGTGCAGTGAGCTTAATTTGGTGTCGCGTACAATACGGTGTGCTGTAAATAGTTATATAGGAAGTAGACGTACAAACAACGCCTCATTCACACTCACAAAGGTTGGTTATCTCGCCGTGGCTGAGGAACATGACGTCAATATCATCAATTTGGATAATACAACTAGGTTGTATTAAGTGCTATACTGAAAAGAAAAAGTCATCAGAATAATGCAGATAATGACCAAAAATAATCTTATAAGCAGAAAGTCGTGATGTGACTGAGTAAAAGGATGTAATATTATGAGGGAAAAAGTATGGTTGATTGTTGAAAAGTATCACTGTACCGCATTGTGCAAGATAAACGAACAATAATACAATAAAAAGGCCACATGTCATGTTCAATGGTTAGTCCATGTTTTTGTGGACAGCAGACGTTAGGCATTTTTTTTTCTTTTTTCTTCTTCAAAATTTTGTTGCAACATCATGACTTTTTTGAGAATACGATTGTTTGGGGAAGTTAAAATCTTCCTCGCAATATTTCAAGGAATTTGTTTTGATTTTCTAATTCCAGTATGATTGTAGTTTCTTTTATCCTTGTAAGATTGCAGGATTTTTTATGTATAACAATCCAAATTTATCCTCCTAAAAAATATTTGTGTAGGATGAACTGTGAATACTAGAATATTCTCGCAAGATTATGACAATTTTACAAGGCCTTTAGTGTTATTGTTGCAACTTGATTAAAATATTGTTACTTTTCTTTGTAATATTATATGTTCTCATATATAATTTTCCCATAATATTGTGATTTTTCGTTCTGGGATTAATTGATTTTTTACAACTTCCTTCTTTTCTCCTAAAATTAGGTGTTTTGCCGCCAAAATTTAAAACCTTTTTCCTGTATTTAGTACTTTTTTTCTGATTAAAAAAGGATAAGAAGAATATTTTTCTTATAATATGCTTTCTTAAATAAGTAGGACCTTTTTCCTTTAATATTACGGCTAATTTTGAAACTAATTCGTGATTGTATGGAAGTTCACACACACAAAAAAAACTTTTCCCTGATGACATTACAACTTTTTTCCTTTTATAACATCACACTTGTATTCTGGTTGAAGAGTTATTTTCTCTTAGGTGATGCCCTAAAACTTGATTGTAGGACAATACCATGGTATGTAACAATCATTTATTTGTTTGTCAGCCAGCCCAGAAGCCCACTGAAAAGCCATATCTTCACTCCAATGACTGTTCTGGCGTGTCGTAAAGACATCTTGTTTCTTTCTATTCTGAATGAAAGTGGATAAACTTTTAGGTACAAAGTTGGACAAAAAAAACTTCATGACCGTCGCATGCGTGCTCACATTTTATTTCTTGCTTTTGGTGTGGCGGCAGGGTGGGCATCAGTCGTATAATCTCCAATATGCAGAGTATTTAACAGCTTTTATACAGGAGGGTGCCATGTAGTAGTATTCTCACAATTCAGCGCACTAGTAGACAAAATGGTATTGTCCGAATTTTGGCAGGGCTCGGCTATTATCTCCATCCATCCCAATGCTGTCATTTCGCTGGTGTATATAACCATAGAGGCTCCCAAGTAGTGCTGTGTCCATTTTTTTTTTGTCTGTTATCCAATTACGGAGTGTGTCATGGATTCAAAAGAGACAACAACCTGAAATAAACAACACATTCTTGTATGTTATCTGCAATAATTGGACGGTTCAATATTTTTCGCCATTATTTTAGGACACAATGAGGGTTAAGGCAATGAGCCATAGCATGGCTACGTTGCTAATGGGTTGAGGTGTTTGTGTAGACTACGTACATTAGAGGAACACAGTGCAGTATGTGACTGAGCAACATATCTTTTACCTTTCAAAACTTGTACAACTCAAGGGAGGAAAATAATAGAATCTGCTTTGTCATGAATTTGGTCTTACGAATAAAATATATGCTTGATGTCTGAAACCGTTTATCATGTCTTCAGTGTTACAGTACGGACATAGCGTAATATTTTATTCTCGCAATGTGCAATGACTTTATGCTCTTAAATAATTCTTTGTTCATAATCTTTACTTTTTTCTCTCTTAAAATTACATGTGTGTTGTATTGTTTTACAACTTCCGGCTTTGTTTTTTGGAGACAGACAACTGGAGGTCACAATCTGATATTTAGCCTAATAGCATTATTGCCCAAGTCCTTTCACAACCTTTAAAAAAAAACAATAGAACCTCTCCCCATAAATATACAGTTTATCGAGACCTGAATGACTGAGAATCCAGACACATTTTTAAGAAGCATATTGCTATTGTTTTATTACTCTTTTGGCAGAATGATAAACAATAACACAGACCATTGATTCTCAAATTTCCTACATCATCATTGGGATAGGAAAAACAATGATTTAATGTGAAGTTACATACCAAATTGTCCATTTTTTTTAAAAAAACAAATAAATCGTAAAAGGTTGAATACAACTGTATTTTAGTTAAAGGTTAAATACAGATAAAGTGTACTTAATGACACTGTATTGATTAAAACAAAGATTTCAGTCACTAATATGGATGTTTAGACATAACCCATTGATTCTTTATCACACCACTAGAGAGAGCCTTCATATACCACTAGTGTTATGCCACTTATGCCAAACTTCACGGAATCACGAGAGCTATTATGCTGCCGATATATCAACTGTGCAATTTTAGTGTCAAGAGAAGCACCACAGAAAAAAAAAAAAAAAAAGTACTCCTCTGTGAATATTTGCAGTATTTTTGTCAGCATTGACAACAATGAGGTTTCGGGCTGCATTGTGGACTGCAGCAAGGCTGCAGTTGCGGGTCGCTTCCTTTCCCAATCTGACTCTCTCCGAACACCATGGAGGCTTCAAACTGTTTTTTGACTTTCTTAATTCTCTCCAGCAGCGCCGGTATGTCAGTCTCACCGCTTGGCCCCAGCGGGTAGTGCTCTGAGGGGTCGGCCTCCAAATCAAAGAGCAGCGGCGGGTCGTGAGCGGTAAGGGTGGCGAACACTGAACATTCTTTGTCAGGGGTCGTGCTGCTTAGGGTGGAACCTGGTGGATGGGATCAACAGTGACGAATTTGAGTAGACGAAAGGCAGGGCTGGCACCCTAGACTAAAGGATATCATCGGCGAAAATGTACAATAGCGCCAATTATATAAGGATTATAATGATTCTAAATAAAATATATTCAAGTCAAGTGCAAAATTACTTCTGGCAAGGAAAAAATGTGGAAATCCAACCAGTATGTAAAATACTGATGTCACCGCCAAGTCAAAGTAAATACTACATTCTGTGCGTTTGGTGATATTTGAAGGCTGACTGTAGTCTGATTACTTTACTTACTTAATACTCGACTGGAAAAAGTAACATGTTAGTCATTACTGGAAGACGTGCACATTTTGGATAATGTGTTATTTAGTGTCTTAGAAAACTGTCTGTGGCAATTATTCTTTACTTTTAGTTTTTGTAAGAATTTTGAAACGAGGTTGGCATGGAACACAATGTAAATATATGTATATAAAGTTGTGGGGGTAAGGTTTGTAGCACTTATAAACATATTAAAGCTCACCTCGTGTGTAGAAGTGCGCCTTGTACTTCCCAAGTCGGAGAGCGAAGAGCCCGAAATTTTCACTGGGATCAGTAGGGTAGAACATCATTGCCTCCCTCTTACTCTGTAAAAACATTTACACGAAGACATAACTTTCAAAGTATTCCGAAATGCTCGTTCAACTGTGAGAAAAGGCCTAATCCACTTATGATAGCTGTTTTCGGTGAAACGTGAGGAAACGATTAAGAGATGTTAGTATAAAAAAGATCAAAATACAAACATATAATAATGTAATGAAATATAAATAAATATACATATAAATAAATATAAACAATTATTCTCTTTTATTTTTTTTAACGTTTTCTCCTTTCTTGATAAAATACAACTTCTTGTCAGATTACCATTATTTTTCTCTTGCCGTAGTTTTAAGTGTTTTACCGTTCCGTGATTGATGAGGACTTCAGTCATATCGACACCATCCAGCTCAACTGGTGGTGTTTTAGCTCCTGCTAGCCTAGCGATGGTGGGCAGGATATCCAGAGTGCTTGCCAGCTCATGTGTCACACCTGAACACACAAACCAACACACAGGAGAACTAAGCAAAATATGGTACAGAAGAGTGAATTGTATTGAAATAATATAGCAGACCTGGTGTAATTGTGCCAGGCCAGAAGGCGATGGCGGGCTCCCTCATTCCACCCTCATACGTGGTGCCTTTGCCGCATCTCAGAGCTCCGGCGTTACCACCTCGGGACATGCGTATCAGCGAAGGCCTGATACAAAAACAACATTGAAGGAGTAGTAGAAAACCATAACAGTATTGTTGAAGACTTCAACTGTTTTTTTTCCCCTAGAAGCAACTCGTGGCAATTTTACAGGAACAAAATCAGATAGCAATGTTATGAGAAAAGCCACTTTTTCTTTGGAGAACAACAGATGTAATCTTACAAGAAATACATTTGTATTTTATTGAGAAAACAAGTTTGCATTCTGATGAAAACATATTCTACGTTTTTATAAAAGCTGTAAAATTTAAATGGACATGTTGACTGTATCTAGGACCGTATTTAAAATGGCATCTTATTACTACCCATTGTCTGACGTGAAGAAAACCAGCGTATTGTGAATCACTCCGTTCTCCTCCAAGCTGGCTAGCACCTTTCCGACAGTGTTGTCAAACTCCAACAGAGAGTCTCCGAATGGGCCTCTTGACGTCTTCCCGGCAGCCTCCTGGCCCGCATACTGGGGATAATGGGTGTGCTGGCGGGGCATACCGAAAAACAAAAGTCAAACATTGTAAAAAAAAAAAAAAAAGCTACAGTATGTCATTGGCCTGCCTACGTGGGACGGATAGTAGAGGAAGAAGGGTTGCTTTTTCTTGGCCGAGGTGGTGATGAAGCTGGTGGCAAAGTCGCTGTATGCTCGTTCCAGATTCAGGAAGTTCACTGGCTGTTCCTTGATGACTTCATTGTGCATCAGGGGGACTAGAACAGTGTCGATGTCGCACTGCCCGAAGCACTTGATGTCTGGAGGGAAGCAGGTCAGGTTGTGACACGGGCCCTAAGGGGGGGAAAGTAACAAGGACAATAAGTCACTCTATTTTTAGAATATTTTTTTCTTCAATAATATAAATGACTGTTTAACTAATTAATAAATTGCATGATAAACCACAGTGTTTATATTTGAGCCAATGAGTAATTGCAAGACTGACCATGTCATGTGAGTACGGTATGCCTAGGTACTCGTCGAAGCCCTGCTTGGTGGGAAGGAAAGTTCCGTTCTGCCCAAATCCCAGGTGCCACTTCCCTACAGCAGCCGTGGCGTAGCCCAGAGGCTTCAGCACCTCGGCAATGGTGGTTTCATTGTGTGGCAGGCCGCCGATAGAAGCAGGATACAGAACCCCAGGGTAAATACCAGAGCGGGTCTGATACCGTCCTGTCAGCAGTGACGCCCTGGACACACAATGGTATATAACAAGACAGTCAGATTACATTTACATACTCTTATATCAATAAGAAAATAAATAAGCATTACAAAGTGGTGTGTAAAATATGTACAGTGCACATTAGTACAGTGCATAAAAGTCTACACACCACTGTTTTGGTGATACAAACAAAAGACATAAATTATTTCTTTTTTGTACAACTCAATTGAACAAATATGATGGGGAGGTGAAATAAGGACGTGAGAGATCTGGTTGCACAAGTGTGCACACCCTGGGGATGTGGCTGAGTTCAGAATGAACCAATCTCATTCACGCTCATGTTAAATGGGAGTTTTTACAGCCCCAAATTATTCAATAATAATAATCACGATGTAATAAAGTTAATAATGAATGAAAATATATTGACTAGACACCCCATTATGTAGACGAGGAGGAAGAACAAAAACCCGTTAAGTATAAGTAAAAATGTATCTCATTTAGTGATGTATCACATTGACCTGGACGGGCTGCAGACGGGGCTGGTGCAGTAAAAGTCCGTAAAGCGGAGTCCACCGGCAGCAAGGCGGTCCAGATTCGGTGTAAGCGAGCTGGGGTGCCCGTAACACCCCAAATCTCCAAAACCCAAATCATCAGCGAAGATCACGACAAAATTGGGAGGCGAGGTACCCTGTGCACAAATGCATAACAAGGCCACAAATCCCAGGCGGGGCAATTCCATTCTGACGATTGTCACATTGCACAAAAATTCGAAAAATCAAAGCAAACTCCAAAAAGAAGAGGAACCACAACAAATGGTCACTTTGCAAACGAAAGTGTCGCTCGTATGTGACGTCACGATCGTGCGGAAATGTAGTCCAACCGTGCTCGGACTACAAAATCAGCTCTAAACAGATTTACCGTGTAAACAAGCCAATGTTTGATTATGCATAGAATCATACTTTATTACTCAATCGTGTATCAGCATTTAAATTGATTAAATGAAATAGTAATGTGTATTTTTAGTGATAAATAAAATAGCCATATACTGCCACACAACCCTCTATTTCCAAGGCGTAAACAGAAACCTGTTGCGAGCTACCCGGTAGATACGTCAAAACCTGCAAAACATTTTCTATGACAAAACCTCTAAAACATTTTCTATGACAAAACCTGTAAAACATTTTATATCATGCAGGAAATGAAAAGCTGCAGCACACTGCAAGTGCCTACCACGACGACAATAAAAAACAAAAACAATTGTTGGACGTATTAAGTCCGTCTTTAATCACTGGCAAACAATCCACAGATTCGGTAAGTTTTATTTCATTTTTTTATATTTTTTTGCATCCTTAATAGAAATCGTGTGCTTAGTGAGTGATTGACTGGTGCCGATTGTTTTTTCATATTTAGTATTTAGATACCAGTCTTTAGAAATTGTGCCTTTTAAAATATATTATTTTCCTTTCTTGCATTATAATGAATCTTTGAATCCCCCACCTCTGACGAAGCCCGAACCTTTAACGCCAACATGAATTTAAATACTTTATCCAATTTTAAACTTTATAGTCTCACTTTTGGCCTTATTTAACCCCCCCATTTGAGAACCCTAGAAGAGCTGTCCCAACCCTGTTTTGAAACCACACCCTTTTTTGAAATGTTTATCTGAAGCGTGAACCCTTCTATAATTTCTTAATCTTAGAATTAATCCAAACAAAAACCTCAACTCTGTCTTGAAAACACTAGTTTGAAGCCACAGAAAAAAAGAATGAGTGCTTGTCTGAAAGCCTTAATTTGAAACCCTAACCCCAATTTAAAACCCTAATGCTGGTTTGTACACACTAAACTCTGACACCCAAACACAATTGAAACTCTCACGCATGTCTTGAAACACTCATTTTGAAGCCCTAACACAACATGTTTTACAACCCTATTTGAAATTTGCTGGGTCATGGTGCTACTTGTTAACACTTGTAATTTATAATTTGACAAGTATTAACTGTAATCTTGAAACGTGAGGCACAAACATTTGAATGAGTGTGTGCGTTTGCGCACTCGACTCTCACACTGCAGTTTAGTTTGGGTGCGGGGGATGCTGCTGCGTCTGCTGTTAGTTTTGATTTACTATTCACTTTCATATTTCTCTGCAGGACTGACCTACATTCAGCTTTTAATTCTTTGTGTGTGTGTGTGTGTGGGGGGGGGGGGGGGGGGGGGTTAGTTGTGTGAGTTATTCACAGTTTTTTCTTTTACAGTAAAAGCTTTTTGGCCAAATGATCCTTTCCAGGGTGCTGACTGGGCTGTGTCAGTATTTTTCTCCATAGAAAATAATGGAAAATGAAATGCTGCATAATGTTGGACTTGTAAGTCAAATTGCTTATTTTAATAATGAAACATCAATTCATGCTCATTTTAACGTTATCTGTAATAGAGCTGCTCAATATTAATTCTAATTATGATCTCATTTTTTTGTTTAATCCACTCTGCATTGCACTCTATTATAATTGGTATTGGCTGTGCAGTATAGAAAATCCAATGACTGTGTTTAATCAAACATGTAGAGAGAAGATGACTGCATAAAATTGGGAGGAACCTCTCTTCTCAAAGCTTTGGTCTAACTTTTTTTTTTTTTAAATGGTCCCACCTCAGGGCTGTGTCTTTATGTTGTGCACCGTTTTACACCATGGCCTCATCTCAGAGCAGGTTACCTCATTTGCCGCACTGTGCTGAAGTAAACCCAACACAGGCACAAATCAGTTGGCATGTCTGGAAGCTGTATCTTTATGGCTTCCAATGTGGGCGTCTTCTGATAGATTGGTGAGTCTTCTGATTTGTCATTCCCTTGATGGAACTTGCAAGTGGAGCTCTTTTCAACATCTGCTTTCATAGCTTTGTGTGAATGTTTGTGTGCGGGTGTGTAAGGTGCCTGCGGACAAAACAATTCATCCTAACTCACCATTATGAATCCCCAAATAATTTCATTTGAAACTCTAGCGCTGGCTTGAAACTGAATCTCACACATCTGAAACGCCAACCCTAATTGAGATCCTAATTAAATACCCGAACCCTTGTTTAAAAGCTTTAACCTGAAATGATGTGCTACTTCTGTGACATCACTATCCTAGTTTGAGACCCTATATTGACACCCGGTTCCAGTCTTGTGGAATATTTCTCAATTTGGCTGATTTCTGCTGGGCAAACCCGAGAGTTTCACTGTCCAAGAGCATTAAAAAACACAATCTTCCCTATGAGCGCTAGTGGGCGCTAAAGGATCACAAGTTGCGTTTCCAAAAGCTTTCTCCTTAGGGGAAATGAAACCTCCATTTATTTTGCTATTTGTCATCCATCCCAACCAGAATCTGTCAATTATCATCTGTGTGGAGCCTCAGACATGAAATGTTTTTTTGTTTGTTTTATTTTTGGTGACCACAATATAGAGCAAAGGTAATGTGTACATAAAATACAAAGTGCAAACATTCTGTGTTTTATGGAAATGAAGCACCGTGTCAATCAAAAGTGAGCGTTTGGTATTTCCATAAGAGAGAAAATTCTACAGTGACAGCTCGAGTTATTTGCTCAAGGCACATTTTGTGGCCATCCCTGTTTGAGTGGAGATCAAGCGGTCCTTATGATGAAAGTCATTGTGCGTCTGGCTCGTGCGCTTGGGGAGCAACGACAAAGTACGCGTTGGCAACCATGGCCGAGGCGCTATCTGGCACAACAGACGCTGGAAGAGCGAGTGAGCGGAATCATGCATTGAAATCTAACAGGCCTCGGCGGAGCAACGCGAGCCCAGGAACTCATTAATGTTTGAGAAGCTGCTGGGCTAATATTGACAGTATTAACGCGCACATTCGTGTTGTCATTGTTCCAAACTCGGAGGCGGAGACAAGCTGCCATTATCTACTGTATTTGAAAAATTGTCACTGGACATTGCAACTGTTATTTCAATATATTCTAAGTGGGGGCCGATTCCAGTCAGATGATTTGAATCAAGTCAGACTTGAGGGCCATATCGCCCAGCACCAATGACATCTAATGTCTTCCATCACTATAAAACTCGCAAAACTGGTAAGCTATCTTAACTCCTGATATCTGGTCAAACATGAACTCTGCTTAATGTTGACTATGTGGTTTATTGACAAGACAATACAGAATTAAGACAATACAGAGACTGGTTTGGGATTGTGAAGGAGTTGAGTCCAAAGTGGTCAAATGTCAGAGGACCTTTGACTCACTGGTCCACTGCCAGACTAAAATACTTGTGTGTTGCTGACACAGTCTTCATGTTTCTGCGTGGGTCAGAGAGTATTAAAAACAAAACCTGATTGTGGATGAGCGTTGAAGTTAGTTGCGGGTCGCTAGCTCTGGCTCGTCCGATTACCGCGAGTCTTAAAAGATTCATACCGGCTAGGCTGCAGGACTGGCTGCGATGAATGAGGACTTGCGAAGTGAAGCTCTGGCTTTGTCCGCAAAATGTTATGGCCAATAATGCAGCATGCACAATAATTTCCAAATAAAACCAATTTACCTCATATTTGACCCAAAAAGTGGCAGTATGGTTTCCTGCAAAATCTGCAAATTTATCTTCCCCCAAAATATAAAGCACAAGTGTACTGTAGTGAAAAAATATCGAAGAAGTCGACTTCCATTATCTCTAGTGATTCAATGCCTAATAGGGACTTGACTTGCTTGATTTTTGCCACAGTAACTCCAAGACATACTTGGAACTTGAACATTAAGATATATGACTTGCACATATGTGGCTTACTCCCACTTGACACATTTTGCCAGATTGAGTCATCTTCAGTGAACCACTGACCATTTCCTTTTGGACCTGCCTGGTTCTATTAAAAAGCGAGGTGGCCTAAGTCGCCCACGTGGCCGCTGCTTTACCCTCCAGTCTCATCCTCTGCCACGCAGCCAAGCTCCAGAAGGGATTTATTCCTTTTCAGACTGACACGCCACCTCAGACCTCCACTTCTGAGCAATCCACAGCGACGGCTCCCATGGAAAAATGAGTTTACCCGCATAGGTGGCGATATGAGGAGTAGATCCATGCCCAAGAGCGGCAATCCAGACATATTCCAATAAGTGTTACATGAGCTCAATTCCGAAAGTGGGATTTGGGTATGAAGATTTATCGTCCTCGTCACCTTGAGATTCGCTTGTCCTGAGGTGCTCCACTCTGACCGTAAACAGCTCCTGCAGAATTGGTCATCATCTGTCATGAGTGTGTTATTGCCTCGACAATTCTACATTCGGCCCAAACACCTCTTGTTAGACGTAAATTGTTTTTTTTCCATTTTCCAATCAGTCATCACTTGTGTTTTCTAAGGTCTGCTACACACCAAAAGTATACGTTCCAATGCGACTGATCTGAACAATTGCAAACGGATTGCAGTCAGCGACTAACACTGTGATCGACCTTGGCACACATTCACATGGAAAAACTGCTACACTCTTTTTTTTTCATTTTTATCAGCAAACAGGTTTATCTTTACATTATTATATATTATTTAATATACTGACCCGCAAACAACATCATTATCATCAGATCATTATTATCATCAGATCATTAAGGCTCATCACAATGTTGTGCCTTAGTCACTTCAAACTGTTTCTCTTGTTTAAGTTCAAACCCAATAACCTTTTTTTTTTTGTACTTACATGAGTATAAATTGGTTCCGAAAATAAATAGATGAATGGATAAATTGTTCCCAGATCTTAACCAATCGTGCCCTTAGTTGCATCTTGGTACTTCATGCTAACTGTGACTTACTTTCTAACACCTAACATATTTAAATTAATTCACAATTTATACTCTTCACATGGAACAAAATGATATCAAACACAGATAAACACTTGCAGAATCCATTTCACACGGGAAGATGTAAACAAGATTGTCGGGCTCTTCATTAGCAGCTTCGGCGCTTTTGCTCTTTTACAGTATGCAAGCAGATCACGCTAATGACTTGAGAGGGGCGTACTATAATAAATGCAAAATGCATGAGCAAGCCTCACAATTAGGTTTTGCCAGTGTGAGAGGTTATCTTGATCAGCTGCTGGTAAACATGGCTGACTTTGCTACTCATGCTGGGCACTGGGATTATCCTATTAGGAGGGTACACTGTTCCGGTACTTTATCCAAAGTACCGTGCATCAAGCACTCTCCTTTTGCTTTTTGTCCCTCCTCCTTCCATAGACAGTTATTTTGTTTGATGTTGGTTATGTGCATGAAAATACTTTCCACAGGCAAAGCCAGTCTACACCAACAATAATCATAAAAAAGAAATTTGCCTCACTGTTCCAATAACTTTCAATATATTATTCTAAAGAAACATTTTGCATAGCTAAATGTTATTTCCATATTATAATGAACACGAGGGATTCTTTTGACGTGTGAAATGTTTGTTCTTTCCCCTAAATGGTGAGTTTATTGCCAATGCTCTCCTCATTAACTCTGGCAGAAGATCGAATTAGTGATGAAATTTCCACATCGGAATTTCTTCGCTTCATTATGAGGCCGCGTCAGTGTCCCTGTTGACTCGAGTAGCAGAGAGCAGCAGCTCATCATTCTCGTTGCCATTTCCGGCGTCAAATTGCGTGAAATTCATTTGGCGGGGAAGCCGGCAGCTCAATGAACGTAAATGAATTAGCAAGTACAGCGTCGCAAAGTATCTAATTGCATTCTTGACTTTGAATTAGCATGGCGAGCACTTAGCCATGGAGACTCACAGAATAGTGACTCAGGTCATCACAGTGCATGTCAGCTGCCATAGCTTGAATCAATTAGCATTGCAATGCCCACAAATGAAATCCTATTTTGTTTGTGTCACGTTTGATCTCGTCTACCCGCATTGCTCGTCTCGCGGTGCTGAAGCCGCTTCTTGCTTGTCTCACGGATCTTACAAATGCTGTCCTTGTCACTCACAGGCCCAATGCATGGAGTATACTTGCAGTTCAACGGAGAGCTGTTTTTTGTCAACACTATTGTATACATTGGCTGTTTTTATTTACACAGACGACAAAGCCATTTTTCGTCTTCGTGGCTGGAGGATTGAAATTCTGATGTCAATCCAGCACTCTCTGTAAATGGGTCTGAATTCAACTTGTGTCAATCGGAAGGGCCTTCAGCTCGGTTATGAAGTCTATTGTGATGTCACTTCCTTCCCGATGTCATCGTCGCCCCAAATCTAATGGGAATGCTAATCTAAAAAAAAAAAAAAGGCACGTCATTGGTGATCACTGTGAGCCTGATTGTCCTTTGTCAGCTTGTGAAATGACTATTTAATATGCACCCACGTCTGCTGAAATATGCCGCTGCTTAACGTTTTCAAACAACAATGATTAATAGGCATCATCACCAGAGACCGCTGTGGCCTGGAACACTTTCTTTTGGGCTCGGAGGCTACTATTGTGTTCTTTATTCATGGTTTAAAGGCAGGCATCTTTTTTATTTATTTTTCTGACAATGCAGTCTAACACGATCCTCGGGGAGACAGATGGAAATGTACATCAAGTCCTGTGCTGTCAACAGAATAAAAGTGTCACACAAAATAACTGGAAAGAGGAAAAAAAAAAAAAAAAAAGCTACACAAGGGGATAAAGTCGTGATGGCGTTAGGAACACAACACACTGAATAAAGAGCTCCATGGAGAGAGGTTGTGCATTCTTTTAAAGCGGAATAAAAGAAAACATGTGCCGATTTGTGAGGAAAATCAAATATACGTATGTATTGTTAACATTCAAAAGGATGCTGACCAAACAATTTTCCCACCACATGGTACCTACTTCCATCCATTCATCCATTTTTTGTTACCACCCCCTCCTATCTCTGAAGATGGTTGTCTTAGATGATAGGTCTGAAGGTCTTCTGCACTTACTCCAGTTCATGAAGCTTAATAAGTTATTTAAAAAAACAATCTCCGGCCGAGAAAGAATCAACTTTGTTTGAAGGTGACCCTGGTCACAGCTATGAATATGTTATTTATTGTGTTTTGTATTTTTGGGGGGAGCTCAATTACAGGCCAGTTTGGAGGAGGGCTGATTCACAGACTGTTAAATAGCCGGGAAGCTCATTGCCATGAGTGGCAGGCATTGCATTGCATTGCCCTTCTCAGGTGGGAGGGTGAGAGGAATATAATTGGGGCATCTTGTGTGTGTATGTCTGCGTATGTGTGTAACTGCGCTGATAACAATGTCACGCCACTGCTTAGAGGTGGTAATTATCAGACGCAAATCCTTATACCCCTAATTCAGACCTGGAAAATTGCCAACAAAGGAATGGAATTTCGCTGACTTTTTCTGTGACAAAACAGCTCATTTGAGAGAAAACTCTGGCACGCTCAAACACGCACGCACGCTTGCGCACACGCGCACGCTTAGTCTTCAATTATTCATGCAAGTGTGCATCACTTCTGTTTAGAGAGGGAGAGTTTACACATTGTTTAAAAAGTGATCTTTTGTGTTGTTTAACCAATTTCCTCTTCAAACTTACCTCCCCAGTGAAGCCATTCCGCTCCGCACATGACCTTTGAACCTGCCCTCCGCTGGCACGCACGCACGCACGCACACACACACTGAAGGCTAATGACTGACCGGTGCTGACAGGCATGTCTCCTGCTTTCCAGCCACACAGGAGGTAGTCAGTCAACATACACACACACACACGCACACACACGCACACGCACACGCACACACGCACGCACGCACACACACACACCATTTAATATACAGTCTGTTCTGTTCATGACTGGCTCAGCGTGACTTAGTTGAGTGTGTTCACCTCCGTTTGAAAGGCCTGATATTGTTTCACCTGTAGGATCTTCTTACTGCGGGACAACAAAGAGAAGCTAGCATTGCCTCCATACTCACACACTTGTGCATACGCACACACACACAGACACACACACAAGGGAACAGACTTTGGGTTGGTAGCCTGGGAGCAGGAGTCACATTTTGCACAGCGGTCCATCTGGGAAGCTGACTTTCAGACACAGTAATTTTTCTTCTCCATGGTGGTAATTAATTAGTCTTTTTTCTTTTGAATTAACAAACAATATCCATTCTTTTTTTTTTCTGATGTAAATTAGCTGCCAAGACCCAGAAACTCTGACCTCTTGATGTTCAGCTGTGCAGGTAGGAACGAGTCGATTATTGACACTACCTAATTAATCAGATTTTTATGTTAATTGATGTACCATTTTTCTACTATAGTTTGACATATTGACACCATTTTGAAGAAACAATGTGTTGAGGATACTTTTCCCTTGCTTTTGATGTATGCACATTTCTTCATTATTGCCCGACAACTTAAGGGCCTCTCAAGCCCATTGTGACTTTTCATGTTATATTCATCTGAACATTTTTCCCGCACTAACATCTCAAAGCCATAAAATCAAAGATAGGCCATACCACACCAGCAGTCCATGATGCATAGCCATACAATACATAGCGAGATAGATACTATAGAAATGCCAAATAAAGCACGTGAAAGTTCATTTTTATTCTCAATTTGATATGTTTTCATGGACAGTTTCTCAAAGGCGTGAAGTTCTGAAATGTATTTTTGTTAGTTCAGAGATATTGAACCAGTCTTGTCTCCAAGCCAAAGTAAATTGAGGGAGATCCACCGTTTGAATTGGACACGTTCATACTCTGGGAAGCCAAAGGAAAAGAAAGCCTATTAGAAGGTGGAAACTTTTATTCAGTCAGCCATGAAGCTGTGCAATCACAGAATATCTTCCAAACAAACTGCGAATTCCATCGGGAATACTTGGTGTTATCATTGTTTTCTGATGAGAGAGGCAAAATAAATCCCAATTTAAAAAAAAATGTAAAATCAGTTGGGTTTTTTTTTTGGTGCACTTTATATGGATAAAATGACAAAAAATAGACAATTTATCTCCTCCAAACTATACAAAATAACAAAACAAGCAATTTAAAAACATTTTTATGACTGGATCAGTTTTGAATCAAGCTAAATTATATCATATGTATCCCAATCCATAACACAATCATAAGAAGGCCCAACAACTTCAACAGGCGGTGCAATCGCTCCTCTTCTTCCATCCCCATCTCCTTCAGGGCCTCCTCCTCTTCGCCCGCTCCGGCTCCTCCATCTGTTTCAATTATGGGGACTGCGGGGCGGAGCAAAGAGCTCGATAGCACGTGCACGGCGACGCAGGTGTGCCTCCGGTAAGAAAAACAAGAGTTGTGTGTCTCTCCGGTGGAGCTGCGCCGTTGGATCTGGACGAGTAAGACAAGGCAGCTGCCACGAGTGTTTGCGAGATAGCAATTGGGCCCACCGTAACAGGCAGTCGGCAGCAATCTGCATACGAAACACCCAGATACTTTATCTGCAGCCTTGCTCGCGTTCTGTATCTCTTCTCATCTTTTCCAGCTTTCCCTCATTCGTGCTGGACTTCCAATCCCTCATCAGTGCATTGTTGTTCGAGGGTGTTTCTCACCTACTCTGTTCATTGGATTAGTGGAAAATGCATTGGCAAGAGCTTTGTTCTGGTGTTACAGTATTGCCAATTAGGAGGCACACTGGTAAGAGCAGGAGAAAATGTGCTATTTTGCTTTTTAATCAACCTAAGCATCATGTTTACGTCCTTACGCAAGCATACTGATGAAAAGTCTCCCGGCAGATTAATTTACACAGTAGCGTAAAAACATACATTTTCATGGTCTACAAGTGTTTTATATGCATATTTACTATAATTAAAAGTTTACAATAACAAGGTTAGTTCATAGATGGCCGCTTTCTAATGCACAGATGTTAGAGGCAACTTGAACGAGTGAGTCAAAACAGCAGAGCCGAGACACATAAATAATCTCTCAGATTGATTGAGGTATGCTTGGATATTGTTGCCTATGCAGTCCTACATGGAGGTCTAAATATTCTTTTTGAGCAAATCGTGTGCATTCTTTTAATAACAGCCATTTTATTTAGTTTTAAAACCTCAGTCCGATATTAATCACAATTGTCTAATTCTGAATAGTTAGTCTCAGCAGTTGAATACATATTATGAGTGATTACTTTGTCTCAATGTAATCATTCTTTGTTTTCTAAACATATTTATGACAACAAACTCAGGGCCAAGTGGGAGTAACTATAATTCAGGAATGTAATTTAACATGAAAAAAAAAACTCAGCAAGGTCTAGATTTCAATTTGAGCATAGAAATTCATTGAAATATCTCTTCAGACGGCAAATAGTGTTTGCTGGTGTTTTGCTCAAGTAGCAAAGTGCAAATTGAGACGATACCTCATTTTGTAGCCCCTTCCTCTGCAACGATAACAAGATTGTGCAACTATGCAAACACCCAAATGGAATCACGGAGGAATGATGTGCTTAACTCTTTGCCCTCATCAAGTAAAACAAATCATTCTGGCGCATTCCAAGAAACTCATTTAAGCATATGTCGAACATGAGCCATCTTTTGCTACCGGTACCGACCGCAAGCAGTCACGGAGGTGCTGAATAAGACTACGTGTGTTTGATCGCCCTGACAACCAAAAGGGCCCGCGTTGACCCGTTGCTCAAACGAAAACAGCCGACCTCTTCATTTGTGATCCGACCTTATCTCAGCTGGTGTGCCAAGGCGCTCCAGAAATGAATGACACGAGCGCATGGAAAGCAATTGAACCAGTGCAAAGGCGCTTTTGACATAGGGTGCAGTGCTAATGACGTTCCCTCAAGCACAGAGGAAATATGGAATAAGGAACACTAATGACTTTTACTTCTCTAGCCGCTCACAAGCCTGCAGATAGCTTGTTAAATATCACAGTGGAGGCAAACACCATACGGAATGTCTGGCAATTAAAGGCTCGGCTCTTAATAATCAAAAATCCAAAACTGTCCATTACTTGTTTGAAGGAAACATCTACATCAACAATTTTATAGCTCTTTAGTTGTAAATATACATTCATATAAGGTGGCTATTTTACTTCCCAAACGGCACATCTTTGGGGGTACGAAAGAACATCATGTACTGTATGATGCACCGGACTTTTTAAGCTACCCATCTCCCAAACTAATATCTGTCACTGCTAACGGCAGAAGGTGGGGTAGTTGGCTTTATTAGAATACCTTCCTGTGAGAATCCCCCCATGATTAAGAAGATTACCTCGCCCCAGCAACAAAGACGCAGTGTGAAGACAAGATAGCACATGTGTATTGTGCAACTGTCATTAAACCTTTCTTTGCGCTGAAAGTAATTTCAGGCATGACATAATGTTTACAATTATAGCCACACATATATAATATTTGTTTTTTAATTTTTTCAAAAGAAGGAATTTGGTCAAGGGCCTTGTAATAATAATAAAAAGAGAAGAACATTATTTTCTTTTGCACAAATTTTCTGTTCAAATGGAAGTGGAGAAAATCCATTCACCAAGAAACATGAAGATACGCTTGATTGTCTTTGGTGATGAGACAGAGCTGGCCTTGAGTTTGCCGGGGCCTGAGGATTACCCAGATGACCATAAAACGAATACATATGACAGTAAGAAAGGAAAGGTTCTTTTGCTGTGAGGGGGCCGCACTCCTCGACTACAATGTAATTGCGACAGCTGCCTTGGTATAATTATAGTCTTTTGTAAAGGGCTTGAGCAATTTTGTTAATTCATATCCGCGGTGCTATTTGAACCAGTTGTTGGGGATGGAAGTCCAAGCAAAAGTGGCACTTAAGTTACAAAAGTCACGTCACTGGGCTGTTGGCTTTGCTCTGAGGTGTTGAGTGTCTCCACCCGTCACTTCAGCCCACCCGCCAATGCAGCCATCGCGGAAATGAGAGTGGTGACTTTGCCTCTGGCTTTGCTTTGCTCTCCGCTTGGTTGTCACCTTTTTCCCTCTCATTTTTGTGATCCAGATTATTTTTTGTCACCTTTATCCAGTTTCTATTATACTTTGTGATTGACCATCCCTGTTATCCTCCTATGGCAAGGTCTACAACGGAATGTCCAAACTTATTCCTCCGAGGGCCACACACGGCAATATCAAACACGAAAATGGCCACGTTGACATTCTTAATTTCTCAAACAGGCTAAAACATCATGTATTTATATCCTGCTCTTAAATTAAGAGGCTACTGCAAAATTAGAGACCTTTGTGAGCAACAGTGCCAGGATGAGTCAGCCGTACTAAATCCTGTTTTGTTCATATAAATGCCGCATCGGACTATAAACTGCACATGTTTTAATGCTTTAATAATTAATTTAATGTAAGCGAATATGCACAATTTATACAATCTAATCCAAATAATGAGAAATCCATAGATAAAACGCACTATACGGACTATAAATCGCAGGCTTCAAAGCTTGTTCAATAAGTAGCATCTTGTAGTCTGGAAAATACGGTATATAGATTGGATGTTATGAATTGCTCATGGGCAGGATGTTATGGAGTCCTGGTTATGTTAGAAGTGCTCTAGATGAATACACATGGACAAGTTCCAATCAATATTTCAAACACACCCTGTATTAACATGATGAATAGTATCACTTTTGGTAGATGAGGGATGCTTGCTTGCAGGTCATCTCACATGGAGATCAATAAACACAAGCTAATAAATGGAATGTATTATTTTGCCATGTACTGTAATTCCCATGGGATCGCGTCAGGGGATTGCCATGACGTCGTAGACAACTGCCGTCAAGGGTAGGTCAAGGGTTCTCCATCAAATAACATGCAATCAAAAAGGAAATGCAACAGCTTTTCTATTAGTTGGGTAGCATTATAGCATGGTTTGAATACGCTCTGGGAGTACTTCTCTTCCTTGTCCAACATGTTTAAAATACAGCGAGCATAATTTATTATGGTCATAACAGTTTAGCTTTATAATAGTCTTTTTTTTTTTTTTTAATAAATAAATCACGGTTCACACAATAATTTAGGTAGGATTTTGCACAAAATGTCCAAACACTTGATTTACTATAACAAAAATATTTTGCCTGAGGTAATTTGTGGTTTTCATGATTGAACTTTATGAAATTATTCTACCCTGAATTCAGCTGCTTTGTCATTATTGCAAAATACTACAGAGGGTTTTTGAAGCAGTGTATTCCACACTACTTGACTATAACCAGCAAAAGTTCCACTGACTCTCAATCTTCTGTCATCATGCACTTATTCCTGGCTAAATTCATCTGCACAATATAACACTGGAATTGAAATACAAGTTTAAAAAAATCAAAGAGGGGGATTCACCCAGTCCATTAAAATATTACAAAAAGTGAACTGACAAATTGTGCCGCAAACCCTGTAGTAGGGGGACACTAGTTGAGCAAGAACATTGATTCCAGCAGGGCATCTATGCAATTAAAGCAAAAAACAATATCAGCCTTGACTTGTAAATATGATTTCTCGTTTACTCTCACTGATATCACAAGTTGGACAAATGTTAACTTTTCTATTATGTTCATCACAAATTCATTTATTCCAAATATCTGGAGTGGTTAAATCTCACGTGGCTCCATTATAATCAACGTGAGTGCCGTTGGTTGTCAATGTGTGGATGGAGGGCCAACTCTCAGCCACAACCTGCTGTTTAGACGCAAGAACTCATTAGCATCCACGTGGTTGGCCTCGCCGATAGAAGACGACACAGTTGGACATTGATTGAAAATGTGCAATTTACGTGCCGCTGAGGTGTTGAACAAGTTCTCTCTGTTATAAACACACACTTTTGTCTGCGGTTTCAAGTGAACACCATGTTTTTCTTTCACCAAAATAGCCTCCAGAGAATGCTTGTGACAGGGCTAAGTTGAAGGTTGGAACCAGCTGCTTGTGGCTCTGGCAGACACTGTGCCTGTTGTGATACCAAATGTGACATTAGACAGATGTTGATCCAAATATAGAAAATTTAAATGCACCCTAACTTTTACAGGTGAACTTACCGTATTTTCCGCACTATAAGGTGCACCGGATTATAAAGCGCACCTTCAATGAATGGCCCATTTTAAAACTTTGGCCATATATAAATCCATATATTTGGACACCCCTGCTGTAGTGGCTCAATATTGGTCCATATATAAGGCGCACCGGATTATAAGGCGCACTGTCGGCTTTTGAGAAAATTGGAGGTTTTTAGGTACGCCTTATAGTGCGGAAAATACGGTATTTGAACCTTCTCCAAACTTTTGAATGCACGTTTCCCACTTTTTGGATCTTCAGTACTTTTCGTAAAACATGCAAGAGCTGAATGGCAAAATTTACAAGTTTTTAATCCATGAAGATTTTCGTGGATGTCAGTGACGCTTGCTATTTCGCTGCATCTCTGTTGCAACCTGCTGATGACACGCAGCTTCGATCCATGAATGGACCAAAATATTTGGCGTTTGATTAGAATTGGTATTTTAACAGTCACCTTCATCATGATAATCGATCGATACAGTTCCTCAACGTGTCATCGGCAGGTTGCAACGGACTTGAAGAGTCTCCGAGAGGTGAGAATTGGATGTCCTTGACTGTTACTGTTGGACTTACCGGCATCATTCACTTACCAAGAAAAATAAGTGATCCTAAAAAGAACAGATTGGAGCATTTGAGAATCCTTTAGCTACTATTGCATTTTATTTTAAATACTCTCTGATTATGTTACCACACTGTGCCCAATGTGAAACCAAACAGGATAATAAAAACAACAACCAATGAACCTAAAGCTAAACTAGTCATTACACCTTACAAATGATTGCAAAGATGCTAATCTCAGGTGGAAAAAAAAAAAGGTGAAGTTTGACTACACTCTGTTCTGGGACACAGCAATCACGCAGCAGGTGACGGTGCGGTACAGCCAGTCAGCCAGCCGCTAATGGAAATGAGCAAAATTCAGCCGTCATGCATAAAGGCACCCCATCACACACATACCAAAGGAGAGAAACATATTGCTGTGCCACATTGCGCTGTTACATATTGGAGAAAATGACAGGATGGAGTGGATGACTGCAGTCTGTGAAGCACAAGATGGTGTGCGGTTGCCGTGCAACTTGAGCCAAATGTGAGCAAACAATATGTCATCTTTCGTGTAGTGCAAGCAAGCTCAACACTGATCACGATTCAGCCATTGGGCAATATAAAGTGAGAAAACCGAGAATCTCATTACTTCTTTTCTGGCCTTTCAGTTAAATTTGTGGGTGAGGGAAATACTATGTGTCTGTTGCTATGTAGATGCAGGTCGGTGATATTAGTGAAGCTTGGCTGTTTGTGAGATAGTAGTGGGGTACCTGGACTTTTGAGTGCACCAACTTTAGAATTTTCCAAGTTATCTGTTATCTGGCGTCTCGTGCAGTTTTTTTTTGAATGTCGAATTTTTTTGGGCCCAATTTAGTCATGGTCTAGAATCAAACTTGAGTTTGAGTTTGAGTTTATTCACGCGATATCCAAGACATACAACATGGAACAACAAACAGTAATTCTGGATGCGTGAAAGGTCACCCCAAGCAAGCTATTTAAAGCTTTTAATAGGGGGCCTGGTTTCCCATAAGTATCAGATATTGGCCAGATATCCTTACATTTTGGACAACATACAGATATATAATAGACAACAATAATAAACACACAACAAAGTACAGCACACAACAACCATACGACAAGCAATAGACAACCTCAGTATTCTGGTTACTCTGGATTTGATGTAAAGTACATTTGCAATTTATAAATTAACAACTAATATATTAACAACAGGACACAGGTGTTCATGCAATGGAACTTGTAATGGAACAGAACTCAACCTGATCAAAGTCCACAGCTACCCAGCAAGTTGGTTAACAACCCCATGAGTCAGGAAAACAACCCCTTTTTTGTGTTGTGCAGGGAAACTGGACATCCACATTTCAAATTGACGGGAGTCCCAAAACACCTCATTGTTAATGGGGAATGTGATGAACACAGATAATTCGTCTGGGGAGCATATAAATGGAGATCTTAGTTGCACTACCCACAAAACAATCTTGCCTTTGTTTCCTTTCATTTCTGAATGTTTATGTAAAAAAAAAAAAAAACATCCTTCTAACACTCTTCATAACTAAATTTCCAATCCCCATTTCCATTAGGCCCTATTGTCAACTTAGTCGCCAGCCAGCCAGAACAAACATGCGAAAAAATGGCATTATATTTTCACGTTTTTTAAGGACAAAAAAATGTCGTGCCATTGAGAGGAGCTAAGAGGAAGAGCCGAACACCAAAACTTAGATGTTCAATGACATAGTCCGCAAAATTTGCTGAAATACACCGTATGATAATAGTTTAAACTTCCAAGTTTTATTTGAGGCTCCAGTATATTCCACAAGTGCACTTTGTGAAAGGATCAACTTATTTCCAAACATACTGCACAGAGGGTTTCAACTCATTATCGGTTGCAGTGAATATGTTCTGTTCTCAACAATGACAACTTTATTCATATTCAAGTCCACAATTCAAAGCGCTAACAATTGCAATTTGACAACCAATTCTCCAATCTCACTTTATGACCAAATTGCTCGCTCGGCTTGGGGGTGATTAGCTTGCCGTGCAATAGCACTTTATGTGCTAGTCTTTGTGTGAAACAGAGAGGGGTCTCGTCCTCACGGAGTCGCCGTGCCCCTTCCTCGATTGAAACCAAGAAAAAAAAACGGATTGCATTCGGGTGGTTTCCCAGACCTCATTAGGTTACACATCAAAATTCTGGCCAAGATTCTCTCAGGCTATGGCCACCATACGCAATTATAACGGCTGCTGTCGGTGAGAGGATACACAAGGTTGCCTTGCAAAACAAATAGTCTGAGGGAACTGTGAGAGGGTTTTTTTTTTGTGTGTAAGTCACAGCGTCTTTTATGAAGTATTGTCTGCCGCTCCGCTTGTGTCCACTCGGTATTCCCAATGGTGATAGTTGCTAAGTGACAGCTTATTTAGACAGCAAGGTCAAAGAATAGTGAAACCTGTTTTGTTTTGACTTTCCTAAGGCCTCAGAAAGGACTTGTGATGTTACATTTTGCAAATGTTTCTGAATTTGGATTGTCTGATTGAATTCTAAGTAACTATGCCTTTTTAGAAATAAATGGAAGTTCCTCATGTGTACTGTATTGTATGTGCTGGTTATAGTCATACAGGCTGTGGTAATCTGGAAACGTGAATCATGCTCCAATGATCTAGATTTAATGATCCTGTCACAATTTAATAAGAAAATCAACATTCTTGAGTCACAGCAGTGTTGAAACAGCTTCACCCTGAGCTTAATCAAAATTCATTTCATTATATGCAAATAATGAAGCATCCTTCAAATGAATGTCACCGATTCATGATTCCTTCAATACTAGTAATTTCTCCTGCTTGTTGATAGTTGAAGCATGAGCCGTCAAACAATGCACCGTAAATCCTTCATTATCTCAGGCTCATTTCCCATTTGAGTTTGATGATTTTTATTTGTTATCCATGAAACCCCCCCCAACTTTGAGACAGGCATAGGTGAAAACAGGAAATGGCGCAGTTGAGCACGAGTGGGAAAAGAGGAAATTAAGAAAGGATGAGTGTCGATTCTGGTGCAGTGAAAGTGCTTTTGGCAGGAAACCGAAGTTACCATAGCGACGAGAGAAACCTCTGCAGCAAACAAGAGGGGAGCGAAGGGGGGGGGGGGCAGTGTGGACCTTGAGGTTTTGTGTCCCTCTGTGTTCTCGTGTTGTGCTGAGACATGTTCTGCGCAAGTGTAAAATGATTTTAAATGTTGTGGTTTGGTGTTGTTCGCCTACTCCGGGTACTTTACAGGAGAGAAGTCAGCTTAATCAAAGCACTATTAAGCTCATCAGTGCTTTGCGTCAATGGATGAGAGCCCCAGTTGAAAGGATACGAAACGGCACAACATTAATTTACCTGAAGGTGCTGTGTGTAATTTAGACGGTGATTGTAGCTTCCGATGCCCCGAACTGGAAGAGGATTTTTTTTTTGTGGAATTAGCTGTGCGTGAGGCATATGATATACTGTATGCAATGGCTGCATAGAATTTAACATATATAAATAGATTTTCAGGAGTTTTTTTTTTTTAATTCTAATGTGACTTTACTAATGATATCGCCATTAACTATTATTTTAATGGTCAAGTCAAGTTCATTTGTATAGCCATAAATCACAAAAGTCTCAAAGGACTTCACAAGCCGACTGATTACAAATATTAGCAACATACTCCGCTCTAAATCCCCAACCCAGTAGATTGTAAATTCTTGTAAACTGAGGATAAGGATAACCTAATTTTTCATGGCTCAACGCTTCGGGTAATTGCTCACACGGTGTTTCCCCTTTCGTTTCCTTTAGCTGGATAGTTGTTAGGAAAAAAACATCAGACACTTTTTCCATACAGAGAGTTATCAATTGACACGTATCCTATTTTAAGGCGACGTTCAAAGGCAAAGCAAGAAGAGCAAAAGTATCTTATTAAAAAAGACTAAAAGAATGTACGCTAACAACATAAACCTATTTACAAACCAAAGATGAAACCGTGGGTATAAAATAATGTGTCCCGACCACGACATAAAACATACGTCTTGCTATTTGGAAGGCTAACCAGATTGTTTCCACCTCATACATAACAAAAATAAAAATAAACATTGCAAGTGTAGTAAGCAAGCTGAGCAACAACTAAGCATGAGCTTTATTTTGGTTTACCGTCTGCTATTGTCATTTATCTACAAGTTTAACACCACTATTAAGATCAGTTCCCAGACAAATGAGCCGGTGAGAAACTTAACAAGCGGGTTTGTCAACAGTGTTTTAACGGGCTTTAATGGACAAATGGGAGTCATTGATCTCTGCCTAGTTATCCACACACATGAAGTCTTTCTCGCTTATCCCCTTGTGAAGTCGGCATGCAACAACGTTCCTTGGCAGCCGCCATCACTCTTTGCATCATCTGGGATGTTTTGGCACCTGGCCGAATCTGGTGGGCATTGTAGTGTGTAGCTTTGTGCTGCGTCATCTAGTCCCATGTGGGAAAGAGATTAACAATTTTGCAGCCCCCCTCTCCAACACCACCACCACACACACAATAATTGGCATTTCTTTCCACCACTCTCTTCCTAAGCGTTTGTCACCATCGCTACAAGTCAAACAAAATCCCACAGAGGAGACACACACATCTCACAAAACTGTTTCGAAGTCAAACTTTTGACGCTCATGCAAACACTGAGATGTCCCTCAAATTTACATCTTGCCAGCTGGTATTCATTGTACGTCTCAAACAAACAATCTGGGTACATCATTTCGAAAAAAAAAAACCCACCCTCAACTTGATCAGAAAAAAATTCATTTTTGTCTCCAAGGTTACAGGCAGACACTCTCTTTTCTCGTCTTCCCACAGGAGTAAATCAACACTGTTATTTTCCATAGGCTGAAACAGAACCTCTTCATTCTGACACTGTCCACTTTTCTTGATGTTTTGTTGGTTTTGTTGTCATTACACTGATGTCATCTGGATGATGCAAGTAATACAAAGAATATAGTGCTCTTCAATGGAAATGACCTTGAATCCTAAACACGTATGTATGTTGTAGCTGTGCACGATTAATCTTGAAAAGTTACATCTGCAAAAAAAAAAAATCTCAATCAAAATACAGATACTCGTACACTGCGAGACTGAGAACAAGTTTCTGTGTGCTGTCGGTTAACGTTACCTTCTCTTTCATTAGCAAGCGTTTGTTTTTATGTCAATTAACAAAGCAAGGGTTTAGCTGAATGAGGCTAATGAGGACACGCAGTATTTACCCTGCTGGTTGAAAGATTTGAACAAAATGTTCATTTGCCCACAAACGCACATTTCCATGAAATGAGCGCATTTTTTTCCTTCCACATTGAAGATTTGATACATATTTGGAAAGGGGGGAACACTGTGACACAAACGCAAAACCACTAACACAAGCGCGGGATTGAACAAAAGAAAATTTGAAGATTCACAGCTTCATTCAAATTGGATTAATTTTGATTTTACCCTTGAATAAAATAATGCTAGTGTAAAAAAAACACATTTTTTCCAAAGTTTCTTAAAAACTATTTTTAGGCACACACAAACAATACCAAAAGTGTATACAATACAAAACAAAAACTTTATGAAAACGCTCAACTCGCGTTATGTTTTGTCATCTCCGTCACCGTAACTTATAATTATAAATGTAATCACAGTGATCTTTTTGCGGCTGATGATGAGTGCACTCCATTTTCATTTTCGACATCATCATCATTATCTATTTTCCCTAATCTACCTCATAGTGATACATTCTGAAGATATTTAACCTACTCAAAAAAGGATCCTGACAAAATCCTGTGACTGCTTTTGGTGTCAAAGTTAATCTCCATTGGCTTCACTCGCTCCCGTGAGCTATGATCACCTTTTGCCATCTAACAAAAGAGGCATAATTATTTTAAATTACCCCCAGTTAAAATTCTTGTCAGGTAGGACTCTTGAGGGGTTCCTGCTCTTCTTTATTGGCTTGGGGAGCACCGTTGTCATTTCCATGATGCCCTTTAACATGAGATTATAGGTTAAATGCAATCTGTATCTGTAGGGAACAACAGCAAATAGAGTGGCTGGTGTGGTGGCGAAGGTGGATGTTGTCAACATACAGTGGAAGCTCTAAACTTGACCACTGACTATTGAGTGATTTTTAATTAACCCGAGGATTGCATGTTGTCCTGAACTTTTTCTACATGCTTGCATGAACTTCTTTATGGCGGACCAGAGACTGAAACACGTCGAGTTTGATAGCAGGTGTTCCAGTTTGGAGTCACGGTGGTTTGTTTTTCCGCCTCTGTTCAATTGCTGTTTCTGTGTTATGCATGACTGGACCCTGAGCTCCACAGTTCCACTTATCTATGTTGCTACCGCCCAGTAAACACACACGCGTACACACAAAACAAAGTCGTCCAATTTATTAACACCACCAGCTGTTTCAACCACCAAACTGGTTGCTATTGGCAACTCCGCAGTGTACGAGACACAAAGGAACTGTAATATTTAATCGGATAGGTTATGAGAGATGTAATTAGTTGGAAAATATTTTTTAAGTTATTTCCATGAAACGAACAGAAAGGTTGAAATCATCGCAACATAGGTTAGTTGCTTGTCACATGAGTTTGCTTGTCACAAATTAATTAACCTGAAACTCCTGACAATGCTGCTCAGCAAGCTGTTTGGCCAAAATGTTCCCTCCTGTGGTCTTAGTTTCGTAAACCTTTATTTACTACAGGGAGACCACCCACGTTTTATCACGTTGAAACTACGGTGACTGTGAATAAGCCTATAAATCTGCATTCAAGCTATTTTCATTGTTTTGTCAATTGATCTCTAGTGATTTTCCAGTTTGGTCAAATTCAGCAGCATTGTGCGGTGTGCGGTGGGCCTTAGTCACCGCAGTGACTTGAAAGCTGCTACTAAATAAAGATGAAGTGAGGTGACGTCATGGTCATTTGAACATTGACATTCTCCCTAACGTGCAATGATTCACGACTTTACATTGGTGGTGAACAAGCCATTTGTGTGCTCTCTCTCTGGGTGTCATTTATTGGCTTGTGTGTTCAATCCAGCACTGCACACACATTCCAGCCTGGCAGCATGGATCTGGGAACAGTTGGATTAACAGAGGAGGACACTGGGGTTTGTCTAAAACCAGGAGATGATGGCATTATGCGTGCCACTCTGCTGTTCTTTTTCTTTGGACATTACTCCTTTTACAATAAAATAAAATAAAATAAAATAAAATAAAATAAAATAAAATAAAATAAAATAAAATAAAATAAAATAAAATAAAATAAAATAAAATAAAATAAAATAAAATAAAATAAAATAAAATAAAATAAAATAAAATAAAATAAAATAAAATAAAATAAAAAGCCACCCATCTCCTTCAACCTCTTAACTTCACCCATGGTCGTCTTAATTCTTGATCGTTGGATCAGGCGTGTCATGAAAATGTTATTATTGTTATTTATTTTTAAACAATTTAGCTGCTTTAAGTGCATTTTTTTGTTCTATTCGCTCTGCTCAGATTAGTCTTATATTAAATGTAGTTTGTCTCCTTTGTCATAACCAAATAATTGATGAGAGGCATAACACTTCTTAATCTTGCTTACTGTCTAACTGGAGAAGCAAACCTTCGCCTCACACACATTACCGGTAATGTCAAACAGTTTCTTTGTGCGTGGGTATACTGAATTTCTCCTTCTCACTTGTGAGCATTACTAATGGCTATAATAACTATAATGAACAACTGAATGTTTTGTGGTAAAATCCGACTTATTTTTCCCTTGATATTGTCAGTGTGTACCTCACTTACATGTAAATTGCTTTGCTAAGAAAAGACTTCCCAATGTTTTAATTTTATTGTTCTGCCCTGTGTTCAGTGTGTCTTGTTTCTATTGTATTCTAATTCTTCCTGTTTCTATTGAGCCCTCATAAAATTATTCTCGCCCTTACTCATTCGCTTCAAGTGCAGTCACTCACCAACCGTATACAGGGACTGGCTGCTCGATAGCAATTATTCTATTTCATTTATATGTAATGATGGCATCACTCTATGATTTTGTTAGGTTGATGCAGATGTCCTTGCATTAGTGTGACTGTATAATTAAATATTTAGCGGAAAGGCATCTCATTAAGTATACTTAAGAACATATAATGTGCACATAAGTGTTCAAATGCCGTGTTTTAAAAAAAAAAGTACAAACAAATGACACCAAGACCAATAAATAGCATGACCCTCCCACAAAAAAATAAAAAAATAAGATATAGACAAAATAAACAACGAAGCTCGTGGTGGCCTAAACATTTTACAGTCCTATGAAGAAGGAAATTCAATTGAAACGACTTAATTCAGAGAACGTAGCAGAAGGCAGTGGCCTCTTAAGACACCAAACAACAAGAAGAAAAGAACAAGGGCAAGATAGGAAAAGTCCAAGAATATAAAAACACTTTAGTCGAAAACTAAATAGCCAGGAAGTAATTTGTATCCAGTAGCCCTTATCTTAAATAAGAGTCCAAAGACCGAGCTCTGGCCTTTCTGAAAGAGCTTTCCAAAACATGCTGGGAAACAGTCCAGGCAAAGTCTTGAGAGATGGCGACACAGAGGATGAACTGAATGGGAGGGGGGTCCGTCTGCCAAGGCGACACAGAGGACGACATCAATCCTCATCTGTTTGCGTTAGTGCTCCCTTCGGCCTGAACGCACGTGAGCGTCGCTTTTTCACATCACACAGCCGCTGATGAGGCAAGCGTTGCCAAGATGGCAGCCACGCACAGGTCTCTATGAAAGCCCTCTCAGTGCTCAGCAGTTCAAATCCAGTTAGCAAGCATTGAACACTGAGCATTTCAATCTTTTTCACAAACAGTGAACCCCCCACATAACCGTGGTTCATCGTTTGCGCCACTGCTATAAACCTTTTCACCATGATGACGACACCTTTTAAAAAGTATCAGAAGGTCAAGCAGTCATTAACAGCATCTGGTCAGTAGTCAACCATCTGTGTGTTGTCTCATTAGTGAGGCATAATCTAATCTAATTGTTAAAAAATAGACATCCAATATAGCGGCACTTCAATGCAAGTGGAACAATGTGGGGCCCAACATTCCAAGACCCCACGCTGGCCAACTTCATATCCTGGGTCAAGCTCCAAGAATTACGCACTCTGGTGATTTTAGTAGAAAAACAAAAAATCTAGTCGACTCAAGCGATTTTTGCAATTTTGAAAGTTAGTTTGCCAACATTGGTTGCTATCTTATGCTCATCCTGTCGTGGTGCTCACTCAATGCTATTGCTCTAGTGAAAGGTAATTACAAAAGATGCCACATGAGCAGCACTTATGTCAATTGTAGGAGATGCAACATAATTAAGAGCACAGCGAACAAGCAGCAAGGGTACCAAGTTCAAGTAACCCAAACCCAAGTTCCCCAAGGTCACTCATGCTTGGCACACATTTTGGGTTTGTGTATACAGATATTAGTATTGTTACACTTGCTATCCCACTTTGTTATTTCAATGTCATGGACACTAAAAATAAATGTATTCAGCCCTGTAAACACACTCACACACGCATGGCTGCACACCAGCGCCAGTGTACGCCGACACACACTTTAGCAAGAGCCATGATTTTCGATTTCCGTAGTGTCAGAGTTAATTTCTCATAAAGAAAAGCCTTGAAAGTAAAGTAGGATCTTTTTTCTTCACTCTCCGGGAAACACTTTGCACTCATTTTCCCCTCCAGCACTCATCTTGATACAGTCCAATGCACTAAGAGGTTTTTTTTTTTGCAGGCTTGTACATTAGAGTAATACTAACTGAAAATTGGAAACATGTGACCAGTGATGAATGCACAAGTTTCACATCACTCTATTACCATGACCAAATTTAGCATGATTAGTATTATGACAATATTACTAAAAGAAAAAAAAAAAAACACGATTTGAAAACATTGCATGTTTTAATTTGAATCGGAAATATTTGCTAACATTTGCAACCCTAACAATTTTTTGACAAAAAATTTTAAATAGCAACAAGGGTAAATTTGCCCTATAAATACTTGCAATACGGATTTTACCATGCTTTGTAAATTATAGCTATGATGCTACTGAACCTGCTACTCTATTCATAAAATATTACAAAATATAATACTATATTCCACAATTATATTATTAAATTATTATGGAGAAAACCTGATTTGCTAGCAAGAGAATAAAAATGAGGGTAGATTTTGAATCAGTGAAAAAATCCAATCCGGAAAAGTGTAGGTACTTGAATTTCCGATCAAAGCATTCAGTAATAATTTGTTGACCAGTGTTATATTCTTATTGCATGACTGCTAGATTTGAACTTGGTGTTAAAGTATTTAAGGACTTTTGGTCAACTCAAGAACTTTATTGAGAGTTTAGCCTCTTCTGATTAAACTGAAACACACTTACCGTTTTTTGCCATCTATAATGCGCAAAATTTAACTAATTTATTGTCCTAAAATCCGGGGTGCGCATTTTACATGGGTACAATTTTTTTTTTTTTTTTTAATCCGGATATCATACACAGGCCGCTATTACAGATGCACTTTCTTCTCTGCTGTTCACTTCAAACACGCTCCATACGAACACAATGCTCTCGTATCAGACGCTTGCTCGATCACCTGCTCGTTTGCTGTCACAATGTACCCTACACAAATCCGAAACATTTCTTCGCTATTGAGTTTGCTAGCGCATGCGCAGTGATACTGACCGGCAGAATAACATCCGGTTGTTCCCAAAGATGATCTTTTTTCTGAAATAATTTTACGTTTACGGACTTAAGTAGGAGTCAAAATTTGGGTGCGTATTATACATGGGTACAGGCTTTTTTCCAGCATCGACATGCCATTTTTAGGGTGCGTATTATACATGGGGGCGCATTATACATGGAAAAAAACGGTAATCTGAACAACAAAAATTTTAAAATTTATTTCTTAGCACCTGTTCTCACTCTCAACGTGGGAAGAGATGGGAGAATATTCTACATCCTTTTGAGGAAATGAAAAAAAACAACTCTTTTCCAAATAAAAGGCACAGTATGCTCACTCCCTATTACATTTTTACTGAAAAATTGACTCATTACACATTGTGTATTTAAAGACCAAAATGTTCAACCAAACTACAGGATATCATTTCTCCAAACAGTTTTCTATCCAAATGCTTGGATCTAAAATGGAACACCAATGACAAACAAGCGAAAATTAGCATCGACATTATATTGATAAACCTTCAAACAACTTCTACTCAGACACAAGTGGTTGCTCTAAATCAGCAATAAATCTATTTAGAATTAGCACACATTTATAATGTTATATGCATTTTTACTGGAGTTGCTCAACGCCATTGTTGGTGTTTCGAACACAAACAGTTCATCAACATACTATGAACGACATCCATTACAGCTGTGACTAACTCCATCTGGAATGATACAGTATTATAATGAGCTCTACAAACATCAATGTAATTAAGCTAAACATTATTATGAGTGTCAAAATGATAGCCAGATGTCAGAGGGTTTCTGAACAAATTGGCGCGTCCTGTCACAGGGTGCCAGAGCTGATTAAGAAAATAATCCATTCCACATCATTACTTCTCCCTCAGCTCAGTACAGTGTTACATGTACGACAATTTCTCGCGTCTTTACGCTGGGGTCAAGGTTTTAACGTCCTAAGCCAGTCGCTTTCAGATGCCAGCAGCTTTGAGAAAGAATCTCACGAGCCTCGTCCGAGTGTTTGCTGGATTTTATTAGCGCCTGTAAACTGACAGGTGGATGTCTTTACTGCTCAATTACTCCTGAATTTGCCAAAGTACGACTTTAAAGCGCACTGTTTATATTATACTATACTTGAGAGCTTCCCTGATGGTACAACTCAAATCAAAATTCTCTATTGAAATGAACTAAAATGACATTAATCCATCCTTACAGTGTGTAAGCATTATTTCATTTATTTATTTCCACTTTATATTTGCTTAAATTGATATAATCCAGCTATAGGTAATTATGTACCGTAATTTTCGGACTATAAATCGCGTTTTTTTTTCCATAGTTTGGGGGGGGGGGGCGACTTATATACATATATATGTTTTTTTTTTCACTTTTTGGGGGATTTTATGGCTGGTGCGATTTATACTCCGGTGCGATTTATAGTCCAAAGATTACGGTACTATATTTTTGGTGGACCAGTTTTTGCAGCTCATAAAATGGTGAAGATTCACTGTATACAGTAAGGCACCAAATTCCTTTCGTGCTTGCTAGTTCCCCCAGTGAGCTCCAGTTCACATTTGCCATTCTCTGTGTGCAGTCCTTGTTATCGTATTCCTATGGAAGCTATTAGCATTTGACGTCCACACAGACACACTCACACACAGACCAAAGTGTGCTGCAGCATGGTGGATCAAGTGGCTCACTCAGCATTCATCTTCTCTTCATTTTACGTGTGACTCTCCCAAGCCTGAGACACAAGATGGAAATTCAATCTTACGTATTTTTTTGATAAAGCATTGGAAGATACTTTCTGGATAGAAAGTTGCTTTGCTCATTTGTATGGAAGCGGGATGCTACTTGACATCTGTCAGTGCACATATGATGGACGCGAGCGCGGCCAGGCTGCAGAAGCTTTGCCGGAAAAATCAACCACAGCCTCCTGTAAGGATTCCATGCCACTGACAATCAACATTACCTTGAGTAAAATGGATAGCTAGATTAGCTGAGTGGTGATGGTCTCCCTGAAACTGGGATAGATTAAATGGTCTATTTGCTGCCTTTGGCCTCTTGTTATGGTGCAGGTAAAATTGTTAAATGTATTAAAGGAGATGCGAATGGTTAATTTGATCTTATATTGAAAGCTAAGCAGGGTCAGACCTTGGAACTGGAAATTCCAGCCTCGTATACTGTAAATAACGAGGGGTAGAGAAGGAAATCACTCTATTAGAAGGCAAAGGTAATTCTATTGGCACCATGATGCAAAAATCATTAGTATTTGCATGGGCAATTACTGGAGACATATGGGGTCTTCAAGTATTTGGCTAATAAGCCAAGTGTGGTTATCAATTTCAAAGATGTATAACATCTTTGTTTTCGAAGATCTCCGGATTTGGGGGAGGCGTTAAGGTTATTGTACGATGAAAGTGACAGTTTCATGGACAAGCCATGACTCTATTTTTTTTCCAAAACAAAAGTGAGTACCTGGAAAAATGTTGGTGGTTATGTGTAGGTCTATACTGAGTAACAAAAAAATTATTTACATGCTAAATCCATGATTGTTTGATATGAAAATAATATTGTATGCAACATCCCAAATATTCCTCAAATATTTTGGGCAATCTTTGGTCACTGAAGATGGCAGAAGATGGGCCCCATTCAGAACAGGCCTCCCACTGTGTAGCGTTAATGCTGCCGGTCAAGTGGGGGGCAGTGACAAGTTGAACTGCATTCAAGCTGAGGTTCAAGAGTTCATACTTGGCGGATTTAATCTCCTGCTATAATATCAATCAGACACTACCAGGAAAATCTACATTGTGGAGACATGGCTAAAATACAATCAATCAAAGCTTTGATGTGATACAGTCGCCTAATAACATTATTTTGATCTATTTATAGTCTTGTGGCACGTGTCAGCAATGAGGCCAGCCTGTGATCCTATTATGTCTTTACCTCTCATGGTAGGAGAGGCGTTAACCTTCTCAAAGGCTACACTCTGACACTACAGATAACCAGATGAGCTTTTTCTACTCATTGACGACCCGTTCATCCATTCGGATTGAAGCACGGTATGTGTTGCAATTCTTGGTGTAGACATGCACAGTTGCGAGTTAGATGGTAGATGATGTCCTTATGGTGGCATACTCGACTTTTGTGTAGCTGACTTGAGATTTAAGACTTGCTGTGTTTGTTGTTGTAAACAACCACCAGAAGAACCAGAGGTGAGAGTATGTCATTTACAGTATGTTCAAGTCATAAAAAGTATTTTCCAAGTTACTCTGGTTATAAGAGGTTCAAATGTAAGTAAGTCACAGTTACAAATCGCTGGCGTAGGGCCAAAACCTCTTCAGTCATATTTTGGTGAATTTCATATTATTCCAAAAATGTATACTTTTGGTCAGTCCACACGTGTTATTTTATCAAATTATAGACCAAGCTGAAGTGTGGAAAATGGCGTAGTGTATTTTATGATGCATTGTTAATGATTGACACAGTATTAGCACGTACCATTAAAGCTATCTTAATTAGTTACATGTACTAACACATTCACAATCCAGTTTCTATATTGTCTATTATTATGATTTTTATTATGATGAATATTGCCAGTTCGCCAGTCCCACACAAAGGACAACCTTTCTTAAAAAAACAAAACAACTAAAGACACTTTCTTGAGAATGCTATCAACTGGCAAGACCATTTGAGACATGTTGTCAATTCCAATCCCCTGAATAACAAAGTCAAAGTAAAGTTAAGCCTTGCACAAGATTTAGCCAAGCCTAAAATTCTTAACCCAAGTCAAGTCATGTGACTCAAGTCCCCATCTCTGACTGAACTTAAGTTAAATCTCTGGCAGAGTGTCCCAGTATTGAATCTCTGGTGGGAATCGTAAATGTCAATATATTTTGGATAACCAGACTTGTGTGATTGAGACTCTTTTTAGATTGATTTCATGTAATGGGTAAAACTGGACTTTGTTAATGACGGTTCCAGCTGAACCTTTTGAAACAAACTGCAAGCAATTACTCCCTGCTTTTGCCTCATGTTCGCAATTTCCAAACAGAACATTCCAAACAAATAAATACAATAATACAAGCTTCTCATTGTGTTCTTCATACTCATGCCAAATAACCAAGTGAGCTTCCTGGCATCATTGATCGGACCCATACACAAACTCCTCAAGTGAACTTGATTGCCAGCTGCGCTCTTCGTCATCCGTGCATGAATGAGCAGGAACTGCTACGTTTTACGGCGCCGCTGAAAGGCAAAACGTGCATTTAGGGATGAGCGTAAAATCTCATAAAAGGTGCCATTTGCTAGTTAAGGCATGACAGGTGCAGGCGGTCGGCTGCCCTCACTGTGCGTGATGAGGCTCGTCACCCGAGGAAGCGCCACTTATAGCTCCTCATAAGCGAGATGCAACCATGCAAATCAGGTGCGATGGGTCATTGATACGTGGGACAATCGCTAAGACCTTTAATAGGAGCATGCAACATGCTCACGCCAGACACGCTTTGATTTTAATGAGAGAGCAAAAATATACTCTAATTGTGGCTGATGCCTTGACTTTTTAGTCGTCACTAGACAGTCTTGCATACCCCACGAGAGAAAAAAAGCAGGAAAACAGCCAAAGAAAATGTAAAACAAAATGTTGGCATTCATCCTTTAAACGCTGAGTGAAAGTCTGCTGACTGGCTAACTCCCATAAAGTTGGTCTGCTTCCAAAGTCTAGAGGTGTTTAAAGGTTATGGTGCGCTGTATCTATATATATTATTTTAAACATCAATCCATCTTTTATATAACACTCCAACCATATTGACTGAAAATAATTGGACAATATCTCTATTGACATGATGCCAGGTGATGATATGAGGGTAACAAAGCCGCAAGTGCAATTTCCACCCGAAGCATTTTCAAGTGTGGAGAGACACATGGAGAGGATGGATAACACTTCCTTTTATTTTAATAGTCTGTCTCTGCTGGGTATACAGGCACGGTTCCAAGTTTAAAATGAGAAAGTGCGAGCTTGTGTAGATACCCAGTTGGAAATGGCTTAGACATGTCTGCATGAGCAGCATGCTTGATGTCATCACTTGCCATTCACTCCATTTTTCAAAACCAGTGCAAGCATCCGTTGAAGCATACAGTAAACTGAAACAGAGTAATAATGTCAGAGCCCATGAAATGTAAGCGTACCACTCGTAGGGGCCCTCATCTTGTCTTGTGGCTTGGCATCCTAGTCAACGCTTCACATAGCAATGCTGAGATTAGCCTTAATAAGAAGAATAGTCAGTGAAAACCCATTATAATGTAAAATGACACATTCATTAGTTTAATCTGTTATTAACTGGTGACCTGTCGATCCTCTAACTCCAATTTTATTTCTGGCATTTTGGAGGTGGAAGTTTGTCATATGTCGAAATATATTGAATTTAGGCAAGCATGAGATGAGCAAATGAAATGTTCCTTTCGGGATCCTGATTGTGACCTGGGAGTACACTGCCCTCTTAAAGTAAATAGAACAGTGAGGAAAATATTCTTCATTGACGACTGAAAACAAAAGGTTACTCTGAGACAAGAGCTCAATACTTACAGTATACTTTTACTTACACGTGTGTCGACAGCTAAAGTAAAGGGATTGGCTTTCCCATAATAATACTTTTGCGGGGAGTGTGAGTTCAAAATCAATAAAACAATAGAAATTTCCCATAGGATTAATATAAAACATGCTCTAAAAAAATGCTGTTTGACTTCATTATATTGAACAAAACATGGCCAGTTTTCATAAAATTGATGATTGATTTTTTTTCCAACAGTGTTTTTGTTCTTGTTCTTCTACTTGAACATGACGTTGATTACTAAGGTCTATAAGCAACCCTCACAACCAAATGAATGACATAAATAAGATGTGTTTGGTTTAGATGGCTAAATGTGCAAAGAATATTACATTTTAACAAGGACATATCGAGAGTAGCTGTTGGGGATAAGGGAAAAGTTATTGTTGGCTCACAGTCTTGACATTGTTGAGGGAGAAATGAGCGGAGATGCCTGGCTGACTTATTATTACTGACTCTGTACAAGGCACCTATGGGAACCACTGTGTGTATTGGTTCAGCTTGATTCACATTCATTTCCTATCTTTGGGCCACGTTTTCAAAGGGAAAGCTGTTTGTTTTTAGCTTCAAGAATTTTTAAACAATATTAGGACTTTCTTTTGTGGGGTTCGTAGTGTATTTTGTCTGTATAGTCTTAAAAATGCGGACAAGATGGTGTTAAGGCACTCTTGAAATCATTGTTTATCATTATTCCTACAAGCAAATATTGCTTTTTGGGGGGCTGCAAAATGCCTGAACAAAATGCAAGTCCCTGATGAACATGATTCCCTAAAGTTAAATCAGTAGTGCTCTCTGGAAGGCCCAAGACAAAGTACAGCCAGGGTGAGTGGGTGTCTCGTCTTGTCTTGATCTGTTTACGTTTTTGTATCAGCGTTGGCTTTAGATGCTGTACTCGGAAGAGATATCAAAGTTTTTATTTGTGTCATAAACTTCTCTCGTGAAGAATATGATGGTGGCAGCAGGTTGTTGTGGGTAAGCGCATCTGGCTCACAGTTGAGAAGTTCTAGTTTTGGATGTCCTTGTGTAGTTTGCATGCGCTTGGGTGGGTTGTCCCAAGTACGCCGGCTGCCTCCCTTAAATATAAGAAAAATATGTTTTTATATTGTGATTTACTGGTGAACAGCCCAGCTCAGTAAAGGCTCACCCTATAGAAAAGGAGTGTATGGAAGATGCAATGACCATTAATCTAAATGGGTTGCATAAGCAGATGGGAGGTAGTGTAGAGAGAGTGATCGAGGTTTGTTGATGATGGAGGCTCGTGCATAATAACTCTGGCCGCTGGTCAAGAAAATGACAATGCTTTGGATTGGAACTGCAAAAAGCAGGAAGGCTCTATTATCATCCGCAGAGCGACACTCGGGTGTTTTAGAGCAACACGCCAGCCAATTTAGCACACGAGCAACTGTTCAAGAAAGATGAGCTCTTTTCATAGTATTTAAGTATCTGAAAAATTTGAAATGAGTTCACGGTGAATTGACAAAGTCCTCGATCCACCCTGGTACCGTGTTGCCATGGCGTTATCTGTCTTTGCCAACTATAGACTTGGCAGCCACTATAAGTGAATTTGAATTTGATATTAACATTGTTTTCAGGGCAGCCACTGTAAGCGAATTTGATACTAATATTGTTTTCAGGGCAGGTCAGCCCCAATGTTTCTGTCTGTTGTTAAGAGCGTGTTGTTCTCATTATATCACCCCGAAGAAGCTAACGGCTTTATGCAGTAAACGTCTGTCTCAGTGGCTGCTCCGATGCCATTGCGAGGTCATTGCTTTTATTCGGGCCTCATTGCAAGCTGTCTGTCTATTGAAATGGCTTGCACTTTGCTTTCTCTCTCTCTCTCTCTCTCTCTCTCTCTCTCTCTCTCTCTCTCTCTCTCTCTCTCTCTCTCTCTCTCTCTCTCTCTCTCTCTCTCTCTCTCTCTCTCTCTCTCTCTCTCTCTCTCTCTCATTACACAGTCACTTTTATCTGCTCGTCCACTTTTTCCCATAGACCCTTTGTTGCATTTATTTCTCTTGAGACGGGAATCCGATTTTCCTCCGTTGGCTCTTAGAGCTGAAAGAGGGCAATTTCAAATGCAGTGCGTGTACATATTCGGTCATTCACTTGGGCTTGCATACAAATGTATACACAAGGGCACCTTTTACATCCCTCTGGAACCTTGGGGTGTCATTATTGTTGAAGAAGTGATAACATCATATTCATGCCTTCTTTAAAGATTTTGATTTGACTTTCAAATACCCAGGTGTGTTTTAATGAATTGCAGCATCACTAATGTATTAAAAGAAGGTTCTGAAACATTCAACACCAAGGGACACCTCAAAAAAATACTTTTCAAGTGCCCCCAGTGAATAACATTAAAGTTGACCTAATTAATCTTCCAAAATTTGAGGTTTTTGTTTCATTTATTCTTATTTGAAATTATTGTAATCCACAATAACGTTAGACACAAACTCTAGTCAAATTATAAATTAAAATATACAGCACATGAAAGTTAAATAGAAAATTCAAGATTTCAAAAGTTTCATTACAAATCCATTGTGGTGATGCTGAGGGCCAAAACAATGTGAATTGACTCCATGTCCAAACATTTATGGACTTGAGTGTATACAGCTAAAAAAGAAAAAAAAGGTCAAATTGAGATATCAGTGATAACCTAGTATTTTTAATCAGAAATTCAAATGAACCCAAAGGAAAAGCAAGTATCCTGGCCGCATGCCGTCGGCCTTTCCATTCAGCCTGTGTGTGAGGGGAGGGGGGGTGTTCTGACACTAGTTTCTCCAATCGATATTGGATGGATGTACGTGTAAAAGGGAAAATGAACGACTGTTCCTCACTGTTCCCAGTGTTCACCCAGGCATTATAGTTGGAGGCCTTGTAATCCCTCAACCGAGGTGGCTACAGAGAAGTGACAATAATGGATGGACGACAATAAGACACGGAGGCGGCGGTGGTCGCAGATGTGTAATCGAGAAGTACATTTATAAGAGCTTTGTGTCCCCGTATAACTATATTTCTGCTCCATTGGCGCAAATGCTGTTTCCTTTATAATGTCAGAGCCCATGAAATGTGACAGACGATGTACCACTTGTAGGGGCCCTCATCTTGTCTTGTGGCTTGGCATCTTAGTCAACGCTGTCTCCACAAGGCGCTTTTGATAATAAAGTTATTTTTAAGGGGGAATATTTTCCCAAACATCATAAAGCATCCACTGCTTTGGGCTGTATGACAGTATGATCGGAGCGACGTAATAGGTAATACATCAACTCTGCTGTGTGTGTGTGTGTGTGTGTGTGTGTGTGTATGTGGGGGGGGGGGGGGGCATGGGTGAGAGAGGGACTGAGAAAGGCAGAGCGTGTGAAACCTGCATTTATTGACAAATTTTGTAGCCCGTGTAACAGTGCTTATCTTATCATTGCGCCGACATTGTTGTAAAAACGATTTTCTCACAGGAGCTGATCGGCAGCCTGTGATTTGGCTGCCCCCAAGCCGTAGTTTGGAGACCGCTCATCAAAACATGTGCTGACAAGTCACCAAGCCACGAATAGATGTTTTTAAATATATACCCAGTGACGTCTCTGCGGGTAGATAGTGTAGTAAGTGCCTCTAGTTTACATCAGCCCACATCTGGGCTCTCCACAAGCACGCTGTGCCAAACAGCAGCAAAAATGATCCTGCCAGTGTTTCAGAATAGAAACACTGTAAACATCCCAGCCTTCTCAGGTGCGAGCAGATGTTTCTTTTTATCTTTCTAACCAGCTAAACCGGCACACACTCGCAGTGACTGTCTCTAATTAGCGGCTATTCAAACACAACAAACGCAGTCCAAATGGTACTTGAGCACATTTTCTAACGTTCAAGTGTGGTTTGCTATTGATGTGAGTCCAAGGAGAAATTTCTCCTTACTTAATTTAGATTTTCAGTGAAGCTTTGTAATACGCTGTCCGATGATCTGCTGGGCATTGCTGAGGATATGTTCTAATTCTGAATCTGAAACTGGAAATGTATGTATGTAAATGTATATTTTTTGCAATTGTTTAGCCCAATCAGATTTCAGCCTCTTTGTGTTATCATGTCAACCTGGCTTTCAGAATCAGTTTTGTTGCCTTCTCTAACTTGAACTATATTAACAACAGGACTTATTTAAGGCTTATTCAACCAATCAGATTTCAACTTCATCCGCACAGGGCGAGTACCTTGATGATGTTGACATTTTTCTGTCACCTGATTAGATGATCAGAGTAAAGCCAAATTCAACCAACAAAACCCGTCTGGGGTCATCTGCACTCATAATGCATTAAATAAGATATTAATTAAGAATGTTAATGTAATAAAAAAGCTTTTGTCATTATTATACATCAATTTTGATTCTGAACGGCTCCAGATGCGTGCGTGTATGACCGTCGCGTGCTGTTATTCTGCATCTTCTTATGGTCTTGATTGGTTTTGTGATTGCAACGTGAAAATGGTGGTATCAAAAAGCGCATCAAGTAAAACCTCCAGCAAAGGCCCCGGTGCCAAAGGCACAGCTCATGTTGATGAAACTATTATATTCCATGGACCCTTGTATATTGCTCTCCTTGCACAAATGACCGATCAATAGCCCTAAAATGCCAGGAGTAGATGACTTTGCAAAAGCTTATGTCACCATTTAACAGGGATCAAAGAAGCTGATCTTGATGTAATAACAAGTAGCCTATCTTGATTCTACTGTGTTTGCTATGCTAATAAGGGGCACAAGTCCTTTTATTGTTACCGCTCCTCTCATTAGTGTGGCAATGCCCCTGCTGCAAACTATGGTAATTATTTTCCTCAATTTTGTACGGATGCTATAAAAGGCGGGACACTTTGTGATGTTTTAAGACAGTAACAGAGGAAACAGTGAAATATTTACACAGGGAGACGTTTGCAAATCATAGCGTCAAAATTGGAGGCAGACGTAATGAATGGAAATGGACTTTAAAAACGTTCCTCTGTTTCCTTCTTGGCGTTCACCAGTGTCTGGTGTGTCCTTGTTCTCATTGTGATTGATCAGCCTCATCTTCAGCCGTAATTTGATCAGAGATTTTATGCTGATTTATCTTTTCATCTAATTAATTGCTCATCACTTGTGTGGCCCTGAGAGCCCGGCGGTGGATTTGTCGGGAGATTGTGCGGCTCTTCATGTTAAACCAGCTTCTATTATCTGATAGATGACGAAGAACACTTCTGGAGTCAGAGTGAGACACGCTTACAAACAACAAGTAAGACCTGTATTGTATATGTATATACAAGGTCAAATGAGGGCTGCCATAGTGATGTGGCATATAAAAGTGGAGCATCAAGAGCTAAGGCACACTAGCTTGGGTCTGCAACAGGGTGAAGGTGACGGCGCTTGCTGCACTGACGTCAATCAACCATTGCAAAATTCAAACTAAAAAAAGAAAAAGAAAATCCACAAAATGTACAGTATATAATGCAAAATAAGAGTAAAAAAAATACAAAGAAAGAATTAAAAATCAAAATATCCATACAAAAAATTATGTGGAACTAACTAAATAAAATAAAAATATATCTACAATAATTTCTTTATATTTTCACTTTTATTTATTTTTGCTTTGTTCCTCCATACCCACACAGGACAAATTCTCAGCATAATCTTTTAGAGACATCCAAGATTCAGGTCTTTGCTGACTTTGACTTAGAAAAAAAAATACAGACGATATTCTGTAAATGTGTGTACCTTAATTTCCTTGGCTGACACATTTATTAACTTCTTTGCTGAGAGACTCATCGATCATTAATAGTCATTTGCATCAAAGAGCCAGCTGCTACGCAGTAGTGTGGACTTGCACCTTTTTTTGCACAAACAGTAAGAATTTAGTATTTACAATGTATTCATGAGGCACACATGCATTTCTTCACCTTGATTGTAAGCGTTTCACTCTTTCTTTTTGCTTGCTATTTGCCGTTGTTGCTTCATTCATGCAAGCCCTGTGTGCGTGTGTGTAAGCCACATGCTGCGTCAGAGCATACGAATGGGATAGAAAATGTGGTTTTAGGACGGCGGTTCGGTTTCTGTAGCGTATTGATTTCAAAGCTTTCAGCACGTGGCTAATTTTTCATATGAGGTGTGTGCATGAGGCCCCGGGATTGAGGTGTGTAGTGTATAGCTAATCTTTGTACCAATTATATAAGTGTGTGTGACTGTGTGTGTGTCTTAGAAGTGTATGCATGTTTTCACACACAAACCGGAGGATTTTCAAGTCTAATATCACTTTTTTTAACAGCTGGATGGGCATATTTTGTTGTGCTTGGTGATGCATGCACACTTCTGGAGTGGGTTGAATACACAAAATGGCAGGAAAGCAACACAATCAAATAAGACGCAATAAAACTTATAATGAAAGAGCTTGTGGGATTTTAGCTCAGTGAGGATCTGAAGGATTAACTACGCAAGTGTTCATTGTTTTTTGTTTGTCTTTGTGTGTGAGTATCTTTGTTTTAGGTGGTGGAGGGGAACTGAGGCCGTGGAAGACTGAAGTGTTCTGATAACCAGAGAACCAAAAATTAAAATGGCTAGTTGCATAGTACAATATAAGAAATAATTTTTTATGCCATGCTAATATAATGCATAAATGGCCAATAATTGGCATGATACTGGAAGCTTGCAAATAAATGGCATCTTTTTGCCATGCATTACTCTCCATTAAGTGTCTGCCAGTACAAATTTATCAAAATCCTGCTGGAGTTTGCTTTTTTCCTGGGACAAACGAGTGGGATAGATTTCAGCCACGAGAAACTTTAAGCAGATACATTTTTGTGGCCCGACCATGTAGAAATATGCACCCATAAGAAAGTTGCTGTACAAACTCGCATTTATTTTTATCAAGGCGTGGTTTCCTGCATTCAGTACTTTCGAGACAAGGTTTTCATGATTTTGAAGCCACATCATATTTTAGACCTTCAAATTTACTAGACATTTATTTTCATATTTATTTCCAGAGTATTTCATTGGAGCTTTCCTGTAAAGTGATGTTATTTAGAATCTTGAGTAATTGAGCATGCAGTTTAATCGTTTACATTCATTGGTGCCCCATTACTTTATTGTGCTGCACCTTTGCGGACAACATACGATAACAAAGTATAAATATTCCTAATATTCTAACTTAATTGTCTGTGCCATTCGTCAAGTTACTGCTGTTGAACTATATTTAAAGCTGAGCTCGTAAGCCACCAATTTACCATAAACAAAAGAAGCCACACTATAGCCACATTGTCCCTTGATTTTTAATGCCTCTCCGCCTGTCAAATCAATTACCAAATTCACGCTCAATGATAAGGGATGTAGCACCAAAAAAAAAAACCTGTCTATGTGGGAACACGGGAAAGAGAAAAATGTGTCCCTGAAGGATCGGGGTTTGTGTATGGCCGTGACATTATCTTTACAAGGTCTCGAGAAGCATGAAGCATACTGTTGTGGGTTATCACATTTACTCCTGCTTTTCAAGCTCTGTGGTTGGCTACCCGTGAGGGACTGACACTTCACCTCCACGAGTTGCCGTTTCACTCCATCTGAACATCAGAGGTTGTGAGTCTAGCTCTCCAGCAACTGGATCCATGCTCGCGCAGCTTTGTATGCCTCTAAATTATTCACTTGGCTTTAACTGTGCCGGAGTGTAAAAGATGGGGTGAGACGAAGGTGCGCTGAAGCTACGAGATAATAGGAGGTGAAGCGTGGAAGATGATTAATCTCCTTGTGATTCCACTCTCCGCTCGCTTATTTTCCCAGGTGCAGTGAATAAGACAGGGGATCTGGATCCCAAATTTATTGATTATACAGAGGAATTACATCGTGATTGTTTCGATTTTGTTTGGATCAGGTTTGAATTTTGTGTGATTTTAACCTGGGATCTCAACATGGGCTAAATATGGTGTCCAATCTGAGACAAAACGGTCAAAATCTTTTTTTTCTGCAGTGTCCTTTGTTATATAACTAGATATTTAGGATTTGAGACGGTAAAAGCTAGTAATGACTGTAATTTAGTTAAACCTGTTCGTGAGGCGAGTACGGCTATTTTACGTTAAATAGTTTCACAGAGAAGCTATGAAGGTTACTTGATGAGAAAGTACAAACAGTATAGTTTCTTGCATTTTTAAAAAAAAAAATTTTCGTTGTTGCGGCGTTTTATTTTTGGTCCATATTTGTAATTTATAGTGACTTAATGTGAGAACCAAATGAAAAACTGTAAAGTTGAGGGATGGTGCAAAGTCAATTGCCTGTATGCGACAACCGTTTGGAATGTCTTGAAGAAGCGGGAAACCGCTGCAATGGTGTACTAAAAAACGCATGTCGAACATATTTTAGCAAAAACAAAACAATACACACCTGTATTGTGGATTCAATGGCTGTCTGATGCTTCAAACCGATATGTGCTTTTAAATTTTGTCTCGAGTGACGATCTCCCCCTAATTCCTGATCTAGCACGATGATGCAAGATGGATGAAACAATCCATTCAGCGAATTTCTGTTCATTAAAAAGTGTCGATTAACTCATTTTTTCTTCTGAAGGCCTTGCACTGTATTTGCCACACACAAAGAAATTTTAATTGGGACAGAAAGGAAGGGTAAATACAAATAATTTAGAATAGAAAGATTGGTTGATAAGTAAATCATTCTGGCCTTATGGCAGACTCCAAGCTGGAGCGATATGCTAATGCATCATGCACTGTTCTTCATCGACATTCAGCTCAGTGCACAGCAATGATGATACATTCAAATCTCTCTATATTGCAGTGAAAATAGCCTTTCAACTACGGGGAAAATTTGCAAAGGATATGACATATTCATATCCAAGTAAATCCAACGAAAAATGTCACTTTCTTATTGTCGAATAAGAAACAAATCTCTCTATATTGCAGTGAAAATAGCCTTTCAACTACGGGGAAAATTTGCAAAGGATATGACATATTCATATCCAAGTAAATCCAACGAAAAATGTCACTTTCTTATTGTCGAATAAGAAACACTGATAGAAATAATGATCGTCCACAGGTCACTGTCACCGATGTCAGCAGTATATCGATTCAATTTGCTTTTTTGCCTCGTTATCAGGTTGGTTAAACATTAACACAAGTTAATCAACTCCAGCGGACCTAGAAAAACATTCCCAAAATGTTCCACATTTTGGACATTTGACTTCCTTCTTGTTTTTAGCGCATCATAAGTGTGCGACTCCAATTTTGGCTGTGATCTTCTTTGTGTGGTGTTTGCTTTGGTTTTCCATTGCACATACTAAAACATGTTAATTTAATTGAAGACTGCAAATTGTACATTTGTGGGATTGATTGTCTATGCCCTGTGATTAGCTCCTCTGATTACTTGGTCCCCTAATTAGAACACAAAACGGATGGATTGGATGAGTGGATGATTCTTGTTAATTTGTCAAGTGTGTTGCGGATTCACTTTTGATTCGCAATGGTAAACATTGTTTTCCGCCATACTAAACAATTGTGAGTTTGTTTCTTCTAATATGTGGATCAATACAATCTTCTTCTAAAATAAGGGGTGCAGTAGACAAGGTGACGTTTTGGTATTAGAATTATAGTTACAAAGCAAAACTCAACCTTTCATATGATTTTTCAACCACTTAAATGAGACAAATTAAAACTCGGTGTCCCGTTCAACGCATCTGGTTTTACAAACCGTCGTGTTCTACCTCATGCAGATAAACCATGTCTTACCCCACCCTACTGTGCGATGTGCCAAGGCGAGTGTGGCGTTGCGTTACCATGACGACTAGTGAGAGTGAATTCTGGCAGAAACATGGCAGCCAGAGTAACTGCATTGAACGCTTGAGTCTCAAACAACTTGGAGAGTTTTGGATCATTCCGGCTTTGTTCTTTTCTCATCCTGACATGTAGGTGGATTATTTTCTGGTGGCTATGCTACCCTGTAGCTTTAGTGTAATCTTGTGTGTTTATGTGGCAGTTTGCAGATCACTGATAGCACTCTGCACTCGACAAGAGTCTTTTAAAATGATTGTGCTTCTGTTTAGTTTTTCTATCAACAAGAAGAAAAGGACAGATTTTTGCTTGTGGCTGCAAGTGTTTTCCAAATGGGGGCAAACACCGTGCAACTTGCTTCAAGACATATTTCCTGCCATCGGAAGCTCACTAAAATGGTTTTGGATTTCACACTTGATGGGTGGGCAAACCTTTTGATCATGACATCATTTTTGGATGGCATTAGTCTTCATTTGCTGGTAAACAAACACATGACCAAGATCATTTGAGTGTGTGGCTTGACTGATGATTTTAGTCTTCTTCTCTGTTGCCGTAGTTTAAATGTCAGAGGAAGGAAAGATTTTCCATGTGTAGAATGCTCAAAAGAGAAAGGCAGGAACAGGTACATTATCTTCATTCAATACTGATTAGACCTTGTGGGAATAAGATAACATAAGCAATAAGAGAGTGAATATTTATAAACAGTCTAGCGATCTTGCTATATTTATGACATCCACTTGATTTTATCAGCCTCACCAATTTTATTTTCCCCAAGTACCCTGTAAAAAATGTGGTTGTCACCTACAATCTTCCAGCTGGAAGTACCTTGGTTCCAATTGTTTCCATCTTGTTAGATGTGTTTTGAAAGTCAAAAGGCAAAATAACTTGTAACTGTGGCTGTGAAGCAGTGGAGGACGATAACTTCCCGTCTCCACCATCCAATCGTTGAACAGCAGCAATGTTCGACTCTTGACAAACTCTTGACAGGAATTTATTTTGGCTTGAGATACACAGAAACCTTGATTGCTACAGTCCACAGCCAATTTTCAGTTTTGTCAGCTACAACCTGTTCCTCCAAATTGGGCAGGTTCGTACTTGGAAACACAACGGCAAGCCGTGTGGTGCAACTGTGCTGAAATTATGTCGACCACGTCTTCTGTAATTCATATTTTACATATCTTTGCCATCTTTTCTGTGCACTCCGTCCAAGCACATTATGTTGTGTAGCAGCAGTTGGATTACTTCACTGTTGATGCATACAGTATGTTAAAAATTCCAACCAATCAGATCGTTCTGGTCCTGAGGCTGCAGGGACAGCGTGAACAGCGACAGTGAATACTTTGGAGCACAGCACTGACTTAAGATCACACTTAATAATTCAAGAACCTGCCAGAAATGTTGTATGGCCCATTTTCCTCCCATCAGAATCTCACTTGTTCAACTTGCAAGGTTTCAAGTAATACTCAAAGCCTTAAATTGTTCATTTTACACTACATGGAGTTCATATCCTGATCTCTTCTCATGAATGTTCCCTTTGGTGTCTTAATAATTACAATTTCTAATGAAACAGCATTATTTTATTTCACAAAGACATGTCCAGTTTTGATAAAACTGGTGCCATTCAATAATGCCAATTAAAATCACAATGTCTTTGGCTCTCTGTGATGAGGAAAATGTATTACATTTGTTCAATCTCTAGTATGGCCTTCGGAGGACTTTATAAAAACCCCAAAGATTGCAGGGATTCCTTTATGTATGTCCTCTCAGAATCTTTGCGTGTTGGTTTGGGCTCCTCTTCAGTGCTTGTGCACTTCTGATCCGTTTGTGTTTCCCCCCTCTGTCTCCCTTCTGTTGCTTCCCCTCTTCACCCCTCCCTGGCTCTTCTCTCCTTTCTTCTTTTTTTTTGTTTCCCAGATGAGAGATGCATGCTCCAAGAGGTGTGTGTGTTCCGGCAGTGTTTGTGTGTATCAGTGTGTGAATGGGAGAGAGAAAGAGAGCGAGACATAGTCCAAGTCCCTAACACAGAGCATGCCTCTGCGTCCGGCAGCTGGCAAGCATGAGCTACCCAGCCCTCCTCAGCAGGACCACCAGCAGCAGCAGCAGCAGCAGGGCGCGCACACACAACCGCGCGTGCACACACCACCGTGCGCGCACTCCTCTTACGCACACACCGCAAACGGCAACCAGGGAGCCAGCACCGACAGCGGCAGCAGCTCCCTGGAAGAGGACAACGGCAGCGACAGTAACGGTGACAACGGCAGCGGTGTTCCCGTTCCCGTCTCGCCGGCTTTCCTACCCGGTGCCACTGCACCCATGGAGGAGCCCACGGGCAACACGGTCGTGATCCGCATCGGAATTCCAGACCTGCAACAGACGGTAAGAGACACACTGGAGAGGAGACTGCATGGCCTCTCCCCTCTCTATGAATATACTTTTTTTGCTTCATTCATCTACTAGTTTTCTCACTTTCTTTCTTCTATACCTTCCTTCTTCATCACTCTGGTTCTTTTCCTCTCTGGGAGTATTCATCACGCCCCCTAATAAATCAAGCTCTTCATAAATTAGGCTGGAGCTGACTTTGACAATTGGGCACTTAACCCTTCATTCTTTTATGCGCATGTTCCGAGGCAATTTTGACCAAGAATATCTTCATAATGATTCTCTAAATCAAATCATACTGCTCTATTCAAGTTGTATTAAAAGCTTGTCTGATGTTAATAAAATGGATGATCTTTTCTTAACCTATTTAAAAAACAAAAACATCTCTGGTGCATGTCTCACACGTGTCAAGGCATGGACCCTCGGAGCTCTGTATGACTTGTCTTCCTCATGTATCCTATGCTGTACGACTCTTTCACCGTCTCGGGATATCCCCATGACGTGTCAATGACCAACAGGTCCATGTGTCTGCGGCAACCTGTGCATGTGGTGGAAACGGACTGTTGCATTTGAACACCATCCCTCAAAAATGCACACACATGACTTGATCCTGATAGCATTTCAAGATTCCCCCTTAACCATTTAAAGACGAACCGAATGTGAAGATGTGGTGGGAACACAGACAGCGCTCTCTACTGTTTCAAGATTATTTATGAACAATGTTCCCCCTTTGTCGTAAAAAAATACACATTTATGGCATGGGTAGTTTTAATTTTGAGAGTCCTACCATTTTAGTTGTTTTAACACACACTGCTAAATCCATTTAAGTGAACATGGTCAGACTTGGGGGCGGCACTGTGCCGCACTGGTTCGCACGTCCACCTCACAATTAGGAGGGTACGAGTTCGATTCCACCTGTGTGGAGTTTACATGTTCTCCCCGTGCCAGCGTGGGTTTTCTCCGGGCACTCCAGTTTCCTCCCACACCCCCAAAACATGCTTGGTAGGCCGATTGAGCAAATGGTTGTTCGTCTCTGTGTGCCCTGCGATTGGTGGGCAACTGGTTCAGGGTGTCCCCCGCCTACTGCCCGGTGACTGCCGGGGTAGGCTCCAGCATGCCCGTGACCCCCGTGGGGACAAGTGGTATAGAAAATTAATGGATAGATGATGGATGGATGGTCAGACGTGACCCTTAAATAAAAACATTTTCTGCACCTGTACAAAAGAATGACATTTCTAAACTTTCATTTTTCTTTAAGCAGTATAGAAGATGGATGGATGTATTAAATGTCAAGTTCTCAAATTTTAGGGTAAAAGAATGACATTTTGGGCACTTAATTAAATTTGCTGTCAAAAGGAGTGAAATTTGCCCCGGACGGTCGGTATATAACGGTTAAAGCAAGAGCTGGAAGTGAGGAAAGGCAAGGGGGTGGGTACAGAGAAGAGACAGAGGCATGAGAAGGATTATAAATCTTCATGGTTGGGGGCCGACAAGGTGGTTGTGCAAAGGTAGTTATGACCCAACTGGGAAACTTTCCATTCTTCTCCATAAAAAAGTTCAATCCATTAGTCTGTGGCATTGATTAGGTCCACAGAATCCAGTAAATGCATGCACGGCCTCTTTTCGTCTCAAAATGCACAGCCAAGCACATCTTTATGTAATATAAAAGCAGGAAGTGTCACATCTACTCGTCCATTTCCATTTTCTAGCAAAACACAGCAAACATTTTATATTTATTAGATACCTATAGCTCCCAACAGCAGTCGCAGATCTCATTTGTTATTGGGATGAATTTTTTTGCGCAGACTCAATGGCAAAATCTTAAAATACGATCGCTGTCTGGTGTCGATGAACTCAATTCACTTCACTATAAGCAGCAGTTTGGAAAATATTGAAAAAATCATCCAAAAAAAGCTGTTTTCTTTTTAGCCACTTCCAGGAGAAGTTTACTGTTAGACCAAACATAAAACTAAGACAACTACACGTTGTGTATTTAAAAACATCACGCAACTAGCGTAAAGCATCGATAGTCTGTAGGTGTTAAAACCGCTGTAAAGCAATGGTAAATTAAGCACAAGCGGTGAAGCAACCCATGTAGACAGTTAATATTATGATGCTCATAAGCATATATCCTTTTTCCTTTATTTCATCTTTGTGAGTCATTGCGAATTCAGTTGAGATGTCTCTTCTTCATTTTTTTGTTTATTTCTTCATTACTTGTTTATTATTTCTATTTCATCGTGTTTGTACTCTGTTTTTAGAATGGTCAATATTGTGAGTGCACCTTGGTTCATTATAAAAGGTTGGGTTTCTTTGAAAAAGGAAACTCTTAGTTCATTTTATAATGGATCATTAGACCTGATTTAACATTGCACATAAAACAATTTTTTTTCCGCGATATTACATATCAAAGTGTCGTACTTATGTCACTAGTCCTTTTGCTACTACACACAAGCAAATTGCTGGAGAAATACCTGGTGACATTTCCCTGTGTACACACACAGACACACAAATGCACACGCTTACTATTTGTCCATTCTAATGGGCCCTTGTCATCTGTCCTCAACTCACCTTCTCTCACATTTCCTCGGGAGACCTTTATCCGCTAATGGTGGTGCAAAATGCAGATGAAGCCTTTGACAGGATGTCGCTGAGCAGTCTTTCCTCCCTTGTCTGTTGTTTTTATTCTGTCGTCCCATCCGTTAATTATTGTTGACTATCCATCCATGGTGAGCATCTTTTGTGAAATGTGTGCTAAGCAAATGAAATTAGCAGCAGTAGTAGTTGAAGAGAAAGCAGAGAATTCCCCAAAGGTGCTGCGGAATCGCCGTCTGTGAACCAAAAAAACATTTTTCTCTCGTGATGGCTGGCTCACACATACAGTACACACACAAACGCACACAGTGTTCAAACTCACACACATCTACACACACATCTACAGGTAGTACTGAGGAGCTTGGCTTCAAGATTTTGATCTCTTTTTCCTCGCTTCATGCAAAGTGATAGCATTTTATGTCAGTTCAAGGTCTCATAGCCGTGTACACCATGGCTTACTTCCATGTGTCCTCCAGAGGGTGTGTAAGATTAAATAAATATTCTCACGAAATACAAAGGTTAAATTTGGGCAGTTTCTCAATAAATTCTAATTCTTAACCAAAAGACAGGCCTTTTTTGGAAGTGTTTTTTTTTCCTCATTGTGTGTAGGGTTCCAAAGGCATGGACCATTTGTGGTGCATTATTTATTTATTTATATATTTATTTACAATGAATCAATTAACCATACGTCCATCCATCCATCTCGCACTTCTCTCAATCGTCAGCCTTCCTTCAACAGACATGTGCTTCCAATACTTTTCGTCTTTGTACTAGCCCCAAACCACCACTCACTCTTCCAATCACCAATCACAGAGACTTTCATGGATTTTTATAAAACTCTGTAACACAGATGTAGGTTTGCAACGATATAACATTGAAACGCTTTCCTTCTTTCTGTTATTATTTAAAATTCACATGTAGTTTATCATGTTGTAGTGCGTAGCGAATGCAGTCGCATTACGCAAATCGCGCTTTATAAGTTCCGACGGTCTGCCAGACAACAAAGGCATTGTATCTGATGTGATTGATCGAGCCAATGTCTGAATGCGATTGGATGAACGATTCAGGAGGACGGGTGAGAGTGAAAGAGTTTACATTTTGGCGCCAAGCGAGTCGACGGCTGGAAACAAATATCGATGATATCATCGGTTACACCGAGTCGACTTGATTTTCATCAACTACAAAAAATCTGAAGTCTTTGAAGTCTTACTCTCAACACTAATAAAGTGAGGAGCAGAAGCATAACTCGCTTCTTTTTTCATGCAGTCACACTGTAAACGACTGGTGTGCACCAAGCACGCTTTAGACGACCGTTGGAAAGAAGTCCTCAAGGAGGCTTACGTCTCTCCCGCTGCGTTTCAAGCACAGATCAGCATAAGCGACCTGCGAGGACAACACCTTTTGTCTTTTCAGCAGGAAGCAAGACAACCTCCTGCAGGGTTAAGCTTCAAGTCCAAAGTGGCTTAATTGTAACACTGGTTCTTCATTGACGATCACATAAAATGCTGGCTCAAGTATGATATCAAAGCAGGAAGCACTTAACTCCTAAGCATTCCCGTAGGAAAGCGCTCACTCTCGCTGTTCTGTGTTCATGAGTCCAATGTGATCAAAGCCATTGTCATATTTCTAGTAGTAATGCAACATTACAGGACTCTCATTACTTGTCCATTTTTGGAGAGTCCACCATAACTGGGTTGTGTTCATTGTCTTATTCAGTGTACCCATGTCTGAGATTAGCAGTTTAAGATAAGACATGTACATTAAGGTATGGCCGTCTCTATCAATTGTTTTTGGAATTGATTATCTTTGATCATTGCGTATTTATGTATTCCATTATATTCCCACAAATAATCAAGTGATTGGGTGGTTTTAAAATGATCATGAGGAGTTAGAATGCAATATAGTGGAGTTGTATGTAGACTGGAATTGTCTGTCAGGATGCCTTAAAATTAGGGGGAACATTTTGTGTCAGTTGTTCTTACTTTTTTCATAGATTCAGTGTGATTCAAAATTTAGTTTTCATTCGAGACACTCTTATTGTGTGCACTTGAACATTTTAGCTATCAAATTTGTACTCAGGGTTAGTTTTGGACTCTCAGTTTTTTATTTCATTTTGACTTTTGAAATGAGTTGTCTTCAATAAGTTTTCAGATTTTTTTTTTTTTAAACGCTTCAATCTGGTTTTGTTTTTTGTTGGAGTTATTGTTTTTATAAGATGATGATTCAAATCCCTTTTGGATTTTTCCTTGTGCTTGAATTGCTTTTCTTATATTTATGTATGGCTTCCTCCCACAGTCCTAAAACATGCATGTTAGGTTAATTAAGTTGACCATGAGTGTTATTGTGAGTGTGAGAGGTTTTCTATTTTCGTTTGTCCTGTATTGACCAGCGACCGAAGTCATTTGCAACTTTCATGAGGACAAACACTATTGAAAAGATTGATGGATGAATGCACATTTTTGCTTGGGCATTGAATATGAAATAATTCATTTATGAAAAGACCCTAGCCCTTTCTCTAAACCTTTTAAATGTTTGAACCTGAATAGAAGCATTTGTGTTTTTGTCGTATTAGCAATTAATAGCATCCTGTTCAGTCAGACCTTTGGGCAGATTATTTGCAAAACGTTTGTTGCCGTATTTATTATTATTTTTTTTTGAATAGCCGGGTATTCTCATTCATCATCTCTAAGTCCACCAAAAACTCAATTTCTGTGATTGGGCCAAAAAAAGACAGCTTTCCAATTCTGTTAATGGCTGCTATTCATCTTTCAACAGAGCTAAGTGAAACACTGACATAAACAGTCTGGCCCAGCGCTCTTGAACTGCACGCATTTGTATTCTACATTTGCGCCTCGTCTTGCCTCTTTAGCAAGCTCGCTTTCATCATTCACACACTTTGCTTCATTAGTTTGTTTAAATGAACCACACCCTGTCCGTCCTGAGGTGAAGTCTCATATCTTCTTTCCAAATTCTTTAATTGTTACTGCTTTAAAAGAGCCAAAGCTACTTTTATGAAAGCGGGTACTATAATGTTATAGTTTGTGTTTGCAGTCGTTGCGTAGCTGGGGGTTCTACTGATGTGTGACGATGCAATCGTTGTGGATTAAGAGCAATATTTCGGAATGTACAGTAAGTAAAGGCAGAAATTAACACACATTCTTACGTTATGTTACTGCTCCATCTCCAGCGACCTTGGAAAATATATATTGATGTGCTAATATTAGTTCATCCTGTGGCTTCCATTTTGCTTTATCTACTTATGGATAGCCAGTCAAGAAAGGAGATTGTAGTTGACCTCCATCCATTTTGTTAAAATTTCTTGATGAATGTTTTGGTTTTCATGGTGTCCCATTGAAGTAGACCCCTCCATTTCCCCCCAAAATTATTGGAAAGCGTTTCGGAGTTTGAGTGTTGTCACATTCTCAACATAGGCCACAGACACAGACTGTGTGGGCAGATGTATTGCCCATGTTGTGATCACGTAACAATAATGAGCCAGTCAACCCATTTTGTTTACCAAACGGATTTGCGGAATTTGAGATATATGGTATCAAACATTGGGAAAGTAGTTTCACAAAAATGAATGGATAGACCATGCAGCTATCATTACTTGTTTTTAACCCCACTGGAAGCCAGTGCGAAATATTTTGTTGCGAGATCGGGGCTTAAACAGAATACGCAAGCTAAGCAAACGGAGAGCTCAGCAGAGATACATGACTGATCACTCACTCGCTTTACAAAGAGACAAGAGAGAAATTGATTTTTTTTTTTAGGACATTCTGCCTGGAAACATGTTTTCCGGTGGGCATCATCGCTGTGTGTTTTGCGTCTTTGATGTCACTTTTAGCAGATGGTGGTTCTTATGTGACTGCATCACTGCACTACAGCAGACTTCGGACTATAGCTTGTCCTCCTGAGATCCCAACATTCAGGATTTTTTTTTTTTTTTTTTAAATCTTGGCAGCGTTGTTGAGATTTTGTGCTGCAGTGGGCAAATCACCGTCTTGTGCGCAGGTCTGATTGATTATACAGTGGGAGAGGTCTTGGAGTTCATAATTGAACCAAATTTAATACGGTTGCGATAAAACTCAAACCAAATTCCGAAAGAAGCTAATCTTTGACAGTTCAATCTGAATTCCTCTTCTTTGCATGTAGTATAAAGATACTATTTTATGTAATTCCCTTGATTTAACCAGTCAGGCGCGACTTATCTGTTATCTCTAATGAGGTTCCTTAAAGATTATCTTCTGGTGTGAGGTGTGAAGATTGCCTGTGAGGTGTGAATCCCTCACCACTTAATAATTCACGATTCGATTATGCTTCATCTTGAATGCGAACATTTTGCTCTGGTGCTATGTTGTCATATTGTTACATTGTCACGTGTGTAGTCGCTTCACATTTTAAGTCTTTTGTGAGAGTACCCCGCATCACATGCGTATTTGTAGCGTGTTAGTTTTGAGCTTCATTCTCACTATAAGACCCTCCCACATGGTCCTCCCCTCTCAGGGAAGAGTTGACTGTAGCGTAACATCCCTTTCCAAGTGTCCTTATCTCACTCGTACCGCATCCCTCCTCTCCCCGAGCATCTGTTCTTGGGCCCTCCCAAAGAGTGGTGAAGCAGAAAGGGAAGAGACACATTTTTGAAATGGGATTTTTGCCTCAAGGCAACTTAAAAAGACTACAAAGTTGATCTGTTTAAAGCAAATAAGTAATTAGTGCAAATACTTAAGGGTCAGCAAATGTTATCTAGGGTTTATGTTTTAAGATAATCAGGCTAAATTCAAATCAAAGTCAGCAAAGGCCGGATTGTATATAGATAGAGAAAAACGTAATTTCGGTCTCTTTGTGTGTTGTGACATGTGGAGAGATTGACAATAAAGCTGACTTTGACTTTGATTATCGGACGTGTCTGAAAGAGCATCATGACCGATTATTTTATAGTTTGGGGTATTTTAATGTGATTTTTTTCCCCCCCTCTTCCTCAATTTGATCTGAAAACCGTCCAGGGTGAGGTTCGTAAATGTTAAACTTGAGCAATAGTTAAGTTTGCAGATCCTTAAGTGTGTGGTCAACAATGAGTTGGGCTGAGCCATGGCTTTTGGGAATATACTTTTGGGAGTATTGACACATTTTAATATCAAAGTCAAAGTCAAAGTCAGCTTTATTGTCAATCTCTCCACATGTCACAACACACAAAGAGACCGAAATTACGTTTTTCTCTATCCCACGGTGACGAGACACATAACACGATAGACATACATGTACGCGACACAATATAAAAACAAGAAGGCAAAAATTCTAACAATCAATAGTAAGAGTGATGAATAAATAATAAATAAACAGATAACACAATAAATAACGGTGTGTATATACAATGCATATAAGATTGTAATATTACGACAGAATAGAATCGCATTCATCAGACCCGCCAAATTTTTGTGCAAATCATTTTGCACACTATGGCAGGAGTATAGTATTGCTGGTGTCTCGTGAAATCCTTGTTCTTCCAAGATCATCACTTTTCGGAAGACAACGCCAAAGAGGTCTCAGCTCGATGGATTTGTTTTTTGTAATTCAGTAATATGTTTGTTTGTATTGTATCTTCCACTGACAATCGGAGTTCCATTACTTGAAACTTGAGTTGCCGCTCGTGGTGCTCACTGAGATGTTTGATGGTGACAGTATTGCAAAACCCTTTTTTAAATAGAGGGCTCTCGACCACTACTTTACTTGTCGCCAACAGCACATGCGATCTGTTAGTAAACACTCAATTTACTGCCCACGGTTTGGGATCTTAGTGAAAGACTGCAATCTTAGTAGATCATTCGCAACACACCCACCACTAGCACGCAAGAGTGAACAAGTAATTTATCGCCCACTATTTATAGCAAATCAGGCCTTTTAAGAGCAGTAAGAACACACTTGCCAATTTGTTCCTCTTCATGTGTGGGGTCTCTTGCATTTGAAAAAAATCGGTCTGCGCATTCATCACTAGTGTTTATTTGATTACGGCTACTTTACAAGCTCAAGCTTTTCACACGACCCTCTTCTGTTTCTTGTTTTCCTCCATCTCCCGTTACAAAACTATTTCCCCAGAGAGGCTTTGACGTTGATGGAAATGTTAATATTGGTCCAATCTCAGCAAGCTTGTGTACGTCTGGTAAAGACACCTCGTGTGCATGGTCAGCATCACTCTTTGTTGTAATATAATATTGACAAACATAAATAGGAGAGAACACTTGATGGTAATGTATGATTTTCTTTCTTGGATGATGATGTGGTCTCCACTGGGAGATGGAGTCATCTCATGAGAAATGTATGATGAAATTGCATGGTAAATGCAAGAAGGACATTTTTCTTTGGTAGATGCTTCTCACTATAAGACCCAAAGGATGCTTTGAGAATAATTGTCAATTTCTGTCTATGTGAAGCCCTTTGAGACTGCTTGTGATTTAGGGCTATACAAATAAACTTGACTTGACTAGATGTTTCGACATGGCCCGTTGGTTCTCCTGTGCAATGTATTTGTGGATTGCCTCATTCAGAAATGAACTCAGTATTTCATGTCTAAATGGAGCTCACTCCTTCATCTGAATTAAATTAATGTATGCGTGGTATGACATAAAAAAAAACATAATACGCCGCTTGCAAAAAGTTCGGAATATTAGACCTTGGGGTGAAATTTATCTCATGAACCTCAAACGTACCGTAAGCTTTATTTGAAGTAATAAGGTGTGAGTAGATTGCCGACGTGCAGTCACAGCGGGTTGACCGTGTCAGATCTACTGGTGGTAAATCGTCTGGACCTGGAACTAAGCTGCTGCCTAATTATTTGAAACACTTGCTTACAAAGTAGGCAGCCAGTTGATGCGTCTTTTGCATTGTGACACAAAGGTCTGTCACGATATATATTGCATTAACATGCCCATGTGACCGTGACAACCATGACCTGACACAACAGGTGTCCTGGTTGCTCCAGCAATATTACACACCTATGCTTCTCACCTTCATTCTGCCCGTGATGGCTGAGGCGGGTTTAAAGTCCACCCTCAGCATTTTTGTTTTAAAGTATATGTTCAAGTGATGTTTTTCAAGGTGTCTGATTCTCTGTGCTAGACCATTAATCCAAGTTAATTGAATCAATGCAGTTTCCACCACCTTGTCTCAGGGGTGCGTCGCCACAGCTCAGATGTTAACCCTTTGGTGAAGTCAGCCAGAGAGGGAGTGCGACTGTGCACCTTTTAATTCAAGTCAGGCATGTTTGTTAAAGCGATGTGATTTCTCAGTGAACTGTTCAGCTCGACTGCAGTGTACGAGTGCCAGAAGGGGTCCGGCTGCATTATTGTTCTTCTGCGAGATGATTGTGCAGATGACGGTGATGAGCACAAATGTACGCCATGCTGTGCTATATTAATTTGTCTGTAGCCAGATGTGTCCTCTTGACATTATCCTTGTTACAGCAAAGTTTTTCCTTGGAGTCATGTGATCAAAGGAGAACAACATCATGACAGCTGTAGAAAGTGTTGTGAGTTGAAATTTGTACAATTTGTGATGCTGGTCCAACTTCCATTTGATCCACTTTAAACACATCTGGAGAATATATACGAATAATATATACACGTCTTTTCTTTTCTAAGCGCTTGGATTCCAGTTGATGAACATTGTCCACGGCAATAAATGAGTTGGCAAATATATTGATCAGAACTTATGTAAGGTTTATTTAATAAATTATCCAAATGAACAACAAAATTGGTTGCATTCTATTCTATTCTATTCTATTCTATTCTATTCTATTCTATTCTATTCTATTCTATTCTATTCTATTCTATTGTGTTTATTATATATTTTTTTCTCTATCAAGTGTTTTAAGATATGAAGTTACTTTATATCACCTTGTAGTGCTTAATCTATCATCTAATATGCTGTTCTTTGCAGCAAAAAAGCTGTCACTTTGTCTTCCGGTTGGACTCCAGCCTGAAATAAAATGCAGTTAGCGTGTCCACAAGCCATTTTATAGCCGTATGTAAAAATCACAACAGCAAAAGGAGTGTCCTGGAATGTTCCCTTCAGGAAACTAGTTTTTGTCCTTTCCCAGTCACACACTCCCAAGACTTCATTTTCACATAACTCATGTGGCCAAGATTGAGTCATGGCAGTGCGTTAGAGTCATTACCCTCCATCATCTGAACATCCTTATCTTCTTTCTTTACTTCTGCTGTCTTCCACCCGTTGGGGCCCCTCTTTCGGTACCTTCAGTGACTTTGCAGATACTGCAGCGGCAACCTCCATGTATCCCCCTTGATTGCGCAAGCAGACAACAATGCGTCCTAATTAGCGAGTGCGTGTTGCAAATTCAAAGTACTCCTGACATAATTACATGTCATTGTGCATTTGTTTCCATTTAGGTACAACCCTAAGCACTTAGCGCTCACGTGCGGGCCTTTGATGCGTATGTCCCGCCTAAGTAACCCCATTAAATTTACTGTACAGCCTGGAGAAAGATAAATCTAGTATGCTCGTTCTTTTAATTAGTATGTTTTGGATACTATTCCCACCTCAAGGCCACATTGTGTTGTTTTTTAATGGAAGTGTTGAAAGTGCGGATTGTAATGTGATCAGATTATCTCCATAACATCTATCAGCAACCTTTAAAATGATTGTCCCATTTTTTGTGCTGTTCAAATATGTGGTAAATTCAGGTTATCGTGAATAATCCCATTGTGATATCACACTTCCTGGTGGCAGAAGATGGAGCGTTCATTCAGTAAACAGAGACTACTGTATGTAGTGAGGCTTAGGTGATGATTCGCTGAACACCTAGTGATTGAACGATGCCCACCCCATAGCAGGTTTTGATTATGTATCAGTATCTATTGAAGCACAAGAACATGGGACATTTTGTCAAGGATGAAGCTGATTTCCACAAAGAAAGGAATAAAGGCAATAAAGTAGAGAGTGTGGATCTGCATGGTAAAATTATAGATATAATCAAGTCTAACGGTAAAACATCATCAAAGTTTCAAGTGCTTTGCATCGTCATTAGCTGTTTCAATAAAAGATGTGGTGGAGTTGCCATAGTTACCGCAATGATTGAGGAACTGGCTGATTAATCGATTTTTCTGTTGTTTGGATAATGGCACAGAGGTGTGCTCTTTTGCATCTGAAATAGATAGCGTGCTGTAGAGCTGACGTTAGCTCGCAGGCTAGCTAAGTAGTAATAACAAAATTATACTCATTTATGGATTTTTGGATTGCCAAACTGTGACTCAGTGGTGGTAATTGGACTGCAAATAGTGATTAGAAGCATTAAGGTAGCAATTGCCGGACATTGCTCAGTCAGTATGATATGATCATTATCATTATGGCTAATCTGATGGTAAAGCAATGATCCATTCAGTATCAAACATCATTCTATCCTGTGGAGAGCCTGTTGCCAAATGATTTGGAGTCGACCTGATTCTGAGTCAGTGTTTTGGTTTTAGCCAAGCAGCTTCTTTGTTCTACTCAATTCATGTTTTGCTAAATTAGTTCTTCCAACCCACTCAAGCATTTGATCCAGATTTATGGGAAAATGTCTTCCACAAACCCAATGATGGAGATTTTGTTATACGGCTACTTTGCTTCTAGGCAGACTTGCAAGCTTCACTGTGCAACTATTTATCACGTTCAATCCGTTTAGCGTCCTTTATCACAGGTTCCGCTGGGTTAAATCCGAATTTCGAAAAAGAAACTGGAATAAATTCTCTTTGGCATATGTTTGCCAATGCAACCCAAACACTACAGCAGATGGTCACCACAAAAGTGATACATCCAGTTATACATTTATACAATTGTTCCAAAAAAACCCTCCCAGAAATCCATGAATAGGTGAATGTGCAGAAATGCGGTGGTTCACTATACTGGAATAACAATTTTCAAAATTTCTTTCTCATTGCAAAGCTATTATTCTGTTGTATGAATAGCAGCAAGTGGCTTCTGCCATTGTGTCGAAAAGCATACAGTTGTTAAAGTATATGTTGCTGCCATAGTATATATTATTAGTAGGAAATACATTTTCAACATTGGTTGATTTTGTGCAGCAGATCTGATCATCTTTGGCTGTCAATCCCTGAATTAGAGGATCAGTAGCCGCTTCTCCGCTGAAGTATCTGCCATTCCTTGACCTGCAGTTTATCACCTCCTCTCCCATCCAATCATCTTTCGACGCAGCCCCAAATTGAGGAGACTAGCAGGCCTTTGATATAAAAAAAATAAATGATGAGAAGAAATGAAGTGTAGAAGAGCTGGGAGGAAGACTGAAGAAGAAGGCAATGTCACAGTCGGGTGACTCTCCGCCAGAGTGTGAACTAGTCCGACACGTCGGGACACTGATTAATACGCGGAGCACGCTGCGCGGTGAGCTGAGCATGTAAACAATGCCGTGGCAGCGGGAGGAAAGCAAGGGAGTGAGTCAGCATTGCTCGTCAAACATCGCTACGCTGGGCAAGGCTGTCCAAGTGGAGAAGACACATTCTTTCAAGTGTAATTAAACACCTTATAAACACAAAATGAAAACGGGTCTGCCCTCTCATCTTATTCTTTAATGTGAGCTTGTACTGTGATTGCACTGCATATTTGGATCATGTCTGTCATGATATCAGGAGGAGAACCACGGGAATGTCTCTTGGACACTGTGAAACTAACGAGAAGTCTGGCATTCTGGCGGTTGTCTCTTTTATGGTCTGGTTCCTTCAAAGACAAACTGACTCAAGAGTTTGTCTGATTGGTTAGTCAATTTGAATCGTTTATCCTGAGTCGCCGCCCCCCCACCACGCACGCACAAAAAAAAAGGCTTGGTTTGAGAATGGCATTTTAGGGTCATGCCATTTAGAAGCCTCCTTAAGAATACTTTACCTGCACGTCAGTCTGTTTCCTTTAAAGTCCATCATGCGTTATCTGGGGAAAAACGGACACTGAGTGACTGACGCTGCCCTGTGCTTCCGACAGAAATGCATGAAATTCAACGTGGACGCTTCCATCTGGCGCTCCAAGCAGCGGATCTTGTGCACACTCAACCAGAGCCTAAAGGACGTGCTCAACTATGGCTTGTTCCAGCCGGCATACAATGGCAAGGCTGGCAAGTTTCTGGATGAGGAGCGACAGCTGAGGGAATACCCCTTCCCATCCATCGCCCCCGTACCTTATCTGGAGGTAGGCCACCGATCATGTTTATGGATGACACGTTACAGGCGGGCTGAGTGGTTGTGAATGATCAGCAGTGTCACAAGTGACATCCTGGAAATATATGCGGTATATGAGGGTAACGCTTGATTGTTAGCAGAGATGGAGAGCAAAGATAAAGGCCAATTAATACAAGACTTACTGAAAAATAAAAGTACATTGAATAGAAAGAGAAATGAGAGGATAAGAAGAAAATGATAGAAATTTATGACTTAAAAAAAAAGAGACCAAGTTAATAATTTTGAACCATTTTTCCTTAATGTTTGTAACCGTGGAAATGGTAAAAAGCCTACTAGAACATCTGAACTTCTTTTAGGGATTTATCAGGCGCTTTTGTGGCAGGTATGTGCTGACGTTTGAATGTGACTGATAATTCTGAACACAGAACACCATTTAAAGAGGGTGTGCACACCTCTGCAACCATATTATCAAAATTGTTACGTTTTAACTTCTACTATTTTATTTTCGAAATTGAATTGGTCGGATTGGTGGTCCATCACAACAGGAAACTTAGTGAGTATAAAGACGTGTCACGACTGCGGAATAAAAACGTCACATGCTTTTCGCATCTCCCTTCAGCTTTTTACAACCAGGGGCTAAATAAAGATGAATGTCACGCCCTCATCTTTTGAGATATGGCGGCAATGTGTAATTATTCACTCATCATTATCATTCACTATCATTGTTGCTGATACTGGTCTGATCTTACATTGTAAATTAGGGACTATAAGTGTGAAGGTTTCTTGTCCCTGAATCAGTAATTATCTATCAATCCATCAATCAGTAATTAACTACATTATTGAGATTCTTTCTATCTTTATAGAATGTGTGTGTGTGTGTATTTTTATTTACTTTTATTTTTGAGTTTGTATTTGTGTCAATTAACGTGGCAGCACCTAACTGTATGAGGAAATATTTTTACATTGTTGATTCATGCAAAATGAATGATAGATGGCTGGATGTAGAAAAGCCAGTGGCATCAAATTATCAAGACATCCAATACATGTATCGTTTATTTACATTTAACGTTATGTCACATTTTTACATCAGTTTTCCTTTAATTGTTGTGTGTGCAAAAAGCATCCATTCAAGCCTCACGGCTGCCACTGTGTGTTTTACGAGTGTTAAAGTGTTGTCGTGCTGTGTGTGTCATTGATTGACCCACACTTACTTCCCCGCGGCGGCGTCCTGACTGACAGGATGAGATCAGTTCAACACCATTTGTTCCATGGAGTATTTTGCTGGTGTTGACTGCTGGTGTAAAAGACGTGAAGGCCGGATTTGCGCAACAGGTTCAAGTGCACAATTCCTATTTAATGGCTATCTCACAAAAGTGAGTAACACCCTCATGTAAATACTTTATCTCACCTTTTCATGGCTCAACATTGAAGAAATAGCACACAGTGTACAGCTTGCATAAGTGTCAATATACTGATCCCTTAAAATAACTCAACACGCAGCCATTCATTTTTAAACTGCTGGCAACCAAAGTGTGTAAAGCCCTAAATAAAATGTCACTTATTTTTTTTAACGCCACCATTATTATACAGACCTTAACTTTAAATTACGCTCTTGTTATTGTTTCTTTATTCAAATTTCTAAAAAGAAGCCATGAAAAGATTGTGCACAGTTTGAACAATAATGCTGCAAAACAATTTAAATGTAAATTATTTGTTTATTTAGTTTTGCGTACCGCTTGAGGAAGCTTTCGTATCTCCAGGGTATTGATGCTTTTGCAGTAATTGTTTTGGAGGGTATTTATTTGTCTTGGTTAGTTATGTGTATGGCACCCAATTGGTGTATTTTGTTGACATTGAAGCTGACATCCACACTGTTGTTCATTATTGTATTAAGTCACCTCTGTTTGCATTTCAGTTCCGCTATAAAAGACGTGTCTACACTCAGTCCTACCTGGATGAGAAACAGCTATCTAAGCTCCACACAAAGGTAAGAGCCCACTGCTGTAAAGTCATTTTTGGTGTTGGAATCATTGCATCCTGCCTGGGGTGGTGGCACCGTGCTTTGTCGCTATTATTCTTCATCTGTAACTGGGACCTGAGACAACAACAACAGCAACTAAATGTCAGGAAAAACCTCCTAAAACATCTGAAGTTTATATGAGTTTAGTGTGAAAGGCACTTTAAATGGTGGCAGGTGTGTACACAGTTTGAGATTGGTATATTGTGAACACACTTCCTCAGTTACAATGGGGTGTGCACACTTGTGCAACGCCATTATCTCAATTGTCTATTTCTTTTTTCTCTCAAACTGATTTTTAATAATTGAGTTGTTCAACTTAGAAAACATTATTTATCTTGGTCTCTCATGTTTTATCCCACAAAAAGACACCATTTGAACAGGGGTCGGTCGACTTTTTATATCCATTGTATATGTAATCTATCCATTTACATTGCATTTGTAATAAGTATCAAACTTTTATCCATATTTGGAAGGGGTAGGGGTGATGCCGATTTGTTTTTCTCTACTCACTGTATTCGCATTGTGGCACAAAATTACAGCGTAAATCCAGCCTAAAACACATCAGTGTGCATCAGATATATTTTTTCTGTTAAAAAATGATAGTTAAAGTTCAGTGTGCCCCTGAGGATATTCATTTGTACTTAAGCAGTGTTCTTCATTAACTTGACTTCAGCTAAAGTGAGCTCCCCCACCCCCACAGAGAATTGTTTGAATGTTTATGAACAGACACAGCAGCCGAGACCATTTTAGTCAAATTATTATTTTTTTTTTCTAGCAACAAGAAGGCAACAGAAGTCAAGGCGGGACAGATGGTCAGAAATATCTGCTCACTGGGGTCAACTAGTGGACAGATATTGAACTCTATACAAGCATGCAGAAAAGGGATTAACTTCAGTTCTTCAACTAAATCTGTTGCTAATATTTTTTATTTATTTTTCCTGCCTATAGCTTCTTTCAGTTGCATTGAATTCAGTTTAAAGCGACTTTGAGAAACTCATTTACTGTCTTCAATGTTTGTATTCGGCAACTGAAATTGTGAAACACGGTAATTTTCCACTTCTTTCTTTACTTTCTTTCCACCAAAAGCTTTTTTTCTGTTTTACCAGAATCCAGTGTTTTGGGTGAAACTAACCAATTATTACTACAGAATGCAAAGAAGTATAAATTCTTTTTTTCTGTTTTAAAAACAGAAATTCTGTCTTTAGGTAGGTTCAGCAACAAAACACATTTTTCTTTGGGTACAGTAAATTAGTTAAGACACCCGGGATTTTGTTTTTCCATTATGGAAAAAAACCCTCACAAGTCTCTTTTTAGCATTTTGACACTATGCAATTAGTGATGACGTAAGTTGTGAGTAGCTACGTTTCATGTAAAACTCACTCATGAATTTTTCATCGAAACTGTATTTTTTTTTCCATCGGTAATACATTCAGTAGCACATATGTACTTTGAAAAACCGCAGGAAAAGTAGCACTTCTCAACATTCATTCCCTAATGAAAAAGATCAGCGCCCTAGGCCAATTCCATTCGTGTGGCAGCGAGTGGGATATTTCACTAAGTACATTATTTAAATGCTTTCCTGGAAAGTTAAGTTCCTTTATGGGCCCATTTTTTTATCCATCACTGGATAATGTATGTTTTCGTAGCAACTACAGAATGAATGGGCTGTGTAGAAAATGTGCACGTTCAAAGCTGACCTTATGTGTTGGCAGCTGGGAAGTTACAACGCGTGAGGCGTGACCGTGTGAGGTTTCTGGAGAGAGCTGTGGCTGTTTGTTGCGTGGCAGCATTGTATGGAGTTGGGGATAAACAGACCAGAAAGACAGACCAGAAAAATGCTTTAGCAGTGCATTGGACCGTCTTTCTCCCTCCACTCAGCCCCCCCCCCACGTGTGTGTTTGTGTGTGTTTGCAGAGATAGTTTAAGTGTCCAATAAAGTGACTTGATTTTCAAACTATTTTCAATACTATTCATTTGTTAATAATGTCTAAAAATAACAAACGACATGGGGATAGACCAATTTGTGAAACAAAATTCAATTGACCATATTTGGACATCCAGTTTCCGCTTTGCAGTGATGTGAAATTGTTATCCTTATTTGGATAAGGATTTATTTATAGTGAAAGGTATTATAGAAAAACATGAATGGCTGAAGAAAAAAAAAAAAGTCAATGTGAAACATATCTATAGCAAGATCCGTCCAAGCTTTTGGCATGTGTCATGAAAGACTTTTACTTTTATTGAGCAAATGATATGCAGTATCATAATCAATTGCTGGATGCCCGCTAGCACGGCGTGAACATCTATCCAGAGTGGCTGAGAATTCAACCAGCGTGTGGGCATTCACCGTCCGAGCATTTAGCCTACTTTGCCATCATGGAGTTAATTCGCCGCGGGCCGAAGTTCAAAATGAGGTCATAATTAATAGGATTTTCTTTCCCCTCCATACCCTCCTCACCCTTCCTGCTGTCCTGATTAGCCAGCAGGACAATAACATGGAATATTAGCACAACATAAATGGGCATTCTGTTTATATTCTAAGCTTACATAAAAGTGGGCGGCACAGAGAGTAGAACGTAGAAAGCTGTTTAGTAACGCACTATTTGGCAACGTGGTCATGACACCACGCCACCCCTTCAGCCTTCACCCTACTCCGCACTCTAATATTATTATTTCCACCGCTTGCAATAATTAGCAGCATGACAGCGTAAACAAACATTGTAGCTAGTCCTCAAGAATGCACAAAAGGCCATATTCTAATTGAATATCCTCATATTTCACTCACGCTGTTCCGCCCACTCTTTTGAATGTTCTAAGAGCTTCATTGTGCCTCTGAATGGAAATTCCCACATTGTTTGCATCATAAGAGGCAATGTTTTAGCGAATGCACACAATACACAAACACATAGTATGGGATCCCTCTCTTAACACACAACCGTTGTTAGTGTATGGTAATAAAAAGAGGTGGGCACGTCAATCTGTCTCTCAGCATGCCGTCATTATTAAGCCTAGTCCGTCCTTTGTTGCAAGAGCCAATCAACGTTGAGAGATTACTTCCTACATCACACACAGGCGCCGCACAAGTAGACACAAAGCCAAATAAATAAATAAAATAAATAAATAAAAACACACGCACATGTGGTTATTGGTTAATGTCATTGCTGTCTGTGGGACGTAAAAACTGTGATTTACTCATTCATTTTTTTAGTACCAATAAGTACATTCTTGACACCGATTAGCTGTCGCCGATAACTTCGATGGACTGGGCCGGCCTGATTGTATCAAACAATAGTTTTGCCTATGAATGTGAATTCACACATTGATTCCTGGCTTTGGGCCCAAACCTCCTATGTCACAATTTGGCATGGGTCAATATTAGATTTTGATGGGATGCTAATCGTGAGCAAAAATATTATCAATGGGAACATTTACAGTCCGTGGAAGTGAATTGTTTTTGAACGCATTAGGTGAATTTTGGATAAGTTGTTGGTGCTCACCGAGGACCCATCCTTGACGACTTCCAGCTTTGCTTCCAAATTGGGTGAGGGTCAGCTAAGGAATTTTCTTTCAAAGGTATCACTGTATCTCATGCATTCCCTCCCTCTTGTGCCACTCTCAGCTTTGCCTCCCTCTCTCCCATATCTCCCCAGCATCCCGTACTCTTCCCCCTCACCCCCTCATCTCCCCGCCTGTGCAGCGCATGCGTTCATGCCGGAGTGAGCGTGTGTGTGCGTGTGTTTTCGTGTGTGAGTGAGACCATGTGAATGTCCATGTGCTACTTTGACAAGCCCAGTGAGAGAGCGGGCAGCGAGACGGGAACAGGTCCGTGGCAGGATCGGGAGGACGCGGCGGACATGTGGAAAGCGTTCGGGCTCAGGGAGCGCAGATGACCTACGGGGTTGCGTGTGTGGCGCCGAGTGTGTGCGAAATGGGTTCTGCTCTGGGCCGAACACGAGCAAGCGAGAAAAAGGAAAGGAGTACCAAAGAAACCAGGAAGGCCAAAGTCAATAGAAAGGTAGCCCAATCATCTTTCTCTTTAATCTCCGTTCTGCATGCTGACTTTTCATACACTTTCTGTCAGTGAATATTTGCAGAAACTCTCCAAGCATCCCAGCTACCTGTCAAGCTGCTCTCTCACTTGCTCCCTCTCTCATCTTGGCTTGCCTTCTGCTTTTATGCTCTGCTGCATGTTGGCTGTGCGAGTAGTTGGTGCAGTCTTGTCTGAAAGCCTGCCAGAATGCTAATGCACCTCTGCCGGTTCACTTTGCCAACCACGGCTGTGGATCACTGTGGATTTGTCTCGTGTGTTAATAACAAGTGCGGATAGGCGCCGGTTGTTTGTGAGCAGACATGTTGGCACAGGGAGGGTCCCTCGGGGGGTTCCAATCGTTGTCACAACTGCTGGCTTGAGTGTGTGAAATTCCGGCCGTTGATGTGACATTTGTGCAAGAGTGTGAGCTGAATTGCTCACCTTACACCATTCACAGCCCAACAGTCGGTCTAGATGCCTTGAAATACCAGAAACTAAGTTGCTTTTTTTTTTTTTTTTTTTTTTGCTTTGGCTTGAGAGCAAAACTTTGAAATGTGCGGTACCTCTCATGGAACGTGGGATGCAAAAGAATGATTGCCCAAGTACAGTTCAGTTGTATTTAACATTTCAGTACATTGCGATCTTTACGTGGTGGTTGTTTTTGAACTTCTATTTGGGGTTGTTTTTTTAATTTAACTTTTATGAGCAATAGATTTTTAATTGAATCATTATTGAAGTTGTTTTATTTATTTTTCTTAAAATATTAGAATATTGTGTATAGTGTCCGAGATCCAACACCCACAAAGAATTTTGGTGCTTTTTTCAGGGGTCGTACCAGAGACAACTCAGCCTAGTTTGCAAACATGGTGGGAAAGAAGAAATGCATTCACGGGCCGCATATGGACCAATGCGACCGAGCTTGCTCACCATAGCTATACATACAAGTAAACATGAATCCATTCAATAAAACTAATCAGTACTTTCCTGCTTCACTTCTAAAGCACAACATTTGCCTTGCATTCTTTGAACTATTTACCCAGTGGTACTTGACTCTGAAAGTATTATGGCACCACAAGAGCTTAAGTCCTGTTTAAACACTTCAGTTGGGTGAAGTTGGATATGTGTGTGCTGTGTCTGTGTGTATGTATGTGAGAGTACAAAGAGGAAATTGATTGTTCACCACGCTCTGGAATCAGGCCATACGGAAAATAAAGGCCTTGGGTGCTTAATGATACACCCCAGTCACATCTACAAAGTAAATTTGTGTGATAACTGCAGTGACACCATTTGAAACCAAACTAGTGTTGCGGTACGGCTGATTATCATACCAGTACACAGCCCATGAGTACGAGGGATGTGTTGCGGATCCACCTACGATCGCTGAAAGTCTGCAATATCGGGAGGAGAGTTCAAATTGTTTAAAAATAGTTCTACCTCTTCTGCGTCCTTTAAAACATTATTCATTTAAATACACGTTTTAAAGTTTCACATGAGATAGGTTTTCACATAGGATAACCACGTTCCCATTGAAATAAATCGAAAATCGCAAATGCCATTAGTCCATTCCAGCCTCCCCAAAACATCAACGTAATAGAACTCGATGATGTACAAAACAATGTACTTCGTGAAATAAAATTACAGGAATGACATTATGAAATTAAATATAAAGAATGAAACAGTTTTGGCCACATTCTTTTTTCGATTTTGTGGACCTTGTTCTGCTCCTTCTGCTTTAAAAAGCCCTTGTCACCAGGGGGCAGTATAGTACAGACATGCATATACACATGGAGACGTCACAAGTTACTCCTCAGTAAACCATCATTCTTTGCAGAGTTCCCCAACGTTGGTTAAAAAACTTCTGCGTAATAATTCTAATATTCTAATATTTTAATGCATACTGTTATCACAGTATAGCTTAGCCTAAAAAAGACATCACTAGGCCACAAATATAAAATAATCACAGAAAAAAAACAGTAAATATGTGATTAACCAACTGTGCCTTGTTGTATTTGTAGTTTCCTGTCTGTTTCGTAACCTTGATACAACTTTACCGTCATATACCGAGGACCATTGTTGTGTATAGTCGGTCATACATGTATCAATCCACTGATCCATCATCACTCATCCAGACCGCTATAGGACTTGAAGCTTGGCCTTGAATGTCCTCCGCCTTGTTGCCTAACTTGGTCTCACATAATTCACGTCATAAAGCTCTGGGCACATCGGCCCACTCGCATGAGACTTTCTGGGTCAGGAAGTCTGAATAGATGGCCGTGGAATGAGATGCCATAGGCGCACACAAAGCACAATGGAGTTCTAATAATCATCAGTCTGAATAAATAGACGACACACATCGCTCCTCTTTTTTTTTTTGTCGTCTGCCCTCTTGTGTTCTCCGTTTGTCGCCCGCAGCCCCCCTTGTAGCCCAGGTCCAAATATAGTGGATCATAGATTTTCCGGCCATTGTGTTGCCTCTGCTGCACTGCACCCAATGTTGTTCTCGTTCTTCTTCTGTGCTGGTGCAGCAAAAATAGGCTGCGTTCACCCTATGAAAGTATTGTCCGATTAATCACGCAACCTCTCGTCCACATTTAACACATTTATATTCCATTCATTTCTTCTAGATACTGGCAATTTCCACTCTAATAATTAGCAGTAGACCCAAAACCCCAGTTTCTGACCAAAACATGGAGAAAAGAAAAATATTATTTGGTGAAAATAATCATTTATTTAGCTGTCGGGGCTTTTAGCACAGTGGTCCTCACACTCTTGTGAGTTTCAAGCCCATAGGATGCTGCAGGACCATCACTGTTACATGTACAACCCAAAAATAACGTGCCATGAGCAATATTGACCCACTGCATGTCTCACGCTGAAGATCTGTGACATTTTTTTACATTAATTACATTAATTTAAAAAACTTTTTATTCATCACTTTATTTATCTAGTTAACATTTTTGTTGTATGGGATGTTGCTCTGTGTGTGCTAAGTAGCAGTTAAAGGTTTATAATTACTTCAAATTAAGTGTTATATACATCTCTTGTGTGTGTGGGGTGGGGTGCATGTGTGTGTGAATTTGGGAAAACACCTGACCAATCCTGAATCAGCATTCTCCTTTCTGTTGATTGTGATGACAACATGCATTCTCCTCATCCCTGCTGCCTGCGTTCTAATGCATTCAAACAACTGTTGTCATATTTAATGGGAGGATAATAGTTGTATTTTTATTATTATTAGTCCAGTTAGTTAGTTAGTTAAGGAATGTTATAAAATATATTACATTAGAACTTGCAGTAATGGCATAATTATCATAATTTGTACCCAATTAAATGATTATATTCAAAATACACATATCAGCTCCACCCTTCAGTGTAATACTTTAATTGCATAACCTCATCCAACTGAATGTTGCACACCTTATATTCACTACGTTCATATTTCATCCGTTGAGGTCTCTTTGGCCAAATGAGCCAGGATGCAATTGGAAGGACACAACAAAGCTGTCCTACCATTGTGGCCGCTCGGGTGGGTGGAATTAGATGAGAGTGGAGCGGAATGTGTGCTTTTGGAGGGGTGCACATACAGTAAGCTGGGTGTGTGTGTTTGTGTGTTGGTGGCGCTGGGTGGCAAAGAGGCTCTGTGCTTTGTTGTGGCCTTTAATCAAGCCAACACTGCTAGCTAAAAGGACACTACCTCCTGGCTTGCCAGAAATACAGCAAAAATAATATTCCTATCCATCCTGTACCTATACATAATACATAGCACCTTTTGAAAAGCATTACCCGGGAGGCATCGAGATGCTGCATTCGGAGAGGGCTGCAAAGAGCAACGCCACTGAGGTTAGACGCTACGCTTAAACTTATTGTTCTGCTTTTTTCTCTCTTTGGTTTCTTATATTTTTGTGAATGAAAAATAGGCTTATTGGTCTCAAGTTATACGGCCGTTTTAAAAAGCCACCATCACCACTCAAACTTTCCTCCAGCGGTATTGGCCATTTTTTGTTGTTTTTACATTTTATTTGTTTTGTTTTGTTTTGTTGAGTCATCAATGCAGGCCAAGTGTCCACTCAACCTTCTCATTAGTGGCATGTTGTCAGTCAGTGAGCCAGACAAGTTTTTCTCTTGTTCGGCTGAAGTGTGCCTTTAAGGGGCGTGGCTAGTCAGATTGACTACTTAGTTCGATGTGTCTACTCCTTGTGCGATTGTCATATTGTATGTGAAAACCATTCAGTATACATCAGTAACTACGGCTCTCCTTGCCCAACTGTGTGAGAGCGAGAGAGCGAGAAAGAGAAACACACACACACACAGAGCGAAAGTAAAAGTGCACATTTTGAAGCGACCCTTTATATTGGGCAGCCTAAGGCACATTTGCTCATCTTGAAATGCCACACCTGTGAGGTGAATGGTTTATTTTGAGGAAGGAGACGCACTCGCTTTATACAGACAGATTTCTGAGTAATATTGGAGAGAAATAAGCCTTTTTGGTATACATACAAAAGTCATTTATGTTTAAGTATAAACAAGTGTTGAATTCATATTTTCATTCAGTATATTGAGTCCAAACCAGACATATATGATATTGCTTGACATGTAACACTTATGGCTAATGATGGATGCGGTTGCTATAGTAACACCACTCTTTTTTTTTTCTTTTTTTTAACGCTGGGGGGATGTTTTCTTTCTGTGTTCATGAATATTACATCCAGTGTGTTCATCTTAAGTGCAATGAATTATGAATCTGCGTGTGCCCGCGCGAGTATTTCTGTCTGTGTGTGTACTCAATTTATGTGAATGAGCTGTTGCTTTCTGTGATTGTCTATGAAATGTTATTCAAAGCTTTTAGTCATTACAAAAAAACAAACAAAAAAAAAATAACCCTACCCCTAAAAATTATTTCTTTGGCTGCACAATGAGTAAAAGGATAAATATTTTTCCTCACAAAGTAAATCCTATTCATCGGGACAAAGTCTCTAAGCTGTCATAGAGTCTAGTTGGTCTCTTCTGTACCAGGGAGGTTTACAATAAAATCCTGTTAGATGAGGATTGTGGCGATTATAGAAATTCACTATCTAAGGCCAGCTACATACAACATAGAGAAAGTGAGAGTGCAAGCGTCAAGGATCCAGTTCAGTGTGTGTCTGTGTGTGTGTTTAATGAGAGTTCTAATCACACAGTTAACTGTGTAATTAATAGGATCCTTATTGGGCAGCGTACTGATTGCAATTTAGGCTGCCTCCTTGTTTTGCATTTATTTAGTGAATCATTTTAAGTAACAATGGACAAGTAGTGTGTGAGTTCTCTCCGCATCAGCAAGCCTTGTTGCTGGATGAGCGTGTGCTCACACCATGCAGCGAAATGATGAATAGCAAGGAGGTGGAACAGCCATAGTGGGTACCTGGGTTTGAAGCTGGTGTGGCCATTTTGGTGTGGCCATTTTGAATGTCTGTGTGTGAGCGTCTGGCTGTGTGTGGTGGCCTACAGCAGCTAGAACAGCTTCTTCCAATGTTGTCATTTTGGGTTTGGGATATTCTTGGTACCACGGCATACATTTAATTTGGATAATGTGTGGCGATATTATTTGCTTCATGATGTCAACTGTATTGAACACCTAGAGTCCAGCACACACTCTATGCAATGATTTTGATTCTGTGGATCCCCTCTCAGAACTTTGAGGGCATATTTGTCCCCGAAACTTTTTTGCCAGATGGTTGTTGTGTAATCACAGTTGTGTAATCTTGCTGGCTTGACAGCAGGCCTTTTGTGTATTGGTGGGCTCACACTCAAATCCCGAGCTCTTCTACCCCAAATGTTTAGTCTGTCTCACTGCGTCTCAAAGCAGCGCGTGCATCTTCCTGCGCTCTCATTTTGGCCGAACGCCTTGTACTAGCACACATACATGTTAAGACATTTTTATCAGGTCCCAGGGTGGCACAAAAAGTTAAAATTTTGCAAAAACTTGTTATGCCTGAGGCTAATATACCCTGAACATTTTTTTGCCGATTTATGATAACAAAAAGCCCATTTTTTATAATCAGTAGAAATGTTGACGGCCATTTTCGATGTTGTCCCTTAGAAGCGATTTACCATAACCATCATTATTTTTTCGACTGACTTTCTTTGTCCAAATTGGGGCGGTAGAGAGGCCAAAATCATACTTCAAATCACTCAGCCTGTTGTGGCAATCGTTCCAACTGGGTCAAATGACATGCAAGCATTTGTTTACTAGTGGTGCAGTCAGAGTTTTTGCCACCCTGATGTACTCAACTGTATCTGTGACATCATGGTGAAAAGGTCTATATGAGCATCCTCGCCAATGACTACTCATCCGTGCTGGCAAGCTGCGAGGCACCAGAGGCGAAACGGCCGTCCTGATAATGAGTGTCAATATAGGCCAGTGCGAGTGTTTGACACACTTAGCGTATGTACAGCACACGTACGTGACGCATGAACGCACAGGCCTGTATTTAACTGCCAACTGAGTAGGAAAAAAAACAAAAAAAAACACTAAATGGCTGCAAGGGAAGCCGATAAGCTGCACTGGTAGTTGCGTCCGAACAACCAGCATCATGAAGTGCTTTAATGGAGACTCTTTCAAGTTTGGTGAGCTTTCGACGTTTTCAACAGAAGTGAGGATGTTTATTTTTTTATTTTATATGATCTACATTTACACAATGCTAAGCGCCATAGATGTGTTAAGTAAAAGCATCGGTAATAGCACTTTTATATCCCTTTAAACAACAGATGGTTAAGCACACATGTAGTAGACAGTTACCAACAATACTCAAAGGTATATATTCTTTATCCTTTGCAAAAAGTTTTAAAGGGCATTGAATCAGTGAAACTGAAAACAAGACCTTATGTCTTCAATCAGTTCTTCAAAGGCTAATAGAGTTAACATATAATAAGAGAGTTCAAGAGTTGGGTTTTTTTTTTATTCGCCATGTTTGAGCGTGCCAAACATGGAATTTGACTTCGGTAAATCACAGCCTCTGTTCAACATTTATGTGACTAACAACACTCGGGACATGAGTGGGATTTTATGAGTAAAAAGTATCAAATAAATCACGCTGCACTCAAATTAGCATGCCTCCGAATTTTTAGTGTTGTTTTATTCATATGCTTATTATACCAATTAAAACCCCTCAATTAAAACTCTCAATTAGGTCTCAGATCATGCACTCTCAACTCTCAATTGGGTCTTGTCAACCAAACATCCCCCATAAAAAGTATGTAGACCTCAGGGTTTCTTATTTGTCTTCATAGGATTTTTTTTGTGAGATATTCGAGCCAACCCATTTGCAACCATCTGTGCAAAATTGTGTCGCAGGGACCAAAATAAACTATCAAAGCCAGCCCTAATCAAAAGGTGCAATTGAAAGGTAGTTTTGGGAAGCGGGTGGCTACATTTTCAAGGGGTGCTATTATGTAAGATGGACTGTAATAGTGCGTATACTAATACTTGTGTCTCGGGGTAGACCTACCACCTCAAGCAAGGTTGAAATTGTAATAAAATGCAATCTGATGCATGACAGATTTTTTTTGTTGAAGAAAATGCCGTATTCCACAACTTAAGTTCCTGATTTGAAAATAATATGAAATGTGCATCACGGACTAGTGATTTATTTATTATTGTTGACCACCCACGAAGACCACATTAAATGAATGACAGCAAAGTACATTACTGCGTTCACATGGCCCGCATTGAGACTGATGTCTATATCATAATGCCGCTCCAGTGCCTCATAAGTCTCTCTCTTTGCTGTGCTCACTTGCGGTGTTTGTAAGTGATGTGCAGGTGCAGCTGTAATTCACTGGCGATGTTGGCTAATGCTTTGTTTTGGCCGCTTCTTGAATGCATATGCCACGTATATTGCCCCTCATAATAATAAAAAATGCAGACTCGGCATACCTCCCTCCCGTCTCTAAGGTTGCAGACATTATATACTAGTTGTCAGTCGCCACTCCTCTGGTTTGAATGAGATGAGACCCTGTATACTGAAAATAATCGTCTAAAGTTGAACCATTATAGAGAAGAGTGTGGTTAACTATCTGAATCCATCATATTAAGAATATAAAATAAAAATTGTGAAAAATCGAGCAGTTGTCTCCGCTGTCTAATGTGCGAAAACTATGCCTTACTTAACTGTAAAATGTCAAATGCTATTCCTGCAACCTGGAAACATGGAGACTACTTTTGTCCACCATCTTTCTAAATGATTTTTTACTATATGACCCAGTGTGATGCCTCAAAGCTTCGGGTCACATACTAGAAAAGGGAGACTAGTTGGTTGTCAGGCTGTCCACAACCCACAAAAGTCATAGCTCAAAACCTTTTGTAAACCTGTGGACCTCCTTCCACTGCATTCACAAAGACCGCCATAGTTGCGATTCCGCCACTTGCGAGCTCTCTTTGTATCCCATTGCCATAACAACTGCATCTGCCAACATCTGATGATCAGCGGGGGGGAGGGAGGTTGTAGACAGAAAAAAGCTACAGAGTATTTCGCTCACTCGCTTGGAGATGGTGAGAGTAGCGGGTTGCGGCGTCAGTTTGTGGCGGTATATCAGCGAGCGGTTCCGGGGGTCATGTAATGGGGAGCCTGAGCGGGGTACAGGCATGTAGAGGCAGGCAGGCGGGACTCGAAGTGAAGACAAATGCAGCTTGGAATTGAGGCGAGGAAGAGCATACAATGCAGTGTATGATGCTGCACAAGGTGAGCGCCTTATCAATTGTCACTCATTGTAAGTGTGAATATGTGTTGCAATGTTGCATAATGGCTGCAAGCTCCTCGACTACATTAGTTGTGAAAGTTCATTTACCAGTAAATATAAAATAGTATTTGTTCAGTAACAGAAGCATGACAGCGTAGCGGTCTGAGTCTTGAGTAGTGGTTATCAAGTCTACCTCACAGTCCGGAGATTTGAGTTCGAATCTCTTTTGGAAGCCCTATTTCCAGCTGCTTTATCTTATTACCTCATTCCAAAACCGTGTTCATACGACATTAGCTCGATTTGGAGAGCTTCCTTTGTGAGTTTGCATTTATAATGAATGTCAAACAGAGTGGGGTTGCTTGTATTTGTTGATGAGCTCTCCATGCTTACTGATTGAAATGCCTTTTGCAGCATCCATCCATGCATCCATGCATCCATGCATCCATGCATCCATCCATGCATCCATGCATCCATGCATCCATGCATCCATCCATCCATCCATCCATCCATCCATCCATCCATCCATCCATCCATCCATCCATCCATCCATCCATCCATCCAGCAATCCAGCAATTTATTTTCTTGTAAGGTTAGTGAATGGGTCGTGTTGCGTTGCATCATGGACGTATTGGTCATTTCCCCCGGGGTTCCTCTGTCCCTATTTCTGTGGACTTTAGATTTTGTTAGCCGAGTGCTGCACTTGTGTGAACTACTTGATTTTGTTTAATGTTCATTGAACGATTTTATTAGTTATCTACGGTATTTCACATTGTTTTATGTTTTTTCAACTATAGCTAAAAGATTGATCAAATACCTTTTAATTTTATGATGTGAAGATCTTTCATAATACCACTTTTCTTTTAATATTAATGGTCAATAATATTAGTCTATCTCGAGTCTTTCGTGAGCCTACGCTACAATGCATGTTTTTGAAATGTGAGAGAAAGCTGGAGTAAAACCCCGATGACTAACATACCCATTGCCCAATTGCCCATTTTCAACATAAGAAGAGTAAATAAAACTTTATTGCCATGTCAACCCGCCAGACAATTTTTTCCCTTGCAGTTGTCTTTGTCTCAAGCTTATCTACGGCCGCATGCTCCATTTGTTTGATGTGATGACAGAAGAGACATAAACTCTTCACGCGCCGCCAAAGAGCAGCGCGGTGAATTAAGCTCTCATCTCGCCACTGCATTATTAAACGGCGTCAGCCACATCAGTCTGCCGTGGGCCAATCACAGCTGTCTCTTCCTTCTCTGCCTCCACAACTCCTTCTCCCTCTTTGCTCCCTTGTCTCCCTCCATTAGGCCAACCTGAAGAAGTTCATGGAGTATGTGCAGCAGAGGAGCATTGAAAAGGTCTCCCGGTTTCTGGAAAAAGGCTTGGACCCCAATTTCCACGATCCCGACACAGGAGGTGAGGAAGTTGGGCAGATAAAGTCAATAATGTGTACTTCTTTTGTGTCATTTTTTAGAAACTTCTACACGTCTGCCCCTTCATTCCATTGTTGTATTTTTTACAACAAATTGGATTAGGAATCAGATGTTTTTTGAGAAACTGTGAAAAGCACTGCGTGCCCTTGCTCTACAAACCAAACTCCATTCACTTCAATCAAAATGAAGCAAATGACCAAATGTGACTACATTTATGACTATCACATGTCACAATATGACAGAATTTGCAGGTTTTTAAGAGCATCTTAATAAAAAAAGAAATGGTCAAAAATGTCAGTTCAGCAAATGACGCCACGAGTAAAGATGACTTGACCTTTTTCCTCATCTTCTCATATTTATTCCGAATGTTTGTCCATCCCTAATAGAAATTTGCATGCTCGGTGACCTGCAAGTCTCCCAGCGGGAACGGGAGAAAAGTTTCTGTTGACGCCAACAGGAAGTCGTTAATCTTGCAGCTATTAATCTGTCTCACACGGGCAGTTTTGCGTTATTGTGGCTCCTTGTTTCTTCAACGACCACAGTACAGTTCAGTTGTGTTTTTTCTTTTAGGTCAATGCATTTGCATTTAATCTTTCAAGACGTGTTTTGTTTTGTAACATTTATCAAGGTACATTTGTCACTTAACATTTACATTTTAAATGAATTTTACTTATTATTATCATTATCATATTCTGCGTTTAAGATCAATTTTCTAACTGTTCTTAATGTTAATACATAATATTCTATTGGGAGTCGAATCTTGATCTTGTTTTCGGTGACTACTGAGGTCTCCCTTACAATTCCAGTTCAACACTTGAGAACTACCGGCCTTTACTATAAAGGCCATAAAGTGTTTTCTAGTAAGTCAAAAAATAGGTGTGTTTTTTTTTAAATGTGTCTACTGAGGAATGAAGTGACATAGATGTTGTTATTTTTAAGTGCGTCCTTGTGCTTGCATGGTGTAGAATGTCCTCTGACGCTGGCGGTGCAGCTGGAGGGATGCGCAGAACTCATCAAGGTGCTGAAGAGCGGCGGCGCTCACTTGGACTTCAGAACAAAGGACGGTATCACTTCCCTGCACAAGGCAGTGCGCAGCAAGAACCACACGGCACTCATCGTGAGTGTTTTTGCGCGTATATTTGTCTGTTCCAGATTTTAAAGCTGTTTATTGAATGTCAGGAAAACAGTAAATGATGAACAATGAACACACGCTGCTGTTGGCCACAGCTCAGTCTAGGCACTCACACACAGATTGGCTAACGTTACACACTGTCTACATGTATTGCTTAACCATTTTTGTTCCATTGCTTAAATGATTCTAAAATCGCAAATGCTGCTAATACATAGCCCATCAGTGGCACTTCCCGTTATAATTTAGTATTAATCGTCAGTTTTTAAGGCAACGTTGTTTGGTTGTTTTAAATACTAAATGTATAATACTCTGTTATATGTTTAGTTTGACGGTAAACTTCAGCTTGAACAAGCATTAAACAGCTCAAAACCTCTTTTTGCCAAAGTGCGGCTGATTACATCGCCCATATCTCAAGCTCGGAAGACAAAGCAAAAAAATCATCCTAATCATGGCGCTTTCCTTGAAAAGTGTGTTTTAATCAACTGAAATGTGTTTGACTCCGTTTTTATTTTTATCTGGAAGGGGTAAAACTATCCATTTAAAATGAACCGCTATGAACTGTCACTCTTTTGGCAGCAGAAATGGTGACTCATCTCTTTCATTCATTTCTCCAGAACAATATACTCGCTGGGCCAATTTGGCAGAGCAGAGGTTTGTGAGCAGGCTGGAGTATACTTGAACAATTTTGCTCAGCCCGTCATCTTTGAATGATGTGACATTTACTGAAGGCTCTCTCTCTCGTACGGCTTCCGTCTATGCTGACTCAGATCACACGCATGACTCATGTCATTGATTTCCACAAATGTTGCTTCTCCTACAATAGGTTATCGAATCTAAGTTTGTTGTTTTGTGCACAGCATATGGACAAGCTTTTGTCCCTGGGGTTTCCATTCTTTCGTTTTACGTCATGAATGACCGATTTACAAAGTAATTTAACAATCGCATGAAAATAAATAATAGAAATCAATAGAGCCAAAACAAAATGTCGCCCTCCAAAATTTCCCCAACCCGATTACACCTGAATTATGTCAGTTGAATGATTTTATAAGTCGATGATCTCCAAAGTGGTGACAAAAAAGCTGTTATTGTACCTTTAGGGGGTAAATATTTTTTTTTTCTTCCCAGTGAATATATAACTGAACAAACTTCATTCACCATTAAATAGCAACAGGCTACTTTGTTGGATATGATAGGTTATACGGAAAAAGAAGTAAATGTGAAAAATATTGGTTGAACTCAAAATTTCATATCCTTCAACATAATTTTAAGATGAAAACTTCAACTTTCACACATTTATTTCACAACATAGAAAGACAAATTTACAGAAGGCCTACCGCTTTCCCAACCATTTTTATTTTTTCCTCTTTACCCTTCAGACGCTGTTAGACTTGGGTGCATCTCCTGATTACAAGGACAGTCGGGGGCTGACTCCCCTCTACCACAGCTCTATGGTGGGGGGAGATCCTTACTGCTGTGAGCTGCTGCTTCACGACCATGCGCAGGTCGGCTGCGTGGACGAGAACGGCTGGCAGGAGATTCACCAGGTGACATATCGTGCCAGTGGAGAAAGGGACAATACATCTTCTCCACTCATGTAAACATTTTGGAAATGCCAGAAACAAAAATCATCGTGACTTATCATTTATTCAGTAATTTTGGAGCTTCTGGGCAGTGTTTTCTTAAAATTTCCATAATGAAAGCCATCAAAGTTATCTAAAGCGTAAAATATGTTGGTCTCCACCACTTTTGCACCTAATGCCATTTGTGCTAAAATCTGTACTTACCACCCATTATTTGGGATCTTAATAAATCAGGTCAAATTTGGCTTATTGGGTAACTTTGACACTTTGATTTCATCCTGTACCTGCAGTCATGCCGCTATGGCCACGTCCAGCATCTGGAACATCTTCTGTTTTACGGAGCGGACATGAGCGCCCAAAACGCTTCCGGGAACACGGCCCTGCATGTGTGTGCACTCTACAACCAGGTATCGCTTTTTATCATTTACAACACTCCGCTACTATCTTGCAGTTTATCAACCGTGCCTCGGCGATATTGGTTCCTTTTTGTGTTTATTTTGTTGTAAATAGTATGTTTTAAGGGTTTTTATAATATCTTATGCTTCTTTACTTGAATATACTCACAAGTGGAAAGTAGAACCACAGTGTATGCACATTTCATTCATCTATTGAATGTCGGGAGAACCGTGAAACACAAGCACACTCATAACTCACACAAATGAAGGAATTATCGATACATGCGGTATCGTTACACCTGAATCAAAAGTCGATATCATCATAAATGTTACCATTTTCTGACATGTTACAGCTTGACTACTCAAAACAATATCGCATAGTATGTGAAAAGATAGCCTTCCATATTGATAAAACAGTATCAAATCTCAATATGGTATATCTGTCACACCATCATCACATCGTCAATGCCTGTCAGGATACATTACATTACATTGCATCAGATTGAAACACCGATATCACAATGTAATATTTCTCACTCCGTCACCATACGGCATTGACCCATCAGCATCAAGCACCAGGGTTTCTGTCTTTTGTAATACGATCAGTACATCAGCAATCAAATTCTTCATTCTGATACAGCTGCATCAAAGATTGATATTCTGACGGATTGTGATGTATCCTACCTATCATGGTATATCATGATACGATAACCATGCACAAATGAGTGCCAGTTAGTCATATTTTGGTTGTTTTTTCATTCAGAGGAAATCATAAAGGGAAATCCAAATCATAGAAAAATGCAATAATGCATGCCCAGGAAGGTAATGAGCCTTTGCGGAATGACTTACCCAAGGACCAGTGAAGTGACAATAAGCATTGATTCTGCTCGCTGACATGTCAGTGAATGCTGTGTCGTGATGTGCTTATAGTACATCATCGACCACCCCCTTCTGTTGTGTTGCGGGTCAGATTGACCCATGTTCATTTTTATAAAAATGGTCTTCCTGTCTTCTTCTTTTCATTCTTGAAAAATAGTATTGATGTACTGTCGTTTCATTTGTATTCTGGCCATCATCTTCTTGAGTTGAGTAAAAAGAAGTTTGGGCTCTTTGTGTGTCCTCCATTAGAGAAAAGTCCCTGTTCTTCTCCCCGTGGAGGCGCAACACAGAGATGAGCAGATTGATCTGTAAAAGTTCAAGTCTGCAATCACGTTGCCGAATAATAGGCAGGCGCAATCTATCTGAGATCAATACATCCGTATTCGGACACACAGGAGGATGCCAAATTGTGAAAGATGAGGAATGTCCTACATGTGTAGCAACAGGAGGACTTTTTGATTGGTGTCGATCACAGGGTGACACTGTCTACTCACGTAAACTCGATGGGTCTTTAAGTTCTTGTCTGGGGAGAGAGGGGATCTGCTTGTGCCGTCTCTGAGCTCTACAGACAACACAAAAAAAGTCACGCATAGCACACTCCACTGCAATGGATACGTTTGCGACTCAAACAAATCTTTTTGTGAAGGCACAAAAGACACCTGGCAACATTTCCCAGGTTATGGTTTGTCAAGTTTAAAATACATTATTTCCACATTACAGGTACTTCAAATGTAGTCAAACGTGTCAGTTCCACATATATGAATACGATCGTTCCACTTACTAGTCACTGTCAGCTTGTACAATAGAAATAAACAGATGGACTAGAAATAATGAAGAAAAAGTCGCATAATGAATTGGCTTCTGAATCATCCGATGTACAAACATGGATGTGACAGCAAGTGACTATCACGTCACGCCATGCTGAAGATATCATGGAATAGTGTTGCAAGTAATTCACTGCAGGAAAACTGATGGTGCAGGCGCTAATTGGCTTCTCGAAGTCTCTTTGTGCTGAGTCTTTGTAAACAAAAAGGAAACGTTTTTTTTTTTGAGTTGGCACCATGGTGTCCAAAATATGCATGCACACCTAAATAACAAGTCAAAGTCAAAAGTCAAAGTCTGCTTTATTGTCAATTTCTTCACATGCCAAGACACACAAAGAAATCGAAATTACGTTCCCACTATCCCACGATGACAAGACATAGTACACAATATACATACAAGTAAACAACACAAAAAAATAAAAACAAGAAGGCACAAACAATGAATGAGTAAGAGTGATGAATAAATAAATAACATAATATATAAGAGGAGCAAAAATGGAGCAAGTGTGCATACAGTCAGAATATGTATATGTAACAACCACAATGTTAAATGTATTTTGTATTATATGGACTTAGAATAATTTTGTAGAGTTAATTTACTTGCGCTTCACCTTTTGCAGAACCCTGTTTTTTGGCATCAATGTGGAGGAGTTAGATTTCCTCTCAGACATACAAAGCATGCACACGCTGGAGGATGTTTTTGGATCAATCTTACAAGGTCATAGCTCAGTCCGCTCCAGAGTTGCTCTTAATCTGCTATGGGCGATTTTCTTTCAACTTTTCTGAAGGTTTGTAAAACTGGTTGGTGTCCACTTACTATATTTACATCTCTCATTCTTTAACGGAGGTCATCTAATATTTGTGTTTCTTAAGCTATATGACAGGAATTTACAACTGGGTTTGAGAAAACATCGTGGAGTATGCGGCAGTAGCACTTGAACCCAATCTTTTTTCAAAAAAATGGCTATGTATGGAGAGGAAGAATCTTTTCAAATGTGCAGGATATTTAATTCAGTTTGTTTTCATACTTATTAATTATTTTCTTGGGTTTTGTTTGTTTTTGCTTATTTTTGTCATTGTTATTTTAATGTATAATTTTGTTTATTCGTATTTTTATTATTGAGTATTTGTTTCATAGTTTTCTTATTTTGTTCACATTTGGTATTTCTGTTTGTGTAATTTGATTTCTTTTATTTTTCATTTATTTTTATCTTTGTTTTAGTATTTTTATATTTATATTTCAAGGATCTATGTTTTATTTGTAGTTTTCTTTTTGTTTCATGACGTTTATTATTTGTATCCATATAGATTTATTTTATTCAAGTAATTTCCAGATTTTTTTTAATGAATCAAATTATGTTGGAGATGAACATTTGAACATTTAAGCTTTTTATATTTAATGTCATTTCTCAATTTATTCAGTCATTTCTAAATGTTTGAATGCCCCGTAATGTCACTCAGTGAGCTTGGTGCCTCTGCGCTTGCTTGCTTGCTTGGAAAAAAGCTTGTCCTGTTCATTCTGTGCTCCGAGTTAAATTACATATCGACCTCCCACCACCGACCCTCAACCCCAAAGCTGAACAGCCAGGTCCCTCCCTGCACGTGTGGGCCAGTAGATGTGTCCATCAACCTACTAGTGGATTTTGCCTTGCCTTAGGGCTCTGTGTACAGTTACACTAAGTACATGGCAGTGAGTTGGAAAAGAAAGACAGCTTGGCCTTCTGCACACTTGAAGATAAAAAAAAAAAAAAAACATGTTGCCACCCTACTGCAAAATACAAGCTATGCTTTCACAGTTTTTCCTGCTTTTTTTCCTCGTGGCCCTGCAGTAGATTAATGAGCAGTGATTCATATGTATGAGGCACAATAGCAGTTACTGTGCAGTAATGCTTGGTCTTTCATACTTATTATTAAGACTGTTTTATGTGATTGTGCAAATTAAAGTAATACATATGTCTCCCTTAAAGGACAAAAATAAGGGATTTGGGAAAGCATCCAATTGTGCTGGTGAATCCAACGTGTACGCTACATACTGGTGGTTGTTGTCTTTGTTCAAAAAAGTACATTGTGTTAACAAACAAGTCATTTTTTCACCAAATTCCACATACAGCCAGGATGAGGATTTTGCGCTGAACATACCCTTGGGCTTTTCCCTCTTTATACGCTTCCTTTTTGTTTCTGCAAAAGCTCTTGTATTGATCCCTTCTTTTCTTGAGTGTTTCTCTTTCTATCTAGCCAGACGATAGTGCTATTTGTAAAAGGTGACATTTAAAAGTCTGCAGCCATGCGACCTCCAGCACGCCTGTCTAATAGGCAGACCAATTAAAAGTTGAGGGAAATAGCGCCTGTTCACCTGAGTGCATGATTTTGGCTGCTAAAATCACATAAGTGTCTGTGTTGTCATTCAGGACAGCTGTGCTCGGGTTCTGCTCTTTCGGGGGGCCAACAAGGAGATCAAGAACTACAACAGTCAGACTGCCTTTCAGGTACGACACTTCTGCTTGAATGGGGTACATACGTACAAGTTTTTTAACATCTTAAAAGTGCTAACATTGGTCGGTATAATTCCAATCAGCGTCAGTAAAGGCTCACTTATCGGGATGTCTCTAATAGACCATCCTGAGAATATTGAACAATGTTATTGTTTATGATTGCTCGACTTTTTCTAAGCAGATTGGTGGAGGAGGAAAAAAAAATTAGAAGACACATATTGAGTAAATATAATAAAGTAAATATAGAACACGTTTAATTATGGATTGTCACATTTTCTGAGCACACTGATGAAAAATCATTCACATCCCAGGATAATCACTGAGGATTATCATTCAGGCACATCTGACAATTGGGCCTTAGCTGACTGAAGGGACTTTCACATCGCATTAGTCATAGCGAGCGATAAGCATATCCATACTGCTAATTAATCACATGTGAACCCTGCAATGAATGTTCTCTACTGTTGAACTCAACAATACGCTATAATATGTCTGTCATCGCCCTCCAGGTGGCTATTATAGCAGGGAACTTTGATCTGGCTGAAATCATAAAGGTCCACAAAGCATCAGATGTTGGTGAGTAAGTGAGTGATATTTTGCCAAAACCTCCTCCAGGTTTTAAAGTTGTGAAGGTTTCAGATGGAAAGATGTCAGGAGGGGAAGTATAAAGAGACAGGAGATGAAGAACATAAGATTAAAGAGATACAGAAAAGGTTTCAGGCGGGGTACTGGGTTCCCCATCCAACCCGTGATGAGCTACATGTAGGGAAACTATGCCATCTAGTGTGCATAGTCCTATGCCTATACAGTACACAGCAATACCATGCATATATTACACTTGTGCATTTTCCAATGTAACAAAATGGAAATTTGACTCATCCTGATAAAGGCGTTAACATTAATAGTACCTCATTAAAACAGTCCAGCTTAGTGACATTGAACCACATAGTAACATGTAAATTTTGTTTCTTTAAGTCCCTTAATGTCTCCCAACGTCCTATACAGCCACCATGGCCCAGGTTGTCCTACAATGTCCTCCCTCTATTGCGTCCTATTTTGTTCGAGAGTGTCGCATCATGTCCCTTCTTGTCTAATAATGTCCCATCATTTCCTTTATTGTGTCTCATCCTCTCCCACAACATCCCCCATTAAGGCTGTATCACGTCTCATTTTGTCATATTCCGTCCCTCTGTGTCCCATTGGCGCCCTACGTGTTACGTTATGTCCAATTGGGCCGCACAATGTCCCTTCTTATGTCCAATTTTCTCCCAACAGAACAGTATTAGGTCTCATCACATCCGGTTTTATCCTATAGTTTGTGATATTGTCCCATTTCTCCCACAGTGTCTCATAGCCCCCCCATCTCCACAGTGTCACATGTCCCGTTATAGCCCATATCTCACAATGTCCCCCTTTACATCCCATTCTATTATTTGTTTTAAATGGGGATATTATGGGACACTATTTCCATTGCTTTGAAATGAATGATTAAGTTCAACCTCAAGTTGGGTTTTGTGTCATTTCAGTGCCTTTCCGAGAGACGCCCTCCTACACCAACCGTCGCCGAGCGACGGGCCCCACCCCGTCTCCCCGCTCGCTGCTGCGCTCGGCAAGCGACAACAACCTCAACGGGAACGACGGTGCCCACGCATTCCGGCAGATACCTCGAGAGTCTCGCGGACGCCAACAGGGTCATTCCCCTGTGCCGTCGCTGCGTAGTCTGCCTGCCTTCGGACAGCAGCAGGGAGGCAGCCTTGGGGAGGTAAGACAGTATACTGTGCTTATGTTCTATTGTTTTAACTACACAAAAAAGAAACTGACCCAACAGTCTTATATGAATGATTGGACAACTTGAATGCACAGATTGATAATTGTTATTGAAATCAACTGCACGAGATTTCGCGTTGTCAACTTCATGTAATCAACTCCAGAACACAATCAAGGCCTGAGGTCACTTTGACGTCAGTTTTACTTGACAGCAGAGGTCAGCATAATGCTAAACGCAGTCCCTCAGATGAATGAAATGTATTCTTCGTCCACCAACGCAATCTTAACAAGGATACTGTGTTCCCAATTGTTGATGAATAGATGCATGGATAGCTGAATGGATGGCCTGATTTTTGTAAGCTCAAATTGATTTAATGTGAATATGCACTCCTTTGCTGATGTCCAGAGTCGTCATGGTGACTTCCCCGACAGCAGCCTTCAGAGCACGGGCAGCTCCAGGTCCTCTCATTCCCGCTCGCCTTCCTTGCATCACTCGCATGATGACGACAGACCGGTACCTAGACGTTCCCACAGCCACGGCTATCCCCATGGACATCGGGGAAGACTCAGGTCTGTGATGCATACTTTGGCTTTCAGGCGGTACATGTACATGTAGATGCGACAAACTATTCATCCTTTGAAAACACCTGGCAGGCACTCGCCCTTCCTCCCTGACAATCAGACGCGAGCGCTTGTTGGGAGTGAGAGCAAAAGGCAGACCGGATTTAGTCGGTCTTATCATGTTAGCCGAATCCTGGCCTAATTGGCCTTCTGCATACGTAAAGTTAAGACCTTCCTCTATGTGCACATTACCCTTTAAAGAATTAGAGTAAGGTGAATGCATAAAGGTGCATAAATGCATAAAAGCTGCTGGTTTGTGCCAGCTGCTCTTTATGGGCCACACGCCTTGAATATTTTCCCTCAATAATACGAGGATCGTTTACTGACCTTCTGTTTATGGCTCAGTTTTTATCGAACGGTTGACTTGTGCGATGTGTTTTATTCATATTGTACTAAAACATGCCAGCAAGGTTGGTTATGAGGTGAACACATTTCTTGGGAACAACAATCATGCATCCAGGGTTAATTTGACTCATTAACCCTCAAAGAAATCCCAACATGCGTACATGTGATTATGAACTACATTGCTATTTGCGATTCATATATACTGCATTATGTCTCAGAGGATAATTGTTTTCTCATTAGCCATCCATTTTCTGTACTGCTGATTGTCACAAGCTTCACCGGTGTGCGGAAGCCTACACTGTCACACACAGTTTTTTTCCCATGTAAATGTTTGCGTGGGTTACTCTTAAAGACTCCCGCACCACTTTCCTTTTAGTGATATAAGTATCTGTACTTCTACCCAAGTACAGAGCGTGAGTATTTTTCCCACCTTTGAAAACGTCAGCTGAGACAAAGCTGTTGTGCATGCTGATAAACGTCTGCGTGAATGCCATTTTGTGACATTTTCACATTCAACTTCGGGTCATAGCCACTCGCACCGGGGCGGCAATATTGACTCTTTATCTGCGTGTTAACCTGTCGAGTGGCCTCGCCAATCCAATCAAGCGCATTATCCTCCTCGTGTGATAGGAGTAATTTATTTGTAATTGTTAAGTCAATTCTGATGCGCTTTCAAGGCCAAAATGGCAAAGGAGCCCTTTTGGTTGTGTCCGCATCATGCTTGACAGACATTAGCGTCCTCGGCTTTTTTTATTCATTTACTCCAGTATTGTATGAATGGGAAATAACAATCAAATGTAATCTTGCTCCTCTAAATGTTGTATCATTGGTGTTGATGCTCGCTGGTTCCCATCCCCAATGCTGTTCAGTGCAGAAAACAAATAATTGTCCTTGGTTACTCCCCTGCAAATACCGTATTTTCCGAACTATAAGGCGCACCTTCAATGAATGGCCCATTTTAAAACTTTGCCCTTATATAAGGCGCACTAGACTATAAGGCGCACTATTAATGCATCATGTCAGATTTTTAATCGAAATCAAATCATTCTCCATTTTATTTTTTTTATTTCAACTTCAGACGCAACAAATTAATTAATGATCCATTGGCTTTTTGATTCACGATTCATAGTCTTCAGCGGGCCACTTATGATTCATGACTTCATGACACAGTGCTTCGGGCCAGTTTAATTATAGGAATTTGGTCCATATATAAAGCGTACCGGACTATAAGGCGCACTGTCGGCTTTTGAGAAAATTTGAGGTTTTTAGGTGCGCCTTATAGTCCGGAAAATACGATAAGTTGACATGAATGTTAAAACACCTGTTACCTGCTATGCAGTTACCTCTAGAATTCCACAATGCATTTCACACGCAGATGGCAGTAGGTGGAAAAGAAGCTCTCGCCAAGGAATCGTGTCTTTGCGCATCCTCGTGTCCCCTGCCTCTCATTCCCCCTCTTCTCTCTGCTTGGTGTTGTTCCACACTGCCTTTTAAACATTAGCATGCGAGAGTCGTTCCCTTTGGTCGCCTCCTACCATCAGCCCCCATAGTAATTGGAAAGCCGTCAGCAAGCTGTTGTTGCTTGTAGATGGGGATGGAGGTTTGTGTGTGTGGAGGGGGAAGTCATGGATAAGAATAGAGTTGAGGCGGAAGGGAGCAATCAAGTAAATGAAAGTTATAATGTGAGTGATACAATTTGATGGGGCCAACACACTGAGAAAAGGAAGACAGACGTGCTCAAAATACATCAGTGCAATATACTGCATTAATCTGGATCAATATCAGTGAGAGGGTCGGTCCTCTAAAGAGATTTTTGAACGAGAATAAACGGACTTTTGGAGTTAACACATTTTCCCCATTGAAAATAATGGACATTAAACGCCTTTATTAACTGTACAAGCAGTGTGTGAAGTCACATTTTCAACTTTGATACAAGAATAAATAATTCATCTTTTGTAAAAAAAAAGAAAAAAAGACGTTAAAAGTCGGGAGGAACGCGTCTTTATTCCATGACTGTTTGCCAACAACTGTGGCCAGAGAGAAGTCATGAAAGATACAAAGAGAGTATGCCAATCACAAAGGACAAATACATCACCCTAACTCGTGAGAGGCTTGGTACTGAGGTCAGCCACAGCATCGGTAATTTTGCAGAAAAGCAAAGTCCGGCAGCTCTGCCACTGTTGGAGTGGTCACAGTCAACGTTCAGTGTGGCCAGACAAAGCAGCTCCTTTCATTCATTGTCAAAGCAGCACTTTGAAGTGTACAAAAATGCCACCCAAGCACCCTTAATCATGTTTGAATGAAATTTGAAAAAGAAACAGTCCATTAAAAAGATTATCCATGGTAACAGTTTAAGCAAACAGAAGGGCAGAAGCACAATTTTGTGCAGCATGTCTGCAACCAAAAAAACGGCGCGTTTTTCTTCTGTTCTATTTCATTGAATTCACATGGCTAATATTGTAGTTACTTATGATAGTACTCGAGTAATTTACTTTGTTTAATGGGCCACTAAATTGAAATTGAATTTCAGCAATCTTTGTGACTTCATTATTCTTCAGTCAAACAGTAACATTTATACACGGAATTGCTACGTGCATTTGTGTGTGTGTGTGTGCGTGAGTGTGTGTGTGTGTATGTATATATACAGATTGGTAGATAGATAGATAGACAGACAGACAGACAGACAGACAGACAGACAGACAGACAGACAGACAGACAGACAGATAGATAGATAGATAGATAGATAGATAGATAGATAGATAGATAGATAGATAGATAGACAGACAGACAGACAGACAGACAGACAGACAGACAGACAGACAGACAGACAGACAGACAGGCAGGCAGGCAGGCAGACAGACAGACAGACAGACAGACAGACAGACAGACAGACAGACAGACAGACAGACAGACAGACAGACAGACAGACAGACAGACAGACAGACAGACAGACAGACAGACAGACAGACAGACAGACAGACAGACAGACAGACAGACAGACAGACAGATAGATAGATAGATAGATAGATAGATAGATAGATAGATAGATAGATAGATAGATAGATAGATAGATAGATAGATAGATAGATAGATAGAAGCCGCGAGGTGCTTGTTGCTTGTTGTTTTCGGGTGCATTTTAATGCCATTAGCATAGAGAGCTTTACATATTTACGTTGTGTAGTATTAAATATGTTTGAGCCCGAGAGGCGAAGCAAGAGCAAGAGGAGGAGCAGGATGCCGAAAGCACGTGGCTAGACTTGTGGCGATGGAGGAGGGATGAATGAAAACTAGGTGGAGCTCTGCCACTGCTGTAGTTTGCCAGCCTTCACCTTGCATGTGAAGAGATGCTGAGTGGAGGAATGGACGCCAGGGAAGGAGGGGAGCAGCAACAGTTCAACCACATGGGCTTGAGGTGTTCACACCCCCACCCCCCAACCCTCCACCCACCCTTCCTTACCCGGTTGCACAAGCCAATATTTACACATACACATATATACACGCACACACACACTCGAGATCAATTGTATGCATTGGGAACACCAGTGCAATATGTCAGAAGGGGTTGCGTGTGTAAGGGTAGCATGCTCATAGAGGGGTTTGTGCGAACGGTCAAAGGGGAGGGAGGGGTGCAACACAACAACAGAAGCAGCGGCAGTAGTAGCAGCAGGATTGACCGAGTGTGTAAAGGAGTGGTGGAAAGAGAGGAGGAAGGGGGAGGAAGGACGGAAGGCGGAGGGGTTCCCGAAGAGAAAGGGAGCAGAACCCCCCCCCCCCACACACACACACACACCACCCGCCTCGACAGGAGGGATCCGTCGGTGTCGGGATCCGTAGTCACACCTGCCAGCGGAGAGACATGCTGGATACGCATCCTTCCTCTTCGCAGGGGGGTTCTGCCAAGTCGGGATGACTAAGAAGGAATTCCAATGGGATCTATCTGCCTGACACTCTTGCTTTTGCTTCGGATGTCACTGGATCCTCTCCCGTGGAACGGCTATCGTTTGAACGCAGACCTTTTATGAATCTCTCCCTGTCCTCCGCAAAGATCAGGGGCCGTCGCCCGCCGGCGGCCCCGCGGACCGTCATGTCCATGACCACGGGCTTCGGCTACCAGCTGCCGGGGATCACCACGGTAACCTATGTGTTTGTTTACAGCCCCGGCTCGGTGCAGCGAGACCCCAGCCCGCCTCATCACACACCGGCGGCGCTAATGAGTGCCCGCGGGCCCAAGCGGAAACTCTACAGCGCCGTCCCGGGTCGCACCTTCATCGTGGTCAAGCCTTACACGCCGCAAGGGGAGGGGGAGATACAACTCAATCGGGGAGAGAGGGTCAAAGGTAAGATTCCCTCAACTGCACTGTTTCTCGACCTTTGTTGACATAAGGAAAAATACTATGGCTGACCGACAAACAAAAATTGCAAGAACAAATTAATTACAATCTAGTAGCAGAGCATTTAATTATTCTGCCTGTCGTTATATGTCACTGACATGGATGGAGGAAAACATTTGAACTTTTTCTTCTACTTTTTTAGACCAGTAATATGCAATGTTTCTGTATGGGAAATTTATGTCTCAGACATTTGTATTTCTTTCTGTGTTTTATTTTTAAAATAAAGTCAAGCCAAATGAAAATAAGAACACTATTTATTGTACAATTTACAAATTGCGTAAAATTAGGCAATTTGTTGAGCCAAACCTGATCTCTCACTGTATCCTGTTTGGGAATTGCTGCTGTACGGTTTTCTGTGTGTGTGTTTGTGCGCGTGCGTGTGTGTGTGTGTGTGTGGGGGGGGGGCTGCGTGTGTGTTCCCATCACTACATCAGACTCAATTAAGTGCACAGCTAAAATTAACAAACACTATTAGAATGTCACTTAATAGAGTGAAGACCAAACTTGAGCTGTTCCTTAAAGAGATTTGTATGTTAGGATTCAACAGATTCAAGACAACAGAACTGTACCATTTACGCTCTGGGTCAGGATAGAAAGAAGTGTGAATAAGTTCCTCGAGCAACGTGGTTGTGTTTGGCCGTTTCTATCTTAGCATGCTGCTGCTGCAAGGTCATTGGATTGTAACATTTTTTATTCCGGGGGTGGGATTTAATCAGTCAAACAGCAGAAGCTCAAATTTTTTTCAAATGACAGTGTTAAATTGAACTAGTAAGGCTGAGCCATTTTTCATTCTCAAGTGGAATTAAATGTCCCGTTGTCAGTCAAACACTGAAAGGGAAAAATTAATACTTGAACAAAACTGCATACAAATTTGTGAAGATTTGTTTGTCCATTGTATTTGTACTGATCCGACTGATGTAAGACAACAGGACCAAGCGTACCATTTTTTTGTATACAAGCGGAAAGGAAATGTTTAAATCATGTCACATTTTTTATTAGCATGTTACCATGAATCAGTAGCAATGTTGTGTGCTAATCTTTCCACATTTGTTGGTGTGCAAAAGACATAACAGTAACGTTCATGCGAATGTGAAATACCACCTAACCCAGTGTCCAAATGGTACTGTCCTATTTGTCATTAAGAAATCATCAGTGCCACGACTGCACAATATAAAATGTGTTATTCTTCCCGTACAGCTATTTATCTTTCTGCCTCGTATTGCGCTCCACTCATGTCACAAATGTTGCATTTCTTTTTTTCTGCTTTGTACAGAGCTGCAATGGCTCAGCTTTTCATCTGTATGTATGTGTGTGCGTGTTTTTTGTCTCCATCCATGCCTCACTCAAGACTTTGACTGTAATGACGTAGAAGGTAAACGCCATTCTGTTCTTCTCCACGTTTTCCTCTGTGTCACTCCTCCTTGTGCACCGTGTAGTACACCCGTGTAACTGCCCTGTTTGAATCACCGCAAGTGGGTTTGCTGTCGGGATGGGCATGGCACTATAGCAAGCAAGCAAGAATAATCCGTTTTCTCTCCAAGCCAGGGGCTTCACGATTTGGCAGAAATCAAGAGTGTGTGAGAATAATTCTGACGCAACATTTTAGCTACCTGTAAGCAAGAATCAGCAACATACTGTACTTGTTTGATATGGTAGGATTGGGGCAGGAGATAATAGCAGCATTCTTATCTCTTTGTTTACTTGACTTTAGAGAGAATGATCATTCCTTAAACTGCAGTCCAAAAATTCATTTTGGAATTTTCTTGTCTGAGGAGAGTGCATGCAAATTCAAACAGATCTTGTCAAATTCCTCTTGTCCGGTAGTGCTCTCCCACTTGAGCATGCAACCTTTTTCTTCCCCATCCCATCACCTTTACATGGGCATACCCCAGCTCCACTCTAGAGCCCCCACACCCCCACTTTGCATCCATCATGGTGGTTCATACCCACATTAGCTTAATGAAAACACTTCAGAGAGTGAGTAGTCCCTGCACTCTGGTTGCGATCACTCACACTTTCTTTACATATGCCAGGAAGCTTAGAATGAAAGTATTTGGTCTCATATATGATCCTATAAAGATGCCATACAATTACAAAGGTATCCTTTCTGGCTTGATATCCTTCTGCACACCTTAGCCAGTGGATATTCTTCCATATGCTCTCACATGTTCCTAATGGAATATTTTGTCTACTTTATGGTAACAATGTCATTTGCATTCTTATTACTGATACAAATGGCAAACAAGCCAGACCTGTTACGCATAACGAAACCCAATTATAGAACATAAGCGTAAAACCATGACAAATACAAATGATGTGTCAGGTCGTTTTGAAGGCAGATGAGGATTCAAGGGCAGCCTCGTGGATAGCGGTTAGCCCATCAGAGTTAGAGTCAAAAGGTGCTAAGTTTGAATCTCAGCTCTGAGCATACTGTATGCTGTTTTTGGAGTGAAACTTTATCTTCTTGAGAGACCCACCAAATAAATGGTAAGGTCTCTCCTCCATTCCTCTTTGATAATTAATGTTTGCATCGACTCGTTTTGGCGTGCATACGTTGGCCTCCAGGAAGCTTTATAAAGCAATTAGGATATGTTCTATTTATGTTGCTTTGTGTCCTGTGTTAGTATAAGCTAGCAGAAGCCAGACTTGTGTGGCTGCTCCAAATAAACAACTTTTGATTTTCAGAAAATTCCGCTAGAAAATTGAGGAAAGTCATATTATGAATATATGTTTTGTCTGTATGTGATCGGTCCGGGGTGTACTCCGTGTCTCGCCCAAAGTCATTTGGGATAAGATTCGGCTCACCCGAAACCTGAGTGGACGATCAGTAAAGAAAATAGATGGATCAGCCGTCCAGTTACTTTTCTTGTCAGCGCAGACCAACCCTTCATCCCTAATCCACTAATGGAAAAAATTGTTCTCCTGTGTTGTTCTATGCAAGGAATGGATTCACAAATGCTTCCATGGGCACGTGGCTGCCAGGATCTTGGTGGGCCATCGCGGCTAAACCATCTGGTTCTGTTATGCAAGACTGGCTGTCACATTGCGTGCCTTTTGCCTGCGCCTATGTTATCTTGGGGACGTAAACATTTGAATGGTTGTTGGAGTTAAAGTTAAACTAGCAGTACCTAATAATTTGGTTTTCGAAACAACAGCTGGCTGTTTTATGATAGGGTGGAATATTGTTTGTTTCATTGTGATGCCAAATTAAGCACGTAACGCTGATGGTTAATTGACTTTTTTATTGTTTGTGTACAGATGGTTGGTTTTTCTAGAGAATTGCTGAAATTAAACATCCAAGTTTATCTTTTTCGAGCTGTCGCCCTTCTGACTTTTGCCGGATTGTGATATAATAGTCCAGCTAATTTACGTAGTACAGCCGCCACACTGAAATTCTCATATAGGAACGCCTCATGACAACGGCAAAAGATAAGCAGAGCTGTAGTGTTGGATGCGCAGCTTAAGGTCGCTGGTATTATTCTCATGTGCAGCACATATTCAGTTGTTCACCAAAATCGATGATGTTTGTGTTTTGTGTGTCACCACATGCATGGAATCGCTCCACTAATTGAAAAGTCTAATCTGGTGGCAAGGTAACAAAGTGCCTCCTCTTCGAGTGAAAATGCACTTCATGCTCTGACTGTCTTAATGGTAGATCTTTTTTTTTTTTTCCATACCTCGGGCGAGTTGACGCTCGCCTTGTCGCACTCCATAGCTCTCCCTGTCATCATGGTAATGGAAGCCGTATTCGGTACTGGTCCCCAGTTGAGGGGGGGGGCGGGTTAGCAGTGGCTCATTTGCACTAAAAAAAGTATTAGGGGAAGCTTGTGCTATAATTGTTGATCCTCGAGGTGTTTTGTTTTTTGTTTGTCACAGAAATGTTATTACGTCACGTGGAATTGCAAAAAAGAAACATATTGCCATTAATATTCGAGAGCCACCATCGACAAAGTTGGGAAAAAAATGTTCCCTTGTAGCTTTTTTTTTTTGCATCCAATGAGTTTTAAGCAGAGAATGACCAGTCCCCTTGAGGCATCAGAGAAGCTATTTTAAAGACGTACGACCCTGTCTTTACTACATAATTCATTTCATCACATCTGTATTCATAAATGGATGGACTCGTTAATAGTAATAGTGCTAATTTGCGATAGAGGGCGAAAAGAAGTCAAGCTGACTTAAAAGCGAAGAAAGAAGACAGCATCCTGTTACATGGGACATCATAAGTGAGCCTGATTAAAGCCAGAATTTCTGATACTGCTCTTGTATTGGGCCTCATTGGAGCGTACAGATGTACCTAATGAAATGTCCGGCGGGTGTGTATAGAATATCGACACAATGGACTGTTTGTACCTTGAAGCTAACTGTCATATTACTTTGCATTACAAACGTGACAGTGATTCATTGAAGTGTAATTAGTGTGTTAACAACTTCCCAGGCCACCACACACACACACACACCCTCATCTGTGTGTTCTCATTAACATCTTTGTTAATCACTAGCTTTGCCAGAGGAGCATCCTTATGATGAGATCACAATAGGTAAATCTAATTAGAATGGTGTAGTATGTTGGATGTGCATGTAGACCTTTTGCTCCCAATCATAGAGTCTTGGAGACATAGTGGTGGTGGTGGTAGTAGTGTCGATTGAACTAAATTTACGGAATTTTGTTTTGAGCTCCGTGGACAAATTCCACTCATCTATGGTTTTGTTTGTTTTTGTACACTTTTATAGTGAAGGACGACGGTTCGGATTTAGGCGGTAAACATATCAGTAATAGAGTAGATCCCAACATAACTGTATGTGTTGTAGAAAGTTTAGTCAATGTCGCTGTCAAACAAAAGGCAGATGTGTCAGTTTTCTTAAAGCATCTGCAGAAAATTTACAGAAAACTGCGTTTTATTTGACAATGACGGTAGTTTGAATGTTGCACAAAGTAATCATTCTTTTCTTCTTATATTCCAAAGATGACCATCTGGACTCGGATGGTAACTAACACATTTCTTTCTCGTCATCACTGTGTCTTAGCAAAATATTACAGTATGTTATTTAAATACCTGAAGAATCCTGCAATTGTGAAGTTTTCAGTGAACAGCATCTGCATTTCCCCAAAAAATTAACATGGTTAAGTAAGTTATTGATTAACGGCATTTGGGAGTTCATTTCAAAATTGATTATCTGCATATACTCTATCTACGTTTCACTTTTTGAACTGATGCCTTTTTCTTGCTAGTCTAATTTATTGAGCTGCACCTGTACTAAAATTGTACATTTGTTGTATTCACTCATGCCCTAAAGCTGACACTGTGTTTAATGAGGAGGACGAGCATCCCATTTTCATCGATGACGGTGAAGGTAAACGTGCATTGTTGAATTGAACTGAGGATGACAAAGTGCTCTAGAAGAAGTCAATTGTGCTGCCCCTGTTAATGATGTGTGTGCCTTAGGCTACAGTATGTTGTTAATAGCTCTGGATGGTGAATAAATAAATAAAAAGCTCATTCGAGCTGAAAAAATGAAGGTAATTCCATATCTTTCCCCATCCCTTCTGTTAATGGATGATTCACATCCAACACATTCAGCCAGAGTAGTCTCCTTTAAGTGTTCATAGTTTGTACATAGTTTTCCTATATTCTTAAAGCTTCTCTCCTCCATCAAGATGAGTGACTCACTTGGAAAAGCTCCTCCAGTGATTGATGGCTGAGTTTCAGATGAGTGTGTGTAGTTACTCTTTGTCCACAAAGACACACACGCAACGTGCCCGCCTTCCGCCGTTTAGCAGGGTCGTTCGCATCCAGCTCTTTTAAGCGTACAGTCTCCGGGTAATGAGCTTGGCTCGCTTTTTTGCATTCATTGACCATCGCTGGAGCACACGCGAGCATGTACTACGACACATGTGTGTATGTGTGTGTTCGCGCACCTTCTATTTATGTGTGCACAAATGCATCCCCCTTTTGCACATCCTCACAATAACCTCGTTCTCCGATTCTCTCTCTTTATTGATCTAATCCAGGCATGTCAAACATACGGCCCGCGGGCCGGACCCGGCCCGTTGGATGATTTGATCCGGCCCGTCATAAATTTCTGAGTATGTCAAAAAAAGAAGCGAGTCACTAGCTCATTTCTATCAAAAGTTATGATTCTTTAAAATAAATACAACTCAAATGCTCCCTCCGGCCGCTAGAGGGCAGTAAATGGGTAAAAGAGCTCACGTCCACCATGCGGCACTGACACGAGTTAGTACCAGGAAATAAACATTCGCTGGTTAAGCAGAGGTGTAGTACTCAAGCGCTTCTTTGAGCTACGAGGCAAAATTGTGGGAGACGCAGCTATCCAGCGGTGGCACCACGCACTTCTCATGTCTCACAGCTGTGCGTCCGAAGGCACCGGATCGTCCCGATTTGGATAAATATAAAGACAACATAACAGATTTGCTGCGAGAGTTTGAGCGGAGGTTTCAGGTTTTCAGTGAACTTGAGAACAAGTTCGGCTTTTTTCGCTCGCCATTTACAGTGAAGCCTTCTGGTGTGCCAGCTGACATTCAGCTCGAGCTTATTGACTTGCAGTGCGATTCCGCTATGAAGGATACATTTGGGTCCGTGGGATTGGATACGTTTTATCAGTATCTTGTGCCAGGTTACCCCAAATTAACAGCCATGGCTGCAAAGGTTCTCTCCATGTTTGAGACTACTTATCTTTGTGAACAGGTGTTCTCCGTGATGAACAATAATAAAACAAAGCAGCGCTCAAAGTTAACAAATGAACACTTGAATGACATTGTTAAATGTGCTGCTACTCAGGATTTGACACCTGATATCGACGCACTTGTAAAAGCAAAAAATGCCAAGTTTCAGGAGCCAGCAGCAGCAAGTAGACTGCAGGAGTGCAGTGAGAGAGAAAAAAGTGTGATGACACGACATTTGTTTGCACTCATGAATAGAAATCATTAAAAATAAGATTAATCTGGTTTCATATTAAAGACAATTAATATTGTGCAGTATATTCTCAGCTTCAGTAGGCCCAGCCTAGTAGTTTGAGCTGATGTAGTCTAATCTTATTGCCCATGCACTGCTAAAACCTTTATTTTGTAATTTTATTTATTATTATTTCAAAGCAGTATGACAATTAAGGCAAAACATTTTTTTTTTTATAGCTCCCACTTGAGTTTGTTTAGTGTGGTGAGTTGGTTCAGGTGTAAAACTGCATTCACTCAACTGTTAAAATAAACCAGTTGTTAACACATTCAATGCCAAACATGAAAATCATTTTTTTTCTCCATTGTTTGTGAATAAATGTGTTATGCTTAGAAAAGATCCCTTGTCATCCGTGATTATAATATGTAGGGTAGGCTACAAATGTAGGCTGAATGATAAAGCATAGTACTGAAAAACAAAGCTAAATAGTTGGAGTTGACATTCTTTTACTGATCCGGCCCACCTGAGAAAATAAACTCTGGATCCGGCCCCAGAGCCAAACTAAGTTTGACATGCCTGATCTAATCTCATGGTCTAAATGACCATCTCTTCTAAAAGGCACTCACTGTCGCCAGGGTAACCGCAGTAATCACCACAAACTGGCTAACCTGGTTTTGCAGTCAATGTTTTTTTTTGTATGCAGTGGTCTGTGATGTTAGTGGAAGAGCTCAGGAAACCTCTTTTGTGCTGTGTTCGTATTAGCATTGCTAACATCACAGTTCTGGCTTGTACATACTCTATCACATATGCAATGAAAGGTAAACGTAGAGTGAATGTCGGCTTATTTGGGAATCACCATTTGCAAACTCAACCACTCATTTTGTTCTATTTGATTTGATTTTATTTAACAGCAAATGTTTGTGACTTGAGGCAAACTTCTTAAGAGGGTAGAAAAAAGTACAGAGTGGTAGACTTTTAACCCACAACAGCTAAGAGATAAAGACATCCGACAATCGATTTCGCTAATTTAGATCTGAGGGTGCAGGTTGTTCCACCATTCTAATTCTACACTGCTTAAAGATTTCTGATTGGAAATATTGAACCTGTTTGAACAATTTATGATTGCAGGACCAAAAGTTACCACCCATTTTATTTCCTGAAGTCAACATGGTAATCACACACAGAGTTCTTTCTTTTCCTCGGCAAAGTGTCACATACCTTCATCATCTTGTGAGCCTTCTCTCTCTCTCTCTCTCTCTCTCTCTCTCTCTCTCTCTCTCTCTCTCTCTCTCTCTCTCTCTCTCTCTCTCTCTCTCTCTCTCTCTCTCTCTCTCTCTCTCTCTCTCTCTCTCTCTCTCTCTCTCTCTCTCTCTCTCTCTCTCTCTCTCTCTCTCTCTCTCTCTCTCTCTCTCTCACTCGCTTTCGCACACATGCACACACACACACACACATCACATGCAGCTCTCCACCCAACGCCATTATAAATCTTGCAGACAGCCGTGAAAACGAAAAACAGCGCAAGCAACGTTGCGATTAGACATTCACAAACATGATTAATGGGCTTGTTTTGGGCTCCCACTATGTGCGGAATATTAACGTCGTCTTGGTTTCCGCTACGACCAGCAACACAGATTTTTGATTCTACTTGCTCGCTCGTTTTACCGCCTCTTGGATGGCTGAGAATAAACATAGCATCTGTAGCCACTGGTTAATGTTGCAATACAGGCAGGGAAAGGCTAAAAGCTATTTTTGTTGTTGTTGTTGTGGCTGTCATCACATATGATTGCACATACTGTACAATTTGCACTGTAGAGTGCTTTCCTGCTTTCTGGCCCATGTTAAAAGCCAGTGGACTATGGAAATGAATTATACATGATGTTATTTGGAGCATGCAAGTTGTTTAGACACCAATGCATGTATGGCGTTATCAAGCAACGGGCACAAAGGTGCTCATTGCAGACAAATCCATTGATTTTCTCTTTTGCCATGGTTGTATGATACTTTGGGAGGTGGCTCGATTTTTTGCTGTTTAGTGTCAGCTGGCAAACTAGCTTGTAAGATAGCCTGGGTGCTAATCGTGGCATTAGATAGCAGAGGTCCTCGCTTTGTCTTCCTATGGTGGGGACATAACTCGGAACAATCTGACATCACATAATTGCTCATTTATTTGCTAATTTTGTTATGCAATGTATGTGTGTGTGATCAATATGCAAAGCATGCAAATACCCTGTATGAGCAGTTCCTCTACAATTTTTAAATTGCAGCAAAACGTCTAAGAGTGATTTTTTTTTAAAAATCATAGCTTCTGTTAATCAAAAGTCAATTTAATTCTATGACTTCCAAAGCATATTTCTTCGTACAAGGAAAAAAGGAACAAATGGTTGATGCTCAGAACCATCTGGTCAGTGCGGCGGCCCTGTCGTGCTCTCAACGGAGCATCCTTGGCTCCATCTGTATTAGCTCATGGTTATGCATGACGCTCTCCCTCTTCATGTTTATTACCTCTGCATTTGCTATTTTGGCTGTTAAGTTAAGACGCTTGTAGGCTTGGCGGGGTGGCCGCTGCATATTTGACAAAAAAAAAAGTGTGTGATGGAAGCTGGGGTTTTAATTTCTGTCACAGTTAAGTGCCAGTCTAAAAAAAAGAAAGACAAGGCAAAGTGAGCGCGAGGGCAGAATAGAAAGACAGGTGGTGCAATCTGCAGGGAGCACCAAAGTGTGTGGGAGGAACTTTGCTCCCTGCGGACACTCTGATTGGACAGCAAGATGGTCAACTGCGACTTCTGTGACCTTGCCTGAAGGGTTTCGAGTGTCTCTACATTTATGCCAAATATAATGGAAAAAAATACTACAGTTATGTGGCTGTCGATATACTGGAAGACAATCATCTTGGAGACATTGCAATGTCTGTGAAACTGAAAAAGTATGTAAGAGCTCTTTAGACACAAATCTGTTAATATCCTTAACTTTTTAAATATGACACAGTAAAACTAGTTAAAATTGATTGCATGATGTTATATTGACTTATTTTCATGCACTTTAGAACCTAATGTTCATTATCTTTCCACTACTTGTTTTTTGGTGAGGTTGAAACGACGACTTTGTAAAAACACCATGGTAGGAACTGGGAATGGTTTGCAATGATCTATTTTAGCATCCCTATAGTTGTGTTACATTAAATTCTGCTCTTTTGCTCGCTTAGCTTGTACTAGCTTCCGGCAATAACAGAAGCGCAAATACTGTCGTCACAGACATTATCAATCAGCATACTCCTCCCACGACTGTGATGGGAGAAGGCCTCGACAGCTTTGCTCTTATTTGCTTCTAAAGCAAGGAGCGATGTTATAAAAGTAAGCCAGTCGCCTGTGAGGGAGGAGGAGACAAGCAGAGGAATCCCTCTGAGTCATTCTTTGAGTTTTCCTCCGTGTGTAACACTCACACCCTCCTGTGCTTTTCCTCTTTCTTTCTTTTTTGCTTGCTCTGACTTGGATCGTCACTCACCAAAAGCTTTTTGTCGCCGCCATCGCCTGCTTTTGATTTATTTACCTGTCTGCTCCTCATCCTCCTCTCTGCAGAGCTCGGATGAGGCTGCTCCACCTTCTTCATTCTCTCCTAGTGGTGGGAACCAACAGAATGCAAATGTCTCATTAATGGATTTCTGTTCTTTTTTTACTCATGCTCATTTATTATTTCCTACTGCTCTGTGTCTATAAAATGTTCCAAAAAAAAACCCCACCTAAGCTTAGTTGAGATCAAGTCTTAGTTTCACCCAAGTATCTGTACTTCTACTTTTGTCATCTATGTTCTCACCAGCAGCATGGAGGCCTCTCAGTAGGACATTAAAATGTATTCACTCATTTATAACTAATTACTGATTGACGTTCTGTCACTCTTCATATGTCTGGTTCTGTCCCGTTAATACGTGACTCTGCTCTGCTCTGTATGTGTGCGTTTAATAAAGAGAGCAGGCAGGCAAATCAAATAACAACCCTATTCTGCTTATTGGATTTCGCTCTCCTCTCTCAAGGCTCTCGCACACTTTGTTTCACACGCGCATGAGGCGACATAAGATCAGCCATGTACAGCTAATTGAGAGCAGCCTGACTCAACAACTCCTGTTCCCACACAGCGGTGAATGACGCAGGTGGTATCCACTGGCGGAGTTACAAGGGGGGCTTTGGGGGCACCACCCTATGAAATATGCTTGGAAACCCCATTTGCCAGGTCAGCTCATTGACGTTTTTTCCACATTCCCCCAATGCCCTGTGGGGAACATAAGAGTAAATATTTATCAGCTTCTTATATAAAGAATTTTTGGGGTTTGTAAAAAAAAAAGTTTGTTTTGTTTTGCGGACCCCTGAGATACCCAAACGTGTTTTTCAAAGGGCCGGAAATGGGACAGTTGCATTGTGGACTGCGATGATCACGCATTTGCACGCCTTTGTACTGTGTGACAGGCGCAAATGGTAAGGGTTTGACTCTTGCTTATTGTACTGTTGGAAAAAGAACTAATTCATGCGAGGCAATTACTCTGGCATTGTGTGAGTGTGTGTCAAAGTCAAAGTCAGCTTTATTGTGTGTACAAGTAGATGTGTATTTACAGGAACAAAGATGCTGATCCTGCTGGGAATAAATGAGTGATTCAACCTGATGCGATAGGCAAAATTGAAATGAGCTCCGCCAGTTTAAAACGAAATAAAATCACACTCGCTCACTCACTCACACATGCAGACACGCAACACACACACACACTGGGGATGCATCAAAGTTTGCAGCAAGATAGGGCGTGTGATTTATAAATAGCTGCACAACCTCACACAAGTGCTATTTCTGAACCTGCAGAGTCGTGACTGACTTAAGCAAGGGCAAAACTCAAAGTAACAACTTGGCACACACAGAGGAAAACCTCCAAACATTTCATCACACCCGACGAAGATGCACATATTTTTTCTTTCCCTTTTTTTCAGCTTGTGTCTATCTTAATCGCATATGACATCTCCCTTTGTCACGGCGCGATTGAAGCTTCAGTCACATTTCAAATCCTTTGTTTCATTCTCGGGGGGGGGGGGGGGGGGGGGATTTTCTCTTTTTAGCCATCGCTGCTATTTCTATTCACGCTTCCTTATTGCCATTAACTGTACTGTGAGACGCCTCACACTTTGTCAGTCCATAAAGCCTTGAAAATACACATTCCGAGTATACGTGTCCATGTCAGTAGAAGTCGTGACACTGCATAGACTCAGTGACTCAGTTTATATGTTGACGTATTTGTGATTATGTAGCTCCGTGTGTGTGTGTGTGTGTGTGTGTGTGTGTGTGTGTGTGTGTGTGTGTGTGTGCTCGGTTACGCTGGCCCAGTTCACCTGTGGTGGTGATTAAGAGTCAGAAAGGCAGACCATGATGCGCTTGACCTCTCCATGCAGACCTCCGAGCAAGCCTAGTGTCTCCTGAGATGTTGATTGGCTTCCATGGCAAGCTGTTGTTGTTTACACAGTACAGCGCTGGGAGGTCATAACCAGGAAAGCCATCTATGCGTGAACACAAGGCAACATTTTGGGGGAAATAACATTTTGCACATGTCCCCACTAGCCTGTACATGCTAGTCTTATTCATATTGTGTTGGTGCAATAAATATTTAGCAGATGGGTTCAACTTTTCATCAACCTTTGGACACTGTACCACTCTTGAGTGGAATTGACCACAATTCAATTCAAACTGACATCGCAGTGTCCTCAGACTCGCATTGTGACGATCATGTGACCAAAGCCAGAAAATGATTGATCAAAAGGGGTGGAATAATCTGCTTCATTTTTAGTCCACAAACACGTGGAGGGGCATTTACAACATATTATTGCAAAAAATGCCTTTTAAAAAATACTCAAACAAGAGTACAAAGTATATTGGATCAGACCTGAGAAGCACAATTCAGCCAAAACGTGATGTCATTAAATACAATAAGGCAAATCTCTGCTTTGGACCCAAAATGGCCCCTGTGTTGTACTTTGGACATCCCTGTTCCAAAGCCTGCCAGGATGCATTTGTGAGGTTACAAATCTGCGTTTATACGAAAAAGTCTGCCTTGCAATGTTACAACATTGGTAGCCCACACCAGGAATCGATTGAGGGCAGGCCCATAGAGGGACTAAAGGGTCGTTGGTGAGGATCAACTGGAGGTTTCACCTTCGCTGTCACTGCTGTCAACGAGAAGTGGCGAGAACATTCAAGAGCCGTCTCTGAACATTTACTCGCCTGATCGTTGACAATTGTCCAGAAGTAACACAAGTGTGTACTAGCGAGAGATTCAAGCTTTTAAAAAGGAGGGAGAAAGGGGTTTTCCCGGGAGACTGCCACGGTAAACTTGTGCTAAGCTGAGATCACAGAGGGCGGATGAGCCGGTGCTGACTGGCGTCTCTTTTATATTTTTTCACTTGGTGGTCGATACGCAACATGCTGTGCTTCCCGACGGTTCTCCATTGATAGAATTGAGGATAGCCACACTGTGCTCTCCAGGCACAACATTTCAAATAATCACTCTTTAAGTGGTAAAAATGTTTTCATTTTACGCATTAAGCATTCTAACCTCTAAGCGTGATGGTAGATTTTGTCATTTAAAACTCCAGACACATCTTACGACGTCACTAATTGAGTGCTTTGTGTGACTGTCTCGGGTTGCGTCACCACGCCGGAGGAAATATACTGCATCATTTAACAAACTGTCTAGCGGCCGGTTGCAACATCATACTGCCGTATCCTAGCAACCGGCTGGAAGGAGCACACACTCAGTAAAAAGCTTCACTTCCAGCTGGTGTGTGTGCGTGCGTGTGTGCGTGTGTGTGTGTGTGTGTGTGTATTAGCTCGACGGTATAATGGATGAATGTAGAAACGAGCGAGCCGGCTGAGTCCTGCGGGAACGATCAATATCTGCTCTACGTTTATCTCTAATCACCGCAGCGCAAGTTCTCTCTTTCTCCTTTTGACTTTCTTAACTCTGCCCATTTCTGTTTTTTTGACATTGTTTTTTCCCCCTTCTCCTTGCACATCATACACTTCAGCGCTGATAGTTCCATTAGTTGCAGAGCCTTCCTGCACCTTGGAGTGCTGTGTTTAATCATTAGGAGCGGGTCAGCAAACTCCCTGGAAAAATTCACTTGCAATTCGGAGCAAGATTTGTCGCTGTGCTGTCTTGCCTCATTCCACCAGTGCACACAGGATGAATCTTTACATACACTTGCACAATCTAGTGAGTTGCCATGCAAGAATATTAGGGTCACAATGAAATGATTAAAAAACGATCCGTAAATAAAGTCAGGATATAGTTATCTCCCCTTGATCTAAATCACCCCCACAGTATAACTGAAATACCCTCAAGGCATATTTTCAAAACATTTAATGCCTAAACTTTATTAATGCCTTTAAACACACTTTTAAACAATATAAACACATGTAAATATTGAGAGAGAGCAAGAGCAATGGATTACTATTGCACAGAATGATAAATATTGTCCAGTGTAATAGTGTAGATCCCTGTTTGTTCTTCGATCTCATTTGTCCCAAACTGACAAACTCAGTAATCATTGCCCAAAGATGAAAGTTATAAAATGAACCTACAGTCATTGCTTTCTGTTGACGTAAAAAGCAGAATTTAAGAGGATTTTACAGTCAATCATTTTCAAGAAAATACAGGCTGTGCTGAAATATACAGTACTTCCCTTTTTTTTTTCTTATTCCTTCAGATTAACATGGTCTCTCTAAATAGGTGTGCTCCCTTCTAGTGGTCAACAGTAGATTAAATTGTACAATAAAATGTGAAGGCGTACAATAAATGTATTATGAATAAAGTCATGATACATAAGCAGACTAAAGTTGTAATACTGTATTATGAAAATAAAGTTGTAATATTAGAATAAAGTTGCTAATTTGCCCAAAATAAAAAAGATATTAATAATATATTCATTCATTCATTCATTCTTACTTTACTTTATATGCTTATGATGTAAACTGTCCATCCAGTCACAGACAATGGTGGTATGTTCAAACCTATCACTTGCCCCCCCCACCAAGAGGAATGCGTAATGACTATGTGAGTCATAATATGTCTTTTGTCCTTTCCTGTCCTTTGTCGCATTTCCATGAGGAGTGCTCGGCCTCCCCGCGACGTTGACCATTCTTGTTTTACGAACGCACGTGTGCTAATTTATACCGCGTCTTTCTTCCCGGCAGTGCTAAGCATCGGAGAAGGAGGCTTTTGGGAAGGCAACGTCAAAGGGAGGACGGGATGGTTTCCTGCCGACTGCGTGGAAGAAGTTCAGATGAGGCAGTTTGACCCTCGGCTAGGTAAGGCACACCTACGAATACTCAATTGTGAATACATTAAAGGTGCACAATTAGTCTTTGTTTCACACTATCAGTATCAGTACTTCTATTTACTAAGTACATGCAGTGAAGGCATTTACCACCTTTGCTAATGGTAAGGATGAAAAGTAGTCATAGTATCTGAGTAGCAATTTCCGCAGTAAAAGTGATTTTTCAGAGGGAGGATTGCCGTTTCCCCTGTTGTTGGGTGTCGAGCGATGAGAAAAGGGCAGAATCCCTAAATACTCAATTTAAATGCATTGTTAGTTGGGAAAGGATTTGAAGGCGGCGAAGGCAGAAGGAAAAAGAAAGTAGGGCGGAAAAGCAGAAAGCAGCGAGATGTATAGTGGTGACAACTCTACAGGACAGCAAAGAGATTTTAGCCAAGCATCGCTTTCTACAGCGGGAGGTGGGAACTTTTTTTTCCCACTCACTCACTCATCAGTGTATATGACGTTGTATTTGACTTCACATTCAGAATCTTTCAATGTGTTCAGACTTGTGATTTCCCCCATGAATGCTTTGTAATCCTTTTTTTTTCCTTTGGAGTACTACACAGTGACATTCCAAAGGTGTAAACATTAGTGAAATTGATGCCAATTTTGACATAAATGAAACTGATATTCCTAAAGACGTTGTAAATACTTTGCACGGTCGAGTCTCATTTATTATGAGCTTTCTGTTCAACAGAACAACAGAGATGAAAGTATTGAAGTAACAGTTACACATATTTAACAGTTTAAATGTACGCTTATTTTCCTTTTGTTTTATATGTCAGCGATTTGCGTCTCATCTTTTCGTTGCTTCACAGGGCTTTCATGCATGAAGAGGTATTGTCTGCCATTACTTGACAGTGAGAGTCTGTATATTACAGATTTTCACCTGATTAATTTGAATTGATTGTATGATTAAATACTTCCATAACCTTACTCTATGCCATTTTAGTATTAGTGCAGGGTGCAGTACCAAATGATAGAAATGGAATGTCGGTGTAATCTTTTTACTGAATATCAGGCTAATTTGTGAGGAACACTGGGGCGTGGATAAATTAATCTCTTCCCCCGACTTGTCAACTTCAGTCTACACGCACACGCACGCACACATACACACACACACGCACACACACACGCACGCACGCACACGGCTTTTGTTTACCCGAAGCTAAGCATTGAGGCGTGATTGACAGCGAGGCCAATACATCTGAGATTAGTGAAGCATGCAAGACGGCACCATCTACAATTGAGTTGCAGCCGTGTTCGTGCCTTTTTTCCCCCCCTTTTCCCTCTCTGCCCTCTTATCAGTCATCCCTCTGAGGGCTCCATCACTCTACTCTCAAAATGGACCCTGGAAAGTCCAAAAAAAAAGTAAAGATTGCCTCGGCGCAAGGTGGCAGCTGCTGGTGAATCGGCGGCCGTTTATCTTGACGCAGGTGAAAAATGATGGTCACAACGTTGCAGGGAGAAAAAGGACAAAAGAAGGTGTGATGGAGCTGATGAGGAACATGAGGCTGCAAAGCAAAAGCTATTGGTTGAAGTCATTAGGAATGATGCAGGGCTGAGATTGTTTTGAGTAACATGTCGTCTTTCTGGAAATCTCAGGACCCTTGTGGTTAGGATAATACCTTATTGATCCCAGGAAATATGGATCATTGCTCTTGGGCAATGGGAGCTATTTTCTAATTTTATTATTGGGTAACTGATTGGTGCCAAAAGTAAGTCATCTCGGGGGGCGGGGCTAAGCAAAGATGAAGTTAACTTTATTTGGGTAATTTGTTAGATAGGCGCAGCTAGAAATGGGCATTTGCGCCATTGTGGGCGTGAGCAATTCAAATTGGCCCCCCTCATTCCCAACACAAGAGATGCTTGGTCTACATAGCAAAAGCCTAACAGACTCACTGGAGTTGGTCCAGGATATCGTCCACTTAACTATAGTTGGTACCAATTTACTGGTAGTAGTACCACGCATTCACTCACTGATTGTTAGGATTCCTGATGATTACCGTAATATTCGGACTATAAGTCGCGGTTTTTTTTCATGGTTTGGGGGGGGCGACTTATACTCAGGAGCGACTTATATATGTTTTTTTTCACAATTGTTTACTTGATCATTAACACATCACTTACTTACAAGTATAGTTGACCACTTCACATGTTAGTTTTAGTATAATTGATCACTTCACATGCTTTGATATCTTTATCTTGAACATATTCAAAACATGAAAAATAGAGAGAAATGTCCTCTTTCACCAGGATGACATAAAGGACAAGAAATTTGATCGATGGATTTAATGATTTGAAGTGACACAAATGGTTTGATAATATTGTTGTTTATGTAATAGTTATTTAAAATATACTTTACATATCGTTGTATGGGCCTGTGGAATAATTTGAACTGCGGCGCGACACACGGCATTGTTGACAAAGGACGATCGATGGATTTAATGAATTGGAGTGACACAGATGGTTTTATAAACATGTCATTTATGTAATAGTTTTTTTTTAAAGAACTGAATGTTACGTCAGGCCCGTTCTCAGCTCCTCGTTTGTGTTTGTCACGTTAGCATACCGTATCGTTTAGCCTGTTGTTGCTCGTTCATGTCTGTTCTTGGTGTTGGATTTTGTCGAATAAATTGGCCCCCAAAATGCGACTTATACTCCGGAGCGACTTATATATGTTTTTTTCACATTTTTGGGCATTTTATGGCTGATGCGACTTAGTATACTCCGGTGCGACTTATAGTCCGAAAATTACGGTAATAAAAATAGACCAATATAGACCATCTAAGTATTTCACTTTTCTTCTTGTGGGTCTGTACTGATTAGATTAGTTGTAAAAGTAAATTCATACAGTGAAAAACTTCACCTAATGGATTCCCCTCGACAAGAACATCTTCATTAAGAGCACAAAGAAAAGGATAGCCACCAATTAGCCACAGGAAAAAAATGTCTATAGGTGAATAAGTGGACAGTGTTGTGGAGGATTAGTCTGCTTTAAATTACACTGATCTTAAATGGTAGTAAGTGGCCATACCCTCAATACATGCATTCCATCTCACTCTCTTTCTGTCACACACAAACACACGCACACACATGCACTCACGTATGAGGCTGTTTACATGTGCTAATGGAGGAGATAATGATGTGAGCCCTTCTTTGCCTTTCTAATGACATTACTCAAGGACCGCGAGATGCTAATTTTCACCAATAACTCTCTTGTTAATCCCATGTCTGCAATTGATTGGGATTTTACCCACCCTAAAACGTGCCCCTCATCCCAATGTCAGCCAGAGGTGGCAAAAGCACTCAGTACCTAAGTGGAAAATAGATACTTGAATAAATAAATGTGTATGCAAAAAAAAAGACCAACAACACCTGTGGCCTTTTAAAGGCACTTATTTCTCCGTGATGGAAAAAGCTATATGGTCGATTGGGCGCTGGTTTCGTTTTAAGAGGCACCCGCTTCTCATTGACCGGCGTGCTCTTGACTGACTCACAGCTGCATGAATCAGCTCTGTCGTTCCCAGTCGGTGCTATTTTTAGTGCAGCCATTAAGAAGTTTGGAAATGTGTCTGCACACCCTCGGAATGCTTAAACACCGCGTGGCTGCGGCAGTGTGGATGGAGGGAGAGAGACAGAGAGCGATGATGCAATGCACTCGTGGGGGAACACCTGCTGAAAACATTCGCCGGCCATAAAGTTAGATACGCGGAAGTTGTGATTCGGTTGAGAATGTATTATCAAAACTTTGATATGTTGCCATATTTGACTCAGGTATAGAGGTTTTAAGGGGTGAGGTTTAGGTTTAATAGTAAAAAAAAACAACAAAAAAAACGTTATTCGGGCACATCTACTATCTGTAAAGTTTAGGGCAGAATGGCCATTAATTAAATGAAAGAATTTAAGGCAACTACACAAATTTGCTTAACATAATATAGCATTTATTATTATAAGATTAGAATCACTGTAATCATAATTTCCGTTCTATACATAAAGCATCACAAAAATATTGACATTTTGGGACTCATTTGCAATATTCTTTTTATTCTTTAATTATGTAAACATGTTTCTCAGGAATTACGTTATGAACAGCATCTGCATATATGCAGTGTTCTGCAGAAATAACTGTTATTATATGTATTAGACTCATGCTGTAATTTTATTATTATTACTATTATGTGCAAAGAGCATATCACCGTATTAAACGGAGTGCTGTTAAACTCTTAAAAAAAAAAAGCATTTAAACTTTAATATGTTAAATGAACACTGAAAAGGTGTGTGTCATTCTTGCCTTCCCCTCTCTATTCATTTACCTCTCTTGTCATGTTATCAGACAAGTCCAGTCTTTGCCCTTCACACTTAAAATGTCATGTTAACACATCGGACATTAAGGGCTTTTGTGTGTGCACACCCTCAGTATGCCTGTCACCATTCGTATCCCCTTTCTGCCGCTTCTTGCAGAGACACCAAATATCTGTTTGCTGTCCCTTCAAAAAGACATGCGCATGAAACTTGCATTCAACTGCAAATTTTGGTTGCAAAAGCAACTGGTGGCAGTGAAAATGGTGAAACACACTACACTGATGGTCTGTATGGTGTGTAGAGTCAGCACACACATTAGCGTAGCCAACTAATCCATCTTATTATTAGAAAAGGGTGCCAGGCGCAGACTGTAAAGCACAGTTTGGAAGACGCGTCTGGTATTAAAGTTCAGCTGAGTCGGCAATATCGGACGGGCAGCTCAAGAAGCGCCCCCTTTTCCAAGTCTGTGTGTGCATGTAAGTGGCTGCGAGCATTTCTGTATCAGTATGTACGTGTGTCGAATACAAAATGCTTTTCATCAGAAGTCAGTCAGGTGCAATGCGAGGCATCTCTAACGCGAGCCACATCACATGGACGGTGGCGGCATGATGGCAGGAATGAATCACCGCCAAGCTGTTCCGCTAAAGAAGAAGACGTATCGCGTTTGACAAGGGAGCCTGATTGGAGGACAGCAGGTCACTTGCACGTGAACGCACTTGTCTTCTAGGTATACGCCAGCGTGCGAGTGCCATAGCACGCCTCACTGTAAATCGCCTTCATTGCTGTCCTTCATACTTTTTTCATATACTTCATACATTCAATGCCCGAAGCTTGACGTCTGCCAAATTGGCAAACACGCTAGCCTCAAAAAAATCACTGTGTTCATCATAACACAGAGTATTGCCAAATCGAAATGTCCCATGATATGTAATAAAGAGCTTTCCAATTAATTATTTTTCATTTTCGTTGCTCACCGGAATTGAATAGCCGCCCGCCAAGAGTCTCCTCAGTCTGGGCTCAGCCATGCCTTCTGTTTCTGCAATCTCAGATTGGTTAGTTTTAGTCACAAATTCATTACATTTAGTAAATGGATGGATACATGAATTAAATTGATTCATTGATTAAACATTACATTCAAGGCATATCATGAGGGCAGAGAGGGCAGATTTTCCCCCTGAAATATTTCAATAATATTCTATATTACTGGAAAGTCCACTTTTCAGTTTTCAGCTGTCATCTGGCGGTTTTCACTACAGAAAAAAAAATCACCCCAGCGAAAAGAAAGTCACTCATAAATCAAGTTACTACTGTATCTACAAATATTTCTATTTCAATCAATTTTGTATCATGATTTTAAAGTGACTTCAAAGTTGTTTTTATTACTGTCAAATATCAAAAATGGGTCAAACTTGGTGTTAGTCAGCGGGCTTCGCAGCGTTCGGCAAGCTTGGACAAAACCCTCTTGTTGTTGTGAGTGCATTTGCACTGAATTATTCAAGACTCCTTCCACTTTGACAAGAGCCGAGGTATTTTCACTCCATGACGACACTCGAGTGGTAACGAGGAACTCTCCAAAGGCTCTTCAAGCCAACCCACCAAAATCTGAATGAGCAAGAAAGGGAGAGAGGGAGAGAGAGAGAGAGAAAATGGAAATGGAAAGCAGTTGTTTGCTGGAGGCGGAAAGAGTCTGACACACTCTCGGGTGTTCGTGAAGGAAAAATGTGGGGAAGGCGAGCGTGGAAGGCCGGCATCTCGCAAGGTTCATCTCATGGGACCAACCCCTGCGACAAAAAATGTACTGCTGGTGTCCGAGCTGCCAGTGGTGTGTAGCAGGATGGACTGGGTGATGACGATGGTGAAGGCGGAGCAAGCCGGCATGTTATGGCGTGATTTTTATTGGGGTAAGTCCAGTGGTGGGACGTAACCAAGAACAAATATATTGTTAGTAAGTCGATTTTTTGCTAGTCACTCGTTGTCACTAGCTTCTGGCAAATTGATGGCCTGGTGCTGAGTTCATGGAGCAGGTTGCCTAATGACTAAATTTTCAACTGTTTGAATCTTGACTGTTTTAATTTGCTATTGCTGCTGGTCTTGCTAGTACTACCAGGCAGACCGGTACAAAACCATATGCGTAACCCCAAACAAAACAAGTGTTTCTCATCGTTTTCAGTTCCTGACATCTACTGCTAACAAACATTATGACAAGGTTTCTATTTTTACAACACCAAATCCTTGTGTGTGTGGTCCAAAAAGGACTTTGTCCAAATCACGACATCTATTTTTTACGGGAAGGAACCAACCTAAACCAACAAGCTATTTTGTCATTTAGTTGTCAGGACTGTTTGACAGGAAGCCTCTCTTCTCTCTCAATGAGATGTGTCTGACTGGTAGACAACACCTCACCTCCACCTTCACTCTTTACCCTGAAAACTGTGACTAAAAGTGATGTGCACTTTGGAGGATTTCTGCTGACTTTCTCCACTTGCTGTCCCTTCTCTCACCCTCTACTATTGTCAGCAGGCTAACTTTATCCTGAACTAAGCAGGACTTTTGGTTCAAAGAATCTTCTTGTCAACAATTTAGGGTTAGACGAACAAATTGGTTTCAAAGGGATTTGTTTTGAGGAAGTGGGGGGGCAGACTGATTTTTTTACATCTAAATCAATTTGAGAAACCCCACACATGACAACGAAAAAAAAAAAGTGTCTTTTCCTACTACTCTTTTTGATATCTTCACACCCACAATCATTGGTCTCCTCCCCTAACCGGAGTCTCTCATTGAACCATGACTGACCTGTGAGAGACAGCAAGGATTTACCCTTGCAATTGTTAAACTGGTTTAGCATTTGTGATTGTTGGCTATAACTATATTCTGAGTAGATAGGGCGAGAAAAAAAACTCTCATAACACACCCCACTCTACCAGACAACCAAATAGGATAATGTTCTCGAGGCATCTGACTAGCATGTCTTTCCTGACTTTGGTCAGAAAGAAGGCAGATTTCTCAAATCGGACCTGATTATCAGCATGTTTGTCCACTGCTTGAGGGCCTAATTCACCTAGTTTAGGAGGTTAACATTCCCAGCATGAGCGGGGAAAATCAAATGAGTCAGGGTGTGGGAGGAAAGTCAATGACTCGATAAGTGTGCAATTGTGCGTGTGTGTATGTTTGTCTGCAGCTCTTATCTATCGGCGGCAAGACAGTGTAGGTTAATTCCCATTTCAGCAAGGTTCAGAGAATGGCTGTGTGGATGTGTGCATGTGTGCTGTGTTTGACCTTCAGACAAGGGCACCAAAGATGTTGGTGTGTCCAGGAGCGCATCTTCCATAAGAGTTGCCCGTTGCTGTAACGCTTGCAAAACGACCCCTTGGGTGCCTTGCAATGACTTTTGTGCTAAACAGGCCACGTTGTGGTGTGTTGTCATCCTGCTTGCTGAAACATCATCAACTGTAGCACAGATAACAGGGCTAAGTTTGATCTGTTTGTGTATTATTTGACAGGCTTATTATCAAACACCTTTTCTGCCTGCCTTCTGTCCCAGTTGATTTTTATTCAGCCATCCTTACCTGCTTCCAGCTGTGGTTTAAAACTGCTTTTCTGCTTGGCTTTCTTATCTTCAACCTTCAACATGATAAACTACTTCCCTTTCTGACCACCTACTTTCTTTCCTTCCTTCCTTCCTTCTTTCCTTCTTTCCTTCTTTCCTTCTTTCCTTCGTTCCTTCTTTCCTTCTTTCCTTCTTTCCTTCTTTCCTTCTTTCCTTCTTTCCTTCTTTCCTTCTTTCCTTCTTTCCTTCCTTCCTTCCTTCCTTCCTTCATTCATTCATTCATTCATTCATTCATTCATTCATTCATTCATTCATTCATTCATTCATTCATTCATTCTTCAATCCTTCCTTCCTATTTTGCATCCTTACTTCCTTTTCTCAGAACTACTTTCCTGCCTTCCTTTCTTTGGTACCAGTTCAGTATTGCATTAAAATCAACATTTTGTTCTTAATTTCTTTGCTAATATTCACAGTGCCTGTAAACATTCGTTTCAAAAGTGCATATACTATAGTTTTGCTCGACCCTGGTGACTGTACTTAGTGTGAGCGAAAGGTCTTTTTAATATAAAGCTCGTCTATCTTCACACATCAAACAGACGTTAAAGCAGTTGCTAAGTGTATACCATATTCTCTGAGGGGTTAAACTGGAAATACAAGTGACAGCCGACACAAGAATAAATATTCTAAATGCTACACTACAGTGACCGGGAGGTGACGGATGATGTGTCAGACTTGAGTGCAAAATGGAAACATTTGTTGGCATGGGCAGGTTATATTTTGTCTCACATACATCCACACGTACGTGCGCACACTCAAGCACGCTTGCACACTAACACACACACACACGCGCACACACACACACACACAGAGAATCAAATAGACAGAGTAATGTGAACCAAAATCCATTCGCATAGTAGAAAACAAGCCAGATGATATGAAAATGAATTGGAAAATAAATATGGTTTTGTAAAATATTCAAAGCATGTTCGTCAGTCACTTCAATTATGTAGAGTTTGAAAATTAATACTATAAAAATCGTTAGCTAATAATGTAGTAGTGATGCAAATATGATCAATTCCAATTGGATTGAAATGTTTGAAAAACCATAGTTCTAGAAAAAAAAATGAACTTAACAAATATACTGTACTACTTCTGAAAAAGTGGGTGGTTTAACATTTAATTCTTTCACACTTGGCTGTATTGAAAATTCTTTTGACTGGGCAAGCCATGCAATAAGTAAAAATTGAACATGTCATACAAATGTAGAAAGCAACTAACGTTAAAGATGAAAATAATCAAAACCAATATTCTGATGCTGTGAAAGTTTTTTTTCATTGTTATATGGATTGCCAACTCTATGGAAATATTAGCGTATCAAAATCATGAATGACAGCAACATATCATCTTTGGTAACAGTCGAGCTGTTGTTTTAAGGAGTAGGATTAACATTTTAACATATCATCCAAGTCTAAGGTAGACCATTCATGACAATGAAAATCCTTGTATCATTGTGGTGGTGTTTTGTTTTGCAGAGACTCGAGAGGACCGCACCAAAAGACTGTTCAGACACTACACTGTGGGATCCTATGACAACTTCACCTCATACAGGTACAGCCTTGCTCACGTGTGCTAAGATTTAATTCGTTTAGACCGGGTCAGTGCCGCTGGAAAGAAAAATCTGTTGTGGAATTGGCTGCCACCTAAAGGCAACAAGCCGCCACAGCTCTGGTGGAATTTGGACTCTCTCGGTGCCCCACAACAGTACACTGGATCTGAAGCAGTGTTGAGTTGATTTGCTTTAATTTATTAAGCCTCCTCTAATGTTCTTTGTCAAATTGCCCTACTTTAAAGTCATAAAAACAAAAATACAGATTTTTTTTTCTGAACGTTGTATCCAAATTTGTTGTGGCGGTATATAAAGGCAATGTCATTAGAATGCAAATATATGTGGGCATAACTTTCTATGAATTTGTCCAAGCTGTCATCGCTTGAGCTGCCAATATTACAAAAATTTCATTTTGTATTCATTGCTTTTGGCTTGCAGGTAATTTCAATGGCAAAGCGACAGTTTTAATATGACTCTGCCACACGGACATTGTTTCGATAGCTTTCCCTGCCTTTCTATGAAATGTCAGCTTTTCATTTATTTCTTCCCTGCTTTTTGAGTTTCTAAATGTCATTTGTGTCGCCGGAGCTCCGGGTTTCATGGACTTGCATGGTACACTTGACAGTCGACAACCATACGCATCCAATATGTAAACGTGGCCGTTGTCAAGGTCCAGAAAGTGTGACACTGAAATCTAAATTAGATGTTAGGGACCAAATGAAGCACATCCTAAAGGGCAGATGTAGATTTGTTTTTCCTGGTACACTGGAGTTGAACATTTCTACTAAATTAAATGAGGTTAGTGACAGTTAATTTAATTTAATCGTATTCAACCAAAAATTGTCATAAGCAGACATCCCAGCAAAACTGAAAAGGTTCACATCTCAACAGTTTTATTTTCTTTCATTTTAAAATGAATTCTGAAATAAGCATTTTATGTTTGTAATACAAACTATAAAGTACTAGAATTAGATGAAAAATAATTTCGTTTTTATGGCTAATACTAAAACTAATTTTTAAAACTCAACTTAACTAAAGTAAAACATTTTTAGAAAAAAAATATTCTAACAGACCCGCTCTAAAAAATAATTAAAACAAACTATAAAAAAAAGTCACAATTGAAATAAAAGCTAATTATTAAAAAAAAAAAAAACTCTTAACCCCGCAAAGCTTCAGCATTTTGAGCCAACTGAAGATTTACAGCCAACATTTAAAAATATGTGCTCGAAATCTGAACTTTCTATGCCCTACCCTGTCCTCAACAACTGGACGGGGTCTGGAATGGTTAATAGAATCTGGCTTACCTGGGTTTGATCACGTGACATTTGCAAATTGTGACATTGATTTCTGTTGACAGCAGCGGGGCGTGCTGCATAAAATGTCAGCCAGTCGTGAAGGGTGGAATACGGGTCACTTAATCATCTTAATAAATAATCCACGAATGAAATATAATTCAGAATGCTATGTTCAGACCACTGCGAGTACGGCAGAACTTCTTATTGCAACGACAAATTTTTACTCCACTTGTGCTTTAAGTCTGCATTTCTCCATCAAATGTCAACAACTGGAATGAGAGCGATGAATTTACGCTTTCATTAGCATCATGTCTCTAGTGTGTGTCACTTCAGAGGCAGAAGATTGATCCATTCTTAAGATGCTTCTGAGCTGCTCGTGTGTGTGCGCGCATGTGTGTGTGTGTGCATGAAAATAGGAACCCTCTTTTTCCAGAATCATACTGATTTTTCTCATCCATTCTCTCCCCAGTGATTACATCATAGAGGAGAAGAATGCCGTCTTACAGAAGAGAGAAAATGAAGGCTTTGGGTTTGTCCTGCGTGGAGCAAAAGGTGAGCATTATTCTTATCATTTTTGACTTTAGAGTTATTTCCTGGCCAGGACATAGGGTGGTGTGGTGGCCCTGCGGTTAACGCGTCTGCCTCTTAGTTCTCAGGCTGTGACTTTGAATCCAGACTCTGACTTTCCTGCATGGTTTGCATTTTGGTCGAAACACCACACAAGCACTGTGCCATCCTGCAAAAGCCACACATGAGAGTTTTGAAGAACCTTTTCACTATTCGACTGTGCTACCAATGAATCTATCATATGAGTCAGTAGCAGCTTTGGTCAACATGTTGGTGTATTCAGATGCACTCTGTGTGTGTGCGTGTGTGTGTGTCCGCTGCCAACTCGCTGTGCCATCTGCTGCTCACACATGGCACTCCAATTTAGAAGACACTGCTCCTCTTGCTTTTTCTTATGTTTACTCGCCTCCTCCCTCGCTCCTTCTTTTCATCTTGCTTGACAACCTTTCCATCCATCATTGTCTCAACCTTTTCCACCAGTATAGTGAGAGTAGCTAATTATTTTTTTTAGTGTGATTATCTTTTACTCTTTTAGCGCATGTTCCCCCAGCCGACCCCACCCAATCCCCATTTTGGGAGGGGTGGTGGGAGTGTCAGGGTGGTGCGCTTACCTTGGCAGGAGCCTACTTTTATTTGTCACTGTTACCACCGTTACTTGCTCACTACCTCTGGAGCTGTATTTTACTGTCCATTGAAAGACACAGGCACCCACACGCACGCACGCACACACACACACACACGCACGTACAAACAAAAGTCGTCTAAATTTGCACAGGTAAAGTAGATTGGAGATACAAGGCAATAATGACTTAGTAGGTCAAACGTGTAATTTCAATTCCACATTTCATTTTCATGGACTGAACATCGGGAAGTGTTCCAAAATTGCAGTTTTTAAGAAGTACTCAAGTCAATAATTATCTCAAAAGATTGGAAATCATTTGCTCTTTGTTGTTTTAGTATTATATAGTTATGCTAGACCCCGAAATACTGACCGCTAATTGGTCTATTGCAGTACGTTCAAGTAGCGTAATTAGGCACACCTATCAAAATTATTCATATCTGTGGTAATTATGTCATGAGTGGCGTAGCGTAATGGTCGATATCACTGGAAAGCTGAAAACATTCCTTTTTCGATTATGCCAGAAGCTTAGCAATGGGACCACTAAATCCTCTTATTTACTGGCTTAGCCGAGACCCCCATCGAAGAGTTCACGCCGACCCCAGCGTTCCCCGCTTTGCAATATCTGGAGTCTGTCGACATGGAGGGGGTGGCTTGGAAGGCTGGACTGAAGACGGGAGACTTTCTAATCGAGGTAATTGCGCTCACACACACAAAATTTACACCTTGACTAAAAAAAAAAAAACGGTCACATTTTGACTCCTGTGTGAAAAGTAGAAACTCAATGGAAATGCCCTTGGTCCACGCAAGGCTCCTCTTCAAAAAATAAATAGAGAAATGGTAAAGTTAAAACATCATTTAAAAAAATATAAAGACCTTTTTGACTTTTTGGGGTTAATTTTCAGTAGACATTGTGCTGCTATTTGTGCTGTGGTCGCCATGGCCTCCAAGTTCAAGTTTCTATGGATTCCCGCTAATCTTCTTCAGCAAATTGACTTCAAATCCTTCCTGGGGGTTCAAAAGGAGGTCGTATGATTCGTACTTGAGGTGCAACAAAGATTTGGGATTTAAAAGGTGCAAGTGGATCAAATAGAACCAAATTGAATTTTTATGTTGGGATATGGATGGACTTGTTGGAGCGATATAGTATATGACGGAAATGCCAACTTTACAGTAAGTTGAGGCACTCACTCGTCAGTCAAGCTCCCACTGTCTCTTGATTCATCTTGTACATTAAAGACAGCAACTTTAAATTTTTCCACCACCCGTTAGGTGAACGGCGTGAACGTGGTGAAGGTCGGCCACAAGCAGGTGGTGTCGTTGATCCGGCAAGGAGGGAACCGGCTGTTGATGAAGGTGGTCTCTGTCACCCGTAAGCCAGAGTCGGAGGAAGTTGTCCGCAAGAAAGGTAAACGCCGCCAAATATTGGGAGAGGAAACACAAATCACTTGACATTTGTGGGAGATGATTTTGAAAAGTTCTGTGTAGTTGCGCGCACCTCAGTTTTCCTCCAAAGTCAGCTGCCATAAACTCTCCAAAATGGCCGATTGGGGGAGATGCTAATCCAGTGTTGTCATGGCGACTACACCACACGTTTGAAATTAAGCATTGCATTATAGCAACAGGCTCTCTCTCTTTCTGTCTCTCTCTCTCTTTCTCTCTCTCTCACTCACTCTCTCTCTCTCTCTCTCGCTCACTCACCTCCGTCTCCACTATGCTGCGGCATGAACACGACCCACACACATACAGAACCGTTGAAGACCAGGGCTGTGGATTTACAACAAGTGCCATATGAAGGATAAAAGGATTTGATGCTTCTTCAGTGAAGGACACGAATGTTTTGCACTGAGTTTTTGGGGAGACTGCAACACTGAGTGTTTGAAGAAGGATTACCAAACTTCTTCAAGGGAAGAGGAGTCATGTCTGGTGCATATTGTTCTTCTTAGCTGATTGTCCTCTCTCCATCTGTCAGCACAGACGACCTTTTGTCCTCCAAGGGGTTGTTTTCCTAAAGGTTTGCACAGAAAAAACTGGGATAAAGTCATTCACACCGGCAGATGTGAATGCTGATGGACTAACTGGGCGCACCCAGGATTGCTTCTGCAAATGGGCAAAATTGCCGAGCAGTTCATTTTGCATGAGCTGTGAGAGGTTGATGCGAATAGTTTAACATACGCAATGCGATCATCAGATTTTCTCCCAAAGTAGTTATTGTTATTTTGAGAGAGGGCAAGTTTTAAACAAAACATGTTTTTTTCTGTACTTGCACTTTCCTCGAAATTATTAGAGTCAAACGTCTCTATTCTATAACTCAGTTTTATGTTAGTTTAATTTTCCACACCAACTCTTCCAATTCCATAGCTGGAAACTTTGTTTTGTGCTTGCTGTGGTCTCACAAATTTCCCATGAAGAAAAAGAGTAGATCTACTAAAAGCTCAAGACAGTTGTAAATCAGGCCCCAAGTCAACAAGGACCCGCTTGTGTGCCCAAGCTGCTGTGTTGATGCGTTTCAAATAGCGGCCCACGTTTTCCCTCCATTCAATGTTATGTGCGGGAGCGACAGAGAAGGAACACCTCCCAACTAACCGAGCCTCGCGATGAAGAAGTCGGGCTCCCTGCTTAGCACTTCGTCCAAATCTGATCCGATCAAAACAAAGGCGACACCGGCATGGGCCGGCCGTCTGCGGGAAGCCCGGAGGGCACTGAGCCGCAAAGCCAAAGAGTTTTCATCACGGTCTTCAACACCATCATGGTCCGCCTCAACGCCATGCCTTTTCTCCACAGCACCTCCACCCCCCAAAAGAGCCCCCAGCACCACGCTCACGCTGCGCTCCAAGTCCATGACGGCCGAGCTGGAAGAATTGGGTGAGTGTTGGCGGTATTTGCCATGCCCTCTCCACGCTGGCATTCTCTATGGAAAGCTGTTTGAACATTTGTTTGATATGCTTCTTGTGCACCTTGAGGTCTTTAGTGGAGAGCAGTTGTGGAAAAAAAAGCAGTTCTACTAAGACACAGGATTTCACTAGAGCGCCCTAGTCGTTTTACTGTTCTGATGATTTGTCTTACTATATTCAAAGAGTGAAGTAGTCCGTGGATATCGTACAAATGCTCGAAAGGCTTTCCATACTGCTCCTTTTTCCACTTTCCTTTTTTCCACTAACTTTGACAATAGTTACTTCTCTCTTGGCATGTCCCTGTGCTTTTTTTTCTCTTATGCTGACGCTTTCATTGCCTACCAAGCTTCTGCTCGGAGGAGAAGAGGAGGTGAGATGCAGAGGTTTTATCACTTCTCTGGGCAGGGAAACATATTAACACTATAAGCGACTGTAACAACAGATGTTTAAATATTATTAGTGTGTTTAAATGTAGGACATTTTAAAATAAACCATTTGAATCATCCATTTCAAATGTACTGAACACAAAAGTTACATTGAAATTGTACCGTAATTTTCGGACTATAAGTCGCTCGGAGTACAAGTCGCACCAGCCATAAAATACCTAGAAATGTGAAAAAAATAACATATACTATAAGTCGCTCCGGAGTATAAGTCGCATTTTGGGGGGCAATTTATTCGACAAAATCCAACACCAAGAACAGACATGAACGAGCAACAACAGGCTAAACGATACGGTATGCTAACGTGACAAACACAAACGAGGAGCTGAGAACGGGCCTGACGTAACATTCAGTTATTTAAAAAAAACTATTACATAAATAACATGTTTATAAAACCATCTGTCGAGAGGATATGGCGCTTTAAAGTGTTAATTACTTTATTTGATTTTTTTTCTCTATTTTTCATGTTTTGAATATGTTCAAGATAAAGATATCAAAGCACGTGAAGTGATCAACTATACTAAAAATAACGTGAAGTGGTCAACTATACTTGTAAGTAAGTGATGTGTTAATGATCAAGTAAAAATTTGTGAAAAAAAACATATAAGTCGCTCCTGAGTATAAGTCGCCCCCCCACCCAAACTATGAAAGAAACGCGACTTATAGTCCGTAAATTACGGTACTTCAGGTTTCAACACAGAATCCGATAAAATTAAAGTGTTGTACTTAAAAAAGTGATTGAATATTTCCTATAACACAAGAGGGAGCTCATGTACCACATTTGGCAAATCACTGCATTAATATTTAAAATGTCTTTCGTCATAGATCATAATTTTTCATTATTCTCTACTATGTTTAGCAAATTTAAAAATATGGTGGCAGTGCCTCCTCGTGTGTCTCATTACTTTCTTACTTACTTTGTTCCGGCTCGTTTACCCTCTCAACAGAGCGACTCGACGAGATGCTGGCGTCGCAGGAGTCCATGTTGCGTTCTCAGCCTCCGGAGGCAGATTACAGAGCAGCCACCGTCAAACAGCGCCCCACCAGCAGAAGAATAACACCAGCAGAGATCAGTGTGAGTGCACATATTCAAAGATCAGTCCTTCGCTCGAAAAAACACATAACGATTCACATTTGAATGTTTTGTGGGGCGTCTGGCTGCAGTCACTGTTTGAGCGACAAGGGATGACGCTACATGGAGGTTTTCATCCAGCCATGGAGAGAGATCATATGGCACTACCTAAGGGTATGGCCAGGACCAAGTCATTTGGTAAACCAATCACTTATTCTGTTACTGCACTAGCCATTCGAGCACACATAAGGCTAAACTCACTATTGCGTAGTGCTAACCAGTAAAAATGAGCAAACAGATAGTGTCTAATTCACCAAGCTCGAGCAGATGGTGGCATGCTATGATGCCATGGAGAGAAATTGACCCCCCTCGATGCCAATGAGCTTCATTGAAAAACTAACACTAGGGCTAAAAGCCTCAAACAATACTGAGGGCGCTGACAATAGCTTGCAGGATATTAAGCATGAAATTCTGTGGTTTGGTTGGACGTTTTTGTTTTTAAATGTAATCCACAAATATAAATAGTATACTATTTATGGTAGACTCTTTAGTTTATTGTGTTAGGATAGACGGGAATACAGTTTTAATCTTCCAAGTATCACTATTTGCTGTGTGAGTCACTTAATTCATGTTTGAAGGGTTGAATTATTCAAACAAAGATTTTAAAGGCATTATTTAAAATAAAAAAAAATAAAATGTGTTAAAAGGATAAGCTGTTGACAGTGCAAGGTGACAGTTTCACACCTAACAGGATTAAAGTGTGAAGTAGCCGTAAACCTGCTGGGTCGTTTTAACAGAAGACCTGTTTTTCTGAGTTTACTGTAATCATCATCTTTAAATGTGGCGTGCCCTGCAGGTGCCACTGAAGAGGCTCGGCTATCTTCCCTGGAAGATGAGAACCACTTCCCCCGCAGTTCCTCCATGACAGACAGCCTCCGAGACCACCCGCAGCCTCATCCCATCCCACCTCCCCCACAAACAGCACCTCCTCCGCCTCCCTATTACCTGGACACGGGACCTCCCCCAGCTTTCTGCCCACCGCCGCCTCCGTCGCGGACTCAGAGTCAGGGTCACGAATCCGGGGGACACTCCAGCTTTAAGCCCTCCTCCCTGGACCTGCCCTACGAGGCTGCTCACCGGCAGGCCGCGCAGATGGAGAGACAAAAGAAAGCCCGTTCCATGATCATCCTGCAGGACTCTTCCCATTTACCCGTGGAGCCTACAGAAATCTTTCGACCTTCTGCTGCTACTCCACCCGAGCGAATAAAACGGAAGGGGCGGATTATTGACAACCCCTACGCCAATGTGGGCCAATTCAGTATTGGGCTATACACACCTACCAAGCCTCAGAGGAAAAAGAGCCCCCTGGTGAAGCAATTACAGGTAAGTGGTATTTCTATTTCTCTATGTGTTAAACTGATGACAAAGAGCCTCTCACTCGTTTTCCATAATAGTTCTCTTGCCAGACAGACTTCCATGCAGGCTTTGTGGTTTTAGTTCCCACTCAGAGATGATGTGATTCTGACTTGACAGTCTTTTTTTGTGTGTGCCTCGTGCAAAAATGTACGGTAATTATAACTGTAGCAAGGTGAGGTTGCAGCCATAGGAAAGGAACTCTTGTAATGTAAATAACTATGTAAATAAATATACTGTATATCTGTTATTCTAGGTAGAGGATGCACAAGAAAAAGGAAATTTGGTCTTAGCAGCTGCCCACTCCCGGGAGAGCTCACCCTCAGGACAACCCCCCCACGGCCACACGCGCACCAGCCGTGCAGACTACTACCAGCAGCAGCTGATGGCTGAGCGGGAGCGTTTACGGGCCCAGGGTGAGGCCATGTTTCAGGGTAAGGGCCCCTTTGCCGCCGCCATAGCCGGAGCAGTGAAAGACCGGGAACGTCGCCTGGAGGAACGGCGACGATCTACTGTCTTTCTCTCCGTCGGCACGATGGAGGGGGCATCCTCCTCCGGTACGGAGATCCCCTCTCTGCCTCAGTCTCATTCCATCGATGAGCGGATACTCACCAGAGAGCTTGGCCAGCTGCCACCTCCTGCCTTGGCCTTGAGCCCCTCACCTAGTGGGACCACCTTTATCCATCCACTGACAGGAAAGCCCCTGGACCCCAACTCCCCTCTGGCTCTTGCGCTGGCCGCAAGGGAGAGGGCGCTGACCTCCCAGAGCCAATCCCCAACTAGCAGCCCAGAGCCATGGACTAAACAGGAACGGGTGGGGCAGGGCATAATATTCCTTGACACTCAGACCAAAGAGTCCCCTCATGGAGAGGGGCCACCCACATCTTCTCCTTTTACATCTCAAAGCTCCAAGGGAGTAGGGTCTGGCCTTGGATCCACCCCAGCTGTTTTAGTCCCTCAGCCCACCAAACTCCCTTGGTCACCATCTATTGTACCGTTCCACCAGGAGATGGAGACCAGGATTGAGGAGAGGAAAGACGACAAGACGCTAGAAGATAAGAAGAGCATGTTGATCAGTATTATGGACACGTCGCAGCAGAAAACAGCAGGGTTGATTATGGTCCATGCGACCAGTAATGGCCAGGCTGGTGGCGAGGGTCCAGAGCTAGAACACACAAGTGTCCCGACATCCAAAGAGCCGAGCAAGACTTTAAGTCCAAGGACTAAGTCCCCGAGCCCCACAGTCCCTTTGCCCCAACTTCAAAGTCAGCGTGCTGCCAGTCCAGCTCTGGAGAAGGCTCTGGTTCAGGGAAGCTCGGAGGAGGACGCAGATCCGTACACGGTGACGTTGCCCCCCGCCATGCTGTCCTCCAGCGACGAGGAAACACGAGAGGAGCTGCGGAAAATTGGTTTTGTACCACCACCTGATGAGTTTGCGAACGGGCTACTGGCACAGGCTCAGGCAAAGGGTATTTTACTCTCCCCAACCAAACCTTCTATCCCTTCCCCCACTACCCCGCCAACACCCACTCCCCAAACACCCTCAACCCCGATCACCCCAACTGTAACCCTCACCCAGCCTCAGCCTCCACCCAGCGCTCCTCTCAGTGCGGCAGCTGTCTCAGGAAAACTCTCGGAGCACCCACCAGTGAGCGAGTCCGGCTCTGCAGCAGATTCGGGTGTGGAGGAGGCTGACACGCGCAGCTCCAGCGAGCGGGAGAGAGACCACCACCTCGAGACCACCAGCACTGTCTCCACAGTTTCCAGCATGTCCACGCTCTCCTCGGAAAGTGGCGAACCAGCCGACACACACACCACACACACTTCCTATGCCGACGGGCAGACTTTTGTGCTCGACAAGCCGCCAGTGCCTCCGAAGCCCCGACTCAAGTCCCACATAGGAGGCAGTAAAGGCCCCGTCACCTTCAGGGACCCTCTGCTGAAGCAGAGTTCTGACAGTGAGCTGCTATCCCAGCAACAGGCCGCAGCGCTGGCTGCGGTGCTTGCCGGAGGTGCCGGGCTGCCCCCCGGAGGCTCGGCCTCTGTGACCGGACTAGCACCCACAAAGCCGCGCTACCTCTTCCAGCGGCGGTCCAAGCTATGGGGGGACCCGGTGGAGCCTCGCGGACCAGGGGTGGGGCTCGGTATTGGGAGTTTGGGTAACCTCGGTGGGCTGGGACTAGGGCTAGGTGCCGATGAGGGGGCGAAACCCTCTGTAATGGGGGAGCTCAGTTCGCGACTTCAGCAGCTAAATAAAGACACACGGTCATTGGGGGAGGAACCACTTGGAGCATCACTCGATCCTGGGAGGAAGTCTCCTGTAGCAGGTGCCAGGTAAGAGTACGGTTAAACTCAAGGAAGCCATAGTCAAAAGCAGAGCACAATCACTCCTCAGTGAAACACAATGTTTGCCCTGTGTGAAGCTCAGAGGAGTTTTCCCAACAACTACTGTTGGTGTGTTTGAGTGTTGGGGGAATCACCCTATGCCTGAGAGTGCTTTTTATTTCTGCAGATGTGAGGACACTGGAGAGAGTAAATCCTAAGGTTGTAGAACACTAGGGTAAACTTTTTTTGTTTTTTAAATACTGTTTCCTAACCGGCTTGTCAACTAATCCTATTGAAGACTATTCCCTTATACACTTATAACTTCATTAGTTTCCTTTTGTTAAGTACTGTATTTCCTCACATAGCGGCCTCCTTTCTAACAGACGCCGTTCCTCGGTTAATTGCCAATTGTGTCATCCACAAACTAAAGTCTGTTCATGTTGTAACTGTTAGCTCAAGTTTGGGCGAAACGACAGCTGAACCATTTGTCGTTGTATCATGTTTTGTGGTTGCATATGACTGAAATTTTGTAATCAAGTAAAAATAGAGCGCAGTCGAGTAGTTACGCACCTCTGGCTGCTGTATGAGGAAATAAGGTACATTGGTTACCTTGTTTGCATCATTTGATTATGTCTTTTAACTAGTACTTTGTACTTTTTTTTCTAGCTTTAGTCAGCAACAATAGCACTCTTGTTTCTATAGTGACAGAAATGCGTTTTATAGCACATACAAGTTGGGTATAGTACTATGTCTGCTTGATGCAAACAAGGAAACTGGCCTTCAGGTGTGTGTGTGCATATCTGAGGGCTTCTCGTCAAACACACACACACACATGCACTCGCACGGCTAGACTGACCCGCAGGATCCCCTTCCTTTTCCCCACTTTCCCTATGCTCCACCCAAAGCCGTTGTTCAAATAATACATCAAGTGATACGTCAACAGCTCCGTGGGCTCGTCACTAATAAACGCAAGATAAGAGCAAAAGATGCCTTATCGCTGACACTCTTATCAGTAATACCCTCCAAGGATGTATCTTCAGATGTATTTGAACATGACTGAAATAATGGTGTGTCATGTCTCTGGTGAAAAGCCTTCTCACGGTCTTTGCATCGACTCACCAATCAAATTTTGACCTTGTCGAAATGGCACACAGTCGAGCGTCTATTTAATTAACTCGAGAGTTCCCCGGTGGTTATATCATTTCACCACCAACATGGAGTATCTGTGAATCGTTCAGATGCTGTCACATCATCATCTCATTTCAAAATCAAGGATGAACTCATTATTACTATAAATCTGTGAAGATTCTCAGACATCTAGCTCATGGTAATCTGAAAAAGTCGAACGGGACTCGGTTGTTAAAGATGTGTCACCTTTAATCCAAGAGACTTCTGAGGTTTGAAATCCTGTGTCAGGCAGGGAGCCTATTATGTCACTCGAGCGTCATAAACAGAAAAAACAAAAAAGCTGGTGATACTATACCGATTTGGGATCGATTGTTGCCTCGATTAAACTTTTGGAGAGAAAGGTAATTTATTTGTTGAAAGAACCATTGTTAAAGCTCCAAACAGCAGTAAAGCAATACAACTCACTCCCATTATATAGTTGATACTTTTTGGTGTCGTTATCACTATAAATTAAATTATTATTATTGTTTTTAGACACCTGTCCACACTTTTTCTTGTATTTTGGTAAAACTGGGTTAGACACTTTGATATGTGCGTTCAAGTCAAGCTAATTTGCGCAGCCCACAGGTTTTTGTGAATGGTGTAGAGAGCAAATATTACGCTGGAAGCAGCAGTGGAGAGGATCGGCTTGTGACAAAGACCATCATGCGCACCGTTACTTCCTCCTCACTGGCCGTGTGTCTGCCCTCTCCCACTCACACTCGCTCAACACACACATGCTTCCACATACCGTCCCGTGTCACGCCTCCACCCTGTGCTCCATGCTTTTGGGTGCTTGTCATCTTTCGATTCAGTTTGTCTGTCCCTGACTGTCCACGGTAACGGAAAAAATGCACTCAAGCAAAGTGAGTAGTTGTCCTGCTACAAATTGTCAAATCTACAAGTAAAATACATTCTCAAAAATCTTAGGACAATCTCTTATATTATTTTATACATTTCAGCTTGAATGCAACAAGAGTAAAAACATCTGTAAAAAAAGTAAGGGATACATGTTCGTTTTTTCCCCCGTGGGTGTATCTGTGTGGTTTTCTTGCAGTTGTTTGAAATTGTGAACCGTGTGCTCATTCCTCTCTCATGTGGCCCACAAGTCAGACTGACTGATGCTCGAGCCTACTCTGCTGTCATTGTCATGTTTCCCGAACGTACGCACACATCATACTAAAGAATCGAAAGTTAGATTATTAGATTTAAAAAATGATGAATGGGAAATTGTTATTTTACTGATACGTTCAGTGAACCAAACACTAAATTAGGTGTAAGAATAAAACTAATGAAAACATATTAAATGCATGTAAACTAAGTTGATTTTAAGCAAATGTATTATCTGATTTACATTTTAATTCATTTATTCTATACACTGAGTCAAATGTAAGAATACAAACATCAAATTGAATGGAATAATCAGGAATAACAGATTTCTTAATGCTCTGTGAGCTGGATTAAAGTCATAGTTGAATTCACCCAAACATAGCAAACACCTCACTTGTACATGCTTCTGTGACACACACACAACTCACAACACACACGTGTAGCATGTCAAAGACAGCAGGCGAAGGGCCCGAGGCCGTCAACACGTCTGCTTAGCGGGCCGCGTCCCATGCGAGTGATGCTAACATTCTCTCCCATTGCTCTCTCTTTGCTCGCCTTGCATGTTCCGCCACTGCTGCCCTGATCTGATTGGTGTAGAACTGACTGTGCGCCCAGGAGGGCAGGACCACTGTGTAAGTGCGCATGGAGCTCATCTCATGTCAATCCCCTTTGCCGTCTGAGCTTCTTCGTCTTTTTTTTTTTTTTTTTATGTCTTGGTTCAAGTACACCTCTTGTCGCAGTGTTTCCCAACCTCATTGAGCCAAAACACTTACTGTATTTCATGTGACAAAAATCACAGCACACCACTAAACAAAAATAGCCGAAAAGGCATATACACTGAAATAATGTGTGAAATCGGGGACGAATAAATAAATAATGATAATAATGATAAATAAATGTGTAACTGGACACCTGATGAACACACAGTGGTTGGGAATGACTGCCTTGAATCTCACCATATTGTTGCTGTCCAATGAAAGAGATGTATTCTCCAATCAATCATAGCCTACTTTTATTTTTGTTTCAAAGAGGAGATACATGATTTTCATCAGCGAGTAAGGCTTTGCAAACAACATGCATGCAAGAAACGACATCAACACATGTAGTATGTCCTCCCTGCTCCTCCCTGCCCGCAACAAACCAGACGAACGTTTTCTGTAACTGCAAATTATTCAACTCCAATCTTGCCATTTTCCACAATAGTTTGCAGCATAATAGTTGCTAATCAGTGGTAATGTAACATTAAGGGCAGATTTGAAAAAGGAGGTTTCCCTCTGCTGTAGATTTAATAGCTGGAGTGGGTGAATGGTAATTATCTCGAGTGACATGACACATTTAATTACATGCATTGCTATTCTACATTTCAGGAAAGGGGGAAATTTTGAAGAATTACGATTAGAAGAATTTCCAGATTTACCAGTTGTGAATTTAGAGTGAATCCATGCATCACAACTTCACTTGTACGTCCTTAAAATATTCACAAGACCTGTATTTCTTTTTTCACGGAGGGTAAAAAAATAGAGATAGTCTATTAGAGTCTTTGTTATGTTGATTCATCTTGGCTTTTCCGACAGTTTTGTTCCTACAGAATTTTTCACCTCACTCTTAAGTGGTGTGACAAACCTAGTGAGCAGTTTTTTCCGTCAGGTTAAAGCTCAAGACTGAACTCAATCGCTTTGAAGAATTGCTCTGATTTTGTGGCAGTTGTTGACCTCTACCTTTGCACTAACCTCAACTTCTGGCGCCAAGTTTAAGTTTGCACCAAGTGGTACAATTTGTTCTGATTGAGTGAAGCTCTTTCTGAGTTCTTCAAAAAACGGAGGATGAGGGTATTTGCAAGTAGTGAATCAAAAACAGACTCTATTTTGTCACACACATTTTACACATTTGGAGACTTCATCTGACTGAATAACTTGGGCATTTTTAAACATCGGTGAAGGTACAGGCCTTCAGCAGAGCTTTGCCATGGTCTCGCTCCATCGTGCATAAGCGTCACTGAAACCCCACTGAAGGAGTAACTGAGGTTAGGCTCATATATTTTTGGGGGTAAAAAAAAAAAAAAAAAAATGGAAATATCAAGACCGCTTGGTGGAAATTCAGCCTGTTTCCATTCTGACCTGACCTCAAGCCCCTCTGCTTTTATGTCTGCTTCTGCTCATCTCATTCAGACTTTTCAGCAGTCTAGGTGAACTCCACACCATTTCTCAGAGAAGCTATGGCACCACGTACACCATCCGCCCCGGCAGCCGCTATCCCGTCATGCGACGCACCCCCAGCCCGGGCTCCCCCGACCGGGGCGACCCCCTCGCACGCTTCTCGGGCTACTCGCCGACCACGCCCCCTCCGACCATCCTCAAATCATCCAGCCTCAGCCTACCGCAGGAGCCCAAGGAGGTTCGCTTCGTAATGCGGAGCTCCAGCGCCCGCTCTCGCTCCCGTTCGTCTTCACCGTCGCCCTCGCACTCGCCTGGTTTGGGCTCGCCGCTGCTGGCGCTCAGACCCTTCCACCAGAAGCCCCTGCACCTTTGGAACAAGTACGATGTGGGCGACTGGTTGGAGAGCATCAACCTGGGAGAGCACCGCGCCGGCTTCCAGGAGCACGAGATCGAGGGCTCCCACCTGCCGGCGCTAACCAAGGACGACTTCGCCGAGCTTGGCGTGACGCGAGTGGGCCACCGCATGAACATCGAGCGGGCGCTCAAGCAGCTGCTGGAGAGCTGACCCCAGCCCTGAGACCACACCCACAACGCCGGCTGAGTGGATGGAAAGGCAACAGCTCCTCTTTAAACGGGGCGGCGCCGATGTTTGGCGTCATGTGCCGAAAAGGAGGAGCCAGAAGCTTCATCCTCCACATCCCGGAGGAGATGACGTCTCCATGTTGTTGGGCTGTACCACACGTTAAGCCTTGTGTCATTTTCAATTGGCAATCAAAAATCAAAACTGAAAGAGTGACGGATTTGTTTTTTCATTTCACACATAAAATGCAAAAAAAATGGTGTTTTAATTGTTTGCTCAAATCAAAAATCTAAATGAACCAAAAGACTGAATTTGATTTGAATTTATTTATTTGTATTTAATCAGTCAGGTTTTTATTGCAAGTGTGGCAATGCCCTGCCACAATCATTACAGATAACCACAATCCTTCAACAAGTAATAAAATGGATACACATTCTGTAATTAAAGCAAGATTACTTGCAAATCAGGAAGAAAATTTCCCACAATATACAGTTGTGACAAAACTAACCAATTCAGGTTAAGATAAAAAAAAAAAGTAACAATTCACTCCTTGGTTTTGCTTAAATTATTTCACATATTTCTAATTTCATCCAATTTTTGCAGGGTATTTTTGCTTGATGGAATATGATTGTGATCAGGACTGATTGAAGAAGCGCAACTTATCTTTACTAATGCGCTGTACCAAAAATATTATTACATAAACCTGACCAATTAAATATTCAAATAAAATTCTGTCCTGCGGCCCTTTTTCTTTTCTTTTTTGAGTTTCCTGTTTTTGATCAGAAGTTAAAATTGAGTAAAGAAAATTCACACTTTTCTTTCCTAAATGAGCTGAACAAACAATCACAGAGTCACCTTTTACTTCTGGGGATTTCTAATTGCCAATTAAAAACAGAAAAAAGGAATGATACATGGATTGCCCTCCTCCCCTCTCTACCTCTTACCCCACCATCCACCAGGCCAAGCCTTTTTGTGGTTTTCGAGTAAAGGAGGAACGAGTTCTCGCTCCAATTAAAAAAAAAAAAGCTCAGTTGCCTTTCAACAATATTTGTACAGAGATCGACGAAAGCGGCGGCGAACACAATGGACTACCACAACGTGTCTGCTCAATATCTGCTGTTGTTTTTGAAGAAAGCCCCAACAGGAGCAGCTTCACAGACCACAGGAGAAGCCTTGCTATACCCAGACTGTGCTATCCATTCCTTTTGAAGAATGTTTAACCAACACTCGTGGCTTTTTTCATAATCAATTTTTTGGGGGTTTTCCAAAGGGAATCTTTCATATGTACAGTGGTTATAAAAAGTCTACACACCCCTGATTGAATGCCAAGTTGTTCTGATGTATAAAAAAATAAATAATAATCAGACCAAGATAAATTCATTCAAACTTTTCCACCATTAATATGACTTATAATCTGTACAACAGAATTGTTAGAATAAATACAGAAGGTACTTACTTTAAGTTACTTTAAGAAGGTATCCATATGTGTGTAACCACATTATTTCACATGTTTATTTTTACTTCCCTTTTTTTATATCTCAAAAATCCGGCATTTGAACCGGTGGGTGTAGACTTTTTATTATCGGTATTATATAACAATATGAATATATTTCTAATGATAGCTTTCAATTTTGGAAAGGAGAAAATGAATCTGCACCTGTGTACGGTTTTTATGATAGAAAACAAAGAGGAACCTATTCCGATAGTTTAACTAATTTCTTCAATTTATACACTATATATTTGAAGGAGGGAAAACGTGTATTAATATGGACATGATTTTCTTGTGGGGAGTTGATCCCTTTATGTGCACATTTTCCTCAAACTGTAGCATGACGAGTATCGCATCATGTCTTTTTGTTTTATTATTAATATTCTTTTCTTACGGTCTTCCTTCATACTAAAGGGCATCCCAAAATGTGAGGCAAAAATCCTGCTGTACGAGACAGGAAATCCAAACAAAAGGCTCTTCTACCTCTCAGCAATGGAAGGTTGGAGCACTGGGTACAATAATTAGCTTCGGTGCTCACAAGGGGATTGTTATTACCAGCGTGCTCTTCGTCACCTCTTTGCACCACAATTGATTTGAAATGTAACATAATCGAAGCAATGTCGCTGAAAAGGGTTGACAGGTATAAATCAATTAAGGCACGGCGGCCATTTTAAGCTGAGTACCGGCGTTTTAAAAAGCTCAATTGTATCCGTATTTGTAAGCGTGTACTGCATAAACCAACGGGTTTGTGCTATTTTCTAAATCAAAGGGACCAAGAATGCTATTGATCGAGGGATACTCTATCTCAGGGGTGTCAAACTTGTTTTTTTCGCGGGCCGCATTGCAGTCATAGCTTCTTTCGGAGGGCCATTAGGACTGTCAACCCAAATAAATGTATGAGCACCTCATATTATATACAGTAGAAGCTACAAAACAAACTGACAAATAACTCGTTTTCAAATCAGACGAGTAAAAACTGGTCAAATATTAAAAAAAGAAAAAAAGATTTTAAAAGTGAAGACAATTTGCAATTCTAGTAATGACACACAAATTTGATGCACAATTTGTCTTCGCGGACCACATAAAATGATGTGGTGGGCCGTATCTGGCCCCCGGGCCTTGAGTTTGACACCTGTGATATTGGCATTAGAACGACATTATAGCTGTGCAAGTAAATTTCATATAAGAAAGTTTATTGACGCTTTTGTGTTTTACACAATTTTACGTTCAATATTCCATTCCTTGTGATTTGGAACAGTAGCAAGGCCTAATGTTCTCGACACGCTCCAGTAAAACTTCCATCGCTGAGATGGTCAATGCCGGCCTTCACACCAGCCCCATTTTCCAATCAAAGCTCAATGAGCCAAACGCAAGACTGCGGGGATGGGAATATCTCTGAAAAGTCTTTATGATCAACATGGCGGACTTGAAGCATCGCAACTCGTCCATATGTATCGCTGCTGTCCACTTAGTAAGCAGAACACCGTGGCAAACTGTGAAGAGCGACGAGAGCCAGGTTGTCCACAGAGACAAGGTTACAATCTCGCCAAGGAAAGGCGAGCTCATTTTTTTTGTGCGCCCACTCGAACAACATCTAAAAAAGTTTTTTTATTTTATTTTTTTTTTTCCTCGAGTCAAAAAATAAAAATAAAATAGCGTTGGTGGGATGTAAGAGTAGCTAGCGCTCACTGTGACCTCACTCACTCACTTTGAACTGCTTGGTTTTTTTTCATCTTTTCTCACTGTGGTTAGATTTTTGTAGTGTGTGGAACATAATGATAGAAAAAAACACGCAAAAGTCATGCTTAATTCATTCTAAACATACAATACTTGTAAAATATATTTTAAAAATCGAAAAAATGTATTTTAAATCAGAAGCAATGTATATAGGATAGATTTCTTATAAATTTTTGGAAGACAAAAAATATCTATACATAGGTCTATATAGATATATATACAGTATATAAATATATATATATATATATGTGAATGTTTGGCATACAGTATATGCATAATTAACCACCTGTGGAAAAGGTGAGCAGATTTTATTCTTTCTAAGATCTTTTGAATTATGAACTTTAGGGGATGATTTGCACAAAACATAAAAGGTGACAAGGTGCTAACATAGAAGCCACCCATCATCCAAGTGCGTGCAGCTGGTCCCCCCCAACCCAACACCTCCCTTGGACCCTCCAAACCGCAACATTGTGTGTGTGTTTGTATGAGAGTGTAAATGTTTGCTTGCTGATTTACATCCATCTTTACAATGGGTCCACAAGAGCCTTACTGTATTACCATCAAAGATACCTACAATATATGGCTTGGAGACATTTGCTCAAAAGCACACATGATTGAGTGCGCTATATGGACAAAAGTACTGGAATGAGCGGACGAGGGTCTTTAAATGACTTCGATTTGATGCATTTTGTTTTTTTGTTGCTGCTTAAAATGCCACAATTGGCATAGTTGTTGAGCATTTTCTCAGTAGCGTTTTGCTTTTTGGCATCAGTAATTTGAAATTTGAATATGGGCTGAACTAAATGTTCTCAGTGACGGTCGTGGAAGCTATTCAAATGTGACAAATGGCACCTCCAGACCGGTGACAGTCCAGAAAACCCATCCAAACATCCTATTATGAATTTTGCCTTGAGTTTTGGAACACAAAAAAAAAATCCCAAAATTATCCAAAACATTACAAGGTGCTTCTTAAGACTTTTGTCCAAATTGTGTGCCTGTGTGTATTTGGAACAAACATCCCCACAGTCAATTCTGCATTGCGAACATAATTCCCACCTTTTAACTGATCAATTTCACTGCTTTGTTGACCACTTTCACTTCCCGTTTGCCCTTTATGACACCAACGCTTTGAGTTGATCTGTTATGGGACAAATACGAAAAAAAAATGTGCCAAAAAAAAGCAACTTTATAGTGCATATTTGTCATTAGAACTCTCCTAGTTGCAGCATTTTTGGAGCTGTTCAGACTCAATAAAATGGTGCCATCTCCTGAAAATCTTGAGAAATGCATTTGACATTTGATAGCTCGCTCACTTCTTGACCACCACACAGGTCATGCAGTCAAGACTCGACTGCGTCGGTCATTCACAATATGTGCAGAGGCAGGCTTAAATAAAGTCTGTGTGTGTGTGTGTGTGTGTGTGTGTGTGTGTGTGTGTGTGTGTGTGTGTGTGTGTGTGTGTGTGTGTGTGTGTGTGTGTGTGTGTGTGTGTGTGTGTGTGTGTGTGTGTGACACAAGTCCGAGCCTCTAGATTTTGAGCTTTTGTTTTTTTCCATTTTGACTTTGTGGCGAAAGTATGGCAGTTTATGAACACACAATTGTTTTGAGAACACAGTTGTGACACATCATTTGGGGCTAATGAGTGGAAGTGAGGGGGTTATCGTCGTGTTTCAATCAACAAAGCACAAACCACACGGCGAATGTGCGCTGTGAACTTTTTAAAAAGCCTGTCTGGTAACCGACTGAGCTTATCATGGAAGGGTTTTCATTTTCTTTTCACTGTTGTTGTTTTTCCTTTCCTTGTTTGCACTGAAGTTTTTCAATGGTGGATCCCTTGCAACGTCTCAGCCTTGTCGCGTGGCGCTGCATATAACACATCATTCAGCCCGAATGCAACAATAAAACCAATAAGTGGACATACGGCGAATTGAGGCAGCGACGGTTACGAGATGTTGCAGGGTATAGTGCCACCGCAGAGATACATTTATTATATTATGTAATACATTTATAATTAAAACATGAACTGCTAAGTCAGTGCCTTGGTACATTTATTCACAATTTACAACACTTACACAACTTATTGACAATGTTGAAATAAAAAGGACATTCTTTGTTTTCCAGTATGAAAATGACATTGTTGATGATTCGAGTAAACAGCTGCTAGCAAACAGGCTGTGCAACCTGAAACTAATGTAACCAAACCAACACCAGGAACAAGGAAGCGGAAGTGGTTCATGGTACATAGTGACATGTACTGTTGCTAAGGAGTGGAAAATATCTGGAAAATAGCATGGTAATTTGGAAAATAAAGTATTCGCCACAGGTACAGTGCTGCTTTGAGATAGGAGTTGTCCTTTGGCCAAATGGCTTGAGCTGGTGATGGAGCCACTGACACTATAGCCTGCCTCAAGTTTCATATGAAGGGTCAATCTTCTGAATTTCTGGTTTATTCCCATAAATCCTCCTTAATTCTCATGGAAACTTTCCAGTTTTGATAATTCCTTACATTTTGCAATTCTAGTAACATGATTGTGACTGCTCTTAATAACATTCAAACTTTTATTCAGATATGAAGCTGGTAAACAACGCACTGTTTCAATTCTTCCAGCAGGTAACCTGGATACAAATTGCAAGAGGTCCTCGGTTTACTAAGGTCCCAAACATGCGCGATTTCGAGGGTATGTATGGCACACAATGCACTTGTTTGCACAGAGGTGTAAAAATACATGGTCACATGACATGGGATTGCAATCTCAGTCACCACCGTATTTGCTGCATTAGCGTAGGCTAGTGACTGACAATAGCGGGTTACGACATAAGCACGGAACTACGTCGTAAATCGAGGACCCGTGTCTACCAACAATACATAAGCGCAAGTCTAGCAGAGGTCATGATACTGCTTCAGGACAGAGGATGATGGTTACGTGAGGACTTTGGTCAGGGCAACTCTGGGCTCTCCTCCCTATCGACGTCACCGCCCTCCGCATTAGAATGCACTTCATTCTTCTCAAGCTCAAACCTCTACAAAAGATACAATATCATCATTGTGTTGAAATACAAGTAAATAATTCTTTATGAATGTTTTGTTTTTTCTTATTAAGACATTTGTTAAGACGTTGCCTTCATACTACCAGCAGTGGAAAGCATCAACTTGCCTCCAGTTCTTGCATGACTTCATCCATGAAGTCGCTAGGGTTTTGCTTGTATTCCACGGCTCGCTTGATCATCTCCCGGAACATCTGTCGGGACAAGTTAGAAATCAAAGCAGCCAACGCTCATGCCGGCCGAGTGGAGCAGCTAGGACTACAGCCAATTGGGAAAAAGCAAATGGGACCGCATCCACCTGCATTAAAAAAGACAAGAGCTCATACCTTAACGACGTTAGTGCCATCGGCAGCAGATACAAAGTAAAAAGGGAGTCCTTTCTTTTTGGCAAAGTTGAAACTTCGCTGGGTCACCTTCATGTCAGCTGCAGATGAGAACGTACCGGTGAGGTCATCGAGATGTCATTGTCATTAATAGTTACGCGGAGCTGCAAAACAATGGAGACCCACCGTCGATCTTGTTGGCCACCACACAGCAGGGGATCTCGGGTCTGTACTCTCTGAGCTCCTTGTACCAGTTGGCCAGGTTCTTGTAAGTGATCTTCCTCTGGACGTCAAAAACCTTACGGGCGAAACAAGAGAAGAGAGTTTAGGGTGCAAATCCGGCCCAGGTGTGCAGGTAATGTTTTAAGTAATATTTTAACAACATACTAAAGTATGCTGCTCTATGATGAATGCGTGTGTCTTACCATGATGCAAGCATGTGCTTTGTGAAAGTATGAGGGGTGCATGTTATGAAACCTCTCCTGGCCAGCCGTATCCCAGAAATCTGTTGATCAAGTCAACGTTAACTGCAACTTGCTGAGACCAAGAAGTGTGTGTGGGTGTGTATGTGTGTGTGTGCTACAACATACCCACAGTCACAGTTCTGTTGGCCAGAGTGGCTTTGTGCTTGTAGAGTGTCAATGCGTACGTTGACAACTGTTGAGGATGACTGAAGGAGGAATTAAGGAATTATTAAATGCCGCTTTTCCCAACTGAATGGGACCAAATCAGCTTGGCTCGTTTTTGGAGGGAAGTGGCCCGTGTAAGGCAAAGTGGAAACTGTGGACTACACTGCACAGGACAGAGAACTTACACTTAACTATAGATTGTGAGTACTATGACTACTTGTACAGTGTATTTTTGCATCAATACTTGTGCTTGCTATGACTTTTGTTTTTCCTGTAAGTGTCGCTTCTGCATCTGGGTCATGGTAATCAGCAAAGGCTAAATTGAGGCAATGTGAGCTCTTTGTTTGTTTGTTTCTTCTCTAAAACATCTAAAATAACTAGGAGATTATGCTAATTGACTAACGATATGGTTATGTAAATTGTCTTGGCCATTTCCATATGTGTTGTGACAGTTATAGATACAAAAGGGGGTACAGCTACAGGAAATATCAATGCCTACGGTATATATCACAAGGCAATGTAATGTGCATGCTGCCCTTGTATACTATAGTTGTTGTACCTCCATGAAGGATACTATTCGTCCAGGAGATATCTCTCCATCAGCCTGAAGAAGAAATATTTCAGAGTAACAAGTTCACAATGACACATTTTTGTTTGTTTCTCTGACAACATACTTGGATTTGCCGACTGCACTGTCGCCCAGACAGATGATCTTCACTTGTTCGTCCGCGTCGTACTTCTTTTGGTCCAGCTCGGGAATGTTGTTGTCATCATCGTCGGCAGCCATTTCCTCTCCTCCTCCTCTTCCTCCTTGTGTGTGATTTTACCTCCACTTCGATTTAAGACGATTTTGACATTGCGAAATAGCTTCCCAAGCTAGCGAAGAGTAGCGGCTCACCCTGTCCACCGTCTGGTTAGTAGAGACTGAGCGGGCGGTGTTATATTTCGCCTGTGTACATTTGACTTGTTAGTTGAGCTCAAAGGAACTTAGTCTGAAAACGACGGCATCTGAGGACACTTTTTTTTAATAGAACCAGCGGATTTTGTATAAAATTGTGCAGTTTGACTTGCTAACTGGCTCGTTCCGATTAACCGAATTCAGTTACCATGGATATTGAGTTACGTTTTACTACCACCTTGCCACTATTTATCATGTATATATCTGTATTTTGATTTTGTAAACTAGTCGATGTGAAAATGCTAAACGTCTATTACCTTTCCGTTCGTAAATTTACAAATCCGTGCTGGCGGCGGATTGTGTTTCTACGCAACGGGGACGCCTAAAGGACCCCTCCTCCTTTGATTTGGGAGTCTGCGCTAGTGCCTGATAAAATGTCCTTTGACATACTCCAGGGGTGGGCAAACCTTTTGACTTGCGGGCCGAATTGGGTTCTAAATTTTGACCGGGGGGCCGAACCAGGACCAGATGGATGTAGTGTTTGTGTGAAGTAATATATATAAATGACATGTAAAGGTCATTGCATAAAAGGTTTTTACTTTTAGTAGATTCTAAAGCATGGATATTAAAAAAAGCTTTTTGAAAACAAATGCATTTATTAACAGCATCAAAAAAAGATTTCACCCAAAAACTCAGTGATTTTTATTAAATACGACACTGTTATTATGAATAACATTTTCCATCACTTCAGCGCCTGCAGGTCAGATTTATGAAATGTTTATCTAATGAGGCGAAATCACATCCAACGGCAAACATTCTGACCAAATACATACATCATCTTGAAGAATCTTGTGATATAGGGTGTTCTTACTGTCATTTTGGCTACTTTTTTTTTCTGAGCCTCGAGGAAGAACGAAGTAACATAAAAAGCAAATGTTCGGTTTCCATTTTCCCATTATTAAGTATTACAGTATTCAATTTTACATGTTGTTGAACAACATTCTTCACCTCGTTTAAAGTAAAATATTTACTTGTCTGTTTTATTTTATACTGGGGTTTTTGTCATCCGTTTTTTTCATACATTTAAATGTTGTTTTTGCAGTTGTAGCACAACAAATTATCTTTGTAACGGGTTGCGACATACACCAAATTAAAAAAGTGGAACTAAACGACTCTGGGTCACTGATAACTAGAATGGATTGCTTTGTCAATCCAGGATTCCAAAAACAAAACACAAATGCACAAAATATTTGCCCTATACTTTTATTTCAAAATATTGTAGAGCAGAGATACACAAAGGTACATTTAAGATGATAGTGTGGCATGTTATTTTCTTTCTCAAAATAGAAGGGGTTTCACGTATGTAAGACAAAAATAAACAATTTCATTAGAAAACATTCGCACATCTGTTCATCAATTCTGAGTTCTGTATGAATTTTCTTCAAGCACTCCTGCTTTCTCCCACATTCCAGAAACATCATGTTAGGTTCACAGACAAATCTTAATTGTCCATACTGGGGGGCGTAAGTGCACCTTTTTGTTTTTGTCTATATACTGTATGCCCTGCAATTGGCTGGAAACAAATACAGGATGTCGCTGGCCTCTCTCCCAAGGTTATTGGAGATAGACTCCAGCTCACCCTAGACACCAGCACTCAAGAAAAATAAATGACAAATATGGTACAACAAATGACATAATCAAGTTATCTATCCTGTGTTTACTAATATTATGTGACTCAACATGATGCTGAGTCTAAAGCAGAAGGTGCATGTCATCTTTCAATTGAACCCTCAGTTTCATTCCCACCAGCTGCCTTTTACCACTTGTCAGTGTGAAGTTAAACGAGCTTTAAAGACTTTTGACAACGATCCACGTCCGTAAGAGGAATCATGGTGTTTTCTGAATGAAGTCTTCCAAAACTGAAGGCTGGAGCTTTTGAGTGTGTAGAGTTGACCTAGAACAAATAAGGTCTTCAGTCAAAGAATCCAATATTGATAGCATTGTCTATCAATTACTTCATGTAAGATACTAAAAGTGACTCAATCAATCAAGATATTAAAAGTGACTCCATCCACCCACCCAACCACCCACCCAACCCAACCAAAACCCAACCAAAACCCACCCAACCCAACCCAACCCAACCCACCCAACCCACCCAACCCACCCAACCCATCCATCCCATTCCATTCCATTCCATTCCATTCCATTCCATTCCATTCCATTCCATCCATCCATCCATCCATCCATCCATCCATCCATCCATCCATCCAACCTTCTCAGGGCAGTAGACTCCAGGTGCTGGCGTCTTTGTAAAGCTTGTGGGCAGGAAGTTACGTCCTGGCATGCTGTACTGGGGAGGTTTGGTCAGATAGGTTTTAGGATCCACAGCTTGATAGGCCGCAGGGCCTGGAGTCTGCAGGAGGATGTATCAATTAAAATAGGACGGATTTAGGTAAAAAAAAAAAAAAGATAGGTCTTGCATATGTTTACCTTTGACAAATCATTAAAAAAGTTGCCAACTTTGTTGCGACCACTCATTGTGTGTGAGGGCACGGCGGGAATGTTCACAGTTTTGGATCCCAGGACAGGAGGCAGCATGTTGGATGCTGGGCCTGCAGTGACAGGCAGAATATGAAGTATGACATACATGGACCATTGTCAGTATTAAAGGTCAGCGGCGAATGGATGCTCAAGAGAAGGTGCTGGGTCACAGCCCCTCCATGCGTGGAGGTGACTTGAAGACAAAAAGTGAGCTATAGCATCTATGTCCTATAAGAGAAACAATTTGGTAAAATACTAAAACATGTCCAGGCAAGTCAAGCTATGCTAACTCACCGCTGGAGTTATTATTCATCTATTTCAACTTTTATGTCTCATCATAACTCTGAAATTGTAAAGCAATTCTTTATTTGCAATTCTACCTAGCTGCCTCTGATTGTTACTGTATCTATCAGTTAGAATGTTACCGGGTGTGGTCTGGTTGCTTAGCACTGCTTGTTTCCACCGAGTAGACAACGTATACGCAGGTGAAGAATGAAATGTGACCTTGGCTGCATTTGCAATGTGGTAGCAGTCTAAAAAAAGACAAGAAAAAGATGCAATTGCTTCAATCTCGTTTACTTGACATCGTCTCCACAGTCCGATATTCATTTGTTTTTCTTACTGGGCCCAGGGACTTCGTCAAGTGCCCAATCCTTACGACGTCTGCCAAATGAAAATGCCGGTGTTCCATCGCGGCCATTTTTGGTGATGTTGGAGGGAATAAAATGGGCAGGTCCAGGTGAGACGTGCTCTTTGGTCAATTGACAGGTATGGCCAAAAGTGTAACTTGGCGCTTTGCGTTTTGTCGGATCGTGGTTATTAGCACCTTCAGATGAAAATGGAAGGTACAGATGTTAGCACTCATTGTAACAGTATCAGCGAAATCTTAGTAGTAGTAGCTTGACCTCACATGAGTGTGCAATTTTTGTTAGAAGGCTGCATACCATTTTTATATAACTCACATATATATATATATATATATATATATATATATATATATATATATATATATATATATATATATATATATATATACACTACCGTTCAAAAGTTTGGGGTCACAAAATTGTTTGGGTGACCCCAAACTTTTGAACGGTAGTGTAAACATTATTATAATAAAATATTATGAATTAAATATTATAGATTATCTTATATTTGTATAAGATTATATATAATCTATGAATATAAGTATACATATATATTATAAGATTTTTTACACAGAAGATTATATATATATAATCTATAAATAATTATCTAAATAAATATATACACTACCGTTCAAAAGTTTGGGACCCCAAACTTTTGAACTGTAGTGTATTCAAACTATAATTTGCATGTTTTCAACACAACTTTGATTGGTTTGCATTAAGACGTAGGCGACGACTTGAGAAAAATATATGACTTGAGTCATACCTGTGAGGGAAGGAAGTGCATAGAGTGCTCTTTTGGTCCCCACCACCCCACCAACTTTAGGATTTTCGTCAGGCATGACCTACATCAACAAGACATAAATTGATAGTTTCCTTTCTATTGGACAACTCAAATAGAATTAAACACAATTTTATTTAATCCAAAATCTCTTCATCGGGTGTCTTTATTTAGGGGTGGCATTTATGAATAGCTTTCCATACTGTACTTTTTAGAAGCTGATTACTCCAATAACCTTTATTGCCTCAAATTATGAAAATATGATACAACTAGTAAAATAATTTAAAACAACTTTTTATTTGGCGAATACAGGTATACACCATAGAACACAGGTGTCAAACTCAAGGCCCAGGGTCAGATATGGCCCGCCACATCATTTTATGTGGTCAGCGAAGACAAATTGTGCAGCAAGCTCGTGCGTCATTACTGGAATTGCAAATTGTCTTCACTTTTAATATCTTTTTTTTTTTTTTTTTTTTTTAATATTTGACCAGTTTTTACTCGTCTAATTTGAAAACGAGTTATTTGTCAGTTTTTTTCGTAGCTTTTACTGTATGTAAAATGAGGTGCTCATACATTTATTTAGGTTGACAGTCATAATGGCCCTCCAAAAGAAGCTATAACTACAATGCGGCCCGTGAAAAAAAATGAGCTTGACACCCCTGCCATAGAACATTACATGCAACTAACCTTTTACGGCTCTCTTGGACTTCCGGTAAAATTGCAACACGTCAAATGCAATCACATGCTAACCAAACTGATTGCTTTCCTGAAGCAAATGCATCCTGACGTCGGCCCTTGCGTTTGACATCATTAGAGGCCAAATATGATGATGCATTTTGGATTAGGGTGACGTGCGAGCGAAACACAGCGCACATGCCATGAGTAGCAATGACGTAATGACATCAACTCCCAGGCCAAGCAGGCAACTGGGGACGAGGGGCTACTTTTACTCAAAAAGTCCAGCAGATGACGCTGTGATAGCAACAAAAACGCTACGTGCAATGACTCATTTTCATTTTTAAATGTTTGAATGTGTTCTTGTGTCTATCGCCGCCATTGTTTTGTATTAAACTGTAGAAGTAGCAGTAGGAGACTAGAGTTACTCAATTCTGCTGACGTATGTCCTCCCCTGGCATGTACCTGTCAGCGCTTTACTAAAATGACGTCACCAACGTGGACTCATTTGAAAAAGTTTTTATTCCGCATTCTTCACATGATTCACTTGTAAATTACATTATACTGTAGATACACATATACTATATACATAGTGTTTCCATTTATTTGTACATTGCAATATACAGAACGTACTTGATTTTAGCAGTCATTACAAATACAGTGCAGTACAATTCAGCCCAAAATGATTTGAGAGCCAGACAAAACTTGCAACTTTTTATTGAGAAACGGATGTGCTTTTTTTTAAAAAAAAATGGAAAGTGGCAAGGCCATTTGCCATTTTTGCTCATTTTGCACATCTTGTGCACCATTCTGAAGTAACCTCGTAAAGTGCTTTTAAAACATCACCTGTACCATTATTAAGAATGAGTGTGAACACTTCAGGACCAAAAAACATTAAACTGATTGATGGATGTTTACCAAACAGCAACTGTACAGTACTGTACTTTACCAAAATAATTAAGAAAAATAATTACTTTTACTGTTATTCTTTTTATTAAAAAATATTGTAGATCACAATGTAGTTAATTTCTCTAACACTAATGAAATCACAAGTGCGACCTGCTGGATGCATATGTGGGAGATTTAACAAGCCTTATTTGAGGAGCCACAGTAGGATGTGATGGAAAGGACATTTCTCGCCTGTTTGCTATTGTGAACAACATTCACAATAGCAAATCACATGCTAACCAAACTAAATGCTTGACAAGACAAAATATTGCAAACGCTGAACTGTGAAATCCAATCAACAAATCTCATCTGCTGATTTGGGCCTCTTTGCTTCATCTGATGTCACGGTGTTGAAATCCCCCAGCTCAAAGATAGGACAATGACTGTTGGTATCTGTCTGCATCCATGATGGGGAGTACGGTGTATTGCGAGTGACGCAGTCCAAAGGTGAAGGCTGGCGCTTTGGAATGCGTGGTGGTGACCTGGACAATGTAAGAACATTTAGCTCCTACTTTCTCCTACAAAAATTGACTACTTGTATACAAATAATCTCTGGACAAAGTAAGAACATTTAGCTTCTGGTTTCTCCTTCAAAACATGGACCACTTGTATACAAATGATCTCTGCCTGCCTCTATCAAGTGTGAAATGAAAGGAAAATAAACTAAAGTAGCTATATATGGTAAAAGGCTTTCTGCTTGTGCCATTAATTTGCAGTCTGGACATACTAGATAGGATCTACTGTTAAAGAGCAGCAATGTCTACAAAAATTACCAATAACACCCAGAAGTCAATATTTGTTCTAAGTTGCATATCTGAACAAAAGATGTATGAGGGTTGGAAAGTAGCTGCTGGTTTCATTCCATGCCCTAGCTGCGCCACCAGTGCAATGGTAACAATAAAATTTGGGAAACAGTGTATTAAGACATATGGGAACTGTTCTTTGTGGGGGGGAAATGCATAATTGGCCCCAATAGGAAGCAAGACCTTCCCCACCTTCTCAGGACGGTAGACTCCAGGTGCTGGCGTCCTCGTAGCACTTTGAGGTATGAACTTGCGCCCTGGCATGCTGTACTGAGGAGATTTGTTTAGGTAAATTTGAGGGTCCACAGCTTGATAGGCTGCAGGGCCTGGAGACTGAAAGATAAAGTACAAGAAACAATGTTAAAGGGACTGTTTGCCATTTGAAGAACAACCTATCAGCGATAGAAGGCATTTGGCGTACAATAGCGGGCACACACAGTAGTAGCCGGTCATCAGCACACTCTCAAAAGACTGACTTCAGGAGCTTTGCTGAAACTAATTTGCCACAACAGAGCAGAAGACTATAAAACAGAAGGAGAGCAAAGGGAAACTGAATTAGGGAAATAGGGACGTTCGATACCATTACTTTCTCCTTCTGACACCAGTATAAGATTTTTGCCAGACATTTGCCTCACAGTGGGATATGAGCTTTATGAATTAAACCAATAATGTTCGCATCAGCATTCTAAATGACAATCCACATCAAAAATTGCATCTTAATGAGCATATGACCACTCACATGGATCCGTCAGCCATGCATGCCATTTAGTTTCTGATAGAAAATGGCCACAACAGGACACCCTGATATTAGTGACTTGTATCGTCCGCCATCGTGAGTAATCAATACATTGGAGACCGATATTGACCCGATGTGATACCTGGAATGAATATTCGCCCATCCCTAATCAGAAGCGATTCTGAATAAGCAAAACCTCTGATAGACAGGTTCACCACATCTTTTTTATTTTTAATTGTACGTGGCAATTGTAGTTATTGTTGGTTTGTTTACAAACCTAATGCTAGCTTAACACTGCATTGCTAGCCCACTGTTTTGTTGAAGATGGATAGGTGTTCCGAGGTTTGCAGTAAGTTTGTATGTATGTGAAAGACAGTCGCCATGTGTGTGGGGGTGACTGAGTGAATTTAATTGTGATTGGCTGTGTCGCTCGGTGAGTCTGAAGTGTTTTAGTCAATATTTCTACCTTTGTGTTGTCTTCCGTGAAGTTGCCATTTTTACTGCGACCGTAGAGCGAATGTGCGGGTGCTGCGCGTATATTGACAGTTTTGGGTCCAAACACAGGAGGTAGAGTGTTGGATGCTGGACCTGCAGGGACAAAATCGTTAAGCAGCGGGCCAAATTTAATTATCACCCCAGCCTTCCGATCAAATTTAGAAAAAACATGCTTCTTCCTGAGCAATTATCCTGTGATGGAGCCGTGTGTGATTTGAGATTTTTTTCTCTCACTCTGCTCGGAAAATGTTCAAAGGCAATATTCATGAATATCAAACCTGTTCAATATTAATGATGGAAAATCTTTACTGTATGTGTGTGTGGTCAAGTTGGGCCAAACCATCTCAAGAACTTGAAACTTGAAACTTTATTCATCAAGTTTGTTTACATAAGCAGTGAACCTCATCTGAGAATGCCTGACAATTCTTTTGGAGAGTTGTAGAATTACAGAACTGTAGACATAGTTTTTTTTTTTCTTTGCTAACCCAAAAGAAGTGTAAGAAATGTCAAAAAGAGAAATGTTACCGGGAGTAGTGTGGTTGCTCGGTACAACATTTTTTCCTCTCCCGGACAACGTATAGGAAGGGGAAGAGTGATAAGTGACCTTGTCTGAACTCTCAAGGTGGTAATGATCTGAAAAAAAAAAAAAAAACAGCAAGAAAACATGTCATCATTTCCAACGTGGCCGAGGTGCGCTGCAAAAAAAAGAAAAAAAAAAGAAAGAAATGTGCGTTGTGCTCACTGGGTGCAGGCACTTGGATGCGCGCTCGTTCCTTGGGGCGACTGCCAAATGAAAACGCTGGAGTTCCATCACGACCCGTTTTGGTGATGTTGGAGGGGATGAGGTGTTTAGGTCCGGGCGAGATTTCTTGCGAGCTTATGTCATAGGTGGCCCGAAAGCTGAAACTGGGCGCTTTGTATTTTGTCGGATCATGTAGTGATGAACCTGGATGAAGGGCAAAAAAAAAAAAAGAACCCTTATATTATGTTACCACAAATCCTTCGACTGGTAGCTGAGAATAAAAAAAAATTCTACCTGTGAGTGAAGGCAGTGCATACTTGGGCCCTGGGCTACTATAGAGGGCAGCTATCGGCCCTCGAGGCCTGTGGGGCCTCCATGATCCGACCCAAGGCTCTTCATCAGGCATTATCTGTAACAAATACTTATTGTTTGCTTTCCATTCAATGGGCAGTGTGAAAACCACCAGAGGGCCTCCACTTTCACAATTTACCAATACTAATGGAGTGGTCCAGGTACATCCTGCACTGGTTGCCAGTCATTGGCAGGGCACAACAGGTGATATAAAGTCTACATACCCCTTGTCAAATGCCAGGTTTTTGTGATATGTAAAATAAATGAGACAGATAAATAATTCCACTTACTTTGTAGTTGTATGTAAACAAGTACAACTTAATTTTATTAGGAGAAATAAATCAAAGCATGCATACCCTCCTAATAAATGGGATGTGGTAACTTTGTGTATATTTTATATTTGACTAATTGAAATTAAGGATTTGTCAGGGGGAAATTTACTTAAAAATCCATAACAAGATACTTTGCAGAAAACTCATGCAAGCATGGGGAGAACATACAAACTCCACACAGGATTATTACAACCAAGAATGAGGGAGAGATGGTCACCACTAGTCCACCCTGCTACCTGCCTGTACGTCACCGATCTGTAAATATTACACTAAAACTCTTAGGTGCGCCTGTTACTCAATAACAAAAAAATGTCTCCTAGGAAGGAATGTTTATTCTAAGGTTCAGTATTGATTCCGTTATTTCTAAAGGGGGCCGGGTGGATTTTAAATGTTGGTTGAAATAGTTTACCTTTCGCAAATCCCGATCCTCATTTTAGTCTTCCTCTGATCCAGAAATCAGTGCGTTCATTGAACTACAACACAAATTGTTTCAAGCCAGCCCACTTCACTATGGCAATGTTGCCACGGAGACGACTGCACATGCTGACCGTGTTGTGTTCAAAATCTTCATGCAAGTGAAGGAATTTACAACACTAGACATTTTATTTAAGAATTCGCAACGTGCAATTTTGAAAACCCGTTTTCCTGAACGCATCATACTGTCTCTAGTTATTACGTATGCAATTTGAGCCCACAAACTACGATCCCTAGCTGTTAATTTAAAATGTATTTTTTTTAAACCACACGACTGACCTGTCAGGACGGCCCTAGATTTTCTTGTCGAAGTTTCTTGCGTTGGACAAAAGGTGCTATCCAGCACTTTAGCATCCTGACGCCGCACCCGCGTCCCGGCTGGGAGATGACATCATTACAGCCTGAATGTGATGACGTGTCACCCAGCGGCCCATTTGTAGTCAAGTGGCGTGTGTGAGAAACACAGCACACAAGTGCTTATGCACTAAACGGTTGTGTTGGTTTGACAGTGCGACGCTAACTCCAACCCGACCGGTGGTGACGTCACAGGTTGAGGCGCTCAAACAACTCTTCAGTTGGCACCTCGTCTAAAAGTTAGGACAAATATGGAAATGTGGCATTTTGTCAGGTCGAGTTCGCACAATGGACTCACGAAAAAGTGGATCCGAAGGCGGGCGGGGCGCACGCAGATAAATACTACTAGCGAGATTGCTTTACTTGCGTCTTTTTAAAGTTAAAGGTAAAAGTTAAGATAAGTTAAGTTTGACCGACTTGCACTCCATTCTAGCATCCCCAATTCTTTTATGTTTTATGTGACAAATTATCACTAAACGGGTGATTAAGGCGACACTTCTGGATTACCAGCGGATGGCGCTCGTTGTCTCATAAATAAAAACATTGAAACCGCGTTAATATAAGATTCATTATTTTATCCAAGATTTTTTCCCCAAATCTGGAGGCTTAAACTTCTAATTACATTTTTGAGAAAGTCTCAATAACGTTTACAAACAGTTGCTGCACTTGTGATCACATTTCTCCACTCGTAATATGTAATAAACACAGAAGCAATTCTTCTTTTACACTCAATGTTTTTTTTTTTAAAATAATATTCATTTGGTTGGTCAGTTGTTTAACCCAAATGATCCACTTTTAATGTATCAAGAAATCATTTTGAAATACAATATTTTTTCCTGTTCACGGGGTAATTTAATATTGTTATAAAAGCACCACTATCACACCAACAAGTTTATTTTCCCATTTGTGGTCAAAAGAAAAAAAAAAAAAAAACTTTGCCGAAATGATCGAATTGACAATTGGTCCACTTCAAAGTGTAGCGTCCCAGCTCCAGGCCCACCGGATTTAACAATTGTTGAGAAAGTTCTCCCTCAAATGGGCCCTAATGAGATTTAATAAACGTGCAAGGCTTTTGATTTCCTCTTGAGGTCGCTGTTGAGTAAAAAAGGCTATTGGCTAGTTGTCAGGCTTTGCTCACTTAGAACATTGCACTGTTTATTCGCTTACCTTTGTCAGTGCTCGTATCAGTCGCTGCAGCACGGCATCTTCTCTATGCGGACACAGCCTGGTCACTTTGTTGACACAGCTCAGCAGACAATAGATGGTGTGCCTCTGTGACTGGAAGGACAATAGGATTGCTCGCAACTCTTGGCACCAGAAATTGCTGGATTTGAAAATGCAGTTGGATCAGACCACTTTGTGGAGTGAGCTCCAACCCATGCAGAATCTAACCAGGTCAAAGACTCTCTTTTCCTCAGTAACGTTTGCTTGCAATACATTACGATTAATCGACTACTAGTTCTAAATTCAACTTTTATTTATTACATAGGCCAGAGTGATAATGATTGATAATTTTTTTTTAAAAAGATAAATAAAAAGCACTAAGTGGAACAAACAAAGTGATTGATACTTTATAGAAAAAATAAAAATAAAAAGCACTAAGTGGAACAAATTCACGATTTGCATTCATTACAAGTAGCAGAAGTGAAGAGAATTATTACTATCATGACCACCATGTCCAAGAATGGAAGTGCTAGGGACCCCCTTTCTGTTTTGTTAAAAAAAAAAAAAATCCCAATATTATTGCCTCTCAAAAGAGTATCTTGCCCAAAAACGACCTGATCTCTTGAGCTACACCTATTCAAGAGACGAAAGAATGAGTAGCTTAGCAGCTACTAGTTAGCCTATTCCTGTGATTAAGATTGATTAAGTATTATAACGAGTACAAAGGAATATAAAGATTATTGGATACTTTACCTTCTTGAGCACACAAAAAGGCTTCCTGTTAGGTTCCACACAACTCAATCTTACTATATCCTCGGCACCAAGAACGGGATCCTGTGTCAAGATGGATCAAATATGTTGGAGCATCGGATTGGATGACTGTTAAATATCAACATGAGCGTGTTTTGCTTGAAGTCCACTGACTGACTTTTAGCTTCTCAAGCCAGGTCCAAAGCAGGCACGTGAGAACCTGAGGATTCGTCTCGGTCACCAAAAGAGCCCAGCCACATTCACTGCTGTTCAGCTCCTCCTGTTAGGAAGGTGAGTGAGTGACCTGACTTTGGAATATTGTATAAAAATGTGCAGATGTGGGAGATGTACCTGTAGAAGAGACGACCGCTGTAGAATGGATTCTTCTGGTGGACTTAGGTCTGCCATTGCGTTGGCAATGGCACGAGCCACCGAGGTCGGGCGCACGTTGTGTTGTGTGCTTCTGCACAACTATTGAGGAATAATCTTGAGTCGGAGCATTCATCACGCAATTGGTAATCTTAAATAGTCGGTCTTGCTTTTACCTCAATGTTGGAGCTGTACTTGGATTGATCCTTTTTGACCGTAGACTTAAACATCCTACCAGAGCTTTTTCTCGGCTGCTTAGCGCGTGTTTGAGCGCGGTTGTTGGTGGTGAGGTGTAATGAAGGTGGGGTAGTCTTGGAGCTCACTGGTCTCAGTTCAGATCCTATGGCATCCTTTGCAAGCCAGGGACTCATCTCCAGATCCTATAAGACAAGATACAATAGCATGACAGTTTGCTTTTCCTATTAGAAACAATACAAATGAAAGCAGTCAGAGGCTAACATACTACTATATAATGGAGGCAAAGCGGAACAACAAGGCCTCGGAGATCGTCACTTCACGACAATCCCGGTAATGTAAGCGATGAAATCTTCACCCATCCTGAGTGTACAGTTTTTTTTCTTATGATAGATGGTGCTATACTGTAATGAGCAGTCAAGAAGGAGACCTAGCTGTGTATCACCTTCATGCATGTCTCTGTTCTATTTTCTGAACTATGGTCATTCTCCTCTTTGCCATCTGTAGTGGGTAAAGTCACAAAAAAAGCCAATTGAAGCAAAATGCACTTGCTCATCTTAAGACGCTCACTGACCTAGAGTCTCCCTTGATATGGTGATTTGGATTTTTGAGTGTGTGAAATCTTTTAATATTTACCACCATCATGCTGAGGTCAGAGTCACTGTAGCTGCGTTTGTCCCGAAGCAAGTCCCTGTTTCTCTCTGAGAATCCTAGCTGCCCATCCCAGGAGGACACAGAGCCCACCCGTGCAATGTTCTGATCTTGGCGCAGCAAGGGCAGGAACTGTTTGGACACCAGGGTCTCCCTCACCACTCTGGTCAAAATCCTCAGTTCTGACCTCTTCTCCAGTTCAGCGTGTATCTCCGGAGCTGCAGGTAGTCCCATCGCCAAATAGGAGATGTGCATGCACAAAAGGTACACCACCTGATGAGATGGCAAGAGGGGGATCAGTGATGCTGTACTGTTAGTAACACAGATAACGATCAAGTCCACACCTTGGGTATGTATCTGAGCGTGCGAGCCTCTTGGCCGTGCAGCAGGAGCGCTTGGCGGTTGAGGTAGTGCTGCAGGGTGACGGGGGATCCGTGTCGCAGGCTGAGGTCTGGGTACTGAACCAACTGCGCGCTGAGGAGCCGAGCAAAGTCGAACACTTGGCTGATCTGCCCTCGGGTTTGGATGGAGCGAGGCCTCTTGATGCGCACATAATGGACGGCCTCGCTGGGACTGATGCGCAAAGTGTAGATCAAGTAGCAGGCTATCAGGACACCTGTGGAGCAGTCATAGTGCAAAGTTGCGCGTTGCGTGCCGTTACGGTTGCTGGGTGGCTTCTGATGGAACCCAAACCTGTTCTGCCCAGGCCTGCGTGGCAGTGCACAGCAACCCTGCCTTCCCCCACCGCGAAGGCCAGCACCTTTACCCCATCAATTATGTTGACCAGGGAAGACACGCAGAAGTCTGGCATCCCAAAGTTGTAGAAGTAAACTGCAAAATGAACACACGTGCTAAAAAATCCTTTGGATGGTCTAGTGAAGAGAATTATTGGCCTCAACACCCGGTAATTGATGAGATCCAATTCAACAGCAGTACAAAAATCACTCCGAGAACTACAAATGGATGAAATGTTGCTGTTCCCTTAGAACTGTAAGAGTCTGCACTTCTGGGAAGACTTTTCTAAGACGTGGCTCTAGGGAAATCTTGTCCCACAAAGAAGTACAAAACTGTTGCAAATTCACGTGAGTATATAAGGTGTTAAGAATGCTAGTCTGTCTTAATGTCTCAGCCCTGTGACAGACAATCTATTGTGGCCGTGCCACGTTCCCTGGCTCTAAATCAGTGTTCGGTGAGTCGGTCTCAGGGGTTCAGCAGAGGCTCCAATGCGGAGGTCCGAACACACCTGATTCATCGTGTAAATTCGTTAACAGCAGAACTCACACTGATTTGCAGGTATGTAATTTGTTGCGAGTTCATGTATTGTGTTGGTTTTGTTCTTTGAACGAAGCTCATTTTGTGCACCAGTAAAAAACATCTATGCCTTGAATTTGGAAAAAAAATAAAATAAAATTAAAGAGGGGTCCGGTGAATGCGCATATGAAACTGGTGGTGTTCCGTACCTTCAACAAGGTTAAGAACCACTGCTCTATATCATCTGGAATAGGGTCCAGCTCACCCTCCACTCTCAACAGGGTAAGCAGTGTAGAAAATGGATGGATTGACATATTGGCTATCGTTGGTTGTTTACACAAGAGTATCGAGACATAGCTAACATACAATGCTGAAATTGACTATTTGGTGGTATACTCTACTAAACAGTATCTCACTGTCATTCTCCATGAAGATCTGGGGTGAGTATGTGAAGCCACTTTTGGGGTCCAGGGAGGGTCCACAGTGAGCATGCTCTCCTGGCATTTGCATGTTTATGATGGATCTAATGTTTAATCTAGGGAATAAGTCATATATGAGAAGAACACAATGCCACCACCCACAACTGTTGTGGACCTCAGACTTAAATTCAAGACAATACCGTTGGAATTGCTCAATGATGTCATACTTGTCAATCAAGAGTTTGGATGGTCGTGCCATGGCAATGATGTCATCAGTCACCCTGGAATTTCAGGAATGAGTGCATTGTAAATAATCAAGCACCCCAAGGTCCTCATTAGTCAGGAGACAATGAAATAGTCCTACCATGATGAGAAAACGCCTCGGATGACCTGCTGGTTTGCTTTCCAACACTCTGGTCCCTCATAACGGCAGTCCACGCCCCCGCAGGCCAGCAGACACAGAAGCTTGGGAGGGATCACCCTTACCAGGTTCTCCCGGGCTTGGGAGTAAGCAGGTCGCGGAACTGGAACATGGGTCTGCATCCTACACCGGGGAGGTGTAGCACCCCCACCCAATATCAGACTATACTACACAACTGTCTGGTTTGTCAATTTAACTCAGAACTTACCTTTGCAAATGTGTTGGACGGAGGTACGATAATTCCCATTAACCGTAGTTTGTACAATTAATTGTAGTTTGTTCAAAAGCACACCATGTAAAGGTGCAAAAAGTGAAACAGAACACACTTGTTGTTCAACACCGACCCATTCGACTGCTTGCTGACAGGCACAGACCTGATCCATCATTGCTAAGCCAGATTAGCTGTCATAAATGCATTACGCCAATTAAATAGTGCTTGTACATTCACATGCAAACACTATGTATCTCAATTGACCCAAAAAGCCTCATGCATTGTTAGTTTTTGTGATAAGACTCAAACGGCACACATTTAATGATAGTTATGGTTCTACTTAAATTCTAATAGGTCTATTATTTTGTTAATACAGTCCTAGAAACTCCTCAGTGAGATGCATTGCAGTTAGATACAAACTAACCTATTTGTAATCAGGCAAATAATAAATTAACTTCATCTTCAATTGGCTCTCAGAAAAGATGTTTATTTCTTAGACAAGAATTAGGTAACAAGAGAATCGCACTAAATATTAAGTATTTGCGAGCAAACATTACAAGCAAAAGAAATATCAACAATTATTGTCATGCAGATCACTTTTGCAATGAGTACACAATGAATCATTTTTTTGTATTTAAACAGTTAGATGTAACAATCTTGCTAGCCTTGACAAAATGTTACGAGCAGACTTTTGGTTAGGAAAATAGTGCACCCAGAAAAACAGTACAAAGAAGTCTTTTGTATTTTTAAAGTCACAACATCTTCGGTAGGTGATAAGCATAAAGCATGAGAAAAAAGGCACAATGTTCCTTTTTGGATCCATTCAGTGGGAGGCAATGCTGTGGAAGAACACTTCAAAAACAAATCCTGGTCAGTAGCCACTGATCAGAACATAAGAAACATTAACCTAATAATATCAGACTGGAATTACTCAAGTGGTCAAATTGCATCATTTTTATGATGACACTCACAGATTGCTGGTCAGACAATAGAATGAAACTCGGACAATTCGACAACACCTTAACCGCCCCTGTCATAAAACATTTTAAAAAAAAAAAAAAGAAAACTACTGGCCATCAGCCATGTCCTCCGCAGCTGGAGGACCAAACGTTGAATGTCCGTGTGAAAGTTCAGGCTTTCATCCTTATCGTTGGGCCGCATCTACTTGGACAGCTCCGCAGAAAGCCAGTCCAGTCCTTCGTACAAGCCGCTGCCCTGGGTGGCACAGGTCGGCTGAAGGTGCCACTGCAAACGGCGAGCGGTTCAATGACATGCAATCTGAGGTTGCTTTCTTATGGATCAAGGTGGCGTTGCTAGTTAACTTACCTCTTTGTTCCGCAGCTTGTTGAGAGCTAATTTTTCGGTGAGCTCGTTAATAGACAGGGCGTTGGGGAGGTCCTGTTTGTTGGCAAACACCAGCAACACGGCATCCTTCAACTCTTGCTCGCCCAGCTAGAAGCACAAATACCAGTCTTGAACTTTGTGCTTTCCGATATTGTCAATTTGAGATTTTTCCCCCCCCCCATAACTGGTCTCAATAATGAAAATAATATTAACCACGATTATTTTGGTGCTAAATAAAACTCAGGATTCTTCAAAAGATTGTTTAGATTTGGATAAAAACAAGAACATAACTAAACAAAAAATATGAAGACAAACACATTTCTTTGAGTTATTCTGTTCATTTGCTTCACCAATAACCTTGTTCTTGGCATGTGCTGGCTTGTGAAAGAACACCTTGTAACCTCAGACAGACTGCATTTAAATTTAGTGCAGAGATAATTCTGACAGTCACAGACAATATCAGAGGTATTACCATTTAAGCAGCAATAATACCCACCATCTTCGAGAGCTCCTCTGCAGCCTCAGCCACTCTTTCTCTGTCATTGCTGTCCACAACAAAAATGAGGCCCTGCAGGACGAAAACAAAACCGATGACTCAGACTCCACAGAAACAACATGAGATTGTGATGAACTGTTATTTGGTGTGATAGCTCAGACTTGATGTGTATGCCTTAACAAAAATCATTATAGACTAAGTTTTTTGTCATTTATTTATTCTTATAATATTGGGGGGGGGGGGGTTGATTAATTTCATTTACATTCATTTTCATGAGGAAAGCTTATTTAAGATACAAATGTTTTGAGTTACCAGCATTGTCAGAATAAATTAAACTCTCATCACGAGTCATGAGCTCTACAGACAACTCCTAAATGTCCATTGGAGCCAATGTGCTTGTGACTTGTTTGTCCATTTGTGCTCTGGGATTGACAGGCAACCAATCTCACTGGAATATGTTCCAGCTCATCCACTACCTTAATGAGGGGATCATTAAACAGTTTTAAGAACGCAGTGAGGGCAAGAGCAGCCCTATGGACAAGTGTGTGTTTTGTTGCAGCGACCGAGACTCGCCATTTCAGTTTGGTCCAACGGCTCGTACCTGTGTGTTCTGGAAGTAATGTCGCCACAGAGGTCTGATCTTGTCCTGGCCACCCACATCCCACACGGTGAAACTGATATTTTTGTATTCCACCGTCTCCACATTGAAACCTGACCAGGAGGATAGAAAATAAAGACAGATCTTAACACAAAATAACCAACAGTCACAACACGTTGTTAAAGATGTTTTATTACCTATAGTTGGGATGGTAGTTACTATTTCGCCAAGCTTCAGCTTGTACAAGATGGTAGTTTTTCCAGCTGCATCCAGACCAACTATGGAAGAACATTGTGAAGTGACAAGTTACAACAGCTCGATATCGACATGACAGTTGTTACATCATAGAACAAGCCAAGCTAGCAGAACATGCAGATAGGCTTCAGATAACAAGAAGGCTATATATTTTCTATAAAAAAAAACAAATGAAACAATCTGTTAGGCCGTGAACGCACCCTGACACAATGGGGTTTGGTGAAAACAGCTGAAGTTGGACAGGTAGTGTCCCTAATGTTGGAAAAAGTCGATGGAATATCACGATTGCGTCAAACTATTCTACTCCCTCGAGAGAGCAAAACGGACTGACAGATTCCCTTTGAAAACAAAATATACTCGTTTACAATCGGTCATTTTTGCAGCACTACGTCAAACTCGCATGATCGTGGTGATCTACAACTTGAACATTGCTAGCAGAGCTCCTCTGACAATAGCATTTAGTGAGCAGCGAAGCTAACCATCAAGCAGTACTTTTTCAACTCACCCATTAAAATCCTCATTTGTTTTTTGCCAAAAAGTCGACCAAACACTGAAGATAAAGTCAGCCCCATAACTGCTAGGTGATGTTTGATTCCTCCGCGAATACCCTAATTCTTAAAACAAAAGACAAAGGTGTAAGAAATGTTCGATATTATTTCGGAAAATCCCCGTACCGACTGCCACGTCCGGGCCAACGTGGAATGCGTCACGTCATCATCATTGTCTTCTTCTACGGCTTTTATTTGCAGCTGCCAAAGGAGCTTACTGGTTCATTTCCGCCACTAATCGGACTGGAGTATGACATGAACGAGTGGGGGGGATTTAAATAAAATTTGGATTTGTTCACTGTTATTGGTGTGTCTGACCCACCATATTCTCCAGAACTCATATTCTTTCTCATGTTCATATATGTGTAAATTCTCTTAATATTTTATATAAACGTAACTGCTCAATCAGAACACGGATTCAGCACCCTGAGCTTTGTAGCTTCCCAATACACATGGGCACAGACGGCGGACACAACAAACACACGCACGCACGCGCGCACGCACACACACGCACACACACGACCATTCATGGCCACAATCATTCCCAACAGTGATGTGCGGTGAGGGTTGGGGTTGGTGAGGCACTGACTCGGGGTCAGATTTACAAAAGTACTGTATGACGCTAAGGCATTGACTCTCAAGTCAGATTTACATGCATACATGGTTGTTATCCCATTCTTGATTAAATTTAATAACATTTTAAACACACCACTGTACATTTAAACACACCACTGCAGTGTTCTTACCTATACTTGTAAATGAAGTCCATTCTCCTGTCCTTCTGGACGAAGATCTCGATGACAGGGAAAGCAATAAAGTCGATTTTTTGCAGCACAACCACAAAGACAGTCTTTTTTAGAGCACCAATCCTTTTGAAACGAACGTGTTGTGGTCCGTCCCGGGAGGCCCGTAGTTTGAATTAATCCTCGCAAATCTGGCGTTGGTCTTCCCTTACTTTTGATTTCTTGCTTTGACTGAAAGTCAAGTTTTGAAACATTTCTTATTTTCGAGATTATATCCTCCATTTTCCGGTCAAATAAAGCCAAATAGCAACGCGTTAGCACCGAATGTTGTTGGTTGTTTTTCTTTTCTTTTTTTTCTTCTTCATTTACTCTCGTATTTACTCGTGTCGGGAACTATTAGCCGCAGGTCCACTATCGCCCCATCTTTGAGGCAAAAGTACTGGCTGCCTCAAGGCTCGTATTTTCCCGCTGACTGCAAGCACGCGCCGTTTGCACGCGCTCAGTACAGTGTGTGAGTGCTGCACACGCTCACACGCATGCCCTGAGAGGCACAACCTGTCACTGCCTCAACCTCCATGATTCTCGTCTCCCGTTGTTATTTGAACAAGAAATACAGCTATTTTGACTATGATCCAAATGTATAGGAAACACACCCAAATTGCATTAAAAGCATAGACCACAGGACATATATTATATTATGTTTTATTATATGATTCGTTTTTTAACAAATTATGGTCTGAGGAAACCATGTTGAGCCCTTTACCGCCCCTGGTGGCAAGGCGAGGCACTGCCTCACCTGCCTCCTATGAGTGCACGTGCCTGATTCCTAAGGACTATTCGGAGTGGTCAATGCATGTTTTTGGAATGTGGGAGGAAACCAGGGTACCTGGAGAAAACCCACACACGCACGGGGAGGACATGCAAACTCCACACAGGAAGCCAGAATCAAACCCGCACTTCTGAACTGTGGGGCAGACGTGCTAAACAATGGTCCAGTGTGCCGCCAAGATTTAACTGAATAAAAAGATGCTTTGAGTTGAAAGTCGTTTTATTTACAGCAGTGAGGTATGGGGCACACACACACACACACACACACACACACACAATAGAGGACATTTTTAAATTATCTAATTATGATTGACGCCAAAGGTAGAAGTGTCTTTAGTAGTAGTTTGCACTTAGCAATAATGATCATGTATTGTTAGAGCTTGATTATTTGGATTACACAATATAACACTGATAACACACAAAATTTACCCATTAGTGCTTACTCCATTTCCTAAAGCTGCAATTCTACAAGCGTGTACACTATCATAATTTATTGGCTGTGTGTTTTCTCAGTGATTTTTATTGTTCAGTTACCTCTGGTTTTCAGAAAGGCGCTTTTATTATTATTATCATCAAAATGATAATTATTTTTGGTGTTCTTCTATTAAATAATGGGAAATAGACTCATAAATGTTGGAAATGAGTGTGTTGGAAGACACAGACACAAACATATTTTGATGCAGACAGGTTCCTTTATTTATGAAAGTGATGACATTACTAATTTGCTGTCAATATAAGAGAAGGGAAAGGGAGTTGATAGAAAACCCAGAGATACAATGGCACCACTAAAGTTTGATATTATTTCACTGAGTCATCACAATAATCGAACACCATTGTGACAGAAGCCAGGCTGTTAAGATGAGTAATTAGTGGAGTATATCTCTGATGCAAACATACACATTGTCGTCTGCGCAGGCCGCAGTTTGCCAAAGTCCATCTTTAAGAAAAAAAAAAGCAAGTTATTACAGCATTATGTTCGTAGCCAACTTTGATCAATGTGTTTACTTACCGGACTCATCAATTTCCACACAGTCACCAGTCGTATCGTTTGGCTCTGAACCTGTTGTGTCAAAGTTGCGGAAATCTTCATCTGAGCCATCAGTCCATATGTAGTCAGTATCCTGGAAGACAACAAAAAAGTTGAATAAGGGACACGGAAATACAAATCCGAATGGTACTATTTGTTTGCCTTAATGCAATCTGTTTTGTTTGAACAATAGTTGAATCAAACAGTAACACGTAAACTGCTGCTTTGATTTGAGATAGTGTGGAGGTCAAGATTGCGTGATTACAAAGGATGTTGATGAATTTTAAGTGTACTATATTGAAAGAAAAAAGTTTTGTTATTATAATGTTACATTGATTGTTTTGCAGTTGAATTCAAGTCCTGCCAGTGTATATTTGACAAATGGTGGAACAACATTTGTTCCAACGTGTTTTCTTATCATTAATTACTCAACTCTATATGTCGTTTAATCTGGTGACAAGACAAGAGTCTGGAGAACACTTTCATTCTCCATTTGTTAAAAATACTTTCACTGAACACAATTGATGGGATTCAATCAGAATGTTTGTCCGGGTCAATGTTTTACATCAATTGCATCATGGAGTCCAATCCAGCCCTCCGACTCGTCACCATTCGCTCGAATCAGTTCAACAATAAATGCATTTTCCAAGTCATTGTGGATGGAGGCCAGATTTCCACCAAGAATGTTGCAGACGCTCTGAAGGAAAAAGAGAATCAGAAGTTGATTTCACTCATCTAGATCTGCCAGACAGTTTGCAAGGTATATATTGACTCTAGACCAAATTGTTCAGTCATCAGAAGGATCACTATTCATAATAAAGCGACATCACAACTATTTTCTTCCAAACCTCTGCATCAGCAAAAGACCTCTCTTCATCTTCGTAAATGTAACATTTACAGTCCAACTGAGTCCAGCCTCGAGGGCAGCTATTGGCTGCAGCACAATGGTTGTTTTGGGAGCAAAATAAGACATTTTTAGCAATTCTGGTGACAATAGTAACAATAATAATAATGATAGTAATAATAATAGTTCATTTGCAATATGATTCAGATTAACCAACCTATTTTTGGAGTCAATTTGACAGATTCCTTTGAAGAAGAAAGGCACATTGTTAGAATCTGACTGCCGAACATTTACAGATATACTGCAGCTATACATTAAGCACCATACAAAATGTGTTAAAAAATGACAAGATTTGAACTTACGACTCCAGTGAACAGTCCACTGATTCCACAAACGAGGAACAACAGGTGAAGAGCAAATGCCATCTGGAATGGGGAAAGAAAAAAAAGCAAATATTTCTGTCAATATATACTATGTCAGTATTTCATTTGCATCTAACTATGTGGAAAATGAAAAAATGCCGTTAAAGTTTCAGCAGTAGGATAGAAAATTGTGTGAAGTTACCTTGCAGTAGTTGCAGTCGTGATGCTTGATACTGACAAGGAAAACGAGGCGCTTTATATATGCTCAGTTGACAGTTTTGGAATGTGTAAGGTGTATATGATGGGAGTGTCTCCCATACAAAATGTCAAGCAAACAAAACAAAATTATAAGTTCCTGTTAGTCAAGAATTCAGCAGCGCAATGAAGCAGAAGAAGCTCTTTTGCAATCAACCCATTAAACTGATGGGTGAAAAATTGGGCTGTTTATAACTCAGCATTTCTGATGTACAGGTTATAAGTTAGTCACTGGCAACCAAAATAGAGCACTAAGAAATACTAGCTCCAAAAATCTTGGTAAAATGTACAACCACAACTGGGTCGCTAAAAATTTGTACGGGATACCTCAATATATGATATATGATATCTCAATTATGTCTTATTAAAGTAAGAAACTTATGGCCCTGCTTTGCTGCAACAGTCTCTACACTTGAAGAAAAACAAACAAAAAAACCTATGTGAACCAAGTCTATTAACTTGGTTCTCATCTTACTTGATTGATGTTTTAGGTAAGAGGTTTTAAAATAAGATCTGCATTGTTGAGTAATTACACAGCTTACCCAGATATGCAGCTTTTTTCCCCTTAGTACACGTCAAGTATGAAAAGAGCGAACGGGTGAGACTGGTTTCGGGACTAATCTTAAACTTAAATGCAATATACATTTATCCCAAAAATTGTCAGTACATTTAAAATCTCTAAAGAACTTTCAGTCAAAGTGCTATGGTGGCAAGTGCTGTACATATGAGGGAAAACAAGTACAAATTAAGATAGGTAAAACTGCAAAAAAGTGTTTCAAAAATATATACGAATGACAAAGTAAAAACAATGTTATGGATAAAAACAAGATACATGCTACAAAAAAACTGCATCTTTGGTTTTACAAATGTTTTCATTTCATAGCCCTAAACTGAGCAGAGCTGTCTAACCTCACGAGGTAGTACAGTCCACAAAGTTGGTACTTGACTGCAAAAGGCTTATTCTCTGAGCAACTTCATACTGAGTTTTTGAGCTTCTCCCCTCCAAGTGCACAGATGGCATGAGAACATAAAGTCGGCCAGTTCCTTTAAGAAACAACTTGAGAACAGCTCAAATATGAACAGGGAGTCAGTCAAGAGAGGCCAGTACTCAGGTAATATGCTCATAACTCCACGAGTAATGCCCCAGTAAAAATCTGAGCTGCTGCATTTTAGACCAACTGAAGACCTCCAAAGTGTTTTTTTCTGCTGAAGCGCTGCAATAATCTAGCCTGGATGGATTACATTCTCCATACTAAGAACGTTGGTATGATCTTAGTTTTGTACCGGTGTCTTGTGAATGAAATGTGCCTATGAATGAAGTTTTCCTCACCTTGTTTTGATGTTTGCATTTTTATTGATATGTTCAAAGAAACTGTGAAATAATCCAAATTAGGACTCAAGTTTTAATGGTCCAAGTACTACTTGGTTAGTAAATTAGTAAACAGCCAGAACCTCACAGCACCCAGGACTGCTGTAAGTAGTATTTTGGTTTACCCTAGCACAGACCCATAGAAAAGAAATGAAAAAAAAACATACACAGTTATTACCTCTAAACTTATTACCTAGAAAACATGTTCTAGAAAAGCTAAAAGTGAGGGGCTGGCACGACAATAACCTGTAAGAGCAGCATGTCCCCCAAATGAAAAGAAGCAAAGAAATATGGTGGATGCCAAGTTAGTACTGGCAGCACTTCCCCAGTGACCATATCCACCACAAAGGTGTTTTTGGTTTCCTGATTTAAATGAGGATTTAAATTCAAATGAGTTTCATTGAATTAATTAGGAATTAATGGCAACGGATATATATCCAAGGGGAGTACGCCTCATGCTTTGAGAGGCAATTTTTTTGTTACTGTGATGCGATGTGTCAGGTAGCCCAAACAAAATGGATGGATGGATAAATGTGTGGCTAAATTCAAACTTTACCCTTTAGATTTCACTTTACTCCAGTTATTGTTAAAGACAAATACAAGTAAAAAGTGATGTCAAAATGAACCCTGGGAACAGGCCACAGTTGACAAGCACAAGCACAATAATTATCGTAGCTGAAATAATTCAAGTGGATCGCCCGCATACCCATCAAACAACAAATTGACGTTACAGCTTTCCGTTCTTTTGACTGGCCCTATGGAATTGTTAGTATGACAATGGCTTTACCGACAATTATGAAAGCTCCTGAGTGCGTCATCAAATAATTGCACTTAGTCAGTCTTTAGTTCTTAGTTGTTCATATGGACAAAAAACAAACAAATTTAAGATTCTTTTTAATTTATTTATTCATACATACATACATATATACATACATACACACACAAATATATATATATATACATATATAAATCTACATATAAATATATTATGACTTGCAAATCTAGATTTGTGTTTATATATAATATATATATATATATAGTATGACTTACACCAGGGGTGTCCAAACTTTTTTCTTTTATATATATATATATATCAACACAAATCTAGATTTGCACAATTTCCTGACCACCCTTTTGTCAAGTACTAAATCGGTGCATTAACTTATTTTGGTGGTCAGTGTCAGAAGCTAAATAGATTTTATAAAAATAAAAAAATTGGTGACACACAGGAACCCGTTGTTACCTTATAATTAAGGTAAACCTTATAATTAAGATAAATCATCATAATGACTTCCCCCCGTGACAATGACGGATGCATTCATAAAAGACGGTGATGTATCTCTGGTGGCTATGCAAAATATGTGGCTTGTCAGTTTCACAGTAAGTGCTTGCCAGGTGTCCGTTGTTGCCAGTGTTCATTTTGACAGCACATATTCCCACTTTGATTGAAAGGGCATTGATACATGCACACGCTGGACAGGAATCAAGCGCCAAGAATACTTTTTTCTACAACGGCAACAGCAGATAGACACATTTAATTAATTCATGATAATGAAACGTTGCATGGTGTAGTTCTTTAAATGATTTTGGCACTTTCAGTCCTCCATAGCACGCATTGTTTGTGTGCGCGCGCGTGCGTGTGTGTGATTGAAAAATTATTTTGTCCGATTTTTGGCAGTGTTGACGCACCACGGCATAATACTGCCTTCCACAGTTACTGTATCAATTACACCACGAAGGAGGTAAAACAAAACAAAACAAAACAAAGCAAAACAAAACCACTAAATCCTTCAGCATAGCCTTTAATGCCTATATATGATTCTCAGTGACCGGGCCAAAAATAGTCCCGTGAGAAAAATGAGAAACTCCCTGTGATGACAGGTGTTCTGGATAAACATCCCCTAGTTGTACTATGTTCATTTTGTTTTCGCCTTGATGAACACTCTGATGAAGGCGGAAGTACATGCCGAAACATGTCAGGTAATGCAACCTAAATATCTTCTTTGTGATAAAAGAACCAGTAAAAATAATAAACATCCCCTGTCACGATCATGTGCCCAGAAAGTCAAAACCCAAAGCAGAGCTACAACATGATAAGCGCAAACAAACAAATTATTTGTAATAATATGTCAGCAAAAGACTGACGTAGAATAAACTTAATTGCAAAATGCAAACAAAAGTACACAATTAATACTAGGTAGTATCCTAACTACACAAGAAAGGAAAACTATGTTTAATTACGCACAAAACCGGAGAATCATAATAACTTAAAAGAAAATGTAAAGACACCATTAAAGTTTGATGCTGTCTACTTTGTCATCACGATTAGGAAACTCCATTTGTGAAGAGGATGGTAAGAGGGGCTGAGCAGCTTAGTCTCCCATAGTCCATCTTTAAGAAAAAAAAAGTTATAAATGTTATGAGCATTATTTTTTTAACTACCTTCGATCACTGATTTTAATTTACCAGCATCATCAATTGCTACACAGTCCCTAGTGCTGCTATTTGGCTGTGAATTTGCTGTGTCAAAGTGAAGGAAATCCTCTTCTGAGCCATCCGTCCATATGTAGTCCTCACACTGGAAGACAAAATTCCTATTCCTTCGCAGTCACATGTGAAGATAGCAGCCACTTGGATTTGCATCTGTTTGTTTGTCACAATGTAATCAATCTTGAATGTGTTTCATTATCAATAGAAACATCCAGTATCGTTATGAAACTGATATCACATTAGATATTGCAGTCGGAGTTTGGAGGGCAAGGTCAAGCGACTGGAGTGCTCAAAAATTTGCAATGTGGTGAAAACGTGTTACAAAGTTGAACCAACAAACCTCACAGTGAATATTTGACAAATGTCTGTGTCCTTCTTTCATACAGTATCTAACTCTACACCTCCGTGCTTTCATCTGGTGATAAGACTGAGTCCAGAGGGCTTATTCGGCAAAAAATCTAAATGGACAGCATTTATATAGCACTTTTATTTACACCAATGGTTTTATCAAAACCACCCATACACCAATGGGAGGCTGCTACCAGGTTTACACTGGGAGCAAATTGGGATTCAGTGTCTTGCTCAATGACACTTCGACATGGTCACTAGGTTTGAACGTCAATCCTATAACCTCAGAGTTGAGAGGCAAACACTCTACTACTGAACCACGCCTCTCGAGTTTACTTCAACTGAAATAAAAGTGACAGAATTCAGCCAGGAGCCACTGAGGTACGTCTGACTTAAATGCGAGCAGCGTAGGATGTTTCCTGCTCGGTGATGGTGTGCTTGTGGGTGTGATTGGTTATTGGTCTCGTTGTGCCCAGAGACTGCCCAGTTCAGGGTGTGATCTCCCATTTGCCCAATGTTGGCCGGGATAGATTCAAGCACCCCCCGTTACCCTGAACAGGATGAGCGGTGATGAAAATGGATGGATGGATGATTCAGTCAAAAACCTTTCTGTTAGTCAATATTTTACCTGAACTGCATCGTGGAGTCCAATGAAGTCACACCTGGAGAAAATTTGGCCTACCTCGATCTTTCAGATGTAGAAGGAAACCGGAGCACCCAGAAGAAAACTGTGAAGATACAGGGAAAAATTCAAAGTCCACCCTAATCAAAATAAATTCAATAACTGTTTGTAACATTGCCTGCAATGTACTATACCCATGAAAATCAAAGGTGTGGTGGGGATGATGGGTGCGGTTGGAGGAATTCTAAACATACATACTGTAATTTTCGGACTATAAGTCACGTCTTTTTTCATAGTTTGGGAGGGGGGGGGTTCGACTTATACCAGGGAGCGACTTATATATGAAGTTTTTCATAAATTTTCAAAAATTAAAACGGCGATAAACGAACAGCGATGTAGCAAAGGATTACTGCAATTTGAATTTCAAGTGACTTCAGCAGCGCGACGCGGCGTGGGGCGGCGGTTGTTTACAAAAAAGACAAAGATTGATCACGGGATGACGAAGATGACAAAGGGCCCCACGTACTACTGGCATCATTAGCGGCTTTGTTTCTAAGTGACACGGAGGACGAAGAGTTTGAAAGATTTAAGCATTTGGAGTTACACAAAAGGTTTGAAAAACTATTATGGTTTTTACGCTTGCCCGGTCCTACTCGAAGGAGCTCCGTGGATGGAAGTCGGGGGCCGGCGCTCGGCCGGGTGGCTGCCCGGGGACAGTGGATGGGGCTCGGACATGGCTTTTACGCTCACCCAGTCCTACTCAACGGAGATCTCTTTCACCTCCGTGGATGGAAGTCGGAGGCCGGCGCACGGCCGGGTGGCTGTCTGAGGATGGTGGATGGGGCTCGGACATGGCTTTTACGCATGCCCAGTCCTATTCTTTGGATCTCTCTTCCACCTCCGTGGCTGGAAGTCCACGCTGCCACACGCCTGGAAGTTTGTTTTGTAAAATAAAGAGCCGTTTACCAAACCCATGGCTTTCCTTGTACTTTGTTAACGCTACAATATAGTTACGTATATACTAGATCTGTGGAATAACGACAAGGCTGACGTCAGGACGCACGCGCGGCGTTGTTGACAAAGGACGAGGAATTTGATCGATGGATTTAATGATTCAGAGTGACACAGATGGTTTGATAATATTATTGCTTATATAATAGTTATTTGCTATCTAATTTATATATCGTTATATGGGCCTGTGGAATATTTTGAAGTGCAAGCGCAGTCAGCGGCGTGCACCCATTGTTGACAAAGTACGATTGATGGATTTAAGGAATTGGAGTGACACAGATGGTTTTATAAACGTGTTATTTATGTACCGTTTTTTTCCGTGTATAGTGCGCCCCCATGTATAGTACGCACCCCTAACAATGGCATGCTGATGCTGGAAAAAAGCTTGTACCCATGTATAATACGCACCCAATTTTTATGAATTTTTTTAAACATTTTTTTAAATTTTTATTTTTTATTTTTATTTTTTTTAAGTCCCAAAGATCGTCACACACGCAGGGAGGCAATGGGTCCCATTTTTAAAGTCTTTGGTATGGTCTTAACTAGGCTGGATGTCATTTTTTTTGTTGGCGTTGATTTCTCCGACTGCCCCTAAACGCACCACCGTGCGCAGGGGAAAGAGGCGGCTCTGTATGGGAGAGACGTTGAAGAGGAATAAAAACACCCTTGGAAACCAAAACTTGCCCCTCGTCGTGACTCGGAGCCGCAACAAATGTTTCGGATTTGTGTAGGGTACATTGTGACAGATGGCAAACTAGCAGGTGATCGAGCGAGCGTCTGATACAAGAGCATTGCGGTCGTATGGAGCGTGTTTGAAATGAACAGCAGAGACGAAAGGAACAAGGCAAAGTGTTGTGAAATAAAATATTACCTGTAATACGCATTTTGTTATTTGCTGATTGAAACTGCTAATTAAACTGTGAATTGAAACTAATAGGTGGAGAACTGAACTCTCGCTCTTTATATAGCTGACGTGTCTTGCGCAACCGTTCTGCGCATCTGTAATGGCGGCCACCGTATGACGTCCGGTCCGCGATGGAGATTAAAAAACAAACAATATTTGACAATAACACACCATCGAGGATTGCACGCACCATCGCATCAAACGATGTGTCGTCAATTATGAATTTTACTAAGTGTGTTGGGCAGGATGGCTGAATGCGATGCGCGATTGACAACAAACAAGAAGAAAGGTGAGTTTTATTTCGGGGGAGATTTGTCATGTCTCGTCCCCAGTTTTGCTATGTGTCTAGGTTGCCATAGTTTCTGTTCGTGTCACCCCGCTCTTCCTGTGTCACCTCAATCGATGTAACGTGTTTTGTATTTAAGTCCTGTCTGCCCCTCGCTCACCGTTGGATCATTGCATGTGTTACTGTCATTCTGTTCCTGTCTTTGGTAATGTCACCCTGTCTTTTTGTTCCACGACTTTGTCGGTCAGTCCTGTTGTTGGTTTTGTTGTACCATGACTTTATTTAAAAAAATAAAAAATAAAATAAAATTTTAAAAATAAAAAAATATTTTTTTTTTTTCTTTGTACCCATGTATAATACGCACCCCAGATTTTAGGACAATAAATTAGTAAAATATTGCGCACTATACACGGAAAAAAACGGTAATAGTTATCTGAATAACTCTGAATGTTACATCAGGCCCGTTCTCAGCTCTTCGTTTGTATTTATGTCACGTTAGCATACCTATCGTTTAGCCTGTTGTTGCTCGTTCATGTCTGTTCTTGGTGTTGGATTTTGTTGAATAAATTTCCCCCAAAATGCGACCTATACCCCGGAGCGACTTATATACGTTTTTTTTTTCATGTCATTGTACCTTTTATAGCTAATGCGACCTATATTCCGGAGCAACTTTTAGTCAGAAAAATACGGTACTAATGAAGCCTTAATGTGACAGGTTGTTTTTCTGGTGGAATGAGAAGTACTGAAAATGCAGCAAAGCAGGGGGAACCAAGCCAAGAGTGCTCACTAAACATTTACTTCCCAAAACCAAAAGACAAGTAAGACACTCATATCAAGATTTAAAATGGTAAACAAAAACCAAGATAGACCACAGCATGACTTGGAGATGTAGCAACAAAACCCGAAGCAACAAATACAATGAGTTGGCTGTTGGTTGTTCTAAGTGGTTCTAAACTGATTCTTGACTTGAAACAAAATGCAAACCATTACAAGATGCTCTTATCTACACGTGTAGCAATATAAAAAAAAGCGGCACTAAACAATAGCAGTTGTGTGTCCTTTACAAATGACTTGTTAAAATGAACATTATCATCATGAACATTTCTGCGAGTATGCACTGAATGAAATGATTTGACTGACTGGTTTGCCAAGAGCATTAGCTGCAGGACAAATCCTCGTAGTTAAACAATAGGGCGCACAATGTGCCAAGCACATGTCAACCATTTTGTCAGAAGACGATCCAACCGGATTAGTTGCATGCCAACCAATAATTGGCTCCACTGTCAAAGGTTGTTCCATCTATCTGTCTTCGAGCCGATGGAAGATTGTGATGGGTGTGTCATTATTTATGAGGTAAATGTTCCTAAACATAGGCGGCTCGGTGGAACACTGGGTAGCACGTCCGCCTCACAGTTAGGAGGGTGCGGGTTCGATTCCACCTCCGGCCCTCCCTGTGTGGAGTTTGCATGTTCTCCCCGGGCCCGCGTGGGTTTTCTTTGGGCAGTCCGGTTTCCTCCCACAACCCAAAAACATGCTTGGTAGGTCGATTGAGCACTCCAAATTGTCCCTAGGTGTGAGTGCGAGTGCGTATGGTTGTTTGTCTCTGTGTGCCCTGCGATTGGCTGGCAACCGGTTCAGGGTGTCCCCCGCCTACTGCCCGATGACGGCTGGGATAGGCTCCAGCACGCCCGCGACCCCCGTGGGGACTAAGTGGTACAGAAAATGGATGGATGGACAAACATTGGTTTACTGGTGCACTGGTTAGTACGTCTGCCTCACAGTTAGGAGGGTTCGATTTCACCTCCGACCCGCTCTGTGTGGAGTTTGCATGTTCTCCCCGTGCCTGCGTGGGTTTTCTCCGTGCACTCCAGTTTCCTCCTACATCCCAAAAATGTGCTTGGTAGGCTGATTGAGCACTCCAAATTGCTCCTAGGTGTGAGTCCCCACGGGGGTCGCGGGCATGCTGGAGCATGGAGCTCAGCAGTCATCGGGCAGTAGGCGGGGGACACCCTGAACTGGTTGCCAGCCAATCGCAGGTTACACAGAGACGAACAACCATCCACACTCACACCAATGGGCAATTTGTTATAAATGTCATCCCCCGAAAAGCCCTTAAATCCATAGAGATTTTTTAGTGTCGTCAATATTAATCCTGACATCATTTTTATGTACAGATCTATTACATAAGTACCAATATTCAGCTCACTCAAGTGCCTCTACAATTGTCTACATTTTAAATTTAAGTTGTTTTTGCAAAAGCAACATTAAAGAGGTTTGTTTGGGTTGGACTCATTCATGGCAATACATTTAAACATCCTAATTTTATCAAAGAAGACCGTCCGTAGCAATGGTTTGCATTGTGGTCATCTGTGTCCATACATTGTTGTTATGTTATCTCTTTATTATTTTATTTTTAAAAATCTTGTGTTAAGCAATATACACAGTAAATTTGTATGTGAGGAGTGCGTAAAAAAGACAAACATGCATATTTTGATGCAGACAGATTCCTTTATGTATTTGACACATTTGAGTACACATTTGTTGTCAGCAATACTTCAAAGAATAGGAAAGGAAAAAAAGAGAGAGTAAACCCAAAAAATACAGACACCAAAAAAGATTGATATTGCCTCTTCATGATTTCAGGAACAGATCATGGTAAAATGAGTAATTATTAGTGGAAACGGTGTGCCTCCTGGATGCAAACATATTCGTCCATGGCTTCACAGTCACCCGTTTGCCAAAGTCCAGCTGCAAGAAAGATGGAAATGATTACGTATTAATTCATTCTTATCAATCTCACAGATTTGGTCACTGATTTTACTTACTCGTCTCATCCATCCGTACACAGTTACCAGTAGCACTATTGGGCTCCCCTGTATCAAAGTTGCGGAAATTCTCAACTGTGCCATCAGTCCAAATGTAGTCCCCATCCTGAAATACAAAGTCACATTTCAAGTTGAACATGACGACAGTACTTTGCATGTGCTGTTTGTTTGTCACAAGGCAATCCATACATTGTGTTTCAATGGTATTAGAAACACACTGTCATTAGGAAACTGAGTCAAGCTAGAGTTTGAGGTCAGAGTTTGGAGCACAGGGTCAGTTTAATTGTTGTTAAATATCCATTTTTTTCTGAAAGATAATTTGATTGAATGTAAAGTTGAATTTAAGCACCAAACTATCCATATTTGATATGGTCAAATTTTAGGCAGAGACGGATGGCATTGTGGTTTTTCAGCCTCATGAGATCCTAACCCTGGATTGCCAAAGACTCTCAACTTGACACCTCCTTACTTTACGATGGTGACGATAAGTCTGTTGGACTAAGTGACGAAAATATTTCTACTGAACACAAGAGAACGTTTGAACTGGTCAGTCTTTTACCGCAATCGAATCATGAAGTCCAATCCAGGCAAGGTTAGGAGCGTCAGGATCGGTATCTTCTGCAGCAATCAATTGTTGAACAATTGCGTTTTCCAAGGCATTATGAATGGAGACCAGATTTCCACCAAGAATGTTGCACACGGCCTGCAGGGTGGAGGGCGGATGGATGAACACAATCAAGATACACCAGGCATATTTTAACTCAGAGCCACAATGTCCAATCACCAGACGAATGGTAAGAGCAGTAAACTATTGTCATCCATACCTCTCCATCTGCAAAGTTCCTTGCTTCGTCTTGGTAAATGTAACAGGAACAGTCCAACTGAGTCCAGCCTGCAGGGCAGGTGACGTCGGCAGTACCTTTTTTTTTTCCAGAGGAAAAGGAGGCATGTCAATCAAATCAGCAAAGCTACTTGTTATCTAACTAGAAAACTTATTAATGAGTCACAACTACAAACCTTTTGCAGGGAAAGACCACTTTGAAGAAGAAAAAAATCATGGTTAAAAAAAGACTGAACATTAGCACAAATGAAAACACCAATACATCAAAGACCATTGTAAATTGTTTAAGTCAGCGAACGAGACTTACAACCCCAGTCAGCAGTCCACTGATCCCACAAAGGAGGAACAACGAGCGTAGAGCAAATGCCATCTGTATAATATTGAAGAAAAAGTCATATTTCTAGCAAAAAAAAATGGCAGATCATTTTTCTTTGACCTCGTGAATCAAGAAATTAGTAAATGTTAAAGAGCCTCATGAAATTGAGTTTGAAACGTTACCTTTGCAGTTGTGATGTTTGATACTGACGATGCCAATGGCGATCCCTTTTATATGTTGGGTTGGCTATCATGGAATGTTCAATGTGTCACAGAAACCAATAGACTAAACCAAAACCCGTTTATTATCGTTAATCTTTCACACAGATCTTACATACAGATCTTTCAAACATAAACGGATCTTAAGTACACTGAAACCGTAAGACTAAACCCCACAATTAGTATGTAAAAACATGTCATCCAAACAAAAACTCGTTTATTATTGTGATTCTTTCATTGACAAACAGGTTTTGGAGAGCAAAGCCAACTCAAACATGGCTGCATCGGTTTACCAGCAAAACTAGAGCTTTGACCTTCCGTTGATACTGACAGAATGTGCACCTCTGGTTAAAATTGTGAAATACAAATTATGAACAAATCCATCCATCCATCCATCCATCCGTCCATCCATCCAACTGTCCGTCCGTCCATCCATCCATTCCATCCATCCATCCATCCATCCATCCATCCATCCATCCATCCATCCATCATCTGTACTGCTAGTGCCCAAGTTTTTTCAATTTTAGGTTTCAAGCAATAGACTCAGTTTGAAAAATGCATGGAAAAAGGACAAATACATTTTGATGCTAGAAAAAAAGCCTTCATTTAATAGAGAAATGCTTTGACATTAGAAAATTGTTTTCAGTAACATTTGAAGGAATAGAGAAGAAAAGCAGATTTGAGCGTAAACCTAAAATTACAACGACACCACTTAAGTTTCTATCTTTGAGTCATTATTATGGAAATTCATTGTGACAGAAGGCAGACGATGGTAAAATGAGCGATTAGATGAACAAACTATGCATATTCTTGATGCAAACATATGTTTGAAGATCTGTACAGTTTGCACTTGTCCAAAGTCCAGCTGGAAGAAATATGGAAATGTTTTTGTATTGCAGGACTGTGTCCTTAGCAAACTTTAATCGTTTCACCTACCAGTCTCATCCATCAGTACACAGTCACCATTACTGCTATTGAACTCCCCTGACTCAAAGTTGCGGAAATTCTCAACTGTGCCATCAGTCCAAATGTAGTCACCATCCTGAAAGACAAAGTTACATTTCAAGTTAAGCATGACGACAGTACTTTGCATGTGCTGTTTGTTTGTCACAAGGCAATCCATACATTTTGTTTCGACAGTATTAGAAACAATTCATTATGAAACTGAGTCAAGCCAGAGATTGAAGGCAGAGTTTGGAGCACAGGGTCAGGTAATTGTTGTTAAATATCCATTTTTTCTGAAAGAAAATTAGATTGAATGTAAAGTTGAATTTAAGCGCCATACCATCCATATTTGATATTGTCAAATTTTAAGCAGAGACGGAGGACATTGTGGTTTTCAGCCTTGTGATATCTTAACTTTGCATTGCTGGAGACTCTCAACTCGACACCTCCTTACTTTAAGATGGTGACGACAAAATGGAGTATGTTGGGCTAAGTGACAAAAATATTTCTACTGAACACAAGAGAAAGTTTGAACTGGTTAGTCTTTTACCACAATTGAATCATGAAGTCCAATCCAAGTAAGGTTAGCTGCAGCAATCAGTTGTTGAACAACTGTGTTTTCCAGGTCATTATGAATGGATACCAGATTTCCACCAAGAATGTTGCAAACGGCCTGCAGGGTGGAGGGCGGATGGATGAACACGTCCAAGATACACCAGGCATATTTTAACTCAGAGCCACAATGTCCAATCACCAGAAAGTAAACTATTGTCATCCATACCTCTCCATCTGCAAAGTTCCTTGCTTCGTTTTGGTAAATGTAACACGAAGAGTTCAACTGAGTCCAGTCTGCAGGACTATCTATCTATCTATCTATCTATCTATCTATCTATCTATCTATCTATCTATCTATCTATCTATCTATCTATCTATCTATCTATCTATCTATCTATCTATCTATCTATCTATCTATCTATCTATCTATCTATCTATCTATCTATCTATCTATCTATCTATCTATCTATCTATCTATCTATCTATCTATCTATCTATCTATCTATCTATCTATCTATCTATCTATCTATCTATCTATCTATCTATCTATCTATCTATCTATCTATCTATCTATCTATCTATCTATCTATCTATCTATCTATCTATCTATCTATCTATCTATCTATTTGCATGAAATTTAGTTAGAAAAGTATTATGTACCGTTACCTTTGCAGTTGCGATGCTTGATGCTGAGAATGACGATGAAGATTTGTTTTATATGGTGGATTGGTAGAAATAGAATGTTCATTGTGTCACGTGACACAAGAAACCAGAGCAAACTCACCAAAAAGAGAACAAAGAACATTGACAAACGGGTTTTGGACCGTAGTCACTGATCTTTGGGACAATTGAGTGGAATTTATGCAAATAAGAATGCGTAATTGTGACATGTGGCCTACTAGTTGGCACGTCTACCTCACAGCTGAGTGGGTTGTAGGTTTGTACCCAGGCTCTAGCCTTCGTTTTTGAAGATTGAATCTTTCGGGGCTGGAGGGAGGTTCTGCAGATTTTCTAACTCTAAGACCATCAAGCACATGCAAATGCCCCTTAATATTTCTGGATGCTTCAACTATCGGAGATTGTCCACAAGGGGATGATGTGAATACCTACCCATCTAATGGAGGATGGTTGCCCAGGGCCCCTTCCCTATTGTTTCTAACTTTTGCATGTTCTTGCCTTGGAGCCGCATTCTCCGTGCTCGGAGCATCATGAACTATGGACCCTTGGCATTTATAAAAACAACTGCTTTACTCTATCAGACGATACCAGATTCATCTCCTTAGCTTAGGGCCATTCAACTTCAAAACTCGTGACGAATCAGTCTGATCAAGTTTCCTTGACAAGATTACATCTGGCCTTTGCCCAAAATCTTGAACTGAAAAACTGTGAAAGAGTTCCCGGCCTCAAGATTCAGGTGTCAGTCAAATCCTAAATGCTTCTATGTTAAATGTTCTAGTTCTAGGAACAATTAGAAGGCCAGGGGCAAAGGACCTCAGGATATCAGATAGCCCATTGAGACATTTAAAAACTAGTAAAATAACCTTAAAATAGTTGCAGAAACAAAAATGTTGGTGGTGAGTTTCTGGCAAGTTTTCTTCAAAGCAAATGGGCCTATTCCTATTGTTCAACTTGATGGTTCCTCCTGGAGAGACCTTTTCAACAACATTTTTGCCAGGCTTTGTCAGTAGTTCCTCATGGTTGATTAATTACACTTCAAAAACAAATGTGCATTTTCTTTTCATTACCTTCTCACAACTCAAACCAGAAAAGTGAACCAATCTCACTCTGAAAAAACGATTTTGGTTTTCCCCATCCGAGTTTGTATAAAGAACCAGTATCTGATAGCAAAGAACTTTTAATAAAGCCAAAGTAAAATATAACTTTTTAACTTTCAAATATTACTTTCAAATATTACGAGCATAAGTATTAAATTATCTTCAAATAATTGTTCATGCGGCGACATGGTGGCGCACCGGTTAGCACGTCCGTCTTATGTTAGGAGAGTGCGAGTTTGATTCCACCTCCGGCCCTCGATGTTTGGAGTTTGCATGTTCTCACCGTACCCACGTGGGTTTTCGCCGGTCACGCCGGTTTCCTCCCACATCCCAAAGACATACTTGGTAGGCCGATTGCCTGTCTGTCAAGAAAAATTGTATTCAATATATAAGAGAGGGGGGGACTAGAGAGAGCAAGAGAGCGAGAGACAGAGAGCGAGACAGACCATACCCGGAACACCTCCCCACAACATCCAGAGCCTTTAAGAACTTCGGGCAGATCTCATCCATCCCCGGGGCCTTGCCTCAGAGGAGTATTTTAACTACCTCAGTGACTTCGACCCCAGAGATTGGAGAGTCCACCTCGGAGTCTCCAGGCCCTGCTTCCACAATGGAAGGTGTGTTGGTGGAATTGAGGAAGTCTTCGAAGTATGCTCCTCACCGACTCACGACATCTCGAATCATTCATTTTCATGTCATCCATCCTGTTTGTTTTTACTTGACAGGTCAATTACCAGTAATTACTCACCATTGAGGAAGTATACATAGTTTGGTAAGGCGTGTGATTAAAAACCCAACCAGACAAGGTGATAAAACAATGACTTGTCGCTACAATCTCTTTGCCAAGAATAGCAACATTAATTTTGTTTAGCAACATGGGTTTCTCCCTGCTAGTCCGGTTTCCTCCCACATTCCAAAGATATGCATGATAGGCCGATTGAACACGACATATTGCATCGTAGGTGAGAGTGTGAGTCAAGGTGTCCTCCACCTACTGTCTAAAGTCTGCTGGGATAGGCTCCAGCATGCCCACGACCCTTGTGAGGAAAAGCGGTGGATGGATGGATGGATGGATGGATGGATGGATGGATGGATGGATGGGTGGATGGATGGATGGATGGATGGATGGGTGGATGGATGGATGGATGGATGGATGGATGGATGGATGGGTGGATGGATGGATGGATGGATGGATGGATGGATGGATGGACGGATGGACGGATGGACGGACGGACGGACGGATGATTAAAAGTTAATCAAGTAGATACATGACAATGCTGCAACCCTGATTAAAATGGGAAGTCAACCTCAAAAATGTCTTTACAATATGTTGTATGTGTCTCTACAGCATATAAAATGAGGACGTTGATGGATTTGCGTATGAATATCGATTACAAATAATGTGAGTACAGTACAGTGCAGTACAGTACATTGTTAAATAGTAGAAAAAAGTACAACCAAACTCACTGTCTTGCCCCTGTGATGTTTTTTTTTTTTTACGTCATGGAATGCATGCACCTCTTAATGCGGCTTAAGTACAGAAAAGCCCCCGCAATTGAGTCTGTGACTTTTAACTCAAAGCGCCTTATGATGCGGTAAATACAGTACTATTGTGTTTGTGGAATATGAGTAAAGTGACAAAATTCACCCTTTTTATCCATCTCTGGGAGGGGGGGGGGGGTCATTTTGCCAATTGCTGTCGACTGAAAATGACATCACAGTTCCCCACCTGAGCAACAGTGATGTCCTTTTCTTTCAACAGCAAGTGTCAAAATGGCTGCAACTTGAGTAAATGAATAAAAATGGCTGAATTTTGCCGCTTTACTCATATTCCACAAACACAATTGTAATCAGAACAAACATTAATCAGTGTTTTAACTTGAGCTGAGCTACAGAGAACAAGATTACAAAGAAATTCTGTTTCGATTCTGTTTGAACTGCATGTACAACTCGATGTCGTCTATGTCAGAATGCGGGACATGAAGATTTCAGATTGAAAAGCAGACATCTCTATAGAAGATTAAAACAACATTTAAAAGTACTGTGAAAATGGCGTGTGGGAACAAGGGTGACAGTGTAAAGACAATCTGAGTCAGACAAGAGATAATTGAACTGGATCGGTCGCATACCAACAAAACCAATAATTATCTTCACTGAAAGACAACAGTTCATTCTCATCGCTTTGACCTGATGGAAAATTTGTGTGTGCGAACATAATTGAGGCAAAAGTCCCTGAGCGTCATCCAATACCAGCAATTAGTCTGTTGTTCCAATTCACTTCCTGCTGTGATTATTGTGCCAAATTTAGCAAATGAAGACTCAGGTCATGAAGTGGACATTTCTGGTAAATGTCTGTTGATCTCATGTAAAGTTATGCTGGGGAATTTTTGAAACGTTGTAAATTAGTAACTTTCTATGGGAATTAACTGGAAATGGGGGTGGGGGAGCTGTTAATCTAAACAAACTTTATACAAACGTAAATATTTTTTGTCATAAGCAAACAGCCGTGAATAGTGACATTTAATTTTTGCAACTGAAACAGTATTTTTAATTATAACTCAAATATAACTGCCCCATAAAACAAAACACAACAAAACATAAAACTTCATTGACTTTCCATAATATGGTGTGATTCAACAGCCTTGCTCTTTGGGCTCAAAAGTGTAGCGTCCGAGTTTAAGTCTGACCTTAGGCATCAAATTCATGTTACAATCAGACTCATAAAATATGAACGGACTACAGCAATTATGGGCCCGCTATAAAGATTAGGTACTGCACTGTTTTTTGTGGCGTCAAAACACCCAATATATTCATATTAAAAAGGCTGAAACTAAAAGTTTTTAAATCAATCTTAGTGTATATTGCTGGTGCTTGCTGTTGTTGGGGTTAATGGCCTGAAGTTGGTTTATGAGATGCTACAGTGTTACAGCACCTTTTTTTTAAAAACATTTTTTTTATCCACATTACATTTGGGTGTCATTAGAGAAAAGCAACAACTGTAGACTTTACCAAGATAGCATGTTCGAGAATATGTATGGGGCGAGATTTAAGTCACACAATTATTCACACAAATACATCACACGTGTCCACTTATTGTTTGTGATTTTTGCGTGTTTGTCGAATCCACAAACGTATTTGAAGTACAAACATTTTGTCGTTAGAGGGTGCTGATTTTTTATGCTGACTTGGTGTATGATAGGCATGTCCAAAGTCCGGCCCGTGGGCCAAATCCGGCCCCCCGTCAGATTTCATACGGCCCGCAGCTTCGGTACTATAATGTATTATTAATGGCCCGCCTGCACTGTCAAACTAAAATAAAAAAATAAATCATGAAACTTGAAACTGTAATTCCTCCCTTTACCAAAAGGTGATAGCACCACTTTAATCTGCATCCGTGCCGCAAACCCCTCTCCGCCATGGCTACTGCAAAGAAAACAAGGAAAGTTCACATCTAGGGTCGGCGCTTTCAAGAGAGATGGGAATTACCATTATTTTTTCACTGAAAATCAAGACAAATGTGTTTGTCTAATTTGTAAAGAGCCTTGTTTAAGGATTTCAACCTAAAGAAACACGACCAGACTAAACATGCTAACACATATGACAAACTAACAGCGAGTGACTGTGCTGATAAAGTGAAGCAGCTCCAAGCTGAACTGGCATCACAACAGCGATTCTTCACGCGGGGCTGTGAATCAAAAGTAAATATCACTAAAGCAAGCTACGAAGTGGCCCTGTTAATAGCTATACATGGCAAACCTTTTGCTGAAGGTACATTTATCAAAGACTGTGTTATGAAAATAGTTTTTCACTTCTTTTTCACTTGTTTTAAGTTTTAATAATATCAGAGAATTTTTCATTACTTATAACTCCTGTTTAACATGTTCATGAGGCAAAAATATGATTAAACTCATGTAAATTTTAGGTATTTCAGTTTGTTCAATGTTATCTGACTTCAGATATGAATGAAAGGCAGAATTTGTGTTTTTGGAGTTGTTCAAATCTGCCTGAGTGGCTTATATTTGGTTATTTTGTCATTTGAACAATAAAGACAATTGTGACAATGAAAATTGTTTCATAACAGTGTGTATTTGCATGAAACTTTTGTAGTTAGAAAATGTCCAAAAAAAACTATTGGCCCCCGGGCCCCTTCACTTTATCAAAACTGGCCCTCCTTGCAAAAAGTTTGCACACCCCTGGTGTATGACGAACTGCTGGAAATTGTTGGTTGTTGTGCATGTCGAAAACAAAAAAGGAAGCACTCGCCTTCAATTGATATCACAGTTAGATTACAGTTAAAACTCTGCCATGCAAATTGTAAGCCATTTATCAGTAATACCCATAAATGCTGGTGGCCTCTCTGTGCCCGGGCTCATCTGAGACGGTCTGACTCACCCCTTAAAATAAATAATAAAAAGACAGCAATTCTCACAGAGAGACTAGCTAAGTGATTGCAGATAACATAAGGCAATTTTCTCATAATTAAACACAGACAAAAAGACGGGCGCGGCCTGATGCAATGAAGTTAGTTGAACAGGTTTAGTCATGATGCAAAAAAATCACTTTAATTGCCAGTCAAGTTAGCTATGCCCAATTTCCAAGGTTCATTTCAACAGCACTTTTTAATTGAGTTTCTAGCTTTGGTGTTTTACCATATATTTAGTATACTCACAATTATATTACCTATAATCTATAGGCTTGTCGTTTCAGTTGGCTCCATTTTCAGCTGTTTTTAGTCAATTAGTTGCTGTAAACAAAATAAGGATAACAAATGTTACAAAGAAAAGAACAAAACAGACCACAATAACAACAGTAATAGGATTAGTAAATTCGCTTACTCCCCAATCCTACCCACTTCCTCTACCTTCACATATGACATGATTGCAAACAGTGACCCGATAAATGTTCACAATTGAAGCCAAAATATGATATATAAAATAATGAATGCATGTTAATAGTTGTGTCAATTCAACTTTTTTATGCACTTCCAATAATTCACAGTGGTATAGTTTTTTATGTTAAGTTGGGTTGTTGGCATGGGCTGAATGTATCTATCAAATGAACTTGATAAACATCTAACCCGTCTAAGAATAGATTAATGACACTAAGGTGCTTTCTGATTTGCCTATAATTTTGAGATGACTAAAGTGACTCTTTTGTTCAAAACCTGGCAAAGACAGGACAGCAAAAATGATGACTCTTTGTTCTGTTCTGTTTTTTTTTGTTTTTTTTTTTGTCATTACCTGACTTACATTATGTAAAAAACTGTGCTAATTATAAAATGAGGTGTGTCATGACTTGTATCTGATTTGGCACAATCAACATTCCGAAACTGCCAACCCAACACATAAAAGGCATTGTTGTTGGTGTCCGAGGCATCGAGCATCGCCAACTGCAAAAGTGACTTTAGAGCTCATCTCACAACTGCAAAGGTAACTTTCGATCTCATCATAAAAAACTCACTTTCACATGCATTTTCAGCATATATTCCATTGTTTGTTTTACATGCTGATGTAAATGTATGGCTGATATTTATTGTTAGTATTTTTCTTTCATTGCACAGATGACATTTGCTCTTCGCTTCTCATTCCTCCTCTGTGCGATCAGTGGACTCTTGACTGGAGCCGTAAGTCAAAAGCTGACTTAAATAATTGTTTGTTTGTTTTTTTGCTTTTGACAAACTGGTGTCTTCATTTGTGTCAATGTCCTCCAATCTAATTATTATCAATGTGCTATTCTTCTTCACAGTGGTCATTAGAAAAGATTACATTCAAAGGTTGGTAGCCTTCACTCAATTACTTTTTCAAATGAACAATTTCTTAGTTTCGTCATTCGTCGTTTTATTCCTGTTGCAGATAATAGCTGTCCCAAAGGCTGGACTCGGTTGGACTGTAACTGTTACATCTACCAAAGTGATGAGAGGACCTTTGCAGATGGAGAGGTATGGAAGAAAATACTTGATGTGATGTAGTTGCCAAGTCGAAATCTTACCTAATGTGTGATGGTCTGAATCAACTATGTACTCTCTCTTTCCATCAGAGCGTCTGCAACATTCTTGGTGGCAACCTTGTTTCCATCCACAATGACCTGGAAAATGCATTTGTTTTGGAGTTGGCTAGAGAGGGCGGTAATGACGCGGAATTCTGGATTGGACTACATGACAATATTCTGGTAAAATATGGATCAGCACTGTATGATTGAAATCCTCTCACTTGTATTCAGTCCAAGTATTTTTGTCATCAAAAATGAATGTGCCCTTCAGACTCAATCTTGACACCAGTTAAAGGGATAATATATTGATTTGAGAACTTCCTGAAAGGTGCTCTCCTCTCACAATGTACTCAACGAGCTGGAAAATAACATTTAGTGATGGATCCCCTAGGAAGGCTAGTGTTTACCTTTATAAAACTATCAATTCCTCTTTCAGGATAACTTGAGATTTTTTTACCCCAATAGTACAGTCACCAACCTTGTCCACCACAATTCAATTCAGTGTGACATCAAACATCAGTTTCTTGATGGTACTATGCTTCAAATCAAGACGGATCATGACCAACAAACAGCAGATGCAAATCCAAGCAGTTGTTATCTTCACGTGTCTGATTCAAATGTGATTTGTCTTCCAGGATGACGACTACATCTGGACTGATGGCTCAATTAACGATTTCCAGGGCTTTGATGGGAGTCCTTCTTCTACAACTGATAACTGTGTAGAGTACAACGAGGATAGTAAGTAAAATCAGTAATTAAACTTATTAAAAAAAAAGTTTTTTACTTAGACATATTTCTCTTACAGATGAATTTTGGGAAATTGAGGACTGCATAGAAGAAAATGCATATGTTTGCATCAGAGATGTGTTCCACTAATCGCTCCTTACCATCTTGTTTTCAGTCAAAATTAAATTGGCTAATGCTTAATCATAATTGAAAGAGAAATTGGAATGTCAATGTGCATCTTTCTGGTAAATAAAGGGATCTTTCTGCATCAAAACGTCTCCTGTCTTTTTATTCACTTCTTAATCCTGTACGTCTATTGCCACTGGTTTGTGTGTTCATCTTGTGGTGTACATGCACTGATGGTGTGGCTATGGACAGAATTTATTACCATGGATCTTAATGGCAAATAGTCACATGCACAGTTAGACCTAGACAATTTAGTGTTCTGGAGTAACCGGACAAAACCTCCACAGGCATGAGGATGACATTCAAACATCGTGTCGACATTTTTAAAAACAAAACGAAAGATTTAGAGACAGCAATAAAAGTTTACCGTAATTTTCGGACTATAAGTCGCGTTTTTTTTATAGTTTGGGTGGGGGGGGGGGGGGTTGGGGCGACTTATACTCAGGAGCAACTTATATATGTTTTTTTTTCCAAAAATGTTAAAAAAAAAAAGTGAAACCGCAATAAACGAACCGCAATGTAGCAAGGGATTACTGTAATTTGAATTTCAAGTGAGCGCCAAGTCGCGTCAGCAGCAGCTCGTCGAGTCAATCTTTGTCCTTTATGTAAACAACCGCCGCGCTGCTGACGCAGCGTCGCGCTGCCTCGTCGTTATTCCACAGATCTACTATATAACTATATTGTAGCGTTAACAAAGTTCAAGGAAAGACGTGGGTTTGGTAAACGGCTCTTTATTTAACAAAACAAACTTACAGGCATGTGGCGGTGTGGACTTCCAGCCACGGAAGTGGAAGAGAGCTCCATAGAATAGGACCGGGCGTGCGTAAAAGCCATGACCGAGCCCCATCCACCGTCCTCGCACAGCCACCAGGCTGAGCGCCGGCCCTCGACTTCCAGCCACGGAAGTGGAAGAGAGCTCCATAGAATAGGACCGGGCGTGCGTAAAAGCCATGACCGAGCTCCATCCACCGTCCTCGGACAGCCACCCGGCCGAGCGCCAATCCAACGATTGATGGATTTAATGAATTGGAGTGACGCAGATGGTTTTATTAACGTGTTATTTATGTAATAGTTTTTTGAATAACTCTGAATGTTACGTCAGGGCCGTTCTCAGCTCTTAGTTTGTGATAATGTCACGTTAGCATACCTATCGTTTAGCCTGTTGTTGCTCGTTCATGACTGTTCTTGGAGTTGGATTTTGTCGAATAAATTGCCCCCCAAAATGCGACTTATACTCCGGAGCGACTTATATATGTTTTCTTCCCACATTTTTGGGCATTTTATGGCTGATGTGACTTGTACTCCGGAGCGACGTATAGTCCGAAAATTACGGTAAGTCTGTAAGTTTAACTTAACTATAACTATAACTTTATTATATTCAAAATAGTACATGTTTATGAAATTCATTTGGGATATTTCATTTATGTGTGGTGCCTCACCTGTGATAGCAGCTCAACTGAATTCACTGTTGATGGAGACTGGTATTGCCTTCACAAAAATTTGCACTCACAGCTTTTAGTCTCACTTGACATTAAAACACTTCCAACCCAAACAGTTTCTCAGACTCACGTAAGTGAACAGCACAATTTTGCGTCCAATCTTATTCATATACAAAGATTTAACCATATGAATACGAAGAGTTAGGGTGGTGGTGGTGGTTGTTGTGGCTTTATGCTTTGACACTAACTTCTGTAGTGTTGTCACTTATAGTGGGTTGCTTATTGATTGCTCTAACAATAACACACGGAGGCAAGGATGCAGTACGAGCCGATCTTTACTGGGTGCTCCATCACGACTCCTCACAGACCCCACCACACTATCCCTGCATCTCCAATACAGACAGACCAACACAGTCGAGCACTGAGTGCTCGATCCAATCTACCACGTTGTTGTTCCCTCAGAACAATTGTCTGGATTGTCACGATTCCCGCCATTGCACAAATTTTGGAGGCAAACATATGTGTTATGGGTTGTACAGTTTTCATCCTGCCAAAGTCCGTCTGTAAGAAATACATCTTGAAGTAAGACAGAATAATAGTTTTACCAAACTTTAATCACAGATTTCACTTACCATCGTTTATTTCTACACAATCACCAGTGTCATTAGGCTCCGAATTCATGGAATCAAAATTCCGGAAATTATCAAATGAGCCATCAGTCCATATAAAGTCACCATCCTGAGAGACAGAGTCATCATTTATATGAGTCACGTGTAAATAAATAACAAATGCTTGAATTTGCAACTGGTGTTTTGAGACGTCATGGAGAGATTTCTTTGGGGCTGACTCGTCCGACGCCTTTACCGCGCGCTCGAGCGCTTTGGTATTTGGTATTGAGTATACTTGTATGCTGCAATTTATGATATGATTGAATAAATAATAAATAAAACTAACACAAATTCATCTTGAACCTCTATTGATACCAGTTGTGGCATTAACCAGATGATAACATGCCAACATAAACACAAACAGGGTGTCCCATAGAGATCTATGTATACAAGCTTTTGCAGTTGGGAACTAATTATCCAGTTGTTTTTTTCCCTTGCAGGTTAAGCCCAGCAGAATTGATGAAGACAGCCCAAGGTGCATAAAAAAAATGGAGAATGTACGTACACTTGAACACCCAACTCTTCACCTGTTTCCTTTAAACTACTGACAAGATCGAGTCTAGAGGACACACTCAATTTGTAAATGACAAAATGCTTGGGCCTAAAAAAGTGACAGAGGTTAAATCTAATGTTTTCATTGGTCAATGTTTCACCTGAATTGCATCATGGAGTCCAATCCAGGCTTTCATTGCAGTATCACTGACAAGCAGTTGACGAATGATCGCATTTTCCGCATTGTTGCGGATAGAGGCAAGGTTAGCATCTAAATCAATGCAAGCAGCCTGTATGGCAAAAGAGCAACATGTTGATTTAATTCCTTCAGGACTGTCGGGCGTGCAAAGGGTTCCAACAAATTTTCACAAGACTTTATCTCAACCTTTGTGGAAAAGTCTCCCATACCTCTGCATCTGCAAAATTCGCTGCGGTGTCTTGGTAGAGGAAACAATAACAGTCCACCTGAACCCAGTCTGCGCTAGGACAGTTAATGTCTGAAACACAATTGTTGTTTTAGGAAGAAATTAATACATGTCAATAAGATCTGGCGTCAACATTGACGTCGCTAAAAATTGGTTGATTAAAAAATATGATCGAGTCACAGCTACCAACTTTTCCAATGGTGTACAGGAAAAGACCACTGCACAGAAAGAAAACACAAAGAGAAAATCAGATTGCAGAACACTGACATAAATCAAGACACCAATATATCATAGTAACCACTATAGCAGAATGAATGTTCATTTCAATAAAATCGTGAGATTTTTACTTACAACTCCAGTCAATAGTCCATTGATGCCACAAAGGAGGAACAACAAGTGAACAGCAAATGCCATCTGCAGCAATAGAAAAATACTTCATACTTCTAACAATTAATATCTAATATAAATATGTATATCTCTCTGACGCTGTGAAAAAAAATTAGTTAGTGTTGAAAAGGTATTTGTAGTCATAGAAAAATACTTTCATTCCTAACAATTAATATCCGCTTAAAAACTGAGTTAATGTTGAAAAAGTCACATGAAACAACACCGAAATTAGAAGGGTAAATTGGCTGACTATACCTTTGCAGTTGAGATGCTTAAATCCTGAACGAAAGAAGACGAGCAGCTTTTATATACGATGACTTGACAGGCTGGAATGTGTAGATTATGTCAGTGTCATATAAGAAGAGTTCCCACCACAGGAAACTTTAATTCAAGTATGTAACCAAACACAACAGCCTGTTTCACTGCTTTTCTGTTTTTGCAGGCTTCGAACTGACAACATGAGAGAAAGATGTTTTTTTATTTCAAGTTAAGTTGGAATATACATTAACGACCATGTCTGGCTGGTAAGAAGTTGAAAATGTACAAGTCTTGTTTGTTTTTTCATCCAAAATTAATTCATAAGCCAGAGGAGCGAGTGTTTTGTGTGTTTGCCTGCCTGCTAATGGAGCTGTAACAAGACTTGAGATTTTAGTCGACGACATTTTCCATATGTTTTGCATTGCTGTCAAAAATATCGCTGAACAGGGCATGTCTGACAAACTCAAGCACGCAAATTATCCAAAAGGCAATTGAACCGGATCAGTTACATACCACGCACACAAGTAGAATTGTCTTCACTCTGACCTATAACATTCCAACCAATCATGACACTGTGGACGTTTTAAGATGAGTGGTTTGACATTGGCTAAAATTTAAAAGTCCTTGAGCGTTTTCTTATAACTGTACCGTTTTTTGTTCTGTTGTTGAGAATTCCGCTAACAAACAAAAAAAGCTAATCCTAGGAGCTTTTTCCTTTGTTTCTTTGTTATTCAAGCTAAAATAACTGATCTGAACTAGCTGTACATTACAAATTCTGTTTCTGACCTTGTGGAGCTGGTTTTCATCATCAATCGTGAATATAATCTACAAATGGTGTCACAGATTTGAGTATGTTGCAATATGAATACATTTTTGAAATGCAAGGCAATGCAAGTTTATTTGAATATATTTGAAACATTTTGAAAGGCCAATGTGAAAAGTGGTGAAAACAAACAGCAGATAAAACCCACAAGTGCAAAACATAGAGTTTAAAAAAAACATCAGATCCGGAGTTTTTAATTTTTTAATTGCTTTGCATGTTGATTTAAGAACGATTCTTTCAGTTTTTCTCATAAAGGAAGACACAAGACTGTTTTTTTAAATATTGTATGTATTTTTAAGTTGTTTCAAACTCTTGATCCATCTACTCCCTTTAAATTTGGAGTCTTCCTCTCCAAAGGTCTCTGCCAGCCATTTACACACAAGTCAATTATTGAACCCCAGACTTCTGGGCCAAACAGGTCAAACTACCCTTAATCACTCGGGTTGGTGGGGCTGCGTCATCCCTTACCCGCCCCTAAGGAAAATGGGTAGTAGCAGGGTGATTCAGCATAAATTGTATTGGGTTAAGCATTTCAAATGAAAATACAGTAGAACCCCAGAACTTAGCGTCGCGTTACAGGGTTATACCATACATTCACAACAGATGCTTGTGTTTTTTTAAATAAATAAAGGGATTTCTGGGCCTGACCAAGGGACGATACACATTTCTTTAGTTAATAACGACTGAGCAGAAAGAGAAGAAGAAAAATCATGATAGTAAAGCCCTAAAAAAAAAAAAAACCCCACCGCATTTGATATTTGCTTCAGTGATTATTGATCATAGCTATGGACAGTCTGGATAGCTAGGATCTCCGCCATGGCACACATCCATGATGCAAACATATGCGTTGGTGTTTGTGCAGGGATCATCTTGCCAAAGTCCATCTGTAAGGAATAAATGTTTAAGTACATTGTATTAACCCAATTTAATCACAGATTTAACTCACCATTTGCCTGAATCGCTACACATTGAGTGCCGCCATTTGGCTCCATAGCGTCACCGTCAAAGTTGAGGAAATCTACAATTGATCCATCAGTCCAGAAAAAGTCATTATTCTGGAAGAAAAAGTCACAATTGAATGAGTCCATGTAAGCATATATATATATAATAAGCATTATTTGAATATAAATCTACTGTTTTTCCACAATCTTGATCGTATGTATTTCACCAGCATAATACATATTACATACATATATGTATTAAATCATAATACAGCGATTCTTTTTCTCTTAAATAGAATTCATCCTGAAATTAAACTAGACAGCATGTATTAAAAAAGTTGAACGTAACGTAAACCACCAGGTGGAGGTAGATGCGTTTTAATGTTTTGTCCTTTCATCGCTCCACACCATGGTGGTGACAAGATCGTGTCAGAAGTAGACATTCGTTTCTTTTGAGGCAAAAATACTTTGGCTGAACACAAGTGGCAGGATTTAATCACAATGTTTTTACTGGTTAAGATATTACCGCAATTGTATCATGGAGCCCAATCCAGCCAAGTGTCGCTACACCATCATCAATCAGTTGTTTTACAATTTTATTTTCCAGGTCATTGTGAATGGACACCAGATTTCCACCTTCCATTATGCAGTCTTTCTAATGGAAAAAGAGAATGCCAAGTTCATTTCACTCATTAAGATCCATCAGTCAGCAGTCAAATGGATCACTGATAGTAAAGGATTGTATTTGTACTTTTTGGTCAAAGTCTTTCGTACCTCCGCCTCTACAAAGGTTTCTGGGCCAGCGTTGAATATGTAACAATGACAGTCCAACTGAGTCCAATCAGTAGGACATTTAATATCTGCAACACAATTGTTTTAGCGAGAAAATGAGACATGTCAACAAAATCAGAGGTTAATCTTGACAAAACTCAGAAATTATTCATTGAGTCACAGCTACCAACTTTTCCAGTGAATAGGGAATGACCACTGTGAAGAAGAAAAACACATTTTGTAAAATCAGACTGCGTTGACATTGGCATCCAACATATGTTTATATTGAAGTCAGTGAGTAAGATGATTGTTTTAACTTACAACTCCAGACAACAGTCCACTCATCCCACAAAGGAGAAACAACGAGCAAAGAGCAAATGCCATCTGTGCAATGATAGCAATATACCTAACATCATTAACATGTACACGTGAAATAAAAGTGCATTCTATGTGGAAAGGTTTCCATAAAATACAGTTTGAAAAGCAGGACGGAAAGTTACCTTTGCAGTCAAGCGACAGTTTAATAATGAAGATGATGATGACCATTGCTTTTATATGTTCGGTTGGCAGTCTCGGAATGTTGAGTGTGTCAGATCGTGGTAAAGTCACATGATACATCATACCAGTTCCCAGAGCAAGAAAATCAATTCAGCTTTTAACCATACCAGAAAAAAACAATGAACCTTACTGATGAGGTGTTTGACAAACAGGTTTTGCCCAAAATGCGTGACTAGGAAGACAACTTGGCGACAGAAGAAATATTATAGCTTCTTTGCCGCGTTTGATAGTGTGTGAACTTGAATGTTATGCTAACCTGGTTACAAATTTAAAGTCAAAACACGCCAAAACAACTCATCTAGATAAGATAGACTATGTGCCACAAAGCAGCTTTGACCTACATTATCATACATGAAAGATGTGTATGAACATGAAAATGTTCAATATTGACGAAAATAACAGGGAAAATGTTTTTTTTTTCTGACCAAAACTAGACTAAAATGTTGGTAGTTTTTGTTGACAAAAACTAGATGGATACGATTATGTTTTCTTGGTCAAAAATAAAGACTAGAATTCTCAACTTATAGTCGACTAAAACTTGACTAAATGAAAATGCGGATGAGATAGACTAAATGGGATTAAAACTAGCTAATCGCCTGTCACGGTAAGGTGGAAACAGGTTTCTTTCTAGCGTCCCAGCTCTGCCAATGATTGTGCAGGTTGCCGCTGACAGACAGAAAAAACTTAAATATCATCAGCAGATACATTTTGGAGAATCTGCTGAATTTCATGTTGAATCCCATTGTCAGGAAAGTGTTAATACAGGAGCGACAATGAAGAACAGCAGGGGAGTTTTGTAAGATGGCATTTAAAGATTGAGTCTTTGGACGCTGTTATTGTCTGACTGGTACGACACGGTGCAATTAGCTGACGTGCATAACATTACTTAAAAATAGTCTCTGGATGCTTGACTTGTTGTTTGTCTTGGACCGCTCCATCTGCACTAGTTATTACAGCTGCGCTGCCCTGAAAACCGAGACAAGATTATTCTTTTTTATTTCTTTGCATAAAAGTCCTTTTAAAAAATATAACTGACTTTTGTTTTAGTTCTGCTTGCTGTATTGAGTTTTGCTGTACACCAGATGATTTTCTTGGCGACAAGGCTGAAGAAACTCGATCGCTATTATGTAAAGCGAAGCCATTAATTCTCTCTCATCCAATTGTTTGCTGTTGTCTTTTTAAACTCGGTGATTTATTTGGGTGTGATACTTTGTTCCTCATTCTTGAGAAATTGCACTTGCTGTGCGACTTTGCTATCAGGTTTTCCCCCATGATGTCCTACCAGCCAATTATTTGTTGACGGCCGGGAACATTCTAACCAGTTTGACTGTCGGTGCTGTCTCACTTTGTCTAGTTTGATTGCTTGCCGCGCCTGTGGCCTCGAAAAACTTTATGTCAGTGTTACATTAAGACCACTTAGAGCCTGGAACTTACATTTTTTTAAATCAAAACCACACACATGCATAAACATTACAGTTCACTGGCTCATACTTAGAGATGGTGCGAATGAATGAGCCAATGTTGAACATCTATCAACAAAATATTTCATTGATTTGCAAATTAATAAAAATTTCTGATGTTAGGTCAAGGTTGGTATTTTTACAAGCGCATGAGGTCTTCAGATTATCACCATCATATGAGGCTTCAAGGAGACAAATAGTGAGCCACTAAGTAGTTTGCACAGCACAAATATGTCATCAATAAGACACATTAAGTTATCGCCTTCCTCACTATTTTGTATTCATTCCTACTTATCACCCTGAATTACTTCTTGATATAATAATTTTTTTGCAATCCTGATTTTACCACAGCATTAACGTAGATTAGTGCAAGACCATTGCAAGTTATATGTACATACGTACACATTCCAAATTACAAAAATATTTATTCGTTAGTCTCCACATTGAGTTACAGATAACTGAATTTAGTCCATTTGCTGTTTGGCAAACAGGTTCTTTGGGTTTTTGTTTTTTCTCTGATGTGTCATGTGACTTTGACATGATTTGACACATTCAACATACCAAGACTGACGATATAAAAGGTGTCGTTGTCCACAGCACTAAGGCACTCGTACAACTGCAAAGGTAACTGAACACAACTTTACATCGCACTTTTCAAACTCAATATCATGTCAAGTCTTGGCATTTAGTCCATTTTTGTGTTTCATGTAATAAGTGTAACATTGCTAATATTTATTGTTAGAAACATGTTTGTGTTTTTCAATTATTGCACAGATGGCATTTGCTGTTCGCTTGTTGTTCTTCCTTTGTGTGATCAATGGACTGTTGAGTGGAGGCGTAAGTCAAAATCGTTAAGATAAGCTTACATAACTATAAAACGTAAATATTAAACTTATATTTACTTGCGGTGTTTCTGTTTTGCTGTTTGATTTTAACAATATGCTTTTGTTCATTGCAGCATTCGTTCTTTTTCAATTATTGGAAAGGTTGGTAGGTATAATCAAAAGAAAAATGAACTATTGATTAGTTTTGTTGACATCCACACCAGATTTAACTGACCTGTCTTATTTTGTTTTTGCTTTCCTCAAGAAAAAATTGTCATTAATAACTGTCCTAGAGGGTGGACGCAGTTCAATTGTGAGTGCTACATTTTCCAAGCGGAAGAGAGGGAGTTTCTTGATGCAGAGGTATGGAAGAAAATAGTTGTGATATAGTTCCCAACCAGTTTACTGCTATTTCAATCAGTGATCCATCAATCCGTTGATCCAAAGTGAAAATGTCTTGCTAACTTTCTGGTGGATCTTTCTTTCTCCATCAGAGTGTCTGTGGAGTTCTCGGTGGGAATCTAGTCTCAATCGAAAGTGCCCTGGAAAACATATTTGTTCAAGGACTTATACCAGAGGGGGTTACTACAGCCTGGATTGGATACAATGACGAAGATGGGGTAAAACATTGACAAAACATTAACGTTCTGATTGAATCCTGTCACTTGTTTTCAAATTGATACAATTATTTGATTTGAAATTTGATGACTAGATTGGTGGATTTGAATCCATTTGGATTTATAGTAATAAATACTGTCATGCTCCAAGATTTTACTAATTATTTATTCATATCTTTTGAGTATGGCTAGTTTTGTGTCACTCAAATTGATTGTGTGTCCTTAACTCTTAAAGTATATCTCAATTAAATGTGACTTTGTCTTCCAGGATGGTGGCTATTTATGGACTGATACAACACCTCCTGATGGTTTTTTAAACTTTAATCCACAACCACCACCACCACTTCCTACTGGTGAATGTACCACAATTAATGAGAATGGTAAGTAAAATCAATGAATAAACACAGTTTGCTGAGAATTACACATATGTATACACATCCAGTTTTTTTTATTCTTACAGATGGTGTTTGGATGACTACATCGTGCACAGTGACGGAACCATATGTTTGCAAGAGACCAGTTGTCCATTAACCCTAATCACTTCTTCTCATCCTATTTTCTGTCACAATTAAGTTTCCTTGCCTCAACGAGATTAAACTCTTTTGGCGTCTTTGTGTTTCAAGGTTGACTAACAAATGTGATATTTTTTCTTCTATTTCATCAATGCTCAATCATTATCAACAACAAATTAAAATCTCAAACTGCTTGTCTCTAATAAATCAAAGAATCCTTGAGAATCAAAATGCAACAGAAGTGACAGCTTGGGAAATGTTTTGGTTTTTGAATTGTAATGTATTTTAAAACCCACTATTAATTTCAATAAAGTACAAGAAAAGCACCTGGAACGGTAGAATAACATACACGCGCGCGCGCACGCACACACACACACACACACACGCGCACGCACACACACACGCACACGCACGGGGGGAGTGAAAGCAGCGTCATGTGACTTGTTTCACTTTGCGTTTGTGTGCAGGTGTTCATTGACCAAAGCACACATTTGCCATAAAGGCTACCATGGAGGAATGTTCTTTTGTGTGTCTAACTAAATGTGACTTTTACTTGAACTGATTTATCAAGAATGGGCCTCAATGGTACACTTACTGCTTATCAGGTAGGACTTTCCGTATATCATTTTTTAGGCATATAGAATGTAGAGTCAGACATGGGAAACCAGCATGAAATGCCTATTTTTGTTTTGCAGATTGATGTTCTCTCAACTGTATATTTGGTCTCATTAGTTCCCAGGTGATTCATTTTTGCATCTTTTAACTATCAGATTTTATAATTATAAATATCATATCCACTTTATAATATAGATCAAATTTGCTCAAATTATCATAAATACGTATGTATTGGATATCGAACAATATGAGGGCAGCTTAAACACCAAGATGGAAGAGGCATTTGGAAGCAGATTCAACATTTAAAAGCTAATGATGATCGTGACTGAATTAAAATGTATATTATTACAGATGAAGGTAAATAAACAAAGATAATAAGGTAATAATAATAAAAACAATAAATATGGTCAATAAATGTTTTAAAGCAGGCAGTTCATTAACATTAAATAGATACAGTATTTTGTGTTGTCTCGGTCTAGTCTGTGCATGCAGTTTGTTTTGTGTTCCATCAGCAGGATATCTTTCCCTTCTTAAAAAAATGGCCTCAGTCTCATTTGACCTGCCCAATTTATTTATTTATTTATTTATTTGTAAACATTACCTAATGATGCTGGCCACTTTTGCTATAATCGGCTACATCCTTTGTTTAATGTATGACTCAATTCTACCCCTGAAATAATTATATTATAATAGGTTATTCATTTCATCAAAATGTAGCATATGTTATGTAATATACTTCAACTTTGGCACTCCTGATAACGACCAATCAAAAATGTCAGTCAAACTAAATCCCAAGTCAAATATACCCAACTCTATTTACAGCCCAACAGCAGCTGTAACACAATAAACAAAGTTCTAAGTTCAGAACACACAATAAACTGGTGATGATGATGATGATAGTAGGCGATGAAGTTAATGTATTGATTTGCTTTAGCTGCATTGAATCTTTCATATGAAATAGAATAAAAGCACTTTTGGAGCCATAAATACAGGATAATGATGCGTGTGTGTGTTTGCATGTTTGTGTCTTAATGTCATCTGCAGCGTGGTTGGCAGCTGTTCTGTGCTGGTGGTTTCCATGGTCAGATGGAGGCATCTGAAAGAACAGGTTTGGTTGTTAGATAGATAGATAGATAGATAGATAGATAGATAGATAGATAGATAGATAGATAGATAGATAGATAGATAGATAGATAGATAGATAGATAGATAGATAGATAGATAGATAGATAGATAGATAGATAGATAGATAGATAGATAGATAGATAGATAGATAGATAGATAGATAGATAGATAGATAGATAGATAGATAGATAGATAGATAGATAGAAATAGAACTAGAATTAAAGCATGGTGTTTGTGCATTTAGGTGCACCTTTTAGTTCAGCTGTCCCTGGCAGACCTTGCAGCTGCTCTGATCCTGATGTTCACCAGTGCCATCAACAAAGTCGGTGCCAACAACAGTGTAACCATTTGCCTATACAGCTTGCCTCTGTCACTGGTAAGAAACAACAGCCTTTACTACCTAAAATCATATTTTACTCTCCAAGTACGATCATGTTGAGCAACATTAAAATACAGGAATCTGACTACGACTGGCTATTATTCTAAATAATCCTGCGACACAATTTGTAGAAATTTCTCGGTGGTCGAGGGTATAGTTGAGAGGATCATAGATACTTTGAATTCTATAGATTAGCAACATGATGGTGGAATTAGTGCGTCTAGTCAGGCTCTTTCAATATGCAAATATGGAAAATATGTGTGTGCGTGTGGTGTGTGTATGTGTGCTGTGTGTGTGCGTGTGTGCTACTTACAGTATAGGAGTTAAAACATATTTTTGTCTTTAAAGCAGAAGTGGGACTTTTTGTTTTATAGCTTGCAAGTTTTCCCTACCACTGAAAAGTATCATTTATATTTAGAGCAGTATAGTAGGGTTGTTTAAAAAAAAAAAAGCAATTAAAAAATATATATTTGTTACATTTGGCAATGGTATTTTGTTGGAAAAATAAATAAAAGGTAAACATGACAACCAGGTCCAGCTTATGCAAGACACACAAATGCAAAATACATATTGTGGTGTTTTAAGGTTTCTTCTGTCTTGAACATTCCTGGCCTTTTACTAACAGATTCCACGTGCATGAAGTTGAGTGCAAAGAGACAAACTGTCATCAAACACGTGTGTTGTAACACTCATTAAAAAGTGTTGAATGAGTTTTTAACAGATGGCATCGTTTTCACGAGAACATGTACTTGGACTTCATGTGTTACATAACAACATAAACAGACAGTGAGCAATCATTAACCAAAGAGGCACTGTCAGAAAATCACGCTGATGTTGAACGGTGTGGTAGATGTGCTGAGTTGCTAAACACTAATCATGTGTCGTGTCCAATGTAGTTATCCCTTGACTCATGAGTTTCTCACGTTGCGTGATTCTAAGTTACAAGCTAGTAGTCAAATGAGTAATGATCACAGATCGGAGTACAAAACGTCTATAAGATGTACACAATTGGGCTCTCACAATTTCAAATCAATCGTTATTTTAGTGTGGTAAATTGCGACTCACGGAGGTTAGGGTTATATTTGATGGTATTTTTTTTCAGATGGATTTGTTGGTTCTGACAATGAATTTAGTAGCACTCAGATATATCTCATAAGACAAAATGTATATTTATGATCAAGGAAATGTGGATGTAGTGCTTCTCCCAGGCTTGTGGAGTATTTGCTGTGGAGACAGAAAATAATGAAATGAAAAATAACACCACAATACTCAAGAACTGAATGGCTTACGGGTCAGTACCGACACGTGATCCAATGCTTGAGGGAGCCCTGCTCTACGTGATGCAGCCTGATGTCGACGGTACCAGCATGTATTACGTATTACTCCAAGCTACACCTAGGCTGTGTTTTAGAATGGGCTGTAGTTGTGTAGCGCTATTCTATCTTGGGTACTCAAGGTGCTTCACACTGCTTCCTCATTCACCTGCTGATGACAGACATACCATCAGGAACCACTAAGGGTTTACAAAGGATAAGCATTGAAACCCCGACATCTGGGTTAGAAGACTCTACCGCCAAGCCACCCCTATTCTAAGTTTTCTTTTTTCGTTTGTCCCAGACATTTTACCTGATCTCATTCCTGCTGGTGGCAGTGTACGCATGGAAGTCCCAAAACTCCATCAAAGGTTGGCGAGCAACAGCCACTGAGGATGAGGGGAAGCAGGTGTGGTATCAACACGCACATTGTTGGCTGTATTTCTAAATAGGGATGTTTAAATAATGCACATTTGCCTCACAGAGTGGCTTCAGAAGTAGACTGTTATCTTTACCAGTCTACATGTTTGTTTGGTGAGTGTCTCTCTTGAATCTCTTTCCAACGAGAAGAGGGTAAATGATGTGGATAATGGCATTTACCGCTTCATTAGGTTGATCCCCGGTGCTGTTTACTTGGCGTACGTGCTAACACCTTTCATCCGAGCCACTCCTTTGATTCCTGACCCCCGAAGCACCAGCATCCAGGACAATGCTAAATACTGCACCAGGTCATCATCAAATTTGGAATTTTACGCAGACATGACAATGTTTTCTCATCTCTTTTGTTGTCTTGTTTTTATCCTCAGTTGTATTTTGTTCATGCACATCTGGATAGATTCCTGCTCAGATGTTGTGAGTATCAAAACTGTTTATAGTCCTTGAATCAACATTTTGATGATGAATCTAAACTTCACAAGATTTGAACAAGATCAAATGTTGCCATGTCTGTTAGTAGACTACAAGAGTACCAGGAGCAATGCCCGAAAAGACGCCAGACATCGGCCGTTTTGTCATTTTAGCCTTAATTTGGCCATTTTCAGGGGCCCCTTAAAGTGAAACTTGTCAGAGACATCTTGTCCTTGACAATTCAACCCCAGAAACCACTTTCAAATTAGCATCAAATTTGGTAAAAATATTTATCATGAGTGCATTTGCAAAAAAGAAACAATTCCCAAAAAGTCAGATAAACTCTGCCATTTTGTGTAAAAATGAAACGCTCACTACGGTTATTTCCAGGAGCTTGGAAATAGGTATTGTCAGACTTTATAACTGTCCCCTGAGACTGTATGTTTAGCAACATGAAAATTTGATAGAAATAAACAAAACTGTATCAAGAAGAAAACATAACATAGGAAACCTGCCATTTTATGCTTATTCAAACAAGTCTTACGGGAAGTCTGCCATTTTTGTACTAAGGAGTAATTTTACAGTGATTTTGGCCATTTACAAGTAAATCAAGAGACTTTGTCCCTGTATGGTCAAATTTGAAGCAGTAAGCCCAGAGCATTGCTACGCTAAGTTGAGCGATCCACCCTTTGACCTCTTTTGGGATGTAGGGCAATATAGACTTCTATTTAATTTTGTTGCACCTTGTCGCGATTCTGCTTCTGAACCAGGCTATATAGACAGACAACAGTAAATTGAGAAATGTGCCCAACAGGCAGATATTATAAAAAGGTTCCTGATGCTGTGATTGCTTTATGTATGAGTTTCATCAAGATTCACAAATCATTACCCTAAACTTTTTTTTCTTCCAAGGAGATAATCCATGATACTTTTATGCGAGTCTTTATCTTCCTGGTGGTGATCCCTGTGATGCTGTCATGCTCTGTAGGTTGCCACCATCAATAAAAGTGTTTTTCAGGTTATTAAAACATTTATTTTGACACTGTGGTTTTGTTTTTACCAATGAAAGGTTATTTACCATAAGGTGGGAAAGTGGCACGAAGAGCACCAGCAGGCGGCCCTTTTCCCAGTGGAAGGTGACGGACTCTCTGGCAGGAGATTGAAAAGTTCCTTCACCACAGCCAGGAACATGGTCATGGTCATCTTGTTCTGTTGGGCACCAGGTATGCAACACTCACGCCTGCACACAGGTTGAGTTTTTTTATACGTGCCTTGAACATGACATTTAATATAATACCGTGATGTATATTGGTTGTGTTTAAAAAATATGTGAGTATTATCTAGGTGGACTAATAATAACAAATGAACCAGTATTTTCTGAACTACTCAACTTACCTTTGATGGGGAAAAAACTGCAGCTGCAATAAGCAAAAGTAATTTGTAGAGCAAAACCCAGAAAAAAAGTGTAATATCAGATAAAACCACTTATATGTGTAAAAGTAACTTCAAGCTTGAAAAATATAAAATGAACTCTAAAAACGTCACGCTAATCCTGAAATAATGCTGTAAGTGAACAGAGGGACCAGAAATAAGATGATAAAAATGCTTTAACAAAAAATAAAAACCATACAATTGTATAATTAGTTCTTAAAGTGACATTTACAAATACCGTTTTTTTCCGTGTATAGTGCGCCCCCATGTATAGCACGCACCCCTAACAATGGCATGCTGATGCTGGAAAAAAGCTTGTACCCATGTATAATACGCACCCAATTTTTATGAATTTAAAAAAAAAAAAAAAAAATTTTTTATTTTTTTTAAGTCCCAAAGATCGTCACACACGCAGGGAGGCAATGGGTCCCATTTTTAAAGTCTTTGGTATGGTCTTAACTAGGCTGGATGTCATTTTTTTTGTTGGCGTTGATTTCTCCGACTGCCCCTAAACGCACCACCGCGCTCCGTGCGCACACGGCGGCTCTGTATGGGAGAGACGTTGAAGAGGAATAAAAACACCCTTGGAAACCAAAACTTGCCCCTCGTCGTGACTCGGAGCCGCAACAAATGTTTCGGATTTGTGTAGGGTACATTGTGACAGATGGCAAACTAGCAGGTGATCGAGAGAGCGTCTGATACAAGAGCATTGCGGTCGTATGGAGCGTGTTTGAAATGAACAGCAGAGACGAAAGGAACAAGGCAAAGTGTTGTGAAATAAAATATTACCTGTAATACGCATTTTGTTATTTGCTGATTGAAACTGCTAATTAAACTGTGAATTGAAACTAATAGGTGGAGAACTGAACTCTCGCTCTTTATATAGCTGACGTGTCTTGCGCAACCGTTCTGCGCATCTGTAATGGCGGCCTCCGTATGACGTCCGGTCCGCGATGGAGATTAAAAAACAAACAATATTTGACAATAACACACCATCGAGGATTGCACGCACCATCGCATCAAACGATGTGTCGTCAATTATGAATTTTACTAAGTGTGTTGGGCAGGATGGCTGAATGCGATGCGCGATTGACAACAAACAAGAAGAAAGGTGAGTTTTATTTCGGGGGAGATTTGTCATGTCTCGTCCCCAGTTTTGCTATGTGTCTAGGTTGCCATAGTTTCTGTTCGTGTCACCCCGCTCTTCCTGTGTCACCTCAATCGATGTAACGTGTTTTGTATTTAAGTCCTGTCTGCCCCTCGCTCACCGTTGGATCATTGCATGTGTTACTGTCATTCTGTTCCTGTCTTTGGTAATGTCACCCTGTCTTTTTGTTCCACGACTTTGTCGGTCAGTCCTGTTGTTGGTTTTGTTGTACCATGACTTTATTTAAAAAAAATAAAAATAAAAATAAAATAAAAAATAAAAATAAAAAAAATTTTTTTTCTTTGTACCCATGTATAATACGCACCCCAGATTTTAGGACAATAAATTAGTAAAATATTGCGCACTATACACGGAAAAAAACGGTACTCCAGTAAAACAAAAACAAAAAAATGAAAACACTTTGATCAAAAACATGCAACCTTTTTTTTGTGAGGAACACGTTCTGTGCTGACCTATGAATTATCTCCTTGGAATGAAAAAGATCCTAATGAAAATCAAATGTTTCCAGCCCTCCTTGTCATATTGTTGTCAACGTTGGTGCTGTGGGCAGATGTTGAGCAGCAGAGCCTGTTTGTCGCCTACACAATACAGGTATCATTCATAATTGAGAAATATGCACTGTCTTTAAAGGGACGTGTGAGTTCATCCCAGGCTGTGCTTCATTTCAGGCCGCCAGTGTCTCCTTACAAGGCTTCTTCAACAGTTTGGTGTACGCATGGGGACGCCCCAACTTTACTCAGGCCGTCATAGGGGAGAGCACACCCCTGGTGACGTACAGACACATGGCCTTCTTCGACGAGTCGCTAAATTGCGACATCAGGCATGACAACAAAACATTCTTCAGCTAAAATGCAACTCTGGCTGGACGCAATTGAAGAACAGATGGAGGATGAACAAAGACTGATGCCATGTTGTCGCATTGAAACTGCTGAGATACGTTACAGCGGGATCAAAATCGTATTTATACTTATGCTTACTTAAATGACATAAAAAGGTCACAGTCGTACCTCCCTGTCGTACGTTGGAACCACCCTCGCCTTTTGTTTTGTGAGACCTAACCCAAAGTGTGAGAACTTTACATAAACCGGTTCCCATTATGTAGTCTGGCATGAATTGTTTTGTTTGCCTGCCTGACAACAAAAACTATGATTAATCAATGAACATTTATTATTAATGAAGAGGGAGAAAGAGAATGAGAAAGAGTGTCAGGAATTGTTGTATTGTTGTATTGTTTTATGTTTACCTGGCGCTTGACACATTATCATTTGTTCGAAGAGAATATGGTGCAGGAGTGCGAAGTATGCCCCCGTCACCCAAAAAAAAACACATGTTCAAAACCAAGTCAACATGATATTTAAATCAAACCTTCCCGCCCGCAGCAGGCTCTGAATAAAGATAGTACACTCAGCCCTTTTTATAGAAGTGGAACAATTTTAAGAAGCGGTCTTCTGGATAACGAAGCTGCAATCAATGCAGACTAGGCAACTTAAATGACATGAATAAAATATAAATGCATACATACATACATAGTAGATAAATAAGTCTTCTAAATAAGTCTTCTGCGCTCAGTGACTGTCATGCTTTCAATTGCTCTATGTTTCAGGCTTTTACAAGCTTTACGATTTTCTCACCATTGGTGAATGATACTGCATAATGTTGCATTGCGACTAGGAAGCTTCCTCGAGGTTCCTGGTACTATGTAACGTGCATGCTTCGTCGAGGCGGAACCTCATCTGTGTTGAAGTTAGTTTAGCACCACATGACAGCAATTTGGAAGGCAAACCCAGCATATAAAAGGAATTCTTGTCACCGTTCTCAGTGTAAGGGATCAAGACCTCAAAGGTAACTTTACATCTTACCCTTGCAAACCGAACTTTTCAGCTTTCGTCCGATTCTTGCTTTGTTAGAAGAGATGTTCTGTAAATGTAAGGCTCATATGTCATGTTGGAAATATGAAACATTGTTTTTTTTTTATTGCAGATGGCATTTGCTCTTCGCTTAACAGTTCTCCTCTGTGGGATCAGTGGACTGTTGACTGGAGTCGTAAGTCAAAATCTCAATCACTGACTTAAACTAATGTTCAGTATTGTGTTTTATGCATTTTAGGGCCGCAACTATTAATTATTTTACAAATGGATTTCTGTCGATTAATCTATTACTTAAAAAGAAATTATGTTTTTTATGTTTTAATATCCATCCTTTTATTAAAAAATAAGGCCTTATGGCAAATTAGTGTGTCAATTAAAAGATTGATTTGAATTTTAATCTCCAAAAATGAATTTGAATCTTCAGTTTTTGATTTAAAAACTACCGTAATTTTCGGACTATAAGTCGTGTTTTTTTTCTTCATAGTTGGGGGGGCGACTTATAATGAGGAGCAATTTATATGTGAATTTTTTCAAAAAAGTGAAACCGCGATAAACGAACCGCGATGTAGCAAGGGATTACTGTAATTTGAATTTCAAGTGACGTCAGCAGCGGCGTGGGGCGGCGGTTGTTTACAAAAAGGACAAAGATTGATCATGGGATGACAAAGATGACGAAGGGCCCCACGTACTACCGGCATCATTAGCGGCTTTGTTTCTAAGTGACACGGAGGACAAAGAGTTTGAAGGATTTAAGGATTTGGAGTGACACAGAAGGTTTGAAGAACTATTATGGCTTTTACGCACGCTCGGTCCTACTCTACGGAGCTCTCTTTCACCTCCGTGGATAGAAATCGGTGGCCGGCGCTCGGCCGGGTGGCTGTCCGGGGACGGGGGATGGGGCTCGGTCATGGCTTTTACGCACGCCCGGTCCTATTCTATGGATCTCTCTTCCACCTCCGTGGCTGGAAGTCCACGCCGCCACACGCCTGGAAGTTTGTTTTGTTAAATAAAGAGCCGTTTACCAAACCCACGTCTTTCCTTGTACTTTGTTAACGTTGCAATATAGTTATATACTAGATCTGTGGAATAAAGACCAGGCTGACGTCAGTGCGCACGCGCGGCGTTGTTGACAAAGGACGAGGAAATTGATCAATGGATTTAATGATTTAGAGTGACACAGATGGTTTTATAAACGTGTTATTTATGTAATAGTTTTTTTTAATAACTCTGAATGTTACGTCAGGCCCGTTCTCAGCTCTTTGTGTTTATGTCACGTTAGCATACCTATCGTTTGCCTGTTGTTGCTCGTTCATGTCTGTTCTTGGTGTTGGATTTTGTCGAATAAATTCCCCCCCAAAATGCGACCTATACTCCGGAGCGACTTATATATGGTTTTTTTCACGTTATTGTGCATTTTATGGCTAATGCGACCTATATTCCGGAGCGACTTTTAGTTCGAAAATTGCGGTAGTTTGGTTCCTAGCATGTCAGAAAATTGTCAACAATCTTGATCATCATTTAAAATTTTAAAATTAACAAATTCACCTGATAATCAATTGGTTATCAAAACAGTATTGATTCCTTAGATAATCAATGGCTAGTCGTCAATCAATTTCTTCCGAAATTATTGTCTTCATCTGTGCCACTGGTCTGCAGTCTGATTTTACCAATGTGCTTTTGTTCTTCTTCACAGTGGTCATTCCCAAAGTTTAGGAGCACAGGTTAGCAGTGCAAGCTCAATACTTGATATTTTCTCAATATCCCCTAAAACAACAATTGTTTTGCAGGTAATGACTGCCCCAAAGGCTGGACTCAGTTGGACTGTAACTGTTACATCTACCAAGATGATGAGAGGACCTTTGGAGATGCAGAGGTACGTCAAAAAAGTATTTGTTATGGAGTTGCCAAACAGTAATGAATGATCCATTTAGATGTTGGGTTCAAAATAACTCGCCAATTGTCTGGCGAACCGGATCAAGTGAATACAAATTTTTTTGTTCATCAGAGTGTCTGCAACATCCTTGGTGGCAATCTTGTTTCCATCCACAATGCCCTGGAGAATGCCTTTGTTCTAGAACTGATTCGAGCGGGCGGTAACAATGACTTTGCTTGGATTGGACTCACTGATGCAATTGAGGTGAAACAATCATAAGTGTTTATTACCAGAAAGAATAATGATGCCTTCCTATTTTTGTTTATTTCTGCTCATCCATTAACACCATTCATTACAGTTTCATTTTATGCACTGTTATCACCTGATTTGACAAAATGGGAAACGGGTTGAAGAAATTCTGGTTACAGAGAAGGCCATCCAGGTTCCACAGGCTGGGGCAGCCCCAGAAGTAGGACCAATTATCTACAAACTGCTCTTATCCCTGCTCTCTACAGAAACTAACCAGCCACCAATTAAGCAAGAATAATCTGCTAAACCTTTCATCGTTGGTTAGCTTCAATATCGGGTGCTCTGGCTCCAGGAAAACACATTGCTGTGGCTGGATTCTGGAGCTTCATTTTGCAAGTGATGGGGTCACCTATGACTAAGGTGCTTTCGAGAGCCTGTAGATCAAGGTGGATTGTTACAGCTACGTGTCTTAACAAGCTGCTCGCAGTTAGCAAGCCGCTGCTTCAAAAATAAAAATAACAGCCTCAAGAAAAAGAAAAGAATGTAGCTCGCTTTTCCGGCGCCTCTGTGACCCAGAAACGGAAGTACCCAAATGTGTCAGGTGGTGATGTCAATTGAAAAATCAAACAGAAGATGCAAATGCTCTGTGATTGTCTTTACGTGGGACTTGGTATTCCAGGAAGATGACTTCATGTGGACTGACGGCTCAGAGCAGGAGTTCCTTAACTTTGATGATTATGCAGAGTCCAGTGGCGCTAGTAACTGTGTTGCAATCGATGAGGATGGTAAGTAAATGTCAGAAAATGTGATCAAAATCAATGATTCGAGTTTTTTTTTCTCCAAATAGAATGCTGTTAAACTTGAATGTCTTACTTCTTGCAGATGGACTTTGGTATGATGAAGACTGCACAGATGACGAGCCGTATGTTTGCATTAGAGAGTTGTTCTCATTGATACATCATTAAGTTATGAGTCATTGAGATAATATAGTATCAAAACTTGGTGACTCTTTTTCTGGGTTTACTGTCCACCTCACTCTTCTCGTTTCTCAACAACGCTCAATTTCTATTGACAGCAGATTTGGAATATCAAAGAGCATCTCGGGTAAATAAAGGGATGTGTCGGCGTAAAGGTTTTGGTCTTTTTTTCTATTCTCCATTGCAACCCTTCTGAGTCCATTGCTGAAAACCTTGAGATTGAAGAAAGGGGTCACGCCTCGTCCCCGGATGTTTTATTATGTGCCGGTTGTAATTATTTCTGCCCGTGTCTGCGTACTCGCCCCTCCCTTCTTGTGAATACTCACAATCTATGTACAACTCACAGTCACCTGCCTCTCGTTACCTGTCGCGTATTTAAGTCCTGTCTGCATGTCACACCTTTGTCGGATTATTTCTTGTCTCACGTCTGTCAGTTCGTTTTTTGTTTGCCAGCCCTGTCGGTCAGTCCTGTTTATAGTTTTTTGGCCGTTATGTCAGTTTGCCGCTTCTGTTGGCTTGTTTCCCTTATCCTCCCTTCCAACTACCTTTTCCCTTCAATAATCCCTGGTCCAAGATGCATTTGGTGGTCCTGCTCCATTCCGATCCGTGACACTTGGGTGGTGCAATCTGTAATGTCCCAGGGACATAAATAATGACAACCTACACATAATAAAACAACCGGGGACGAGTTGTGACACCAAGACTTTCATGAGCCTAATTTAAATTTAAATACTTTTTCAATGCAGGGTTACAAATTTGGGACAAAAGGTGTCATTTGTTGTGAATATGGTCCAGGAGTGTAACGTATGAGCCCGAGTCCCCCCCAAAACATGTTCAAAACCATGTCAAAAAGATATATGAAGGAAGGATATTTTATTCAACCCTTCTCGCAGCATACTCTGAATAAAGATAGCTCACTCAGACCTTTTTTTGGCAAGAAAGTGTTGAGTCTCATGGTCTACTCAATTGTGTCATATCGGACCACAAAGGAAACCATTTTGAGAAGGGGTCTTCCGGATGACAAAGCTGCAAGTGATGCAGATTGGGCTCTTAAATGACATGATGTATTTGATAAAAAAGTGTTCTGAAATCACTGACTGTCAATTGCTTTGAGGGTTCCATCCATCCATGCATCCATCCATGCATCCATCCATCCATCCATCCATCCATCACATGGGGCAGTAGTCAGGGGACACCCTGAACTGGTTGCCAGCCAATCGCAGGGCACACAGAGACCAGAGTGCCCAGAGAAAACCCACGGAGGCACACGGAGAACATGCTAACGGCACACAGGGACGCCCGGATGTGGAATCGAACACGCACTCTCCGAACTGTGAGGCGGACGTGCTACACACCGTTTTTTTAATGATACATAATGATGCATTCCGACTTGGTAAGTAATGTGCCTGCTTCCTCATCTGTTAGATCATCATCATCATCGGTTTAAAGTCCGGTTTCCAGGTGCCGCTGGGTTGGACTGGGTTCTCGATATGGCCTACTTCCACCGGGAACGGTCCATGGCCATCTCGTGGTTGATGCCGAGTGCCTTCATGTCGCCACGGTCATCTGCCAGGTCTTTTTCGGTCGGCCACTGGGTCTTGTTCCCTCTACGTTATACGACCTTTCTTCACCCAGTCGTTCTCGTCCTTCCTCACTACATGTCCGTACCATCGCAGTCTGCCTCTCCTCACCACATCCACTATGGCCTCCACTCCCATCTTCTTTCTCAGCTCTGCACTGGTCTTTTCCTCCCTTATTGACACACCACACATCCATCTGATCATCCTCATTTCTGTTCTGTTTAGTTTGTCTTGGTGTTCTGTTTTCAGGGCCCATGCTTCACTTCCGTACGTCATACTACTTCTGACACAGGCTGAGTACACTTGGCCTCTCATCTTCAGGGATGGGGCCTTAGATGTTAAGAAGGGCATGAGTTCCCTGAATTTCTTCCACCCGCTTCTCACCCTTGTGGTCACTGCTAGGTCCCCCCCCCCCCCCCCCATCAGCGTTAAGCATATCTCCAAGGTAACACAACCTATCCACCACCTTGTACATCTCCCCATCTACGAGCCCCTCTTGCTCAGCTGGGTCTGCTTGGGCGACTTCTCCCCTACACCGCTTGCATTGGAAGGTCTCACTTATAGCTAGTAGGCTGCCTTTTACTCCGCTGCATCTTCGGTGTACCCATCTCTGGCAACCCTTGCACCGGATAGAGTTAGCTTGCACTCCCTTCCCGCAAACTCCACATGGCCATGCTCCTGACTGCGATATCACTCCCAGGCCAGCACCACCGACCATGACCTTTAATTTTGCCGCATTCACCTTCATTCCTTTCACTTCCAGGCATGTCTTCCAGGCCGCTATCTTCCTAGCTAGGTCTTCTCGACTGTGAGCCATCAATACCAGGTCATTCGCGTAGAACAGCTCCCATGGTAGTCCACCCCTCACTTCCCTCGATACCACATCCATCACGATAGCAAACAGTAATGGGCTGAGCACTGATCCCTGGTGCACCCCTACCCTTATTTCAAACCCATTACTGTCGCCAACTCCTGTTCTAACAGCTGTGCAGGTTCTGCAGTAGAGAGCCATCACAGCCTTAACCAGTCCCTCTTCCACGCCCGACTTCCTTAGAGCCCACCTCACCACCTCCCTTGTCCACGTCCAGGTACACCACTGTTGATTGACATTGTTTACGTCCGATGGAGAGTTGAGTTGGGAGAGTTTGTTTACTTGTTTTTATACTTCAATAAATGTCTCAAAACAATCTCACCTGTTCTGCCATAATAGGCAACTGACCTCCATCTTGAAATATGTCACATGATGTTCTCATTGATCTGTGCATGTCTCAAGGCTGTATTAACATCTGTTCTGATTCAGGTCACGCATAAACAGTTGACCGGAGATCTTCAATCAGGATGATTTTTAATTGAAATGATTAAAAGAATTGCATATGAACCAGGCTAATGCAATAAATCTCTTGCATACTTGATGTAAAATAGAAGCATCAAAATGAAGGCTGACGTGTTAAAAGTCCATGGATAAAGATCTTTGTTGGGCTATCTCATAGCGACACCTCCTATTGGCAGTCCTGTGTATGTACACGTCGTAGCCAGCTCCGTCCCCCGCCTCCTGGTCGTCACAGTGGTCCTCCATGACGCGATGGTGTCTCTCCGCCAAGCTGTATTGTTGCTGGAGGCCGGCAGCCACTTTGACACTTGGCCAGCTCTTCTTGCGCAGGTTGCCAGCAGACTCGTGCAGAGGAGGCGGAGCCCTCTGGACGTCCCCTCGAATCGAGGTGAGCTCTGAAGAGCCGTGGGCTGCACCAAGAGAGCCTTTGATGGAGTTGAGTGAGGCCTGAGAGCCACAGTGATGCTCATGAACACAGCGCGAACCTGAAGATGACCTTCTCAAAGGCTGCAGGGACTGAAGCTCCTCCGATAGATCTCCCAGATCCCGCGACAGCTTCTATGAAACAAACATCACTTGAGTTTTTGAGCTTTTGTAAGGTAATAACATTGGACAGTGGTGCAGCTGAGTAAATCATCAACAAAAATTGTACATTGTGTTTTTGATGAAACAAATAGCACTCGACAGTATGTCTCGTTTTCAATTGTCTGATTATTACAGTATTATTTCCAAAACTGAATAGATCAATAAAAAGCACTTTACAACACTGTCTTTTACAAAAGACGTGTGTAAAAATAATTACCTAAACAGTTTGTGTCATGATTTCATGCTTCAGTGTCAATTGACATTATGTGCCTTTTGGTGTGCATGATAATAGAGACATACTTTAATACATGAACAGCTAACTCAGTGAGCTGCAATAACATTCATTTTTTCCCACTGAGAATCAATAAATGGGAGCATTGATATATTGCCTGTGGACATGTGACTTTGCCATTTGTGTTTAAATGTCTGTTATTTAAAACACCGACATTGACGCTAGTTTATTTAGCCTGTCTATGTTGTTTTTCTTACTCTGTTAGCATTAAGATAGACTTTCTGAAGTTAGGCATTTATGTTCGGTTAAGTGGGCATTATTCTTTTTGTTTTATATTTCAGTTTTAACTAAGAATGTACAACAAACAGTTTAAAGCAAGCATTTTGTCTCTCTGAATAATTGCTCACTATTTGCCAAACTACTGTGTGTTGCGTAGTTCAACCATAATGGATTTACCATATCTATAATGAATCTAGGAACGAAAAAATAATCTATAAGGATTAGCTCCGATAAGGATTAGCGATTGTTTACAGTAATTCTTATTAATTCCACTCCCTAAAAATATCAGCAATAATCTCAGTCAGGCGTTTAACACATTTACCTTTTCTCTGAGGGTCAAGAGTTCATAGTGTGGAGGCTCAAATGGCGAGTGGTAGTCCCCATGCTGGAACAAGTTTTTCTTGCGTACCAATACCTAAAATGCAGAACTCATACAGTCAGTATTTGACTATGAGGACATCTTTGTAAAGGTAAATCAGTCAGCAAAATGAGGTCATGTGATCACCTTCTTGCGTGGCTGCTTGATCTGTACCAAGATGGAGACTACAAGGAGCAGCATCACGACTCCCGTGGACACGCAGATCACCGTGCTGTGAGTCCTCGTCATGTGCTGGAAGATTCCTTTCTGCTTTTTCTCTGTACAATAAAAGTGAATGGGTGCACTGCTTTGAAAAAGTATCATGCCTCGTCTCAATTTTTTCTTTTATTTGCATGCTTTCCCCATTTAATAGTTAAGATAAATAATTTCCATTACCTACAAAAGGAAAAAGAGGAAAAGTGGTGAACAACCGGCCTACAAAAATTACAGCAAATGCACAGCGATGGTTCCTCTGACAGATCACAAAGGAACCTAGGGCAGAATCTAAAGAACTGGTGAACTTCCTCACATTAATAATTTAACAATAACAATAAATAATAATAGACTGGGTGAAAATGCCATTCTTGTCAGAGTTCCATGGTGCTCCTGATGAAAATGGGGGGGGGGGGGGGGGGGGGGAACAAACTTAACTGATTCCCAACACTGTTGACAGAGTAAAGATGAAATTCTGGCCTCACTATAAAAGCATTTCACTGTGTATGAATAATACAAAAAAATAAACAGAAAAAGCCTCATAATTGGACACAACATTTTTGCCTATAAAAATAATACAAATGTGGAAAACACTCATAGATAAAGGATAGAATTAATAGTAATAACACAAAAATAAAAACAACTAAACAGAACTGTAGTTAGTAAAAACTGAAAAAAAATAATTACTAAATAGATTAGATTAGATATGACTTTAGATAAAACTTCAACAACTTGTCTGCCAGTTGACTTACTATCTGCACTAATAAAATAGAAGGACAGAGAGCATGTTATAGGCTCAAATTATGAAAAGAAAAACTTGTCAACAAATTTAAATCCAAAGTATTACCTTTGCAGTTGCTTTCATCCCAGGGAAAGACGCAGTTTTGTATACCATTGCACACCAGTGATGTGTTGATACACATGTTACTGTGACAGAAGAATGTGCCGCCCACACATGGTGCTGCAACACACAGAAAATATATTTTTGCTGGGGTTACGCTTTAAGTGCCAGCACTAGTCAAAACTGCGTGCTCTCATTAAAGTGTATTTGTGCAATAAGATTTCTAATAATTCATCAATTTTCATCCATCCTAGGGGGCCGTCATGTTGGGTAATGTCACCCTTACTGTCGACCGAAATTAACGTCACAACTGCTCTCGCACTTGCCTCGACAACGTCACAAGAACATATCATTTATTAAATACAAATGAATAGAATTAGATGAAAAATAAGTTGGACTGAAATCTGTCTGAGGCAGGAATCATACCAGTGTGTCATCTGCACTAACCATTCCTAAAGTCAAAATAAAGCAGTACACACAATAATGAATCGGAATAATATATCTGTGAATGCTTTCATTCTTCACACAACGGGTTAAGGAGATGATGGTTTGAACTTAGACTTTCTAAACATTTGTTTCAAACCATCATGTCACGAAGCTCATCATTAAGTCATGACTAAAGAATGTTGTCAGCTCACGGTCAGCAAAAGAGGTGAACAACATCCGAAAGCGACTCAGTCTGCTGCTCTCGTCCGCCCACATCCTCACCACGCCTACGCCCGTGTCCAGCATGACGTCGTTGGCCACTGTGCTGCAAAACTTGGCCTACAACCAACATAGCAAGATAATATTTTCTCTCAAAGATTAAACTGCAACAGAAAAGCAAGGACACCTGATGATCTTTTTGGAAACAAATAGTTACAGAACCTCATACACTGCGTGACAATTTGGAACTGTTCGGCTGTGACGCTCAGTATGGCCAGATTCAAACTAAGAACTATAATCATTATTCAAACCTAACATATGAGGTTTTGTTTACAAGTGGTGCAATCAGGTACATTGTGGTGAAAACATCTATCTACGATTTTAAACCACGTTGGTGAATGACCTTGAGATCCTCAATGGCGTTGCTTCCATCATAAATAGCCACAAAGTTCTTCTTGCACTCATTGGAGTTCTCCATCTGATACTCCAGAAATCTCAGGTAAATCTACGTGTAATGACAACATGGAGGAACTCAAATTCGTAATCCATCATCATCCTCTTTCATTTGTGAATAGCGAACCATCAAAAGGCAGCTAGGGCTTGCACCTTGTTGTTAGTCGGGGCACGTATGGTCCAGATGCAGTCCACTGCCTGGTCGGGATTGACCTTGTACTCCTCTTCCACTTGGCTGGATCGAATCAGGCCGTCAGCCCCGGACAGCTCAAACTGACAATCTGGAGGAGTAGGAGTCTCAGCAATATGTTTTCATTCAAGGATAAATCATTGATAAGCTACCTGGGATGGGGTTTAGGAGCCCTCCCACATGCAGATGGAACTCCGGGTCTTGTACAAGAAGAAAAGATCATGCGTAGAAATTCAATATGAATGCTGAAAAGTTGACACTTAGCTGAAACACTTTGGGATGAACTGAATTACTGAAATGTTGAAAAGTACAAAAGTACTTTTTTAACGGATTTAAATCGGTTGAGAAATGTGGCAGAAGAAAAAGCATGGATAACAACATTTTCCGAGTAACACTAAAATCAACAGGTGAAATGGCTAAAAAGCGATCACCTGACGTGAAGCTGTAGCGGACCTGGAAACCGATCCCCTCCAGTTCATCGTCGCTGAAGAAGCGGATCCACATGAAGCGGCCACTGGACAGGACCAGGCCTGGGCAGGTGGCCCCGCAGAAACGGTTGATGAGCGGCGAGAAACTGAAGGGGCCATCGCGCACCTCGATGTGGTCAAAGCGACACTCGAAGGACGCCTCGATGTAGAAGGACTCATCGAACTGCAGTTCGATTCTCTGCCGGGGGAGCGCTGACGGTAGAGTGAGTAGAAATGGGACGGAACCTGTTTCCATTTATTTTAAACTTCAGTGACAAAGAGGGTATAAAAAGTTTACACACCCCTGTTCAAATGCCATAAAAAAATGAAACAAAGATAAATGATTGCGCAACTTTTTCCAACTTTAATGTGACCTATAACCTACAACTTAATTGAACAAAAGTGAGTTTTAGAGTGAAGTAAAAATAAATGAGTGAGAAGTGGTTGCACAAATGTATATTAACTTTGGTCGTGGCCCGACTTTACCTTCTAGCACATATAGGCACTCCTTGTTGGCAGGGTAGGTCTTAGGGTAGTTTGGGGAGCTAAAGCTGCCACCGTCTGTGTTTCGTATCCAGTTCCCGCAGTGGCGAGACCGAGGTGGCCACTGAGACGGTTTGAGCCCTTTGGAAGAAGCACCATCTGCACAACAACAAAGAGCACAAGACACGAGGGAAGGTTGGATATACATAATATGACAAGCGCCAGTCTTTAGCAGAGCAAGTGCTCGGTCTTGATTCAATAGCTGCCTTTTCATGAAAGTTTTACAATCAGGGAATGGAAATTATAAATGAGTGTAGAAATTACATTAACATTAACATCAATTAATTACAAGGAAAAATTTGATCTTGGGATAAATAGGTCTTTTTAAAAATTATCTGTCATTGTCTTTGGGAGACATTTTATGAATCAAAAGTACTAGTGGTATCAATGCGAGGTACTTTTACTTTTTTCACACAAGTCACTGTATGAGACTGTGAGTTGGCCAGGAACGCACTTGCAAATTTTGAGTCTTGAAATGAACTGACATTTCCATAACTTCTTCATGTTATCCAGGGGCCTACAGCATTTCCCTGGGAGCAACAATATACATCATATAAAAAGACAGACTCTTGGCCTGTGTAAGATAATGTACATCTCTAGTCATCTTACCCGCAGTCTTCTGAGCCCGAGGAAATCCCTCCTCGATGAAAAGGAGAAGCATCCAGACTGTAAAGGACGGCCAGAGACAGTTGGTCTTGGTGTTGGATTTTGTTGAATAAATTGCCCCCCAAAATGCGACTTATACTCTGGAGCGACTTATATATGTTTTTTTTTTTCACTTTTTGGGGCATTTTATGGCTGATGCGACTTGTACTCCGGAGCGACTTATAGTCCGGAATTTACGGTAGATTGATTTGTCTGTCTCTACTTGTTGTCTTTGGCTCTGAATATATATGAGAGGCCAGGATCTGGAGGGAGGAATAAAAAACGCAACACTTGTGCCATCTGTTTGCTCAAGTCTCACTCAGTTCTCTATTTTTGCCTTATGATCTATCCATTTATTTTCTATTGCTGTTGTCCTCGAAGGAAATGGAGCTGGGCGACCAAATGCAGCTTGGACCAGGGTTTATTGGAGAACTAAAAAAACAGACTATAGGAAGCTCGATTAGGCACGAGAAGAACTGAACAAAAAGACAAGATAAAGACAAGATAAAGACAAGAACGACGACGACAGACGAGACGAGAACAATCCGACAGGGGTGTGACACGCAGACAGGGCTTATATACGCGACAGGTAATGAGAGGCAGATGACTGTGATTAGTACATACGTAGATTGAGAGTCGACACACTGACAGAACTAATCACAACCTACACAGAATGGACTGACCTGGGGCGAGTCGTGACACTCGTAAAGGTCACAGGTAAACTGAAGCCTATCCCAGATGACTTAATTTAGAGTCTTCGGTGAACCTAACATGCCAACTGCAGCTAGTTTTCACCCTCATTGTTTTTGGTTCCCTTTTTTTTCCTAATTTTTAATGTGCTGTTTTTATTCTCATATTAAAAAAAAGACTTCCTTTTCTTTTTATTTTGTTTAATCTTGCAGTACAGTCTTGTTCCTTTTTTCAGTGCATTAATATATGAAATCATTGACTTTACTTTTTTAACATTAGCAACAAAAAAAGGCACCAGAAATTTTTGGGGGAAAACACAATACTGCTGTAATTTAACACATAAATCCTGAGCTCAAGGCTATGCAAATGGGAAGCTGAAAAAAGCTACTTAAAAACTGCCCTAATGTAATTGAACAAAAAAATACAAATAATTAATATCTTACCTACATTCATCCTCTCTGCTAGGAGTTTTGGTGGCTTTTATGCAAAAACCAGAGCGACAATCGACATGTTGACATCAATGTCTTTGATGCGTGAATGATGAAGACCAAGATACGTCCTCCCTGCTGGGAGGAACTGAAGCTTGCACATCACAAATCGAGATACTGAATCAGCACAGCAGTTTGGAGATGAAGAGCAAGGGGGGGGGGAGGTCTCACAAGAGGGGCTTAAGACAAGACTGGAATTGGAGCTTGAGGGAGAGACCGATCATCGCGCATGTGCCACAAGACCAATACTGCACTTATTCGACCTTTTGATGATTTTTGTGAGCAACAGACATAATAACAGATATAAGTGTAATAATAGGACCTCACATATACATAATAATAATGGATCATTATTGTGTTTAAAAGCAACTTGTTGTAACTGATGAGAGCTGGTTGACATTGGAGATGTAAAGAAAAAGCGTGTGAGACTTCTAGATAGAGTTTGTATGAACGCCAGCTGCGACACTGCAGCTGCCAACGCGGGAAATCTACTCTTAACATGAGCGAAAGTACGCAAAGTTCAAAACAAGAGTAAGCCAAGAGGCATTAAGGACCAGTGCCGTCTCCGCAGCAACCCCAGATGGTGTCTTGCCTGCTGGGTGTGATGTAATCAGGTGCCTAGAAAGCAGACGCTGATGAACTAAGAGATCAAAAGTGAGACACAATCCTTGTGTGGTTGTGGGAAACGCAGTCCGTTGTTCAAAGCCGCTTGTGTGTGGACGACACAACAGCGTGTCTCGCGTAGCCAGTTCATGTTCACAAAGTTAAACGCGTTCCATGACACCTCATTTTCATTAGATGAAAAACAGTTGATTCTCCATATTTAGAGGCTGTTTGGTTTTAAAACAACAGAAAACATGTACTGCAATCGTTTGTGTTTATTGTGGACAATTTGCACAAGGTCAATTTCGCCAACGGTTACATGTACAACATTATGCCAAGTTTTTTTTCATTAGACCTTCTTTCGGTGGTTTTCACTGGTGTGATCAACAAATCATCAAATCACTCATCCTGAAAGCCTAACAGAGACACCTCGTTTAAATTAAAGCACGCCCGACTTCCTAAATCTTTGTGCCTTGAGCCATATGGGCAATCACCAGCGTTTGTGGGCCAGATGGTCAATGGCGGAAACCCGTAATCAAAAGAGAAGTTAAGCTCCAGAAGACAAGCGGAAAGATTAGACTGCTTGCCACCAGTTGGGAGAAAAATACGAGAAAGTGACTCTTTTGTTTGAACTTTTAACCTACAGCTTGTCCAGTTATAATCGGGTCACTCAACAATGCCTTTCAATATACAGCTCAATGACCAATTACTCAATTTACTTGCAGGTCAAATCAATTTTGCCATGAATGTATTCCAGCTCATTACTCAATTTACTTGCAGGTCAAATCAATTTTGCCGTGAATGTATGAAGAAAAATGGCACTTTATTGTATAAAACAAAAGTAATAGGAATGTAATGCAAAGAAATACAATGTTTTAGAATGTGAAATTGCAGTATATTAGCAGACATGGTAGCTAATACAAATTTTGCCTGTTTAATACATATTCCGCAAATGAAACATTAATCTGAACACGGTGTTTCAACGAGGTGGGCTGCACAGAACAAATAATTTATAGAATTTTGCGGGGTTGATTTTCGCTTTAACACGTCCCCTGTACGTATGTCAAGTCAGTCATGTTTATTTATATAGCATTTAATCATGTCTCAAAGGGCTTCACATGCCCACAGTTGACCAATATTCTGGACAAACCCTGATCATAATCCACATGAAGGCAAGGAAATACTCCAAAAACAGATTGGGTAGATGAGAAATCTTGAGAAGGGACCGCAGATGGGGGGGGGGACAACCGGTCTGCAATGGATGCCGAATGAGCAACATTCAACACACAAAGTAATATAAAACAACATGAAATAAAGTATGTCAACATATTCATTTGCATCAGAAAGTTGTAACGGTTGATCTGACAGCAAGGAATCATGATTTAGATGATTTTTTTTCCCCTGATCATGTTTGACCCACAAATTTGGGGTGGCATAATAAAAACAAAATCTTCTTATAGTCCAGGCTGATCTGTGCATGTGGCAGAGAGCCTGGAGAAGGATGAGCAGCCCTGTGTGGGGCTTCTTTTAAATGTTCGCATTCGTATTTCATTTAAACTGGTTTTTAGTATGAGGAGAATGTGCTAGTGTTAATTGGGGGTAAAATTATATGGAAACTATGTCACCCACTAACTGGTATTGGGTGCCAAAAAGGGTCAACGATGGGAATATTTAGGTCAGTGGTCGTGACACTTTTATTTACAAGAGAAGTAGTTCAATATTTCAGTTATGACATCAAGAGTTTTATTGGACCGTGTTGTGTTCCCTTTTTCCTTCTTCACTCTTTAATTTCATCCAATTGCCAAAGCTGCTCTTTGCAATCAAGGCCTAAGCACTTGTCGCAAGGGGCTTTAGCGGTGTGATTAAAAAGCCTGAACGACTGAGCGCTTTGGAGCAAAAAAGTCACAGTTTGTATCATGAAGAGAGTTCATGATAAAAATGTAAGTAAATATGAGTCGTAAACAGGCAATAAAATGGAAAACTACTATACACAACTAATCAAATGCTGAACTAATAGTGCGTGTTTGTGTTGATGCATGTGTGTGCTAGACTTTGCAGTTTTAATTACACAGCACAGATTGCAACACAAGATTAATCCTACCACTAATTGTACTTACTGTATACGTTATGCCTTTATAAAGTTACCAAAGTAACATCAAATGGCGAGAACAATTTTCTGGAAATTATCGATTCAAGATTCAAGAGGTTTTTTTTTTAATGCTGAGACCTCCCCTCCCGTAGCCAGTAAAGTAACCTTGTAGTGATTAAGCCGTTAAGCAGAAAGGTGAATTTACCAGACCATATACGTTCACACAGTATAATAGTGTGACAACAGGACCGATACTCCAAATATATAATGTATAAAACAGTCCTCTCACAAGGTTTTTACAATGCATAGTTTTAAATTGCTTGCTGTGGTACATCAACAAATATGTAATTGTGTGTAAATACACTACCGTTCAAAGGTTTGGGGTCACAAAATTGTTTGGGTGACCCCAAATTTTTGAACGGTGGTGTAAATATTATTATAATAAAATATTATGAATTAAATATTATAAATGATATTTTATATTTGTATAAGATTATATATAATCTATGAATATAAGTAGACATATATATTATAAGATTTTTTACACAGAAGATTATGTATATAATCTATAAATAATTATCTAAATAAATATATACACTACCGTTCAAAAGTTTGGGGTCACCCAAACAATTTTGTGACCCCAAACTTTTGAACGGTAGTGTATGTAAAAGGGTATTTTCTTTTTTTGCCAAAAACTGCTGTAACTGCACAAATTTACATAGTCATCGTTCATCAAGGTGTTAAATTTGCATGTAAATAAAGTTCATTAAATTTATTTTTGTCTGCTCCAAAAGGCAACCATTGTATACACTGAAGTGTTGCCATTTAATTGTCTACCTTTTCACATTAATAATAATAATAATAATAATAATAATAATAATAATAATAATTATAATAATAATAATAATAATAATAATAATAATAATAATAATAATAATAATAAATTATATTTATATTGCACTTTACATTTTAAGAGAATCTCAAATTGCTTCAGAAACGCTTTCTCTCATTCTCTCACCACGACTGCTGCAAAAATGCTATGTCAAACTGCACTACTATATATTATATTGTTTCTTTGGTTTGACTTTTACTGCTTGAAGGGGGTGCGATGACCGCCCCAATACGGCGACGGCTCAGACTATGGAAATGACGTTTGAAAACACTTCCGCATCCGTCACTTCCTTTGAAGTGGCATGCGTTTGTTTTTCTCCTTTAATATTAAAAGGAATCCCTAACCCAAAATGAGCAAATGCTGTCGCATAGACAACAGAAATGGACGACAACGACGGGAACATGTTGGAGCGACGCCGCGCTTTGCCGTTGTGGATGTCCAAAAAGGACAACAAGGGGAAGGACAAACAGTCACTGAAGACCACAAGGAAGAAGAAAGCTGCGCGGTCAGAAGTCATCGAGTCAATATTGAGCATGAATCGAAACCCCGTCCTTTTTTTAAATTGTTGATTTTGTTGTTGTTTTGTTTTTGTTTATTTTAGGGCAGTTCATTACTGCATGAACGAGAAAGAGCTGCTTGAAGCAGCTATTGCATATCTTGGCGACCAGCATATAACTCCCCTATCCGGCCAGCAGGTGACATCGTTTCCTCTTTTTCCTTTATATCAACACATTGCGGCAAACGTTTTTTTTGTTTGTTTTTATGTTCAAGGGTTATCAAGATTCTCTGTTTGAGTCTTGGTTCCATTCATACAGTAGTATGTGTGGTTGATTGGCATCCAGTCAGGGATCTAACTCCAATAAGAAGCATTATTAACTTTAAAATTGGTAAAATTGACAAAAACGTACTTGGTACCTTACCTGACCCTTCGTGACAGGTTCAGTCCAAGCTGAAGGATGCTGGTGGAAAAAGTGACTCTTCAACAAAGAACACAGGGAAGCTGGTGTCTTTAGAGGAGGGGAAGCCAGCATGTCAAGAGACCTGCGTCTCAGAAACAGACTTGGATGTTGCTGAGATGGAGACTATTCCGTACGCCAGGAGCACTCATGAGGAAGAGGAAGAGGAGGACACAAAACAACAGACAGAAAAGACTGAGAGGCAGCATTTGACTGAAAACCAAGGCAGTGATGATGACATGCGCCTTGTACGAGAAATCTTTTTCACCTGAAAATACAATCTGCATCGCACACTCATTGTTAATTTTTTGCCTTGTTTTTAGATTGTGTCGCTTACTTGTATGTCTATCGTGCAATATGTCTCGTCACCGTGGGATAGAGAAAACGTAATTTCTGTCTCTGTGTGTTGTGACATGTGGAGAGATTGACAATAAAGCTGACTTTGACTTTTGACTTTGTGGTTGCATCCAGGGAACCTTTGCAAATCTCAGGCATACAATCGAGACCCACCTAAAATGGGTGAAAAAGGCCTCTTTCCCTGTATTTGTGGACAGTTATTTTTGTGTGCGTAAAGTGGTGTTACATCTGCTCATAACTCGGAGGTGTGCTGTTCCCCAGCACGGCCAATTGGGGCGTCCCAACACATACACCAAACTGTGGAGACTTTTAAAGACATGTGAGCAGACAAGAATCAACTGAGGAATGAACAATTAACTTGACATCACTCATCACAGTGCACGTCATGAACCATACCCATTCCGCAGAGGTTGTTAGGGTTTACAGATTATCTTGATCGTATGATTATGTTGGAATGTAACCTGTAATAAATAACCTAGCTAGATTAGTTTTATGCTTATGTTGGAATGTAACCTGTAATAAATCACCTAGCTTGTCCCGTCCTACACAACGCCGTAAAACACCCCCTTCTATGGTTTGACTAGAGGTCAAGGGCTTCAACTCCATCCAGTCCACTCTCACCCCCACCCTGTTTCTCTCAATAAAAATGCTCTTGCAAGAGGCCTGAGTCAGACCTCATTCCATCATCGCTGTATGCACAGCGACAAATGACTCTCCATTTGCAAGTGCTTAAAAAGGGCATACTGTCTCCCGCGTGGTTCTTGCAAAAATAAGTTAGTGGCCTAGTGGTAGAGTGTCCGCCCTGAGACTGGAAGGTCGTGGGTTCAAACCCTGGCGGGGTCATACCAAAGACTAAAAAAATGGGACCCATTGCCTCCCTGCTTGGCACTCAGAATTAAGGGTTGGAATTGGGGTTTAGATTACCAAATGATTCCCGAGAGCGGCACCGTTGCTGCTCACTGCTCCCCTCTCCCCCAGGGGATGGATCAAAATCACACGGAGATGGGTTAAATGCAGAGGACAAAGTTCACCACACCCAGCTGTGTGTGTGTGTGACAATGATCATTGGGACTTGGGACTCTGACAGAGGTGACAAACAGGTTACATTTTTTTAACACGACCAAAGTACGTAGGAAAACATGCTTGGTAGGTCGATTGAGCAGTCCAAATTTGCCCTAGGTGTGAGTGCGAGTGCGGATGGTTGTTCGTCTCTGTGTGCCCTGCGATTGGCTGGCAACCGGTTCAGGGTGTCCCCCGCCCGATGACCGCTGGGATAGGATCCAGCACGTCCGCGACCCCGTGGGGACAAAGCGGTACAGAAAATTTGTCTTCTGAAACGCTTCTCACGACAGTCATGGGCATGCTGGAGCCTATCCCAGGCAGTGAACACCCTGAACCAGTCGTCAGCCATTTGCAGGGCTCACGTAGACACTCACACCTATGGTCAATTGGCACTACGATACATGTTGTTTGGAATATGGGAGGAAACCGGAGTACCCAGAGAAAACCCACAAATGCACGGGGAGAACATGCAAACTCTGGAAACGGAATCAAACCTTTATTATCTTTTTATTCACATATTTTTTTTCTTGAATCTTTTGCATATCTAACTACTGTTAGCTAGAAACTGGTTGAGTATTATTCTTCTGGCTAATCCCTTGTAGAGTGGATAGTAAACCCAGTAAGAGCCACCAATTTTTGGTAATGTATCATTTTATTGAGTCGTGATGATCAGCTCAACCGCGACAGAAGACAAGAGGATTAGAGGGTTGTTTAATGGCTGGAAGGGATCACATCTCTAATGCAAACAAATGGAAATGGTCTTTCGCAGCCTGTATCATCCCAAAGTCCATCTGCAAGAAGTAAGAGATAACATTTTAAAGCATTAAATTCTTAGCCAAATGTAATCACTGATTTGATTTTCTGACATTTACTTACTAATTTCATATAACTCAATGCAGTCACCAGAGTTATTGGGCTCTGAAGCCGCAAAAGGAAAGAAATCCCGCTTTGAGCCATCAGTCCATATGAAGTGATTTTCCTGGAATACAAACCTTAAATCTATATCTGGTTCATTTAAGAAAGTGACTAGATTGAGTCGATCAGACTAATTTGTTTTATATGTGGTGAAAATAGTTCTACTGTACAGAAGTGACAGGATTTAGTCAAAACATTTGTTCTGGTCAATCTTTCACCTCAATTGCATCAGTGAGTCCAATCCATGTGGGGCTAGTGTTGCCGCCCGCTCGAATCAGTTCCAGAACAAAAGCGTTTTCCAGGGCGTTGTGGATGGAAACAAGATTGCCACCAAGAATGTTGCAGACACTCTGATGAATAAAAGAGTCATACTTTTTTTTTTACTTGTTCCGATTCGCTAGACATTTGATAAAATATTTTTTTTGCCGTACCTCTGCATCTGCAAAGGTCCTCTCATGACCTTGGTAGATGTAACAGTGACAGTCCAAGCGAGTCCAGCCTTTGGGGCAATCTTTATCTGCAAAACAATTGCTGTTTTAAGAGGAATTGACAAGTATTGAGCTTGCACTGCTTACCTTGGCTCTTGACCTTTGGGATAGACCACTGTGAAGAAGAACAAAAGCACAAAATCAGACTATAGAACAGTGACACAAATGAAGACACCAATATTAGTAGTGCAAAGGTTTAGCTAATAATTGCAAAATAATCAGTTATCAAATGAATCAATACATTCTCTCATAATCGAATAACCACTAAGAATTTGTTTTATTTAAACATTTTCAACCCCTCAGAATCAAGGCTGTTGTCAATTTTCTGACATTCTAAGAATTAAAAGAACTCATAAAAGACACATTAATGGACAGACATAGATTTTTAAGATAATTATTAGCTGCAGCCCGAAAATGCACAAAACACAATACTGAACATTAATTTAAGTCAGTGATTGAGATTTTGACTTACGACTCCAGTCAACAGTCCACTGATCCCACAAAGGAGAACTGTTAAGCGAAGAGCAAATGCCATCTGGAATAAAAAAAAAACAATGTTTCATATTTCCAACATGACATATCAGCCTTACATTTACAGAACATCTCTTCTAACAAAGCAAGAATCGGATGAAAACTGAAAAGTTCGGTTTGCAAGGATAAGATGTAAAGTTACCTTTGTAGTCTTGAAGCCTCACACTGAGAACGGTGACACGAATTCCTTTTATAGGCTGGGTTTGCCTTCCAAATTGCTGTCTATGATGCTAAATTAACTTCAACAGAGGTAAGGTTCCGCCCTTCGGAAGCATGCACGTTCCATGTCGCAATGCAACATTATGTAGTATCATTCCCCAATGGTGAAACAATCGTAAAGCTTGTAAAGATTTGTGTGTTAAAAGCCTGAAACATAGAGCAATTGAAAGTACGACAGTCACTGAGCGCAGAACACCGTGTTTCCCACACTAAAAGTATTTGCCATCCATATTGCTGTTTTGAACATGTTTTTTGGGGGAGTTGGTCTCATACTTCAAAATCCTGGACCATATTCTCTTAGAACAAATAAACCCTTTTGTCCCAAAACTTGTAACCCTGCATTGAAAAATTATTTAAATTTAAATCAGGCTTATGAATCACTTGGGTGGCGCAATCTTTAATGTGCTGCTGGTTTGATTCCTGCCGCTGGCCTATTTCAGTCCCACGTCTTATTCGACCCGATTTTGAAATCATACATTAAGACCTAGAGCCTAGTTTTAATTCCCAATTTGAAACTCTAACCGTAAATCTCATTCCCCTACAACTGCTGATTGGTTTTTTTTCTTTATTTCTTTTCAACATCTGATCTGCTCATGACTTTGGCTCGCAGCACAAAAAAACAAAACAAAGATCAAGAGACAGCTCGCAATTAAAAATAATTGCCGTTGTATCTGTTTGAGTGCGATGACATCACATGATTGCACCAAGAATCTTTTTGCAACAATGCGACATTTTCATGCTTGATGTTACTCTTGAGCAACATGTCAAAAAAGGCCAGGTGTCTCTATGCCACCAGGGGTGTACTGTCTGCACAGCCAGTTGGGGTTTCCCAGCACATACACCAAACCGTGGAGAAAGTATTTTAAGGACATGCTGACAGCCTCTAATCAACTGATGAATGAACAATTTACTTCTACTTACTCTTAATGACACACCCGTGTCCGGAATGAACAATTAACTTTGTAACACACTGACGTCACGGAGGCAACAAACAGCCTACACTGTTTAACAGTGGGTTTGCTTTTGCTCTTTGTTTGTCATAACATAGTCATCTTGAATGTGTTTCAGCATGACTACTAACTTGAGGTATGATCCTTAAACTGACTAGTACCACGCTACGCTTTGATGAGGCAGGGTGAAGGTGATTGGACTCAACTGGAGTGGCATTTAATAGTTCTTGGATTCATGGTATCGAATGACCTTGCATTGTTGTGACACCTTTCTTTAATCTCAAGGTTTTCAGCAATGGACTCAGAAGGGTTGCAATGGAGAGTAGAAAAAAAGACCGAAACCTTTATGCAGACACATTCCTTTATTTACCCGAGATGCTCTTTGACATTCCAAATCTGCTGTCAATAGAAATTGAGCGTTGTTGAGAAACGAGAAGGGTGGGGTGGACGGTAAACCCAGAAAAAGAGTCACCAAGTTTTGATACTATATTATCTCAATGATCTCAATGAGTCATCAGCAAACCTCATAACTTAATGATGTATCAATGAGAACAACTCTCTAATGCAAACATACGGCTCGTCATCTGTGCAATCTTCATCATACCAAAGTCCATCTGCAAGAAGTAAGAAATTCGAGTTTAACAGCATTCTATTTGGAGAAAACAAACTTGAATCATTGATTTTGATTACATTTTCTGACATTTACTTACCATTCTCATTGATTGCAACACAGTTACTAGCGGCACTGGACTCTGCATAATCATCAAAGTTAAGGAAATCCTGCTCTGAGCCGTCAGTCCACATGAAGTCATCTTCCTAGAATACCAAGTCCCACGTAAAGACAATCACAGAGCATTTGCATCTTCTGTTTGGTTTTTCAATTGACATCACCACCTGACACATTTGGGTACTTCCGTTTCTGGGTCACAGAGGCGCCGGAAAAGCGAGCTACATTCTTTTCCCTACTTCCCCTCGCAATATGTTTTTCTTTTTCTTGAGGCTGTTGTTTTTATTTTTGAAGCAGCGGCTTGCTAACTGCGAGCAGCTTGTTAAGACACGTAGCTGTAACAATCCACCTTGATCTACAGGCTCTCGAAAGCACCTTAGTCATAGGTGACCCCATCACTTGCTAAATGAAGCTCTAGAATCCCGCCACAGCAATGTGTTTTCCTGGAGCACCCGATATTGAAGCTAACCAACGATGAAAGGTTTAGCAGATTATTCATGCTTAATTGGTGGCTGGCTAGTTTCTGTAGAGAGCAGGGATAAGAGAAGTTTGGAGATAATTGGTTCTACTTCTGGGGCTGCCCCAGCCTGCGGAACCTGGACGTCCTTCCTCGTAACCAGAGTTTCTTCAACCCGTTTCCCATTTTGTCAAGTCAGGTGATAACAGTGCATGAAATGAAACTAATGAATGGTGATAATGGATGAGATGAAATAAACACAAATAGGAAGGCACCATTATTCTTTCTGGTAATAAACACTAATGATTGTTTCACCTCAATTGCATCAGTGAGACCAATCCAAGCAAAGTCATTGTTACCGCCCGCTCGAATCAGTTCCAGAACAAAGGCATTCTCCAGGGCGTTGTGGATAGAAACAAGATTGCCACCAAGGATGTTGCAGACACTCTGATGAACAAAAAACTTTGTATTCACTTGTTCCGGTTCGCCAGACAATTGGCAAATTATTTTGAACCCGACATCTAAATGGATCATTTATTGCTGTTTGGCAACTCCATAACAAATACTTTGACGTACCTCTGCATCTCCAAAGGTCCTCTCATCATATTGGTAGATGTAACAGTTACAGTCCAACTGAGTCCAGCCTTTGGGGCAGTCATTACCTGCAAAACAATTGTTGTTTTAGGGGATATTGAGAAAATATCAAGTATTGAGCTTGCACTGCTAACCTGTGCTCCTAAACTTTGGGAATGACCACTGTGAAGAAGAACAAAAGCACATTGGTAAAATCAGACTGCAGACCAGTGGCACAAATGAAGACAATAATTTCGGAAGAAATTGATTGACGACTAGTAATTGATTATCTAAGGAATCAATACTGTTTTTGATTATCAGGTGAATTTGTTAAATTTAAAACTTTAAATGATGATCAAGATTGTTGCCAATTTTCTGACATGCTAGGAACCAAACTACCTACTGTTTTTTAATCAAAAACTGAAGATTCAAATTTATTTTTGGAGATTAAAATTCAAATCGATCTTTTAATTGACACACTAATTTGCCATAAGGCCCTATTTTTTAATAAAAGGATGGATTTTAAAACATAAAAAACATAATTTCTTTTTAAGTAATACATTCATCGACAGAAATCCATTTGTAAAATAATTAATAGTTGCGGCCCTAAAATGCATAAAACACAATACTGAACGTTAGTTTAAGTCACTGATTGAGATTTTGACTTACGACTCCAGTCAACAGTCCACTGATCCCACAAAGGAGAAACGTTAAGCGAAGAGCAAATGCCATCTGCAATAAAAAAAAAACAATGTTTCATATTTCCAACATGACATATCAGCCTTACATTTACAGAACATCTCTTCTAACAAAGCAAGAATTGGATGAAAGCTGAAAAGTTCGGTTTGCAAGGGTAAGATGTAAAGTTACCTTTGAGGTCTTGATCCCTCACACTGAGAACGGTGACAAGAATTCCTTTTATATGCTGGGTTTGCCTTCCAAATTGCTGTCATGTGGTGCTAAACTAACTTCAACACAGATGAGGTTCCGCCCCGAGGAAGCATGCACGTTTCGCAATGCAACATTATATAGTATCGTTAAGCGAAAAGCAAATGCCATCTGCAATAAAAAAAAACAATGTTTCATATTTCCAACATGACATATCAGCCTTACATTTACAGAACATCTCTTCTAACAAAGCAAGAATCGGATGAAAGCTGAAGAGTTCGGTTTGCAAGGGTAAGATGTAAAGTTACCTTTGAGGTCTTGATCCCTCACACTGAGAACGGTGACAAGAATTCCTTTTATATGCTGGGTTTGCCTTCCAAATTGCTGTCATGTGGTGCTAAACTAACTTCAACACAGATGAGGTCCCGCCCTGAGGAAGCATGCACGTTCCATACCAAGTCGCAATGCAACTATATACATACGTATAGTGTCATTCACCTATAGTGAGACATTCAAGCTTGTAAAAGTCTGAAACATAGAGCAATTGAAAGGACGACAGTCACTGAGCGCAGAAGACTTATTTAGAAGACTTGTTTATCTACTATGTATGTATGTATGTACCGTAATTTTCGGACTATAAGTCGCTCCGGAGTACAAGTCGCATCAGCAATAAAATGCCCAAAAAAGTGAAAAAAAAACATATATAAGCCGCTCCGGAGTATGTCGCATTTTGGGGGGCAATTTATTCGACAAAATCCAACATCAAGAACAGTCATGAACGAGCAACAACAGGCTAAACGGTAGGTATGCTAACGTGACATAAGCACAAACGAAGAGCCGAGAACGGCCCTGACATAACATTCAGAGTTATTCAAAAAACTATTACATAAATAACACGTTAATAAAACCATCTGTGTCACTCCAATTCATTAAATCCATTGATCGTCCTTTTTCAACAATGCGTGCGCGCCGCTGACGGCGCTTGCACTTCAAAATATTCCACAGGCTCATATAAAGATTTATAAACTATATATCAAATGACTATTATAAGGCGGGTCGGTGATGCACTGGTTAGCATGTCTACCTCACAGTACGGAGGGTGCGGGTTCGATTCCACCTCCGGCCATCCCTGTGTGGAGTTTGCATGTTCTCCCCGTGTCCGCGTGTTTTCTCCGGGCCCTCCGGTTTCCTCCCACATCCCCCAAAACATGCTTGGTAGGCTGATTGAGCGCTCCAAATTGCCCCTAGGTGTGAGTCCGTGTGCGGATGGTTGTTCGTCTCTGTGTGCCCTGCGATTGGCTGGCAACCGGTTCAGGGTGTCCCCCGCCTACTGCCCGATGACAGCTGGGATAGGCTCTAGCAAGCCCGCGACCACCGTGGGGATACAGCGGTACAGAAAATGAATGGACGGATAACTATTATATGAGCAATAATGTTATCAAACCATCTAGTATGTCACTCCAAATCATTAAATCCATCGATCGTCCTTTGTCAACAATGGGTGCGTGCGGCTGACCGCGCTTGCACTTCAAAATATTCCACAGGCCCATATAAAGATATATAAATTAGATATCAAATAACTATTATATAAGCAGTAGTATTATCAAACCATCTGTGCACATTAAATCATTAAATCCATCGATCAAATTCTTCGTCCTTTGTCAAAAACGCCGCGCGTGCGCCCTGACGTCAGCCTCGTTGTTATTCCACAGATCTAGTATATACGTAACTATATTGTAGCGTTAACAAAGTACAAGGAAAGACGTGGGTTTGGTAAACGACTCTTTATTTAACAAAACAAAGTTCCAGGCGTGTGGCGGCGTGGACGTCCAGCCACGGAAGAGAGATCCATAGAATAGGACCGGGCGTGCGTAAAAGCCATCACCGAGCCCCATCCACCGTCCCTGGACAGCCACCCGGCCGAGCGCCGGCCCTCGACTTCCATCCACGGAGGTGAAAGACAGCTCGGTAGAGTAGGACCGGGCGTGCGTAAAAGCATTTTCCGAGCCTCATCCACCGTGCCTGGACAGCCACCCGGCCGAGCGCTGGCCCCCGACTTCAATCCACGAAGGTGAAAGAGAGTTCGGTAGAGTAGGACCGGGCGTGGGTAAAAGCCATAATAGTTTTTCAAACCTTCTGTGTCACTCCAAATCCTTAAATCCTTCACACGCTTCGTCCGCCGTATCACTTAGAAACAAAGCCGCTAATGATGCCGGTAGTACGTGGGGTCCTTCGTCATCTTCGTCATCCCGTGATCAATCTTTGTCCTTCTGTAAACAACCGCCGCGTTGCGCTGATGACGTCACTTGAAATTCAAATTACAGTAATCCCTTGCTTCATTGCGGTTTCACTTCATTTTTTGGGGGAAAATTTTTGAAAAAACCCACATATAAGTCGCTCCTTATTATAAGTCGCCCCCCCACCCAAATTATGAAAAAAAACGCGACTTATAGTCCGAAAATTACGGTATGTATGTAGGTACGTATGTATGTATTTGTATTTTATACAGTCATTTAAATTGCCTAATCTGCATCGATTGCATCTTTGTCATCCAGAAGACCCCTTCTTAACCCGTTCTACTTGTGTAAAAGGGATGAGTGAACTATCTTTATTCAGAGCCTGCTGCAGGAAGGCTTGATTTAAACATCCTTCCTTCATATATCCTGTTGCAGCCAGTCAAACGGAAAATGACACGACAATTGCTGGGAGTGTCTCTCTCTCGCTCTCTCTCTGATTCAGCAATTTAATGTTGTTCTGCAAAAAGTACAAAGTCTGTTAGAATGACAACAATTGCTGCTAGCTGTCACATACCAGCTATCTATTTCCAACTATATTTATCCCAGATTGGTCCCTAATTTCAATCTCTGAGCACAAATGGACAACTAACTATTGGACATGTATTGTCTGTTTCATTCACACCTAGTTTAAAGTTAATCAGCCTAACATCCTTTTTTTTTCCCAGAATGTGGGAGGAAACCACAGTACCTGGAGCCAACAGTAAGAATATACTTAAATGAGTAGCGAGGTGACAGCGTCAATCAAAACTTTATGTTACATGGAACCAGACACGACAATGCTTAAATATATACCATTTGAATTAATAAATGCCAACGAATAAACCATTAACAATTACAACACATGCTTAAGGGTTCATCTGAACTAGTTTGTATGTGCTGTCGAATAACTCAGCCTACAGGAGCACATTTAAACTGCAGTGTTGAAGATTGTGTAGCAAAACAGTATAGGTCGAAAGTGATGAAAGGGTCAAGATATTTGGTCCAGGAGCTCTCACACAGTCAGCAGCACCCTGTGGCTTCACTTGTCTAGAGCGAGAAATAGGACAGTCTTAACACTGAAATGACACAATTCTCATTTCTTCCTCTCAAGTGGCACGATTAGACAAAACTGACATTCTTACCATTGTACAACTTTATAATTTTTTTAGGGAGTTTTTGCTGTGCTCCTTTATGGATGGGAGTCAGGATGACATCTGGATGGAGGAATAATTTTGATGTTGATAAATGATAAAAGAAAAAAATAGCATGCCAAAACTGAAAGTGGTTACCACATTTGCCTTACAGTTATATTTTGCCTTTGCATCTTAACTTTGTGGGGTTTGCATGTTGTCCTTATGTCATGTTATCCCAATAAAATGTTTGACACAGCCTGCAACGCCATTTCGAAAAAAAAAAAAGTGGGTGGGGCTTCCCAGACAACTACTATTCCAATAAATTAGATTTGTTTTCTAGTTACACAAATACACAAAGGAAATATTTAACAACTAAAATAGTAAGGGTGAATATAGATGGTTTTATTTCAGTAGCAAAAAGTGGTTTGCTCCACTTTCAACGCCATGCCAAGGTCCGATTAGTGAGCATGTCACATCAACAAACTTCAAGTTAACACTGCACACATCCATCCATCCATTTTCTGAACCGCTTAGTCCCCACAGGGGTCGCGGGAGTGCTGGAGCCTATGCCAGCCGTCATTGGGCAGTAGGCGGGGGGCACCCTGAACCGGTTGCCAGCCAATCGCAGGGCACACAGAGACAGACAACCATTTGCACTCGCACTCACACCTAGGGGCAATTTGGAGTGCTCAATCGGCCTATCAGGCATGTTTTGGGGATGTGGGAGGAAACCGGAGTGCCCGGAGAAAACCCACGCGGGCCCGGGGAGAACATGCAAACTCCACACAGGGAGGACCGGAGATGGAATCGAACCCGCACCCTCCTAACTGTGAGGCGGACGTGCTACCCAGTGCACCACCAAGCCGACACTGCACACATTTCATTTACATAAAAAAGAAAAAAAGAAAAAAAAGGGGGCAGTTTTGGACACCCGAGGAGTTGAGGAAAGACTTACTTTTTAAATTCAAACACGGAATCCTGGGTCTTGCGAGGGTTCTCTGAGGCGTTCTCACCGAGTCCCTCTCAGGTTCCATGTTGGTCGGGTCCACCACTACGTTCTCTCCCTTCAACAGAGAGCGGCGGTGGGGAGCCTTGAAGTGCTCTGTCGCCTCGAGAAGGACCTTGTGGATTTCGCACATCTGACGACATGATTCCAGGACGGATGCAAAAGTGCGACTGGTCACTCTCTCGAAAGGTATTACGCAAACTGAGGGGGTGAAACAAAGTCAGTAAAACAAGAAGGGACATTATGATCTTGTTTATTATGAAGATAACACATCATTGGTTTTGTGGCACATGCTGTTTGTTTTCTTACCTGCGCATCTTTCATTGTTTCGGGATTCTTCCTCTTGTCTTCTCTCCTTAAATATGTTGCGGTCCTGCAACTCTGAACAACGCAACATTTAAAAACATGAAAAATGGTGTAGATACTTGAGACATATGTATTTAATTCTCTATGGCTTACTTTTTGCATCACTGAATTTAATAACTCTGGGTACTAGATCTTGCTCTGGAGAGTTCAATGGCAGCCTTGTAAAAAAACAAAGACATTAAATAACTGAAGAAAATGAGAATTCTTCATTTTGTATTGGATATACCTGGATTGTGCAAGTATATCTAATTGAGGTGTGAATTACAGGGAGTCATTGATTTAGAATTAGAACAATCTTCATCTAGGTGACCTATCTTATTATGTTTTCATATAAATATAACATCATTACAGTATCAGTAATTATGACAGTGTGCAGCAGATTCAGACACACACACCTGTCACCGTGGGATAGGGAAAACGTAATTTCGATCTCTTTGTGTGTCTTGGCATGTGAAGACGTTGACAATAAAGCAGACTTTGACATTTGGAGTTTTGTCATGATCAGAGGAATCCCTGTCAAATGCAAGACATCCCCCACCTGTCTTTTGTATGTGTATCCCGGCCATCCTCTCGCGGCTGTCCTTGGAACTGGTTGAGGAATCCAGTACCGTTACATAATGAACATGACACATTTCGCCTGCTGCTTTCCGCCATATCTTTCCCAGCACATGGTTTTGCACTCTTGACGCATCTGCCTCCTGCTTCTGTTTTCTCCGTCGTGTTGGCTACCTTGGAGGAATCCAGCATTTTAAGGACACTAAGAGTCTTGGGCTTGAGTGACTGGCAACCTTCTTGCAACAGCTGTGAGGTTGCAGGAAAAGAAACTGGACCAGACTCTTCAGCGGCTTCTGTGTCAAGCTTCTCATCTTCCTCTTGCTTTGGACCAGGGATTCCCAATGATGTAACTTCATAGACAGACAAACAGATTCCACAAATCAACAACCAATTCTTTTTTACGATCTCGTTTGATGAAGCTGTTTTCATGCCACAGGACTTACGAGCCTGTTTGCAGGTCTGCAATATGAACGTTGCAAACTTCCTGACTTCCTTGTCTGTATCTTCAGCGAGCAGCGTGATGATGAGCGGAAGGCCTCCACACTGCAACAGTTGGGACTGGTGTTCCTCTGTAGACATGCAAAGAAAACAGGCTACTCCATCATGTTTTACCAAACTTCATTGTTTCCACGTCCACTTGAGTTCTCACCAGAGGCTTCAGTGAAATGTCCTAGCAAAATGAGCACTGCCAGTCTGTCCTCACAGTTGAGGTGCGGGCAAGTCAGCAGGGTAACAAGATGATCCACGACACTATAGCGGGCCAAACCTGCAGACAGGTTTGCTGCATGGGAATAAGAAGCAAATGAAATGTTATTATCAATGGCAAAATGCTATTAGGTAGGTTCATCCTCACCGTTGTTACCGATACAAGCAGACACAGTCTTGATTATGATTATTAGAAGCTGGCGACATGACAGGTTTGTGTCAGATTCCGACGCCAGATGGACTAGCATGTAAATAAGGGTTTCTAAGAGCCCGGTGGCAGCAAAGTTCCTTTGAACGCCTTCTGGAAACATTAATTATGTTGGATAACATACGGTGGTTTAATTGGACAGCTTAGAATGGTGACGTGATTTACCGTTGTTGGAAACTGTCATGGCTATGAAGAAGCAAAGGTATCGACACACCTCGAAGCCAGGCAACGGAATCTGCCAAAGCCACATTTTTATTTGGGGAAAGGATGACACACAGACTTGTTGAGCCTGCTCTGGAAAACAAACAGTTGGCAGAACTCTTCAATCAAACGTCATGGCAATAATTAGCAATGGCAATCATTTCATTGCATACCATTTTGAGGGTTATTGACACACCCACAGAGAGCATTTGACACTAATGCCCATAGACAAACGTGAGCAGAGTCGGCGGTAGATTCAGGGAACATGTTCCTAAAGTGATACACACACAAACATTTACGTAAAAAATGTTGCTTGATTTCTGTGCAAGTACAAAATTGATTCATTTGCACCGACCTGAAGAGGTTCAGCAGAGTATCTATGCAGCCAGTAGTCTGGGCTAATGTCTGCCCTGCCTCTGGAAATAGAATAGTTTCGAGGAGGTTTAGTCGACATTTATGTATTTCCTTTTTTCTAAATTGTGTGAGCAGCTTTGGTCTTACTGTTGTTGGCTACCAACACGGACAGTAAATAGACGGAGACACTCTTCTCCTTGAGTGAGGTATTTTCTTCCTTCATATATGCGCAGAGGTCCAGAAACATCTCCCTTTGGCACAGATTATTCTTGCAGTCCACTTCAAGGGGTGAAACACATGAATGGGATTTGTACTCTATGTTGTTTAATCGTATTTCTGTTGTTTCATCTTAGTGGATGCAGTGAGCATCTTCATACAACACCATCTAATTAAAATGTTGCCACTGTAAATTATTGAGCACTCAGTACGTACCATTGGCTTCTGCTAATGTGCTGAGTGTAAAGAGCGCAGTCTGCTTCACATTTGGATGAACCACATCGGATTTGAAGAGATTGCACACAAACATCACTCCTCCCATTTCTCTCAGCAAGTCCACATTGTGCTCTGAAATCATTCATGCTCAATGTGAAACACTAACTAAGAAGGAATGTGGACGGGTTTTTTTTAACAACGGGAATGACCAAAGGATGCACTAGTCATTTAAACATAAATAATGTAAACCAAGCCACATTGTAGAAGATAAAACCAACCAAAGTGATAAAACAACAAATAAGAGCAGACTTTTTGTATGTTTCATGATTTGTAAGGTTTAACCAAGAATGATTTATTGCCTCACCTCAAAAGCAGGGAAAATTATTTGTAAATTATCACATGACAGTTAATTGTTACCTTTTTTCTCACATATGGAGTTGATAGAGACAAGGGCTTTATTTTGCTGTTCTGGAGAGTCCATCTGGAACTTGACACATTCCAGCAGCAAACGGAGATCTGTCTTGGTAGCTGACATCACAACCGCGAAACAACATAACAGCCTCTGTTAATGATTCCCAACCTAATTGTGCCCTCAGGGATCATCGGTGTGCTGAGCATGTCCAAAGTATATACATATATATGTTTATCCATGGCAGTGTCCGAGTGACAGACATAAAAATTACAGTAATCCCTCGCTATAACAGTTTTCACAGCCTTGCTGCTTCACGGATTTTTTTTCCACAGTGCATTGTGTTATGGTTTCAGAATAAAAAGACACTACAGAGTCAGGCCACAGCGGCACAGTCAGAGGCGCAGTGAAATACGCGTGAGTCACAATTTGCGGATTTCACTTATCGCGGGTGGTTTTTGGAACCAATTATCCGCGGTAAACGAGGGATTACTGTGTATACGTATAACTCACTGTTGCGGCTGCTGGTGTAAATCACTGCATCATCTGTGTTCTTCTGAGCTGTCTCAATGGTTTCAACTCCTAAGTGATGCATTACTTGCCAAGACATGAAGTAAATGAATATATTTACCATCACAACATCACAAATGATCACATTTCCCTTACCTTAGTCTAGTTTAAAGGTATACGTTACTTGTGTGTGATATGGACTAGAAATTGAATCAAAATGTTTACCGCGACTGTAGAAGTGTTGTTTTTTAGTGGGCGAGTAATTAACGCTAAACTAATGATTTGGGACTCCACTTCCTTCACCTAGCTGCACAAACGCAAATAAAATACAAAATGGCGTCCGAGGACTTTATTTTTATTAATTTATCTTCTATTAATCCACGGTGATTACCCGATCATCCACTTATTGTGCTAGTTTCATACAGTCAATTCAGATGTAAATATTTAGAATTTGAAGTATTTATTACAAAATTCAACAATTTCCGCCCGGAATATACGTCATCTGTGACGATAGCTTACGTCATAGTCACGTGCCTTAGCTGTTCTTGACATCCCTCTGTTCACGACTTTACTCAACCCCCTTGTTTGTATTTTAATACGTGACAACTTATTTATTGCGCCGTATTCTATAACTCATATAACGACGCTCTGGTTTGAGTTTTAAATAATACAAAAGTCGTGATTACGCTGAGCTAGCACGCGACGCTAACGTTAGCCCGTGTAACCTGTGTAGATAACAAAACAAATATGATTTCACCGTTCGGCTAATTTCGTTGCGCGTACTTAACGTTCCCCTTTTGCTATCTATACGCAGGCAAACTATTGGTTAAGTTAACAATTGCTTTAACGTTATAAGAAATGTTGAGGCGTTCGTACGCCAGCATCATTGAACGAGCGTCAAGAAGAGGCAGCGACATCCCAAATGCACTACAGGTACTTATTTCGTCTTTTTGACTCAATACTCAATTGTTCATTTTAACGAGGGATGTTTTGGGGTGGGGGTGTCTCCTCAGTATCGCCCTCCCGCAGTGTTCCCCAAGCAGGCACACCAGCATCGTCACTCTTCGTCCTGCTGGAATCTGTCGATCAGAAGAAGTGAGCACAAGTTGTGCACATGTGTTCCGTTGACTACTCAAAGTGGACGTCAGCTGTCAACACATCAGGATTTTGACTTTCAGCTCAGTCGAATGCAGATGGACAGTATACTTCGAGCAAATGAGCAGGTAACACTGTAGATACACTGGGGATCAACTCTGCTGTCACCTTGACTCCCAGACACTGCTCTACTTTCGGATTTGTCTAATTGACATGACATCGTTTTTTGTTTTTGTTCATTTATCGCCTAGAAAGCTTGTTTTTAAATTCAAATCTTTCTTTTAATTGGTATGAATCTGTTAGCAGAGACTGTTTTGATCCATTTGATAATGTTGAGGAAAAAGTACTGTGAATTTCCATTCCATCTTTTTTCACCTGTGTTGCAGAGTGTGATTGTGCCAGAGTTTGATGTCCGAGGGCTCAGCCTTGTGCGAAGGTTTGAGAGCAACTATTTAGCCGCCAATACGCCCAATGAAGACCGCCGCAGCGCAGCCACCTGTTTGCAGGTATTTTATTTCCATGCCACTTTGAATTCCTGTTGTCTTATTAAATGGTGGACACCTCTCCAACAGTGCGACTTATCTGTAGATTGTAGTTTGACACGTGAGGATATTCTTGGTCTGGGTAAAAACTGACCCGGAACATGCCATGTCTAAAGGTTAATTAAGTGGCTCGGTCAAACGCTGTGTTGATCCAACCTTTAAGGGTTTGCTATCAAAAACATTAAGCAAGTTTAAACTTTACAATTGTCTGCCTGACCTTTTTCGTTTTGAGAGGTAGAGAAAAAATGAACACACCCAACTGCAGGATTTTCACTTGGGCTAATCCCATAGAAACATAAGAGTCATTGCTAACTTTGATCCAAACAGAGGGAAATAGCTGAGATATGTCTAGATTGTCTTCATTTGTGCACCTCGCTTAAGTTGTAAGGAGGGAATGCCTCTCCCTAGGCAAAGGGCACACTCTTTGGCATCTTCGATGGCCATGGTGGCTGGGCTTGCGCGCAGGCGGTCAGTGAGCGCCTTCTGTACTACATCACCATCGCCATGATGCCCAGGGGCAGTCTGGAGGAGCTGGAGACGTGCATGGAACGCGGCAGGCCCGTCCCGCCCGTCTTGCGCTGGTATAAGCACCACACCGACTTTAATTACCGCGACTCGGCTTCACTCTACATCCACCACCTCCGAGTCTTCTGGCAGGAGCTTCTGGACAGCCACGAACATAAGGAAGGCATGTGGTATGTGCTCAATGTCTCCTAAACACAAATACTAGATTAGAAACCTTAAGAGAGAGAGAGGGGGGGGGGGGGGGATACAGTAGATACAGATATGACATCCAGACAGGAGGTATTGTTTTTTGCCCCCAGCCCTTCAGATGCCATGCATTATGCCTTCAAGCGTCTGGATGCCGACATCTCCTTAGAGGCTCAAGTTCCTCTGTCCAATGACTTGATGAAAAGCACTGCCATCCAGGTAGGGTCCTAAAATTTATAAGTTTGGTCACAGTATGGCCCATGGCTGACATAGTGGGCAGCCTGCGCCACTCTTTTTTTAAATACCTTCTGGTATTTACATTTTCAAGACTTGTAAATCTGGTTGCATTCATTTTGCAATTTTTTTTCCCCTTAAATTGATAATTTTTCACGTATATTTCATTGTAAATTTTTGAACACATCATAACGGAAAACCTAATTAAGTCTATGCACTGTGAAAATGAATGTGACACCATTGTGGTGGGCTAATGTATGATTGCTTCCAGGTTGCCTTCGCCGGGTCTACAGCCTGTGTTGCTCACGTCGGCCCGAAGGGCATCCATGTGGCGAACGCTGGCGACTGCAGAGCGGTGTTGGGCGTTCAGGAAGCCGACGGCACATGGACCGCTGTGCCTCTTTCTCAGGATCACAATTGCCAGAATCAGGCTGAGCTAGAGCGCATCAGGGCCCAACACCCACCCTCAGAAAGGCAGACTGTGGTCACGGATGACAGAATTTTAGGGGTGAGTGATGATTTTTGGGAGGGGAGTACTTCCAGAGTTGCAGAGTGATGTGTGCTTCTAAGTGAGAAAGATTTTTGAAGAGATTTTCTTCCCTTTGGTATCAAACCTAACAGCAGAAAATTAAAAGCTTGTTTGATGAAGGAGAAAAATAACTAAAACTGGTAATCTGATTTTTCTGAATAAAATAATTTGGCACACCATTTTAACGTCATGTCCAGCTTTGAATAAAATTGCATCTTTTTTTTACGCATCATCAGGTTTTGATGCCCTCGCGAGCATTTGGGGACGTGAGGTTCAAGTGGAGCCATGAGTTGCAACGGAGCATCCTAGCTAGCCTGGAGTCCGACGTCCACCCAGACTCGCTCAACCTCTACCACTACACGCTGCCCAACTACCTGACGCCACCGTACCTCGACGCGACTCCGGAGGTGACATACCACAAAGTGAGGCCACAGGACCGCTTCCTGATCCTGGCCACCGATGGCCTGTGGGACGAGCTGAGGAGCCAGGACGCCGTGCGGCTGGTCGGCGAGCACCTGAGCGGCCTTCACCTGCAGGTGTGCGTGCTCACAAGATGGATGCCTTTAGATAAGCTTTTCTAGCCGCCGATATAAACAACCAAAAAAGATTCTAATGTTCTAAAATCAAGCATATTAATCAGTGATGCATCCATTGTTTGAACAACAAAACACAAACCTCCCTAAATGTCATCCCCCAGTCTCCCATCTCTCAGTCGGAACGTCAGCTGAAGTTGGGCCAGCTGCATCAGCTCCTTCTCAAGCGCCAGGCCCGCGCCTCACCCGCCTCTGACGCTAACGCCGCCACGCACCTCATCCGGCACGCCCTGGGCACCGGTGAGTACGGCGAGCTGTGCCACGAGAAGCTGGCGTCCATGCTGGCCCTGCCGCAAGACCTGGCTCGCATGTACCGTGACGACATCACGGCCATCGTGGTGTATCTGAACACGCAAATTGATTGATGGGTGGCGTGATGTTTTCAACAGAAGGACACTTGAATTCTAAGAGTTCGAGTTCGATCAAATTGTGTTAATGTATCTTTTGTCTTCATTTTGGAGCGCATCTTTCATTTTTAGATGAGATGTTTTTTTGGTTATTATTTAAAATATATATATATTTTAAAAAAGACCATTCATTCAATATTTTTCTTCCTCAAGAAAATGTATCTAGCTCAACCATCAACAGTGCATTTTTTTTTAATGAGATATTTAATTTGTCATATACTGTGTTTAGCACAGTGCTTTGAGATACGTAAGCCACAGAAACACATTTAAAAATATTTCTGAATAAATCCTTTTCAATTAAAGTTCCATTTATTTTACTACGATTTTAATTTTATTGTTACTGTAGATAGTAGCAGGATTGCAAGGGTTGTGTTTCTTTGACACACTCTGTTAGGGCTGAAAATATTCAACAGACAATCAAAATCAAAGGATAGCCTATGTGATTAAGTCGTTTCATGTGGCTCGCTTGTTTACGCTTTATTTAAATTGCCAGAAAAGTTCGAGTTAATGGGATTGAGTGTACAAATACGTTGAGACACAATGCCAGATCTTGAAATGTATGTATGTGATAAAGCAAAAATATTTTCATATCGATTTAATTCATGCATTTAATATTGAAGACCCTGGGACCAAATGCACAACCTGCTACTGGTATTGATACTTTACACGCTTTATGTTTTAGAATGTATCATATCAGGTCAAGCTCTGATAATGCGAAGAAGTGGCCAGATTTCATTTTACAAATGGACATTGAATGATTTTTTTTCTCCTGTAGCTATATGGGGCTTTTTTATTTGCAGCGTGTCACATGTTGAGAACAATGCGCACAATGATAGTTTTGATTGCCTGTTTTTCTTCCATCGTGAATCTCATTTTTATGATGGCAAAACTGTGACTCTGTCGACAATCCATGTTTTACACTTGAATGTAAATATTCTCTCCTCTGTGTCACTGTATAATTTGACTTCACAGTCAATGAAGGGAAGAATAAAAGATAAAGATGTAAAGATGTGTTGTGTGCTGGTCTGTTGACGGTTTCTTAAAAATGTGGTCACTTTTTATTTGTGAATTCTGAAGAGGCTTTAGATTCCCTCCTGACCAGAAGTTCACTCCCACTGTGTCTGGTCTGTGAGTCAACTATAAAGAGGTTGTCCACAATGAAAATATAAAGGAAAACTACTCAGTGGAAAGAAAAAAAAAACCTGAGAGGAAACAGCGTTTGCAGAAATGTCAACACTTAATGGCAAACAATACAGAAAGCAAAAGCTCTTCCTAAGCTCAAGCATCATAAAACAAGCTAGAACATCCAAGGACATTAACCATCTAAAATAAGTAACAAAATAAAATAGTCACGTTACTAAAAATATTCATGCATATTTTTCCAGGCCACTGAGGTTTTACCTTTAAAAAGACTAAGAATATAAAGTGAAAGTAAAAAAAAAACTGGAATCATTTCCTCTTGGGTGGACTTTAACCTTGCTTACCTTAACCTGCTGAGAAGTGAACTTTGAACTTGGGCCTGCTTCGCAGTCTTGAGAAGCAACCGAGTGAGTCTTCACATTTCTTATTGAAGGTATGCATTCAGCAGAATGAAAATCTTTTAAGTTACTTTCGGATTGCAAACCGTGAGTGGCTGCGGCTGACCTGAACTGAAAACAATGGCAAAAACGCTTCAATGCTTGAGCTTCTGCCACTTGGAAGTTGTGTTGAAAAGCTTACCATGCTGCAGACATGGTCTTGACGTTTCTGGTCTGCATAGCAGATGAGTGAGAACATGTTCCAAGAGGGTCTGCACCAGGTGTACTTCAAAGAGCGTCCACAGACGAGGCTCACTGAGCAGCAGAACCTGCACCACGCCAGGATTCATCGTTGGTTCTCTTCAGTGGTCAACACCAGGCTGCTGGTCAGCGGGGTGAGTCGCTCCTGATTTGTGGTGCAACAAATCAAAACAAATATGATGATACGATTAAAGAAAAAAAGTATTTCTCATTCTCGTAGTACTGAGTGACTGTTTTGCTCACCGCTTTCATTAATCTACTTTTCATCACGTTATCAAGTAAAACAAGCAGTAGGCCACATCCCAGGCAGATGCATTTGATTTCCAAAATGCAACTTTTCGTTCAGTTTCTCCATTGTCCTACTGGACCACTGTTGTTTGCACATAGGTGGTGCAGTTCTTGAGCGGCGCCGTCTGCGTGTTGACCACCGTGTGCCATGCATGCGTGAGCTACGACTGCTCCGTTGCCATGACGATGCCGGTGTGGTCCAGCATCCTTGTGAGTCAGCGTCAGATCATGCTAACCGTTTGACACACATGATTTTAGTTTGTTGCTGTTGTTACAGTTCATGGCTGCTGGATGCGTGGCAGTAGAAGTTCAGAGGAAGGCCGATAAACTCAAGGCAAGCGTTTGATTAAAACAATACGACCTCATAAACGACCCTGTGTTGATTCACGTGTTTAATTTGTTCCAAGCTCATAACTCAATTTGCTTATTAATCATTTGAATTCAAATATTAAAGAAGTAGTGCACTTTAGCCATTTTCAACAGCAAAATATTAATTAATATTGTATCTGGAATCAATTTGATAAGTTCATTATTTTTAACATCTTTTTTGCCACTTGCTGTTGACTGCAAATGACATCACGTGCTAAGTGCTCGGGCACCGACCAATCACCTGGATTCTGATGCTGGTCATGTCACATTTGCATCACAGAAAATGTTTTTTCAATCTTGTCTATAATAACCTTGCTCTACACAGATCATTATCCTTTTGAGTGTTCACCTCCTCTGCTTGCTGGTTGGTTCTAGCCTGCTGTTAGGGTACTGCATCTCGTCTCAGCGGCCACCTGCGCTCAATACAAGAAAACAAGTCAGTCCCTATATGTCTTGAGCGATGACTGTGCTGTATTGTAAAAGTCAACGTACTTTTCACTACTTCCTCTTCTCAGCTTGTCGGCTCATACCTGGCTAAGGGCAGTGCAGTAGCGTTCACTTTGCTGTGTCTGATACTGTCCCTCTATATCGTCTTGTTGTCGTGGAGAGGCCTCCAGCGCTACGGGAGTACGACAGCCCATGTTCGTGGGTATGACCGTGTCTCACAGGTCAGCTGTTTCCTTGTGTCACTTCTGGTCCAAGAAGCAAAATATGACTCATCATTGTCTGTACAACAGGAACCAGATGGAGACACTGGGCCTTTACTGGAGCTCGTGGACTCAGTGTGATGGTCCATCTGTTCGTCCGTCCGACCATCCATCCCATCTCAAGTTATTGTCTTTGCACATTTTGTGTTTTTCAATAAGTCACTTTCTAACATTGTGCACATAATACAGTAATATCATAATTAAGTCGAATCTAGAGAATTTAACAACCTAAAGACCCTTCTCACCCAGGTTGCAGTCTGTTTGAACTACTCCCCTCCGGACGGCGTTATAGAGCTCGGTACGCCAAAACCAGCAGACACAGAGACAGCTTCTTCCCCCAGGCTGTTGCTCTGGTGAACTCACACCACTCTTAGAGTCTCAGAGTCATTACTGTGCAATTACATCCTGCTCGCCACACCTTTTTTTGAATTTGTCTACACTGTTTGTACTATGTGTCCTCTCTGCATCCATTGCAGCCTGGTCATCCTGGAAGAGGGACCTTCCCATCTGTGGTCTCTTCTCAAGGTTTCTCATTTCCCCTAGCTGGAGTTTTGAGTTTTTCCTTGCCCTTTTGGGAGTTTAAGATCAGGGGATGTTTGAGAATATTTGCCATTTTTCACATGCCCTTAGTGTTGTTGGTCACCTAAATGTTGAACAGAGAGTGTGATTTACCGAAGTCAAATTCCTTGTTTGGCACGCTCAAACATGGCGAATAAATAACTCTTGAATCTTGAACCTGTGCATCATTGTAAAAAAAAAAAAAAAAAAACCCATCAGCATTTTGGGCTAAGAAATTGGATTAATCAGAATTGATTTTTTTCTCTTAGATTCTGGTTGATTTTTATTTTATTTCATTTTACTTTATTTTGTCTTTTTGCTGCTCTGGCCCTTATAATATATAAAAATCATTGAGGATTTTGTTAAAAAATCAACAAAAACAACAATGCACCAAACACAACAATTGTAGAACAAACTGTTATATACTTGTTCTTTGGTAAACTTTTTAGCTGCTTGCAAATCTCCTTAATGCATAGGACCATACTTGAAAAACAAATGTTGACATCTTCCTGATAAACCAGTCTGAACTTTAGAGTTACATATGTTACATATGTTTCCTCCGTGGATATTCCATTGTCATTTCAATAAAATATGGTGAGAGTAAAATGAAAAGTATACTGTCTTTTTTTTTTTTTTAAACATTTCTGCCAAGTGTCGGAACTGCTATATGCCATAAATGTAACTTTAAAGTGGCCAAAACTTATGATTTTTTTTTTTTTTGCAGTGACTCACTTTAGTCCAAAACCTGTATTGCAAAGAAATAATAGCAGTGATGGAAAGTATTGTGCTTCATAGTTTGTCGACAAATTATACGCTTCTCTTGTGTCATGTGACTTTGACAACCTAAACATTCAACATTCCAATTCTGTCAAGTGAATGTATATTATGCTGCTCGTTGTTTTTCTCAATCAGACGCATCTTGACTGCAAAGGTAACTGCACAATTTTCCATCCTGATTTTGAAACTCAATTCCATGTGTTTTTTTTTTCCCAACTGTAATTCCTAAAACATGATAAGATTTAAATGTAATACTGATATTTTATGGTTAGAAACATGCCGTGTTTTTCTTTCATTGCGCAGATGGCCTTTTCTCTTCGCTCCTTGAGCCTCCTTTGTGTGATCTGCGGACTGCTGACTGGAGGCGTAAGTTCTAATCTAACACGCTGACTGAAATTAAACACGATGATGTATTTCTGTCGTCATTGTTCTGTAGTCTAATTCTAAAAATGTGCTTCTTATTTTTTACAGTCGACTTTCATTCTACTCCAAAAGCGAAGTCAGTATAACTCAATGAACAATTTCTTAGTTTTGTTACATCTGATTTGACTGACATTTTTTTATTTTCTTCCTGAATCGACAATTGTGTCGCAGTAAATAACTGTCCGTCAGGCTGGAGTCAGTTCAACTGTAACTGTTACATCTACCAAGATGAAGGAAGGACCTTTGCCGATGCACAGGTATGGAAAGAAGTCCTTGTACTGTAGTTCTTAACCAGTTTTCCGCTCTTACAATCAGAGAAGTCCTCTTGCCTGTTGATTCAACATCTTGGCTGAGAGTCAAAACCCGCGTATCTGGCGTATCTAAATAATTGAAATCAAATGTGTTTCTCTTTTTGTATCAGGGAGTCTGCACCATTCTCGGTGGGAATTTGGTTTCCATCCAGAATGACCTGGAAAATGTATTCGTTCAGGAACTGGCCACAGCGGGTGGTAACACTGACGTAGTCTGGATCGGACTCAATGATACAGCGACGGTAAAATATTCATCAATACATTTCTGATTGAATCCCAGCACTTATGTTTGGCACTGGCATTTTTGCCACATAGAAATGGAAGGTGTCCTTCAGAATCAATCTTGCCACCATGTTGTAGGAAAGAGTTGTCGAGGTGTTGCAAGGTTGGGACATTTGAAACTAGTAGAACACGTCCGTCTAGGTTGACGTTACACGTCACACGAGCGGAATGAACTTTGTGAATAAAGCCACTTTAAAGTAACTTATACAGACTTATTAACACTTCACTCACCTGCAAACCCAAACTCCAAATTGACTCATAATATTGTAGGATTCCAAGAACATAATCTACACGGCGACATTCAATCCCAAACAGTCGTAATCTTGACACTTAACTCATTCATATCATACTAATCTGACTTGTTTTCCAGGCTGATACCTACGAATGGACTGATGGTTCAGCCAATACTTTCCTTAACTTTGACACTGTAAATGGCGAGCCAGACAGCACCACTGGTGACTGCGTAGTGCTCGATGAGGATGGTAAGTAAACTCAGTGATCAAAGTTTGCCAAGAACATAATATTGCTATACTTAGACATTTATTTCTTTAAGATGGACTTTGGGAAACTGCGAGCTGCACGGATGAGGAGCCATACATTTGCATCAGACCAACACATTAATAGTCTCATGGAACGTAGCAAATGACAAACTGAACACTATCCTCTCGGCCTCTACTCTACTACTTATTCAAGTTAAATGTTTACTATAAATGTTGCCTTTCATCCTTAAAATTGTCTGTTCATCCAATCGCTCCCGCTGTGCCACGCAATAAGACCAACAGATGGCGCCATTGCAACAGAGGCGTAAAAAGCTCATCGAATTACAACGTATATGTACTATAACGACGACGACAGACGAGACCAGAACAATCCGGCAGGGGTGTGACACGCAGACAGGACTTATATACGCGACAGGTAATGAGAGGCAGATGACTGTGATTAGTACATACGTAGATTGAAAGTCGACACACTGACAGAACTAATGGCAACCTACACATAATGGACTGACCGGGGGCGAGTCGTGACGCTCGTAAAGGTCACAGGTAAACTGAAGCCTATCCCAGATGACTTAATTTAGAGTCTTGCGTGGACCTAACATGACAACTGCAGCTAGTGAGAACAACTGAACAGAAAGACGAAACAAGACGAGAACAGACAAGCAACTAGAATAACAATAAGCCATGAGACGCAGACAGGACAGGTAACGAGAGGCAGGCGATGGCAATTGCATAGATTGTGAGCAGACACAGGAGGGGAGGGGCGACGCGAACAGAAACCATGGCAACATTAAAACAAGGAAACGAACGGAGACAGATCGTGACAATCTGACAGGAGCCTTGCAAACATTCATCAATAATTTATTCGTGTTCATCTCCTGAACCAGCGACAGCGTCTCTGAAAAAAATTTCCACCACTTTTCCAACGGCACGCTTTTTGAAAAATGTAAAGTTACTATACAAATTTGTATTAGAAAAGAATAAATTAACTGTGGAATTCAGTTATCATCATTGTTAATGTTCTTTTTTTTTATATATATAATCAATTCCACACTTGTATTCCTACAACACATCGAAAGTATTCATGTTAACATTTACATGCTCTATTTCTTTGCTTGTGTTAAAATCAACTCGTACTGGACTGACTCTATGGGGCAATGGTATCATGTCAACTTGTGTAGCACCGGGATAGAAAAACAACAACAACAGTGAGGGGAACATTGTTGAAAAGCGTGAATATTAAAAATCCTAAGAAAACAATGTCAAGCCTCTTTAAGAGCATTAAAAAAACAAGTGAGTAGAAATTGTCTTGGCATGGTTTGACACAAGATTAAAAGGAGAAGGAGGCTGCACTGAACCACACCAGACTCTGACGTTTCCACAAGGGTCATTAAAGTCGACACTACGTTGAGGGTGGGTGGGGGTGTCTTTCATCTTCAGTGGCATGCGCAAAGAATGGTGCATTGGAATGCGACGTTTGCACATATTTTGAATTTGGGACCCTAATGGTAGCATGTAGATGTTGGCGTGAGATTGAAAGTGAGGAAAATAAGCACAGATCGAGACTTGACGCAACAAAAGTGATGTGGTTGCTCGGTTGTGCAAAATGTAACACGAGGCTAGCTGGCGGTCGGTCCTGAGAGCTGTGCTTTTCTAACCCTGTCCCGTTGTATGTGGTGACGTACGGGAAAATTCCTTTACTATGCACATACCGATAATCTGACCAAACCTTTGTGATTATTAATGTCGGTCAAGGCCTTATTAAAAGATGCCTCTAAACAATTATCCTGTGGTGTCAGGTCACGGAGTGTAAAAACAATCAAACCAAATGTGAGTATTTTTACTCCCTTCCGATCAAAGTCAACAAAGGCCTAATTATCGGGTGTCTCTAAACGATTGCTTGATTATCAGTAGTCTGGCAATGATCATCCTGACCGATTATCTCGTTGTGTGATGTGGGATAAGCAGGGTACGCACATCCCAACAATTAGACCTAATTTGAGTATTTTTCCTCCATTGCACACCTTTCTGATCAAAGTCAACAAAGGTCCAAATATTGTCAGTTATTTCTGAAAGATTATCCTGAGGGATAACCTGTGTTGGTGAGCCCAGAGGGGTACATACAAGCTGTCAATCGGACCAAATTTGAGCATTTCAACTGCATTAGAGTAGTTTCAGGAAAAAGTCATCGGATGTGCTTAAAAGTCGATCCTGAGGGTTATCCCGTCATGAGAAGTATGTTAAGAGTGATTTTTTCTTCCCTGATCAGACCAGAAAACAATCAAGGCCAACTATTGTAAATATTAAAAACGTTCGTTGGTAAATGGGTGTACCGCACACATACTGACAGCCGGACCAAATATGAGCATTTACCCCACTTCCAATCAATGCTAGAAAAGACCTTTCTGACGGTAATGAATGGAAGTCTGCAGTTACCTATGAGTTACCTGCTAAGTTTACAATTTGTTCTTTTGTATTTCCATGCTGCCTCTCACAGGTGAGCGTTGGTACTGCAACACATGGTGTGCGCCAGCTCCCTCACATTTTAAAAATGAGTAATTATGTTAACATTTTGTGTGTGTACCTGGCTTTATGGCTTTTCTTTAGTCCTGATGACATGTCTGTGAGTGGAGGTGACATTTCTGAACTTTAGCTCATCTGTGTGCCTGCTATTTTTCAAGGCCACCAGTGACCACATTATGGTTGGCACCCCCAAAAACCTAAGCATTGTAGCACCCATGAATTCAAGTGTTCTGACCCTCACTGTTTGTGTGTGTGCATGTGTGTACAGGCACTATATGGACACAAGTCTTGGGACACACCTCGGATAGGTTGAAGGCCATTAGTTTAGTAAGTAGTAGTCATTTACTGAGTGGTGGTTCAAATAGATGATTTTGCAGTCATTCTCATTGGATTCCCACAAAGGACCGAGTGACGGACATGTGACTATTCCAACAGAATAAAATGGTTATAGTGAATCTTTTAATTGTTGCTTTTTTTCCTCTCCAGAGAAGAAAAAATCCACAGACTGTTTTTAAATTCATGAAGATTAAGTTAAATCTTGTCATGAATAATCCATAACACTATGAGATTAATCTTGTATTTATTTCACAAAAAAAATTAGTTTCATGTAAATTAAATTATATTTTTTCAAGAAAAGTTAATATTTCCAAATCAATTTATACTTTGTCTAGAGAAAATTATAGCACAACACGAATAGTTTTTTTGACATAATATTCTGAGATTAAATGTCGCAATGCAACATTGCAGTAATATTTTTAATATAAAAATATTGATCTTATTTCAAGATTATTTTTTTTTGATATTACAAGATTAGAGTTGTATTGCAAGAGATTAAATTATAAACTCATGAAAATTAAATGATATTTTTCCAAGAAAAAATTTAAATATTGAGTAAGAAAAAAAATGAACAAAGTCAAACTTTTTGCCAGTTAAGTAGTCGTTCAAATAGATGATGTGGAGAAACTACTACGTCCTGTATTTGCAATGGCCGTATGTCCCAATACTTTTGTTCACATGCCATGTGCCAATTAGAAAGAGCTGCCTTGCTCTGCAAAGATCCCAAACTGAAGAGTGTCCAGGCGGGACTACATCCAAGTGACGAGGGTCTCATTCATGGTAAATATCTGGAATATTTCCGGTGAATTTCCATGGGAATTAACTTGCAATTGTTGACTTTAATAGAATAGCTATGACATTAATGCAGAAATTGAAACGTTTTAGTTTTACCACAAGCAGACATCCATCCAAAATACCTTAGGTGACTGTCCTTGCCCACTTGCGTCACAGTTTACAGTACTGTGTTGCTCCACTTTTTTTCTACTTCACTTGAGTGGCGGCGGATCGACAATTCATTCATTCGTAATTGCAATTATTTTGGCCTGCAGCACAATGCAAAAGAATAAAGACATTTTCCAATTTCATTGTGTGACAGTTCAAAACGGTTGTTTTAGTCAAAATGATGCAAAATAAAATTTTAGTACAGGAGCCAATTTTCAATGTTGTAACTTTCTGGTTTATTCCTGTTAATTCCCATGGAAATTTTGCAACCATGAAAATTCTCTTAATTTTGCAACCATCAGAGCGACTGATAGGAAATGATGAGCGTGAGCTCAGAACGGAAAGCAAAAGCATCAAATTTGCAAATCCCCTGCACATGACACAGTCGCCAGTCTCTCTTCTGAGAACAAATCCAACACTGTTTGTTATTGCTGAAGTCCAGATTGCGTTCTATCCTCGATGACCGGTGACCAGTCCATCCAGCCTGTGGGTTAAAACCTGGTACGGGAATTTTTGTCATAAATCTTTGCCAGATTGTTTTTTTTTTTTTTCCTTCTTCTTAAGAAAAGTCATCTTCTCCATGTTTGATAATAAATATGCGAGGGAAAAATAAAAGATGAATGGAAATACTGAAACCCAACACACTTGTATGGGTTTTTAGGACTGGTGGCTCAAAACCAGCAGGAATCCTCTGGGTCAGGGGGAACAACTTGAAACACACAAGACTGGGCTCTTTTTGACATCCACTGGGCCCCGTAGCTCACGTCCCGAGTGGAGAGGGGGTTGCGGTGGCATGGAGGGAGGGCCACGTACAGCTGTTGTGAGTAGGGATGCGGTGAAAAGGGGGAGGAGGCCTTTTCGGGAAGGTCTCACACCAGAGTTCCAGGTTTGGCCTTGTCGCGTCGGTACCACTGCACATCCGCCAGCTCGGAACAGGATGGGCCGCCCAGGAAGCAGCTGTCAGTGAACGACCTAACGTAATGAGGAAATGGGCATCAGAAAATCAACAACAAAACGGGGGTTAGGTGTTCTCAGTGGCCACAGCAGCAGCCCCGTTTGCCAAAAACGTATTGCAAGACGGAGGAAATACAGTGAATATTGAAAAGTAATGTGCCGGTGGATTTGGGCCAAATGGAGCCGGCTGCCCTGGCCAAGTGGGACAAAACCTCACAAAAAAACTTTTTATGGCCATTTTGATCAAATAAACACTGCTTCATCCTAGGGAGCGGGACGTTATGACACCTGGAATGATCTGTGATGTGAAAGGGGCTACGGTCTCCTTTACAGTGGACACCTCTTTGTTAGTGAGTCAACATAAAGCGTGAGAAATTTGAAAGCAGATTAGTGAATAAGTACAGGTTGAAGCCAGAAAGAGAGAAGCGCTACCACCAGCACAAAGAATGCATAGCTCGGGTTGGGAGTTCTTGGACTAGGGACAGTACCTCTAGACACCAGAGCTGGGCTGAAGAGGAGACCGACAGAGGTCCTCAGTGGGAGAGCTGTCAGCTGTGCCTCTAAAGCAGAAGACAGCACACACACACACCCACCCACACACACACAAGGGAAGCTGTGTTAGTGTAGAGCAGGGAGAGCCGTGAGGAGGAGCAAAGTTAGGCTGCAGAGTGAATCAAATTGTGAAGCCAAAGAGCAGCAATGCGAGACAAAGGAGTAGCAGCGTGAAACATGCTGAGCGCGTCACGGGGGTCTCACCCGCTCTGCCAGTTCAGAATGTGCTGCGGACTGCAGGGGGGCGTGGCTGCATGCTCGCTGGAGGGCGTCATACTCCTCTGGCTGTGTGGGGACGCGACTACGAGGGGAAAATGACCCTCGGTTAGGAACATCGATAACACTGCCACATATTTAACACTTAGCTCCTCTCATCATCACGCGTACATCAGTCACCATTAAGTCACAGACACTAGAATTGAACTTAAGGATGGTGAACAAAAATAACTCGTGCGCGCCTTTTATGTTAAATAAAAGCAAATAAATAAAAATCCTTTCTTATTCGATAACACACAGAAACAACGGGATAATCAGTAAAATATTCGGTTTGAAAAATATTTGATAGCTGTAGCACTCGTTCACTTTATTCAGAGAAGCAGCAATGAATTGACAACAAATCGATTATCAAATTGATTGGCAGTTATTTTCGTAATTGAGTGACAAACCCCCCCCACAAAAGAACGTGTAGTCTTTAATCAACCCAAGAAATATGTTTTTGGAAAGTAGAAGGAAGCCGGAGAGCGTACCTGAGGAAAAGTCAGGCAACCGGCATACTATTATTATAATTATGAAATGAGCACGAGTAAAGGATGAGCACCTGGTGAGCCTTTGGCGAGGGTTCCCACCCTGCTGCCCCGCCCGTGTCCTAGCGTGCCTTGCTGTGACCCTGTTTCAGATGAGGTGGACCCCGAATGGGAGTGACTCCTCTCCTTCAGGCTCCCGGACGACCTCTGGTACCAGCAGCGCAGCTCTTCCGAAACAGCCGCCCTCCCACTTCCTCCGCTGCTCCCCTCTCGCCCCAGCGATGGAGTCCGTACGATTTGCGAGCGGGACGGCGTGAGTCGCCCGCCGCCCTCGCCGCCCTCCTCCCCTCCCCAGGCCTCCTTGTAGAGTCCCCCGGCCGTGTAGGAGCTGGAGGTCTTGAACTGGGCCTTCACGCTGTAGTGGCCCTCCTGGTCGCTCTCCAGGCTGCGCACCACCACCGGGTTGGGGCTGCCCTCCACGTACAGCGGGTACTCTTTAATGCGGTACTGGGAGGACGGCTGGCTCTGGCTATGGAGGTAGACGCCGTGGTGTCCACCGCCGATACCGCCGCCGCCCGAACCGCTAACCGAGCCGTTCTTAGCTGCCAGGTTTGGCATTGAGCCAGAGTTGGACGACCCCAGGTGACCAGCGGACCTGAAGGGAATACGTGGATCAATCACAGCGAAGGGAAAAGCTACAAAAATAACTTTCCCAACATCTAGAAAGCTGTTTGAGCATGTATATAGTCTGTCCCCTTGGTAGCCTTCTGTTCGTCTTACCTGTGCCGCTGCCGCTGCCTGGCTTTGGAGGGAGAGTCCTCCCCGAGGGTTGAGTAGTTGGGGTTGCTACTGGGCGCCAAGGTCCCGCCGGCGGGGTAGAAGTGCTCGGAGCTGCTCTGGCTGGTGCAGGAGGAACAGTCGTCCAGCGGGTCGGCGCCATTGGAACTGCGTGTTGGGCCCAGGAAAAAGTCCGGGCTTCCCAGCGTGCCCAGGGCGTGCGGGTGCGTATCTGGGTCCGATATCAGGAGCTTTCCCTGGGATTCCAGACTGGAGCTGCGGTTCCTAAAGTGCTGAGCGAGACTGTGCAGACGTGTGGGACTGATGTCCACTGACCTGTGGGGCACACAAACAACACTTTGGGTTAATATTTGGGATTCTTAGACATTAGAGGAAAAACAGTTGTCAAAGACCCCCCACCATCAAAACACCGATTACCATGCGTTCCACAAGGTTCCCTCACGTCAGATCTTTTAATTGGCCCAAAGAGACAGAGGTTAAGATGTCAAGAACAGACCTGGTGGAATGCACATAGTGTGGCGTACGGTTCCTCAGGTCCGGTGTGGACGGCATGCTGGACTGAGAGTTCCACTGAGGGAGGCTCCTGATGGGGCTGCTTTGCAGAGAGTTGCTACCTCCTGCTTCTGTGCTGCCAGAGCTCGGGAATCTTCTGTGACTATAGAGAAATGGTATTATTTGAATGAATTGTACACAAAATACTTTAACAGGCATCATCATCTGGGGTCCCATGCCGTGACCTTTTTCTTTTGGAAAATATGTGCCTTGGCTTAAGTGTTGCAAAACACCGGGCGAGTCCTGACTCCTACCTCGAGTGAGACGAGCGCTTCTTGACTTTTTCATACGGCTCATCAAGCGATGACTCGCTCCACATTTTGGGCTTGATGGGCGATTTGTCGTAGTCGGCGCGGCCGAAGTGCAGGTGCCGCAACCCGTCTAGGGACTGCGGGGGCGGGGGACGACTGTGAGATGGCGGGCGCGGGGGGAGACCTTTGTGGGGTGACGCCATTGGTGAGAAGTTGGGGGTCCCGGTCAGTTGGGAGTCTTCATCGTCCAGGACCAGAGCATCAGACAACGAGCTGTCTTCAGAGCCCAGGTTGGCCTCTACAGGACCCAAGAAGAACAGGGGGTGCACAGAGTAAGCCAAAATGTGTCTGTGGTTAGCCTTCAATCATGCAACAGTAAAGATTTGGACACATTTTTTTATGTCATTTTTAATGACAAATAGGTTATGGCAGATTTTTGTTCAACATTTTGTCACTTTATTGCTGAAGCTAAGAAACAAAACGTCATGATTTTTCATTTGGTTGGTCATCTGATTTGGTTAATGATTTTTCAAACAAACGTTTTGTTCTTTTGGCTTTTCAGTTGAGCCGCTTTTATGGTCATATATTTGCCATCTTTTTATGAATAACAATCCTATATAATTTAAGAAAACATTTTAAAAAGCATTTGTTATTCTCATTTTCCTCATATAATGTTCCATGGTCAGGGTTTTGACTTTGTGATTTCGTCAGATTTTGTTCTGGATATTTATTATTTCTTTTGCAGCACTTACAAGCCACGACACAATGAAATACTATCATGGGACCACAAATACTGACGGTACCTTCAATTATAAGCGACGCCCTCTGCGTAGGTTTCTTGCCAGAGCGAATCCGATATTCATTGATGGAATTCTCGATCTCTTGTAGCTTCTTAAGCGCGTTGAGATAAGATGTCTTCCTCTGCTTCTTCAGCTTCTTGCTGCTCACGTGTGGGTCACTGGCCAGGCGCCGGGCGGCCTCGGTAATCTGCGACTGAATGGCGAACTCCCGCTCCAGCCGCTCCAGTTCTTCTTCCTGGGACGAGCATATGCAAGGATATGATGACAACACCGGCAAGATTAGCTAGTTACATATTTTTGATCCAAACACAACAAGCTTAGTTTGCAGATGCCGTAATTCTCCCTTACTCTACGTATACATATAATGGCTGCCAGAGAAAGCAAGGTGCAGATTTTCTCACCGCTGAATCGTCTCTATGGAAACATGAGGCCCTCCAATAATAACAAGGCTGTCTTTCTCCTCATTTCTGCTGGGATTTGTCAAGCAGGGATCACCAAGTCAAACATCTCAATCCTACTTGAAGCTAAATATAGTATCAAAGGTAATGCAACTAGGTGTATTTGGCAGCTAAAATGAAATAAAAAAGTTGAAAAAGCGCACCGCTTGCTGTAATTCTTGATCCTTTGGGTATTTTGACAAAACAGTTGAAGTGTGTTATGAATTGCCCCAAATCTTCATAATATGGAAATCATTCACCTCTCCCTTCGGAAGAATCTTCTGCTCATCCAGTTTGAAGGCAGTACCAATCTTTCGCCTCACTGTGGGCGCTTCCTCGCCTGGGTCGAGAGGGTATTCCTTGGGAAGTTTTCCTGTCAGCTCCTGCAGATTGAAAGTAGAATGAGGCTCCAAATGAAGATTCAGAAGAGAAGGGATTTTTGTTTTCAAAGTCTTGGCATACAGCCTCTCTGATACAGATGTTCTTGAGCTCCTCAAGCCTCTGCCTCAGCGTTTCCTCCAGAGCTTCCTGGCGGGCCCTCAGCGCAGCCAACATGTCCTTCTTGGCAGTTTGGGAGCTGTCTGATTCCTGAGAGCCTGCAAAACAATCCGAGCCGTTGAGTGTCAAGAGCGTGTTGGTATCCTGCTGTTTGCTTGTGGGGTCTTGGCTGGCCGGGAGAAATAAGGAGAGATTGTCCATGCACCTGCACAAGCCTGCCAGGATGTTTACAGGGAAGTGAGTGGAACATTTCGATAAGGAAGTTGTTTGTTTCAAGGAAAAAGGGGGGCAGTGCAGAGGACAAAGTTGGTGACGCACATTCTCTGGGGGGCCAGAGATGGTGCCAGTCTTGTTTGTAACACGCCTTTAAATTTAAGACAATCTGCTCACACACACGAACACACACGCACACGCGCACACACACACAAACACACACACAAACACACAAACGCACGCACACACACGCTGTCGCCCTCTCCTTGGGAAGACAGAAACAACGCAAGAAAGACTCACCCGCTGAGAAAGCTGTGGCAGAAAAAAAAACACATGACTTTAATTCACTCAAGGTTGGATTGTTGGCTATTCTTACAATGGCTTTGAAAGACACAATTCGAAGCAATGGTCTTCAGGATGGTAGACTGCCCTACTATAAAGAGAACAGTGTCTGTTGTTGGCATGGCAACCATGTATCAGCTACTTTGGTCTGTAATGTTATTAAAACTAACTGGACCGTAGCGTTGGGCTCATGTTACTGTTGAGAGACCATTTTGCTCCAAAGCAGAGATTCTGCTGTATTCATTGGAGGGACTTCCCAGGTTCTGATCGAGTCACTTTGTAGAGAGAACCATAGATAAATAAACATATGCACTTGTGCTGTGGAAATTATTATACCGTATTTTCCGGACTATAAGGCGCACCTAAAAACCTAAAATCTTCTCAAAAGCCGACAGTGCGCCTTATAGTCCAGTGCGCCTTATACATGGACTAAATTCCTAAATTCAAACTGGCCCGAAGCATTGTGTCATCAAATCAAGCATAAGTGGCCTGCTGAAGACTATGAATCATGAATCAAAAAGACTATGGATCATTATTTTGTGATTATAAAGTCATTTGTTGCATCTGAAGTTGAAATAAAAAAGATAAAATGGAGAATGATTTGATTTGGATTAAAAATCTGACATGATGCATTAATGGTGCGCTTTATAGTCCGGTGCGCCTTATATAAGGATTAAGTTTTAAAATGGGCCATTCATCGAAGGTGCGCCTTATAGTCCGGTGCGCCTTATAATCCGGAAAATACGGTAATAGTTTTTGAATAACTCTGAATGTTACGTCAGGGCCCTTCTCAGCTCTTCGTTTGTGTTTATGTCATGTTAACATATCGTTTAGCCTGTTATTGCTCGTTCATGTCTGTTCTTGGTGTTGGATTTTGTCGAATAAATTTCCCCCAAAATGCGACTTATACTCCGGAGCCACTTATATATGTTTTTTTTCACGTTATTGTGCATTTTCTGGCTAATGCGACCTATATTCCGGAGCAACTTTTAGTCCGAAAAATACGGTACATAAAAAAAAAAGTTGAATATCACATTCAAGAGGAAGAGGTGGGAGACAGACAGACGCTCTGCTCTGTCTTGTGCTAATTATCGCGTCACACAACACACTTGTTCAGAACATGTCCGCATTGTTTAAAAATGCCATTGAAAAGCTGACCTGATAAACTTCACATTCCGATAAACTCTAAATTTAGAGCTCTGGAGCTCAAGTGTGTGCCAGACGCAGGGCGGAGGAGGGTAAATACTGAAAGGCACATTAACATGCAATCACAGCTCAGCTAGCGAACGTCACGCCATTCAACAGCATTGTTGTGTTGTCCGTTTTTGAGGACATACCTTGCACAACCGCTTCCTTAAACCACACATTGCTTTGGAGACACAGAAACTAAACTTGTTGCCAAGACATGGATATGCATCCACTGTGCGTGTAGCTCCACGTGGGGTCATTGTTTACTTCATATTACTGTTTATGCCTTCAACGTTTAAGCAAACATAGAACAGGAAACAATCGAGTGGCTGCTGTCACAAACATTTTTCGCTATCTGATAGCGATAATATCAGCTGCTCATCGTAATATTACAATTATCGATCACATTTATATAATCATGCAGCCTTATGTAGTGCAATGGCTGTAATAATAATAATAATGACAATAATAATAACAATGACAAATAATAAATAATAGTTTAATGAATAAAAAGACACAACTAGTGACCTGGCCCACCTGTCCAATTTAAATACGGCCACTTGAGAACAGACCAGTTTGTGTGTGTGAGAACATGCACAAAGGATGGCGTCTCTATGAAGGCAGCTGTTTCTGTCCATCCAGCTGTCAACCAACGCCCTGTTCCAATGCCACCACCCAAGAATCCGCTTGCCTATCAATCTTTCACTTTTACAGTCCCCCGCCCGGCCCCAAAACACACACACACACACGCACGTACATATAGTGTATGCATTTATGTACTAACCTGATGAGAGCAGACTGCCACTGCTCCCACTGATAATCTTGCCTTTGCTGCCCATGTTGGCCAGTTTGGAGATTTTCAGCGTTCCCGTTTCAGTGAGGTCGATGGCAATCTCGCTCAGACTGCGTGCAGCGTGGATCTTAGACTGGACACACACAAACGTACGAGAAGCGAGGATGTCATCATCAAGAGCTGGCAGGTTCTCAACTGTCATGTCTGATTGTGACTGCGAGAAGATCGCTGACCTTGCTCTGCTTGCGGTCTAGATAGAACTGGTGTTGGCTTATGGCCATGGCCCAGATGGACTTGATGAGGGCCGGACAGGCATACCAGGTGTGCACTGCGATGCCACTGTGGCCAAACGTTCTGCGCGTCACCGACGCCCTACAGTAGAAGCGGACACAAGGCCTCTTTATATGCACTGAATGCAAAAAAAAATGACATCGTTGCGGAACACAGATGCAATCGTGACAATCTGCAATGTAGAGACAAAACTGTAAAAAAATATCGGTCGATTTAACAATTGAGTACAGTGATTCTTGAAGTTTGCTGCGGTCTCACAGTGAGAACTGGAAAAAGTAGATACAGAATGTTCCACAAAAAGATTTGCAGTGTAAGTGAACAGCGGCAGGCAAACGCTGTAAGACTATTCGAGTGCACTGAAAGGCTTCTCCGGGACTTGCAAGAAGATGAGGCACGTATTAGCCACACACGACGCTGGTGTGTTTGCTCATCCTTATTTAAACACACACTCACGGCCAGCTCACCCTAATGACAGCTCCTCTCAAGAAAACACCGCGGCTCACCATTTCACCCTGTCCCTGACTGTTTTTCCTCCCCCACGCAACACCGCACGTATGGAGCCATGTTAAATAAATATAGGCACAAAAGCAGCCCGCTCACACAGATGTTAAGTCCTTCGCTCGGTCACCTTGTCAAGACCCTTTGACGTGTGTGTTTGCGGACTGTAAGATATTACTTTTTTTTTTAAATTGAGGTACATAACTGCACTGTCAGTTCATTCAATAATGCCATAACAGCTTTGGATCATGGGCTTGAAAAAGTCAAGAGTATCACATTCAATCTCCAGGCATGTTCCATAACACTACACCAAAAGTGACTTAAGTAATTCACTGCCATCGACACTTAGGGTTTGTCAACAGGAATTCAACTGTTCACTACCATCAATGATCAAATCCATTTTTCATTGAGTAAGCATGGAAGAGGGGTCTCATGCAATCTATCTCAGAATAAAAAGTCTTGGCGGGGTATCTTTTTGGATTCGAGTAGAAGATGATTAGGAGGGGGAGTTTGGCTTGTCCCGTCAACAGCTTGGGAAACAAATGCCTCCCCCTCAAACAAAGTAATTATATGTATGGTAAAAATTATCGTGTCGTGGTAGGTCACAAACAAGTATTTGCTGCGGTTATTTACGTCAGGGAGTGAATGATGACCGCCATGTAAAAAAGCCACTGAAGTTAAACTCAAGCAATGCGGTGAGTCAGAATCGCTCATATGTGTTACAAATGTGGAGAAAGTCACTTTTATGATCATTTAAAGTACTCTAAATCAAATGGCAATATTGGATATTCTGCTATGAAAACATCTGGAAGTGAATGAGTTAATTATGATATGCAGAACATCGTTAACATTCATACATAGGCAACCCTTCAAGCCAAACAATATGAAAGTTGCCGTGTAGACTTACCCACTCGCTATTGTTCCAACCCAAGACAATCCTGAAAACTTTACAGTGTGTCTAGTAAGTAATAAGGATGGTAAAGAAACATGACTTGCGGCAATGGGACTGGAATCCAACAACAGTAAGATTCACTGTTATTCAATAATAATAAACTCATCAATACATTTTGAACAAGCATGGAATGTCGACCTTAACCAGATGTGCATGCAGTATAATCAAATTTCCTTCACATTCCAACGATCAATCTGTTGTAGAAATTTACCTCCTGGGGTCATGAACTTCCACTGAGAACTTCTTCTCTCTGAAGTAGAGATTCTCCAACTGACGCCATTGGAACACCTGAGGTATGAGGAGACAAAACACGGCCCGACAATGAGTCCACGCAACTTTGAAGGGAATCCTTTTCTCTGGAAGCGCCGCAAAGAGGTGGGAAAAAAAAAAGAAGCTCACAGCGTTTGATTATCGCACGCTATATCCAAAGCCGAAAAACGTATTCCTCAGCATGTGTGCTGTTACATCCTCCGCGACTTGCTTCACTGATTGTAGGCGTGTGTGGTTGTGTGAGGGAAAGTGTGTAAAGTTTCCTCTACTCCTGATACTTGACTTGGAGGAAGGGGAGGGGGGGCTTTTAGGGCTCCTGACCCCTCCTCCCTCCCAAAGGGACTGTGCTTCCTGCTCTGCGGTCGGGGAGGAGAGTATGTGTGTGTGTAAGTAAAAAGAGTCCAGGGGAGGAGTGATGAAGCGTTCTGTGACCCCCCCCCCCCTCCTCTCTACAATTGAAATGCCCTTGCTTTGTTTGATCGGAGCTCAGTGCACACATAAACACACACTGTCTGAGTCTGGTTCTAGTTAAGGGGGGAGAGAGCAAGAGAGAGAGCGAGCGAGAGAGAGAGCAAGAGAGAGAGAGAGAGAGAGAGAGCGCTGATGAAAGGGCAGAGTTGCCCTGACGCAAGCAAATGCACACGAGACAAAATATTTAGGGAGAAAGTGAAAAGAACAAATAAAAAAGCAAACTATGAGACCTGGTGCTGCGAGGACCCCGCAGGAGAAATATTGTACACAACTATAAGACGGACTTGTCCATCGTGCCGCACGATATTTCTTGAACACATATTTTCTTTGCATAATTTTGACTCTGTATTTTGACCATCTGAGGCATTTTGTGAGTCTTTGAAAAGTGCAATATGAATACAATTTACTGATTTACTTCTAGAAAAAAAACAACATCTGTATTCATTTTGGTCATGATCGTGATGTGAAACACTGCACAATGTTCATAGCGTTTCGTCTCAAGTCTTGTGGAAGGAAAGCGTGTGCTTTTATCAGACTTCTTGCTCAATGGCGTGTGAAGCGCTAATGTAGCATGGTGCTAAATATAGCAGGTGGGGGCAGATAGTGAGGGACTGTATGAGTTGGCCAGAATAATGACGATAAGAGATATTTATAATTGTGTTCAGACACGGCATGTTTGCACTTTCAAGCTGATTTTGGTTAAAAAAAAAGAAGTCTGCCAAAGCCCGGGTACTGCAGAGCCTGGGATTCATGCACATGTATGCAATAAATAATAAATCCGACACACATCACTGCACAAACATTGACATGCAGATGCCAAACTGGTAGACAATCGGGCGCTCGTTTCCTGAGCACGCCACAAAATAAAGGTCAGATCTGATAGAGAGTAAAGGCCTTTCTTTGGTATGGTGGAGAAGAATAGCTTTTTAAAATAGCATTGGCAGGGGTATTATTCTTTTCTGCATCTGGACCGCAATGCAATGACCATGTGGGTGGGGTTCTGGCGTATCCAGCCGTCGTCAAGGCAAAGCCCATACAGTTTTTCCTGTTGTTTGTATGGGACTGTGCCATTTTGGAGGGATGACATATCTGGAAAAACTAATGGGAACCGGCTGGATGTCTGGATGCGTCTGCGTGCTCCAGTGAGTGGGTGGGTATGCTCAGAAATGAAATCATCTGATATGCTCGAAATCAGTCAGTCGACAGACCTGTCTGTCTAATGATATAGTAGAACCTCCCATACTGTGAGATTCAGGTGCGTGTGTGGTCTGCGGTAAGCTGAGGTACTTTCACATCCCTAAATAACAAGGTCTTATACAGTTACCATAAAAAGCAATTAAAAAACCACGAGCTGCCTATTACACGGTATAGTCACTTAGTAGCTTACAGATGATCATTTCACGCAGTAATTATTTGAACTGTGGGAAAAAAAGAGGAAAGTCACTCCAAAATAGCTCACAATTAAGTGTTTTTCCTAACTGAAGCCGCCTTTTGCTGGCAAGCAAGTGATGACAGCGTGAGTCAGTGATTACTGCAGCTACTATGCTTGACTGAGAATTCGTTCTTACACTCTTTTAGTCAAGCGTATATCTTCCCGCTATAGACGTCACAGCCTGTTTTCACCAATACAAAGACTTTTCTACATATACAATATCCTGCTAAAAATCAATATCTTTTCTACACATACAATACTCCTACTAAAAAGCAAGTTTAGCTTTCTGGTGAATCATTACTGACAAACAGGAAAGCTTCAGCAGACAGGATGTTTTTGTCAGGATGGCGAGTTCATAGCTCAGTTCCTGTGAGTTTGTGCAAATCTGTTCGTGTGTGTGTTAGAGTGTGTTGGTGGCTGTTCAACAAGTAGGAATGGTGATAAACCCATTAACACCTTGTGAGAAGAGGCAAAACGCCAACGAGCAAGGCCTGAAACAAGGTCTCAGAAGGACTATTAGAATGCAAGAAAGGCTTTTACATGTTATACTGCATGACACCACTGATTAGGTGGAGAGAGAGAGAGAGAGAGAGAGAGAGAGAGAGAGAGAGAGAGAGAGAGAGAGAGAGAGAGAGAAAGAGAAAGAGAGAGAGAAAGAGAAAGAGAAAGAGAAAGAGAGAGAGAGAGAGAGAGAGAGAGAGAGAGAGAGAGAGAGAGAGAGAGAGGGAGAAAAAGAGAGAACGCCTGATATGCTCAACATATCCAGACAGTAGTATCTGTGAAGCACCATCACTGTTCTCTAATATAATGAGCTGACTCACGGTCGGGTGGAAAAATGAATCGTGACTATTTAGTCACACAGGAAGACTGCGAGACGACTTTAAAAATAGCTAAAAATGGAATTATTCAGTTGAAGATGAAAAATAGTTTAGTGCTAAAAGATGCCTGGTGCTTTTCTTCTCGCGGCATCCGTCCACCCATGTTTCTATTTTGCAGTGTAAGTTCAATAGACCTGGGCTTGCAAATATGATTTTAAAATGATTAATTATAGTTTTAGGGCACTAATATTTGTGCGTGGTAGACTTGCAATTATTTTCCTCAGTCCTACATATGGCAAAACAGTAGCATAAAATATGTATAGCAAATTTAAAAGGACAAACCTAAACAAAACACTATTTGTGGAATAGTTGGATTAAGTCTGGGTTGAATGGGGTCAGTTAACAAAAATTGCAGCTTTTAATAACACATAAAATAATACAAGAGAATGCAAAGTTATACTTTTGTTTTATAAAGTGTAATGACTCCATATACTGTAGTGCCATATTTGTGGCTCTCTTTGCCCACATGCACTGGGGATAGCAGGGTTGCTCTTGGAGGTCAAAACTCACCTTTCTGGGCTTGACTTTGTCCTGATGATCATACTGAAATATGCCTTTATAGCTCAGTCCCAGCCACCATGGGATCCCCTGCTTATCCTGTGAGAAAATGACAATCAAAACATCACCTGAGTGTGGATGCTATGACAGCAAGAAAAATTGGACAACCAAAAGCCTCGATCGCCTTAAGCGCCATTATGATTCTAAACTGCCTGCCTAAAAATTCAGAATGAAAAACAACACATGTGAAAAGAGGGTGGTGTGGAAAAAAGAAGGCACGGTTGTAAAACTGTACCTTTACGGCGTAGTAATGTACTCCATATGTGGGTAGGGACTCCACAATGCTCATGTAGCTGTGAGGACGAGGAAAGGACAATACACGTGAGACTTGTTGCCAAATGGCCTAATTGCGCTAAAGTGGCGCTAACACTCACTTTACAATAGCTTGTCCTCTGGACTGCCCGTTGAGCTTCTTGTAGTGCTCGATGACCCGCTCCTCACTGTGAAAGGAGATGAAAAGCTTTTGAAAATGAAGAAAAAAGGAAAATGAAGAGAAAAGGAAGACAAAAAGATTTGATTGTCACCAGTAGGCCAGGGACGGGTGCTCTTTTAGGGCCTGGGTGGGCAGAGCAGGGAGCTTCTTTAGGTCAGACCTGGTTGCCTCATTACTATATGGGGAGATAGACCACAAGGCATGGTCAAGACATCTTTTTTGGTTCATAAAGCTTTGAAGTGGCATCAATGAACTGTAGCGAGAGGACTGTATTACGTTACACTGAAAGGACATTAAATCAAGTAAGAAGACATTAAAGAGCGACAGCGGATGCTCTGTGCTGCAGACACAGAGGAAAGAGTCAAGTAACAGGAAGCCAGAAAGCAATAAAGAAATATATTGAAGAGATATTGGAAAGCAAGAAAAGATGGAAGAGAGGAAAAGACAGAGGAGGCACGGCTCCAAACAGACTTGGCTTTGGATGGAGGTTTCAGACAGCCGTTGGCAGGAGGTCACGAAAACCACGCAGTAATCCGTAAGTTTATCTGCCAAACCCCGGGAGGATTGGGGAAAGCCCTGGGAACACGGCCGTCTAGCGACTGTCTGCCTGCTTCTTTGACGTATCAACGCATTTTTTGTGTGCGTCATATGTTACCTTTTATATTCTCTGGGATCATGCAGGTTTTTCCCAAGCCCTTCTCTAAAGCCCTTCAAGATCAATTTTCATGCTTTTACAACCGTGTTAAATTACATATTTACGGTTAGTGGAAGGAAACCACTTGGGTTTTATGTGTTTTCTCCATTTGACAATTAAACTGTTTGGTGAGCTTGCTACTCTATTTGTTGTGAAAGAAGGAGTCATATGTTATGTCATAGATCTGATCTACTTTAACCATTGAGCAGATAAAAAAAAAAAAAAACTCCTAATAAATATATCATAGCCGTCAGGCGGAATCTTCACATGTCCGAAAGCACTACTTTTCAGGAAATTTAAGAAGAAGAAAAAAAAAAACCATCATCTTGCTCGAGTTACCTAACACCTCAATATTCAAGTTATACGGCAAAAGATGAACTGCATCATTTCAAGAAAACATGAAACTGACCACATTTGAACATGTGGGGTTGCTGCCTGAGAGTAACAATTAAAAAAAAAAAAATTAACCCAAAATGAGCAAACACTTGGGGACGTATAACAACTCCCTCTAAGGAGGAAACCTTGAACAGAATGAGGCATCTGCCCATTGGCTGAGAAACAGCACAGTAGAATTACAGGGAAAGGTTGCATATGGCTTTTGGGATGGTGGGAGGAGGGTCGGGACTCAGAGTTTATAGGTAGAACAGTATGTGGGTGTAGGGCGGGGGGGGGGGGGGGCGAGTGGGCAGGAATGTCACCAGAGTTTGTCACATTCCAACTCGACTTGCTTGACTGAAAGAAATGAGGTCAGACGGTGAGGCTGCTGCAGTGTGTCAATGTTGCTGGGGCAAAGTGATGAAGGGTGACACACTTTGAGGGCGACGTCACACATAAGAACATGCAAAGAATCATGTATGTGTATGGGTGTGTGTGTTTCATGACCAACATGGTTGTATACTGTATGCCAAAAAAAACTCCTTTACGAGACATTTCCATTTTGCAGATCAGATTCTAATCATGTAGATGACTTTCGACAAGATGTTGGAATGTGTCTGTGGAACATTTGTGAGGTCACAAGCTTCACAGTCTAGTTTGTTTCATGAGGTTGAGGTTCAAGGCTCTCAAGAGCTTCTATGCCAAAGTCATCCCATTCCTTCCAGAGACAATTTCACCTTCATTAACCGGACATACAGAGTACAAAACTGCATTTGATTATTTACATAATTCCTCTCGCTTCAGTACAAGTTAACGCTGCATGGTAAAGTGACAATTTATTTGTTTTTTGCACTTCAGGGCGAAAATTTGAATATGCATCATGGCAGCAAAAAGAGGGAACATGGAATCTGATATTGTCATATCCAGAGTCATCTTAGCTAACGTACTTATTGTTCACTTGTCATTGCCTGGCGATGGAACGTGATTTATCGACATGCAGGTTAGACGTCTGAACACGTGATTTGTTTGGCTTGTTTAAACAAAGCCACTCTCTTATACTGTGTTATTCAGCCATAGATGCAGTGAGCCTCGCTAACACGCTAATGATCATGCTGAGGTAATAATGACTCCAATGCTGCTTGAATGAAATAAAAGTGTGTTACTGTGAAGCAGCAACAAGAGGAGAGAGGTCCTACCTGGTGAAATCACTTTTGGCCTCCTGCAAAATGATAACAGGAATTGTGAGTGCGGGAAAATTTAGCATGCACCATAAAACACCGCATTGCAATCACTGCCATCATCTTTTGAGGTAGCTTCTGAATGAAAGTGCTCATTACACCGCGTGTTCAAAAGCATTGAAAGGGTACTAGCGTACACTACTTATGTAAAAACATATGTACGCATATACATGCAAGTATACTTGTAAAGGGCGCGACTATGTGAACCAAAAGCGTCACTCAGCTGCTGGGTTACATTAGAAGTGGCTGAGGGCAGCCAGGAATGTCGATGGCCGCCAACAAAGACATTGGAGGCTTTTTAGGATTTCAACTTGGAAGCATCATTACACCATCTCTGACAGAGGGACAAGCGCATTACATAATGTCAGTTTAATCCTCGCCAATTAGCATCAAACGCTTGTGACCACATCGTGGAACGAGGACCGTTTCCTTGGATCAGATCAAGTGTGCCGTTTGAGGAAAATGTGGCCGGGGAGACGGGGAAGCACTTTGTCTTACTTGAAGAATATAGGAAGCCAGTTCAAAGACGACATCGCTGTCCACTTCAATGAGCTCCTACGAGAGGAAAGAGACACAAGAAGAACATGATCGAAATGAGACACGTTGCCAAACTGGGGTGGGGAGCTGCTGAAATGTCTCTGATGTTCATGTCGAGCCACAAGACTGCCTGATAATTCTTTTCATCCGCCTTCAAACTGCTACCATCTCTCATTTCGTGACCCCCATCGTGTGGATGGGGCTGGGTTAGGGTTAGGGGGAGGGGATTTGGGATGCTATCAAGTTTACTGATTATTCTTAACATACGCTTAAAGTGTTTACTTACACCTTTGGAAGCATTACACATGAAAGCTGAGATTTGGAAAGCGAGGAGAACTCTTTTGCCTGTCTCTGTTTACAATGTCCAATGTATATAATGGGTGGATGTGAATAGTGGGTCAAGTATGGCAGGAATGCTCTCTTTCCAATCCAACTCTTAATTGGCTTGGTGAGATCAGACGGCCGCGATGAAACGTGAGACATAGTACTGTGCTCGTACCACCCACCGCGTTTCCCCCTTCAAACACAAATGTGTCATTTTGTAATGAACGCCAAACACAGAGTTTGGACAGAAATGGACCTGCTTTTTATTAGCATGAAAAGTAGATATCAATGACCGTGAGAACAAAAACAGCTGCTTGTATTTGATCCATTGAAGAGCTTGATTTTATAGTGGAAGGCTGCCATCATTTTGCAAGATGGTTGCCCTCTTCTGGACACTACACCACGTGGCAGCATCGAAAGTGGAGTGGAGTGATTTTTAAACTGCGAAGGAATTGTATTTAAAATAGGTTGAATGCGTTTGCATTTAATATTTAAGTATTGACTAATTTTAAACATTGATTAAGGTAGAATTTCTATCTTTTATGTGCAATTATTTAGTAGAATTTATTTTAGGTGGTGCTCCCTGTGAATCTTTGAGAACCACTGACCTATTTTGCATATTTGGCAATCATTTTCTACATTGGCCAGGGCTGTTCTCATAATTTCATCAAAGACAATAAGGCAAAGATACCCCAAATTTACCACAATAATAACTGCACTTTAGCTATTTAGACAAAAATATTTTTTTCCCTTTTTTAACAGTAAACAGTAGACATCCATCATGGCTGCCATTTTTGAATTTCAATTGGTTAGCACTTTTTTCTCAGTTCCGCAGGGTCTGCTCAATTTCATGCTTGTATTATCAAGTGTATGGTTGATTTGCTTATCTGCTCTACTAACAACATTGAGCAGATGGCTGTTAATGGTTCATTTGTTTAAATCATTCGTCATTTGCAGGACCAGATCCCACTATTTTTGGTTGAGATAAAATCTGCACAAGCAAAAGCAACATGGACGTTATCTACTGTCATCTTCAAAAAATGTTAGGGGAACCACTTTTGAAGCAAATATTGTACAGTAATCTAGTCATTAACAAAAACCGATTTACCTTGTAGATGATGGACTTGGCATTGAGAAAAAACAGCTCAATGGTGGCATTATCTTTCAAGTATGATATACTCTCTATGTAGAACCTGAATGTGAAGGAAGCAAAAACATTATGTCATTTCCTACAGAGCAAATGCGTGTACGTAAGTAAATCTCTGGACAAGTTTTCATTTTACATTACGTTTCCTATCGCCTTGTTCTGGATTTCATTAAACAGCTGGTGAGTGAGATGACAAAAATGACCACAAGGAGGCACTACAGCCATCGTGATGGTGAGCTTGTGTCTCTCACGTTCCACATTCATAAACCACATCTGCTGTCTCACCTTGTAAGCACCTCACACCACTCACGCACACACAAACACACACACACACGCACACACACACACATACACTCCCACATCACCATCACCACACGCACGCTCGCACGCGTACACACACGCACATTGTGAAGAGCAAAGCACAGTAACCCACTTCTGGCAGGCCACTTGCGAGGCAGAGAAGTAACATAATAACACTTTCTAAATTTAGCTCATGAATGCATGTATGTACGTAGAGCTTTAGGGAAGCTACGATGGCAGTATGTTGGGAAGCTGCTCGTTCTTCGTGCCTACGTTAAAAGATGCTTATCCCTAAATGCATTCCAACCACCTTAGGTTGGGGAAACACAGATTTTGACTTAGCTAGTGAGAGCAGATTGTAAGAGGATCACTGACAAAAGGCCCTTATCGCTTCACCAATAGAGCATTGAGGAAAATGCAAGACTGGGCCAATCAATGAGACCATATGAACATTTTATTAAAGCCACATAGTCTTGATGAGAGGCGTACACGGGGCAGCCTGACATTTATTAAGCATAACTCAAACACAATTCAATCCGTATACTTTAGTTCAGTGAAAACAATTTGCTTGGGTTGGAAATTAATTCAGCGTTGACATTTGATTTGATTGTTGTTCTATCAGTCATGTATTTGCCTGTCCATGCGTGTGTGTGTGAGCATGTGTATAGAAGGTATTGAGGCTGATGATTGGACTGGACAATGGCAGAGAATGAGTAACTGAAACCTTTAACTGGTGTCATAGTTCGGTAGTTATACCGCTCCTTCCACATCCTATCACCTTCATAGATATACCCGGCTACAAAATGATAAATGTCATAAATTACGAGTACTGCCTTTGTGATCTGTGAGTAATAATAAATAGTCACACACAGGAGGACCTCGGTTTTACGACGGTCCTGATGTGCGGTTTTGAGGGTATGAATGAAGGCATGCAACGATCTAATTAGCACAAAGATTTAGGGATGCACTTGAGGCCAAGTCAGTTGAGTTTGATTATCGTTCCCGATCCAATACATAGCCAATGCATAAAGGAAAACCAACTTGGAAAACCTGAGGACAGGACGTCGAAAACGCAAATAAATACAATGATGACTATCAACACAAAACAATGTAAAATATTTTGAGCGATATTTACTATTTATTGGCACATATGAGCAAATAAAATGCATTCATTTGAAAAATGTCCCTGTGTACATACACCATTGTTTCTCTCCAATTCCTCCGTGAGACCAGAGCGGGCTTTTGCCGAACAATCGCCGTATTGTGTCATTATTTTTGGTCCTGTTGTAAATGTCAACCTGGGAAGGAACGACTTTTCAGCAGCATTGTTTGGCCCAGTGTACCGCGTTGCTACGCGTGTTGCTAGCCAATGGGGAACTCTCCGGAGGGGAGTTGGGATGGGGTGGGCCAGTGACATTATCCGGATGTGTGTGTACTGGGGAACAAAGAAATCTAGTGGGCCAAAAACACAGCCTGTGCTTTTTACTCAGGGCTATCTGAGGTTGCATGTTTATGTGTGTGTGTGTGTGTGTGTGTGTGTGTGTGTGTGTGCGCGTGTGTGTGCGTGTGTGTGTGAATGACCATATTTTCCTGTTGATGAACTGCAGAGCTGAAAGTCTTTTGAGCAAATATGCACTCCACGGTATATAAATGCCCATCAGTCTTTGTTGAGGGTTGGGAAATGTTAACGCTTACTTATTCAGAAACACACAGTGCATACACTTGAGGTCAACAAGGCCCGTGATTGGCTGAGGGACCCCCGCAGGGGGTTAACTACCAGGGTCAGACCAATTTAATTGGGGCTGGTAATAACCAACCCTCGCACCGCAATGAGCATAGGCAAAACGCACAGACAGCCCATCTTTCTCTCTCTCTCTTACACACACATACAGACACACACATACACATGCACACGTACACACACGGTGAAATGGGGGACATCGCAGGGTGCTGGCTGTGGATGAACACTCACCTGACACAGAAGTAGAGAACAATGGGCCCAGATTTCTTGGGGAATTCATGTTCTAATACCCTGCGGTCCAGCTGCAGCCAACTAAAGTGGCCCCTGAGGAGAGCAAAAAAAAAAAAGCAATATCATTAACCCTTATTGGGGTATGCTGGAGGAAAATAATTACTAATGCTGATGAGTCTGATTGTTTTCCCCAGCTTTGCATCTCCCCTTGAGTTATTTCCCTTCTCGTAAATCATTTGAGCCTTTACATGACTTTGCGTGGACTGTCACAAGGTGCAGCTTGTCTTTGTGCAGTAGGTTAACGAACATGAATTCATTGCTGTAGTTGCTTAAACAACTAGATTGGCGGGATTTACACTGCCGGGGTCAAGTGATACTAGTCATTATCATTTCTGCACTATTCTGCAAAATAATCGCAGACGATAATTAGAAATGTCAACGACAGTAACCCTCGATTAAATCAATGAGCGGAGGAGTCAGCCCATCACCCCAAAATGACAATAATGTTGAATATTTGTTTTACATATGTATTGGTGCTCCTGGAGTGAACATGCCATTTGGATTTCCGTACACAAAGGAGCTCATCTTCACCAAGAAAAGTGACTTCTTCAGAAAAGTGACTTATTTACACCGCAGTGGACTCCTAAGTGTAACACTTAGGATCAGGACTCACGTTTCGTCTGTGTAAGCAATTCCAAAGTACTCCTTCTCCTTGAGATTGAAGTGAGAGGCCACCAGGTCCAGGAGGTCCTTAGCCATTAACTTGGGCTGCAGAAAGACACATGCAATATCATCAGTAAACGACTGTAGAGCACCGCCTCATACACAGCTTTTTTTTTCAGACTGTCCCGGGTTTTACGGCTCCTTAAATTGGCCACAGATCAGATTTTTTAAAATCTTGGACGCATGTGTGTGTGTGTATGTGTGTGTGTGTGTGTTTGTGTATGTATGTATGTATGTATGTATGTACACACACACAGACACAGACACATATTTGTTTTTTCATTACTGTGTTGCTGGTAATGAAGTTCTGCAAAATAAACTGCGGTGTTTAGAGGGTACCGGGTATTGATTGAATCACGGCAGCTTTCTTTGACAGAACGTGGGTAGGTGCAAAAAAATACGTGCAAAAGAGGAGATTAACAACAGGAAGAAAAGGGAAGTGCATGGCGCTCGTGGTTGCTGCCGACAGTACGGCGACCGTGCCTTTCACTCTGCTCCCGCTCTCCTCTTACCCACACCTCTGCTGCAGAGTCATGCCTCTGGGCCTGAGCGATGTACTGCAGAGGAGGTAGAGGGCTGCGGCCGGGACTAGCTTCCAATCGCCGACCCAAATGGTTCACGCTGTGGTGTAACGTCCACTTGTGAGTGATGTTTTGTAAAGCCAAAGTGATGACAGCCACCCCCCTTCGCTCATTGCCTTGCTAATGTTCTCGGGGATGTTTTAAAATCAAGAGTTACAAATGAGGACTGCTGCCTCACTCTGCTGGGCCGTGATGTCTTGAGTGAGAGGATGCACCGCCCTGAGTGGGGTTAACCGTGGGTGTGCCTTGCCCGGGCAATACATGCTCCCCATGCACACAGCCCGATAACACACTCACACTATTAGCTACAGCACTAAAGGGGCGCACCTTCCTAGCAATCTTCCCTCGAGGTCTGGTGCTATCTACTCACAGCACACTTACAACCACAGTGATAGACACAACTGGGAGCTATTTAAAGAAATATCAGTGATGATGTCACCTCAACACACACACATCTCCACTGACCTAGATCACATATAAAAATGACCGCCTACAGTGAGTGATTTTTCTATTTTCCAGCAAAAAAAAGCTCAGGAGAGGAGACAATCGCAAGAGAGAAAAACACGAGTTGGAATGTGTCTGAGGTTTTCATCTATTGGTTTTGAAATGATAAAAGAACGAGATTTAATAAATAGCTCATTAACCCTGTTTTATTATTGTATCATCAAGGAAATAAAGGGTCTCATCGGTTTACAATGGAATAGCCTTTCCTATAAAAACAACGACACATAACTCAAAGTTGTAAATGAAGTCAGAATGCACTATAACATATCACTAATCTATATTTACGTTGTGCAAAACTGAAGCATCAGTTGTACCATATGCTCTTTTATTTACAGGATGCAATTAAGCGGAAAATTGCTGCAAGGATGTGACAACCTCGGGGCCCGCTGTAGCATTTAAAGTTCTTCGGCTGTGACAAACAAAACAAAACAAAACGGATGACGAGAGTGTCAGCTTTTGAAGTACCTCAATTACCTTTTCACCAGATGTGAATGCAGTGCACTTTAAGGGTGAACTGTATTCCTTCTACCCTGAACTGGAGTGTCACTAAAAACCAGTAACTGTAAGCGCTCGCGAGAACAAGTAGCATCCATAACCAATGCACGAAAATGTTGTGTCTGGAACTATGCTAGCATTAGCGCTAATGAGTGTTTTCAGCTCTTCTGAAAAGCATGCTGCGGTCTGTTACTACCACCCAGCCATCAACAATTCTAGCCGATAATAGCAATTATCGTGCATCCGTGCAAACCGCAGCAGAACCAGCAGCCAGTGACGGACGGGAACACAATGATAAAGGCCTATGTTGTGAGGGGAGTTGCGAGCCACAGAAGCAATCCGGGGAAGGTTTGCCTTGAGTCTATTGTCTCTACGGTGATGCGCTGAACTATGTAATTGGCTTTGGATCTTTCTACCTGTCATGCTGTACGTCATCTTATCTGTGAGAAGGTAAACACCGAAGACTGTACGCGCAACCGTGTTTCGGGAGACAAGACTGACAAGATAGTAAATGGTTTCACACTGACAGTTCTCTGGTAGCACCGGTAATTGTTAACAGTCGAGAGCTACGGGAGAGGGCTGATGTTGAGGCAAACGCTCAAAAGGCATGTCATGTCTTACAAGACTTTAGAATACTACGGGGGTTCAACACTGGCTCGAAACGAAGACTTTGGATTCAGACATGCGCTTATTTTGCCCGCAAAGCATCTCTCGCTGACATTTCAGTGTATATGTTGGTAGGGAACCCAGCAAAGGAGCATCGAGCAGACACAGAGGAAGCAAATCCTCCTTGATAGACGCACGACACTGTTACGCAACTTGGCCTCAATGCTCCATTTGCTGCCCATTAGACTAGGCCAGTTCAGCCTCAGGGAGAGATAGCCATATGAACGGCATATATTTTAGAAGGGTGGTATATCAGGTAGTGGGCTACTAGGTTTACAACCTGGCCAATAGGTGCGCTGGCCTCCTGGCACATAGCCGGCAGGCGACGAGGCGTTGCTCCATAAACAAAGCGCAAGAGCAGTCCCTCTCAAAAAGTAAGTGAAAGGCGGTAAAGGAAAGGGAGGGATGGAATAAAAAGCAAACGACCCCTCTGGGATTAAACACCTGGCCAAAGTTACAAGCCGTTGACCTGAATGAGATCAAGATTTCAGAGGCCAGTTGAAGCTTTGCAGGAAAGGGAGGACCAAAGCACTGTTAAATAATTAAAAGGACATGAAATGGTCCCGCACAGGCAATGAACTACTTTCTCAACACTTGAAAAAATATTCCACGTCTGCCGGGTTATGGCCTTATCCTCAAGACAACATTTTCAGAGGGACAACATGATCATTTTTCTCTGCTTCTTATAAGGGTTCAGCAGCCCAATGCATTTGAAAAGTTTACCAAACAGGCAGTATCTTGACTAATGGATCATAGACGTTTTACATATTTTTATTCATTGATCAGTACAGGCAAAGTGGCACAACCTCCCATTCCTGTTACTGGTGAAAGTGGTCAGTGAGCCCTACAACCTTTACCCTTGTCTATTCTTCGGGGGAATTTCGAAGGTATTGCATCTAGGTGGAGGACTGTCGTGCAAATCTCCGAATCTGATACCAGCTCATGCTCATTATTGGGTAGATGACTTTAAGCACGGATGGACTGATAGTCGGTTGGATACTTTTTATCGGTGGATGGTGGGATAGCTGGAGAGGTGGCTAGACACAGATGCACAAATGATAAGATAAATCGGGGATGTACGGATTAATGGGACGGCTGAAAAGGTGGTTGCATAGATTAAAGGGTGGCGGAAAGAATGGATGCACTACGCATGGACGGAGGTGATAAGGTTGCGGTTCAGTTGTGTTTGAAGAGGCAGTGGGATTTGGTGAGGTGTAACAGGAGGCTGTGACTCGGAAAAGAAGCTCAACTGTGAGAGCAAGAAGCGGAAAGCCGAGAGAAGGGGAGAGAGAGATGGAGAGAGAGATGCCGAGAGGGATAGAAGATGAGGGAATTAGTTCTGGCATCGTAATCGAATCAGAGAGTCACCAGACCTATCCGTGAACACTGAATTTATTTCTCCTCCCTTTCTGCCATTCTCACGTTTGATTATTCCTTAGCTCGAGATAACAGAGTCTTGAGAGTTGAGAGCACTCTATGTACGTATGTATTTGCTTTAATCTTGTTTTTGTTTTACAATGCTCGGTGTGACATTCTGTAGCATGATCACTCAAGAACAGGTTGAGATGTTGCTGAGGCACTGCTCAGGGCATCTGTCTGTTTAATGTCTGTGCGGTCAGGTGAGCGTGTGAAAAGTGCAAAGTCACCTACTGCTGACACATTTTGCCCAGTCAGCTGAAACTGTGGACCCCTCTGGGGACACTGGTATTACTCCTCCCTTGCTTTGAGCTAAGAAGAGGAATAAAAAAACTGGAGAATGAGGAACTGACCTGCACAAGGAGCTCTAGCTTCCTGTCATCCAGGAGGTGGACCTGACATCGCCTCCCCTCCGTCATCTGTAAGACAGAAGATGTATTGGTCAATCATTTGTTGGTTATTTAATCACAGAGAAAAATAAACACATTATCCAATAACAGTTTGTGAACTTTCCTCGGTCATAATAAGGTTAAATGGCCATTCTAGAAACACAATGGCTCAATACACCCATATGATGATGGACCTTTCCAGCAATCCCTCTTTTGAACAGGAACAGCAGCATCCATCAAAGCATTTAACTACAGCGGCTACAATGAGGGTGGCCGATTGTGACAACGTTTGAATTGTGGTTGCATTGCTTGCTGAATAGAGCTGCCAAGTCCATAAACACACAAGCAGGTGGAACGACAAGATAGTGTGGGAAACGCACAGCGCTGTACGAGCTAAACAATTTTGCGTGGTAGACAAAGCTGAGACGAGGCTGTCCAAACATGTCGGCACATTTCAAAATTCACACCAGTTAGAGCGGTTAAGTTTTGTGAATATTTTTATGTCTCATCTTTGAGAATATAGTCCTTATCTGTACTTTGTTATTTTCTCCTGGCTTCTTGGTGTTCACTGAGCTTGTAAATTGACGACTCGGTGGTATTGTCGGGTAGTTGTCATGCAGTTATATAATTCCTGCAGAGTCGTGCTGATTTTCGCACATGCGCTCTATTCCGCAGATGCATGCTACAACTGCATGTGTGACTGGGCAAACAAACCTTTGTGTTGCAGCTCATCCCAATGTTGTGTTGGGCTTTTTTCGAAAACCGATGGAATTTAGGCTAAGGTCAATTTAGCCCGCCTGAACACAAAGTATTTTTTACCTTCCTTCCCCCAGTTTCACTGGTTTGTATAAAAGGCACCAACGCAGAATGGCGGGTTAAGTTGCCCTGAAGAGTTTCCACCTTCACGTCACATCAGAGCAAGAGGCTTCTTTCGCTTCTTTCACACCGGTATTTGAAGTGGGCATTTTACTGGTTAGCTGCTGTGAGTATAGAAACTCTGCAGGATTGGAGTGGAAGCTTCAGTCCACTGACTTATTTGCTACTTTCACTTTGTATGAGAAGCATAAGAGTTTGAAGTTTAATACCAGCGACTCACCATCTCCAACTCTTAATGCTGAAAGCAACTGGGGTTGCAAAACACTTAGTTATGCCGTGTAAACGCACAACAGCATAATCTCAGCTCTGTAAAAGTACTGATGGGCCAGTTTACCGTGAATACACAAGACTTCCCTACCACGATCAACACAATTCCAACTGTACGGCAAGTATTTTATACGTTTCGCACTCGCAAAGGTACACAAACGCACTTTCTCACAGCATAGGGGTGAGCTGTGAGAGGAAAATACACCCATACACCATGCAAACTGTTTCAGCATATGCCGCCTTGCACTTTACAGCTTCATCGGACCCCACCCACTCACCGCTGACTGATCTCCTGCGGTTTGAGGCTTTGGATGGGGTGCACCTGTGCACACAAACACATTTATTTTCCAAACCTTTTGCTTTCATCTTGAATTTATCGTTTCATGTTTGTACCTAATGCAAGTCATTTTAATTGGTGGTACATCGGAGAGTGTGTGACTTTGTCGTCAGCCAGGTGTTCTTAAATATTTTTCTGAATGATCAGTTGAAGTTATGCTAGCGTGCAATCAATATACTTGGTATTCAATTTTAGTACAGTAGTAACAGTAATGTTTTTTTTTTTTCCCACTACTAGTGTCACATTTGGCCACCTAGTAGAAAGCTACTCTGTTGCAATAGTAACCCCAATAGACCTTACTGGGAGCACTTGTAGCCCCCTGGACCAGACTAGTAGATTTTCATCACCACTACATAATGTCGACCTACTAGTATGCCAAAGTCATCCTAGTGATGTGCAGAAATGCAAATGCTCAAAATGGCTTTGACAAAAAACACAGAGTCACCCAGAATAGTGCAAATGCAACAAATCACTGCCTTGGAGGCTTGTTTTATTTTAAGAGCCGGGACAAACACTTTTGGCTTTTGCTTTGTGGCATTGGCCAAACAGTGCTGAGCCTTTTTTTTTTCCCCCCACGCCAAAAACAATAAAGTCTGTGAATAGAGCCAAGTGGATGAAGAAAAAGCAACGTGGAATATTTGAGCCATGCTAGGATGGAAGGATCACAACCAACATATCAAGCAGAGAGGTGCGCATGTAAACACAAGCGATGTTAGTGATGATTAATCAGCATTTTGTTCGTTTGACTGTTTCTGTCAGTGATGCTCAGACGGTGCTGGCAAAGACCCAATTCAAATGTTACCTTCAACGCGCCGCTTTAGGCTCCCACAGAGAAGAAGAAAAAAGACTCGGGGGGGACTCAAAAGAAGAAAAAAACAGTCCAAGTATTAATCCCTGAAAGCAACGAGTCGTGCGGTTTGCAGACAAGCTTCCAACAGCAGCTGGACCGAAGGAGGAGGAGGAGGAGACACGTCCGCATCCATGTTGGCGGTGACCACTGACCAGTCAATGGAGAATCAGCTCACTCACTGGGCTCTCCTTCCGAGCGTCGTCGTCTCCCTCCCGCCCGCCAGGACGCCGCACGCGCAAGGAACTAGAAGCCTAAACTCGCTTGCTCTCATCCCTCCCTCTCCACCTCCATAAGACTGATAATGATGGGAGCTTCATCCCTTCTTCCTCCTCCTGTCACCACCGGCGCACACTGCAAGAACGAACGCGGAGCAACGGACCGTACCAAGTGGCGAATAGGGGGACTGACGGGAAGAACACCAGGCAAAAATGAATTTGCAAACTTGCATTCGAATCTGTCTTTGCTTAATATCTTTCGTTTATATTAGTAAAAACGCAGGAATCGTGGAGGTTGATATATTGAAGAGAAGGAAGGGTTTGACAGAGTATCCAAACAGCCACCCCTCCTTCTGGAAAATTCTCATGGGGTTCGCGCGTGCACGGCACTCTCAAAGCTACAGTAACATGTGATGCATTCATTCATTCATTCGTTCATTCATATAACAACCATGAATTCCAGCCCACAAAACACCATCATTTTGGTTAAATGTTTAAAAAAAAAGAAAAGTGGTGCATTGCAAGAAAATAATAAAATAAATTGTAAAGATTAATAATAATGTATCATTTGTCTGTACTGAACTTTGACAGGTGGATTCACTCACATTTCTCAGCAAGACCAACCTCGATTCCCTTAAATATCAAACAACATGTTCTTGATCTTCAGTGACAAACACGTCGCAGTTGACTTGCTTATTGCAATGCACTCTGTTTGTTTCTCAAGTTCCAAGATGATTTCTTGTAGGGATGGTCTTAGTCACCTCTGATTTTAAGTATGGTCTGCAGAGAATTCTGAGAGTCGGTGAGTTTTCAAATCACCCAGCGTTTACGGTGCAACTACAGGTTTCCATTTCCATTTGCAAAGGAGGAAAAATCCAATTGGATTGTTTCGCACTGCCTGCATTTGGCCTTTCTCCATTCCACCGCTTCCTGTCCGCACTCTACCAACACAAATCTCCTTCCTCGGGTTCGCTTCGCCTCGATGATTTTTCTGGCCCTCAGTGCTCATGCTCACGTTCCAGGAAGCCAAATTGGAAGCTTGTGTTCACCTGACGCTGGCCGAGCAGCAGCTGCCAAAACCACAAAGTTGTTAACATAACACAATCAGCTCCAGTTTTTGGTACCAAAAATAGACAGCCTCTGTGTGTATGCGAAGGCATCTCTTTCTTTGTCTACTATTCATAGAGTAATAAAAACTTCCTACAGTATTGTGTGCACATTAGTCAGTGTCATTTCAGCTACAAAACAATGCAGTCTGTAATTTACAACCTCCCAGAATAACAGAACATCAATACAGAATTTGCATGCTTTTTAAATATTTTCGAAGAAATCCTGAATCAACCAGGTGAAATTCTGAAAAATGACATTAAAATTATGCAATTCTAGAGTGATGCATGAATATGAACATACTAGTATCACATTTCTGCAGTTTGTGTCTCAAATGTTTTTTTTTCCACCTTCCACAAAGATGCATGTTTGTTTAATTGAGGACTCTAAATTTTCCATAGATGTGAATGTGAGTAAAATTACAAAAAAAATGTGTGTTTAAAAATCAGGGTCTTAATGGAATATGAAATGCAAATCCGGGCTAAAGTGCCTGAGAATGGAAAAATAAGTACATTAAATATGAAAGAAACAAGCTTGAACGAGGATATTTTCAGTAGCGGCATCAAATACATTTGCAAAAACAGCTTATAAATAAACACATACAATCTAACAAGCACTAGAGCAATCACAATATTATCACTTTACCCTCAATTTGCGAAGCAGCTCTGAATAAATAACGTGATTGGCTCGAATCACATGGGAAAAGTTACAACACTGACATTTGGTCCGTGTATTTCCTGGGTACATTACAGGTCACATGAGAAGCAACAAGGAGATGTATTCTCTTCTACCCCCCTTCCAAACACACTCTTACCAGATTTTTGTGTTTCTGGATATTTTTGGCCTCTCCCAGACACCGGAAACTGCCTTGTCCAACTTAAACATCTCCAGATGAGTCCTTTCCCCAGCTTTAACACAAACACCCGTTGCTGGCTTTTCCTTTCCTTTCAGTCAAATACATATCTGCCTTCATTGGTTACTTCCTTTGTTTGCCGTCACAAGGCCCCGGTTGTTTGACTGAAGCAAGGGAGGGAAGAGCAAAAGGAGGCTGAAATTGACATAGACAGATTGAGGGGATATCAGGGAAGAACTGTGAGAGGAAGACCCAGAACACTTTCCCTTCAAGAGTTTCTGAATAAATGTTCATAACGTGAGGAGCGCTACTTACTGATCTAAGCACAAATCATTTTTAACAGACCCAATTTTTAAAATGTGGGAGAACCCCTCGGGGAACTTTGATGTCACTTTCAGTAGACAGCAGAGGGTTGTAAATGAAATGAAAAAATGGCAGCGCCCTGAAGATGCAATAATTCTTATTCCAGAAATGCAATGTTAATCAGAATACTGTCTTGAGACTAGTGGGGGCAAGTAGACCAAGATTTTTGTTTTTGCCTTGGCTTCCCTTTTAAGAGGGCAAACATCTGTCATTTGCATGTGTCACATGTTCCGTGACCCTCAAAGGGCGTTGGCCTAAAAAATCCAATGTGGGGAAACAGAGACTTGTTATGAGAGTGAGGTGCGGTCATAATGACGTGCTGATAGGATCCAATCTGGATTTAGGAACAGAAGGGGATGGCATGAACTCCAAAAGGTAACGGCTGCAGATATAAACCTGACTAATGGAAGCAAGATGACCACCCCAACCTCGGTCATCTTACGATACTAAACAAACAAGCACGGTCTTCGAGATATATATGACGAGTGCGTATTAACACACGTCTGCATAACAAAAAGAGAAGGCTGAATACTTTTGGATGAGTTAAACTGTACTTGAAAAAACTCTCTGCGCTCAAAATAGATTTCCTCTATTATCATCTTATAGTGCTCAGACTTAAAGAGAAAATCACATCCCAGTGGTTTAAAGGTATACCGCCGTTTTAAAGTCACAGTGACTCTGCTAAAATCTTCTATCATTTATACTTTATTGGATGAAGCCACTGGTGATGGGAAAATATTAGCATCTCCTGGATGTAAAGGACCACAGTTGAAACTGTGCAGAGAAGGTCACGCAAAGGCAGCCAGGAATGTCTCAAGAATCCACTGACCGGGAGCAATCGGTTTTGTTTGCTCAAGTGTGTGTGTGTGTGTGTACGTGTGTGCGTGGGTGTGTGTTTTTGTGTGTGTCTGCGAGCTCCACCCGTGCGCCCATGGCTGACTTTGAGGCTGAAATGTGGTTCCAGTTAGGATTTTTTTTCCCTTAAATCAGAAACACGCTGTGGCACTTCAAACAAATGGGAGAAGATTCTAAAGCAGGCTAGTCTTTCTTCTTGTTTTACTTGAATGCTACATTCTTAGACGTTATACCCAATCCCGAAAGGAAGAACTGTGCCTATAACTGTCAGATTGGAAGATATATGACCACCAGTTTTATAGACAAATGTGACTTTTGTTTTTTTCGGCAGGCAGTGAGCACCTAAAAATATTTTGTGGTGTTCTCACAGTAGTTTCTATTGTCGTCGACTTTCTTAAGTGTTTTTTATTCTCAACTTCATTGTGCATCTGTAACACGCACCCAAATGCTGCTAGGCTCTCGATTACAGTCATTGTCACTTAACCCCTTGTCGGAGAATCTTGGAAGAGGTCCAGATACACACTTAAAAAGTTGCCAAGTTCTGTGGGTGGACAAAATCAACCTGATAAAATCATTCATTTTGGAATTTTCCACTTTGAATGAGGAAAAACTTCCTACAAAGTTCAAATGAAAAGCAACTCGGGCGATAAAAGTCTACCGCCATCTTGATAACTGGAAATGTGCTTATGTGGTGCATTAAAGTGAAGCCCACTTCAAATGGATCTTTGACATCAATAGCCTTCAATAGCAGTGAATGAGTTACCCCTAAATAAGGAACATGAGATACGAGACTTAGTTTAAGGGTTCTGAAACAATTGCCTGGCAAACCATCTGCGCTTGACCGTGTCGGTGATAAGCAGAATAGAAAATATCAAATGCAACAAAAGATCATGGATGTACAACTAAACAGATTCCAGTGCAGAAAAACATGTCCTATCAGGCCAAATTCCTACAGATGTTGCCCTCAAGGATACCAAGAATTGGCGAGGTGAACTGGGTCACATAAGATGTGCATCTTAGATGCACATCTGTAGTATGTGACCCAGTTCACCTTAGATGCATTTCTTTCTTGACTTAGATTCTAAGTCAAGAAAGATATGCTGCATTCTCTAGCGACCATTCTACCGAATCGAACTCCACCCTGCCACGAGTGTACTGTGGTTTGGTATTCCAACTGAAGAGTGCTGAAAAGTGCTTTGGTATGAATCACTTTTGTGATGTTGTCGCCTGTGCATCAGTGGAAAAGCAAAGGATTACATCGTGAACCAAACATTTGGTTGGAACCAAGGCTTGCCTGGCAGCCTGTAATAGTCCAACCAGTCTCATGTCATTTAGCACAGGCTAAGATTTATACTCCACAGTTAAAGGGACTACCACTTTGACGGCACAATGAACGGAAAACTTATTCTCCGCATGGAAGCCAGTATTTTTAGATCTGAAACATTTTACAGGGACTTCACATAACCACCATATTAATTGGAGCAAATTGAATGAGCATTTAATATTTGTACTACTCATGTATTATAGTTTAGTTTTGTGTTATCGCTAGAGTGATTTCCATGTAAGTTGGGCGTTGGCGCATGCGGGTTGTGTCGTGTTCTAAACACAGCCATATGTGTCACTTGAAAGATACATATATAGGAAGGAAACCTTGATTGAGAACTTGGACTTGCACTATAAATCCAGCCTACATGACTTAGTGATTTCAGATTCCAGAGACATGACTTGTCATGACTTTTATCAATGAAAGTCAGTCCAAAGTGGGGCTACTGAGATCTGCAGGAATGCGAGGTGGCAATGAGTGCGAGCCTCATTCACAAGGGAAGGATCTCTTACGGTAATTTATACAGTGAAAAATCTAGGTTGACCCCGGTGACCCTCCGGCTGGAAATACATGGCGGAAGACGGCTTGATGTCACGTGGCGGGATTTGGTTCTATGTCTCTTATAATCTTGTGCATTTTTAGTTCAAACTGACCAAGGCTATCCTGGAACAATTCTTGATCTGATCTGCATTTTGTGTTTCGCAAACTCAAGGGCATTGCTCACTGAGGAGACATTGAACTCCAGTGGCCTTGATGCAATAACGTGACTGGCTTGAATACCAAATACTCAAATGGTTCTGTATGCTGAATATTAAGCAGACCTGTCTGCAGTTGTAGTCGATCGAGTGTCTCACGGTGCTTCTATGCTCTCCTGGCCTTCTCAACATGCACTCTAAGACAGAACACCTTGGGAGTTGAGATGAGACAGGAGGCCAGTAGCAGTCCGTAAGGACATTGGGGACTTTTTCCATAAACTATAACAATAATTAATACTTTTTCTGCACCACCTCAATTGAACAGCATTAGGCTACCAATCACAGCATTGTGGTGGAGTGCTCAACATACTTAAATCCAATGCTTGGTTGAAAAAGAATAGGAAATTCTGTGGAACTGAGTGAAGCAGTGGATTTGCGAGGTTGATCGAAGTTCAAAGATTTAAAAATGTGTCCCCCTTGACAACTTCCGAAAAGATCTGAACATCCCCCACAGTGAAAATTGTGCCAGAAATGAGGGAAATCAGGGAGATAAAAAAAACATAAAAATGTTTGTTCCAGAGATCAGAATTAACTATTGAACAAGACAGGAAATCCATCATGCCTTTGAGAATACTGGGAGCTGCAGATTGCTCCCCTCACTTTCTGAGTAGATCTCTGTTGACCTTCAGGACACACTGACTTGTGTGATGTAAGAGGATTTAAAGATGGGTATGGAAAGTGAAGATTTACAATCAAAACACTAAGTGGTTGGGAGGGATTTACAGGCCTGAAAAGGGCAAAGCACTCAGGTAAGACGGAACCGGAGGCTGACTTTTAAAAGCAAAACAGAAGAGGGGACAATGTGAGGTTATGCTGAAGTTGTTTTAAAAGCTTTCTCATCTGTGCACAGTTTCAAGGCAGAAGTACAGAGAGGACTCCATTTTGTTTCTTTTCTAAAAGAGCGATGTGACCCAAATGTTTAACACAGCAACATGATTACAATAAATATTTGTATCAATACACAACAAGGCTATAAAGCTCCACTTAATTGTGAGTGTTTTTGAAGAGAGCGATTGTAGCGTTCAAGGCCGCAAATGTACACCGAAGGGCCGCCAGACATTTGTCTGTACTTTTTTCGTCGCAAGGGAATGTGAACAAACCACTAAAACAGTTGACAAAGGTACAAGTGTACATACTGTAAATATGTTTTCAAAACTATTTTATTATTAGAACCATTTTTTTATAACAAGGTACAGTACTGTAAATATATTTTTAGAATTCTAATTATTCTTATTACAACTTTTTTTTATAAAAAGGTACAAGTGGCATAATTCCTCAATTTAGAAGGCTTATTTTGAATTTGTGAAAGAAATTTTTTTTGGGGAAAAAAAATCCGCGATGTACTGGAGCAGCGATAATCGAACCGTGATGTAGCGAGGGATTACTGGATATCCAAACCAAATTTTTTGGCTCAGTGTACCGTCACACTTGATTCCACCGAGGCGACATAGTGAAAAATGACCCGGCTCATCTGCAGGGAGAGCCCTCGGCAAGGATGCGTGGTCGGTCGGCACTGTGTTCTTCTCCAAAGGGAACCCCTGTCATTGTAAATTTATTGAATGTCCGCCATTTGGCTTTTTACGCTTCAGGCAGCGTCCAGGATTTGAGGTGGGGAAAAAAGTTGAGTTTGTTCAATGAATGAAATCACCTGATCAATCACTTTACATGTGAGAGTCATGGTCTTTTTTTTTTTCTTCTGTTACCATCTGAGTTGAGCGAAGGTCTGTATGCAAAGGCACAAAGAAGAGCTCAGCTTACATGTGAACAGTCGCTGATTGCACATTTCTGCCTATTGTGTGCAATTTAATTTAAGTATATGAATAATTCAGTCTACAGATGGGAGCACTCGAAAAAGACGGGGGAAGACAAAAAAATTAATAGACTCCTCATGTTCCCCGCATTTTATTCCTAACTAAATTTCATTCATAACTGATAAGGCATATTAAGGCGTATATAGACCATTTTTTCGTGCATCAGAAAGGATATTAAATTACTACCAAACTGTGTTTATTAAGCATGAATTTATGCTGCCTTTAAATTTTTGCGTTTATCAGAATCTTCTTCATGGAAGATTTTTTACAAACGACAAAGATAAATAAGATAGATTGATTGATACATACAGTCCATATATATAGTCTACATAAAAAAATTGTAACAGCAAAAAGAGATTTTCTCTATTGTAAATGTTATCAATAACCTATACTTAACTCAACTGGGAAAAAAAGAGAAATCTTTTCAAGTAAGTATTAATAAACAAAATAAGATCATATACTTGCACAAGTGTGCACACCCTGCTGCTGTGTTCTGATATATATATATATATATACACAGTTCAGAAAATCACAGTTCAGTAAATACAGTGTGGCTATTAGATCCATGTAAAGCAGAGGATCTAAAAGTCCCCGAGTGGGATTTCCTCAGATATTCACCAGATTCTCTTTATAATCCGCTTGGATTACCATCCTACACTGGAGGCCCTAACCTTTGAACCGAAAACATTATAAGCCCTTTTATCCCCGTCACTAATGCCGCAGTTAAACATTGGAGGACCACCTCAAAAAAGTGATGTGAGGTCTGCTGGGGCTAGCCAGATTTATCAAGCAAGACACATAATCTCCAACAGGGTGAGGGACAAAATGTCTATATATATTTTTTAGGTGATACATCTGGGACTTGCCCTTTCCTTCCTTTGAGTGTAAAATTCTAATATCCTGCTCTCGTTAAAACTAATGCCTAGTCTTAAATCAGATTACAGTGTCGGCGCTGCTGCGTGGTGATCACGTGAGCCATGTGTGAGTGCGCCCCCATTCACAGTGCTGTAATTAATTGGCGGAATGCCGGCCGTGCACAGATTCAACCTCCTCTAACAGATTGTGATGATGGATGACAAAGACAATTTGTTTTCCCTGTCACATACAGTAGTTGACAAATGTATCCATATACTCCTTGGAGGTCATGCAGCCCAGGCCGGTCATTTGGGAAAATCCGGATATTTTCCTGATGTTGATGTTACAATTTTACATGATTTGACAATTTCTCAGTTTCCTTTTCTTTTTTCTCTTTAATAAATAACCAGGCCCATTGGTTAGTTTTATAACACAAACGTTGGCCCTGAGCACCAAAGTTTTGTAACGTGAGAAAATGTGGAAAGTGGAATGTGGGAGTTCAAAGATTATGACTACTCCCACGCCTCTGTGTAATCACTCCACAAACTCGCGACAGAGCAGTGAAAGTGCTTTCCAGGCAAACTATGCAAATAAGACACTATCTGCCTAGACATGCAGCAAACGACTACAGCGGTTGTTTGTGTGCTGACGCGGCCTTATCAAAAAAACATATAGGCCTCCAGCGAGTCCCAAACAAATTGGAAAATGACTCCCCTCCAAAAAAATGGACAAACCAAAATAGGGTGGTGGGAAAGTTTAGAAACAAAGAGCAAGCTGCGCTCTCAAAGCCTTGGGAAAAGAAAATATCTTGGGGTGGGAGGGGAGTTAAAAAAAAGTTTCTCACATACAGAGATCCTGCCTGGCTTTGGCAAAGAGAACAAAGACAGACACCATATTGGGACAGTCATGAAAATTCCTCAGAAGGACGTCACACAGGTTCAACCTCAAGCTCGCCTGGCTAAATGCCTTCTTCTCGAATATATTGCTATCCAAGCATATTATTCAAATAATAAAGATAAGATAGATATATGACGAAAACAAACAGCGATTGATGAGCAGTTGTTTTCTATGCTTTTAATGAACGTACGTACTTGCGGAAAACAATGATTTATAATCCAGTCTTCTTTTGAACCTTTTCTTTTCTTCTTGTTCTTCAAAAATCGTACCAAAAAGCTTTGGGTAAATTATGCTATCAGGCGAAAAAGGTGACTTCCTCACACGTAAGCCCTTTAAAACACACAATTCCAATCCAATTCATTCAGAGCTGCTCAACACCAATTAGCACAACTCCATCCACTAACCACGATCCTTTGTTTTGTTTTCCCTTATTTGGTTGGATTCTTTAGTTCTGCCACACTCCTGGGATATGTGCATAAATGATCGGTTATAAGGGGGGGAAATGAATGAGTAATGCTTGGTAAACGCTGGAGACTATGCTGGTGTTTAGTCAGATGTAGAACACAATTAGATTTTTCTTTTAAAAAAAACGTGCATTATTGTCTGAGAAGTGTGATTCATTATGACACATACTCAAAGCATTCATTGTACATACCAAGTGAGTGAGTCTAGGTGTCATATTGACAGCATCAGAGGAAGCAGGGCTCCGAGGCAAAGGGGTGAGCCTTGGATATCCCCTTCCTGCAATATGACCCCCCCCCCCCCCCCCCCATTTGCCACCAACTAAGTCACCCCACACCCCCACAGCACCAATAAGTGCTTCATCTTTGATTCTAGAACCTCATCAAGCTAAGATATTGTTCCTCTCTTAAAATAACTGTTTTTGGAGGAGGATGTTTTGCAGGTGCTGTTTTTTTCTCCCTGCGTCTCTCTACACCAGCAGGAGGCGGTAAAGAGGGGGATGTTTTGAGATGGTTGTTGTGTCGGTTGGGTTTCCTTCAATTGTGCTGCTCTCCCTGAGGAGCCACAAGCAAACACAATGAATGAACATGCAAGACAGGTGGAGCTACTGTACAGGAGCCGTCCTTCATAAAGGCAGATGTTCTTAAACCTTTGACACCTTTTTACAACTATTTCATTTTTAACAACACAACCATAAAATATTTTTTGCAAAAAAACCCAAAACATTTGGTCTTTTCAAGAACATTCCTGTTTTTTTGAGATAAAAAAAGTATCTCTTTCAAAATAAAATGCAAAACATTAGGAGAACAAGTGTGTGTGCAGTTGTGATGGTGCCTGCTGCAAATGGGCCATGAGAAGCATGCAGGGAATACTAATGTCTCCATGAAAGCCCCGAGTCCAAGTTCAGAGATCTCCCGCCGAATACTGATGAAGCATTTTGCTGATTCACTGAGCAAAGATGTTTTTACTAAGCATTAAAAAAACATACAACTAATGAGAACATTAAGGCTATCAAAAGTGACCAAAGCGTCCGTTTTAATTCAAGGCGGCCTGGAGGAACAGTGAAAGCCAAATAAAGCTCCGTGCGTATTTGTCCCACTTTCAGATATCCATTGCAACACTAGCCGGCTTATTTGGCAGCGAGCGCTGTCCTCGCAACATCATTTCCTGGAAGTCTCTCTGTATCCTAAGCTGAACAATGACAAACAAAAAGCGGAGCAAAATCTGATCTCGCATACAGTGGCAGTATAAAAGTGTGTCAGTGTCGTTCTTGCAATTACCTTGACACTATCTCATTGGGGTTAATGGAGCAACTCAGCTTTTGCCCGTGATTTTGGTCTACCACAGAGATGGCCAATTTTTTTTTTTTCTACTGAGCCCCACGTATAGAATAAATGAGAGCGTGTGTGTGTGGGGGGGGGGGGGGGGGGAGGAGGGCACTTCACCCGTGGGTCAACATATGCTAAGCCGTTAAGCATATTAAAATATTCATCGCAGTTATTGGTGACAAGGCAAAATGTTATTTGACTATGTATTTTTAATGGAAATATAGTGTGCTACTCCCTAACATTCATTTACAATTGTAATAAAAAAGTGAGTACTTGTATAAATATATATAACTAAAAATAACTTTTTTCAATTTATTGTGTAGCATTCACATGTATTTACCATTTTGAATAATAAAATTCTGACAATTTTCAATGAATTTTCTACTCCACATTAAAAGGGGAAGTCAAATAAAAACTGTTCTTTGCATGTTCTAAGCAACCCCCACTACATTAAACGTGTCATTCTGACTTGTGCTTTGTTTGCGGAATATGAATCAAGCACCAAAATCCACTTGGTTTGATCCATCTCAGGATGCGGCCATTTTACCAATTTTAAATGTCATCACAGAAACTCGCAGCTCAGCTAACAACCGCAAATGGCCCCCAGATCAACTTTTGGACACACAATGTGGCACATTATGGCACAATCCATCACAGTGACAGCCCCTTTTTTTTTGTCATCTTTTGAGTTTAACGCCTACCTGGTAGAGTGGCCTTAAAGCAAACACTTGATGGTGTAATAGAATAACATCATGCCAGAGGAGGCCAGAGTGCCTCCATGAGCAGACAGTTGGTGTGACATCCACAGGTGCATCTTGTCTCTTTAAACACCCACATAAGCCATCACAGGAAAAATCTCCCAACACCACGGCAATGATCACCCTTTAATTCCCTTCTGAGACCACTAAGATCAAATAATTGGGTCACCTCTGGATAGGAGCCAGAGAGAGCTGCCCTGTGTGCTTTTTCTCTCGTCAAGGTCAAAGCCCTGCGAGTCGAATGTAGCTAATGGTCTCCAGTGGCCCTCTCTTCTTCACCCCCCACTTACTCTCCCACTCAAGTCACATTTCTCCGGTCCCAGTCGCAGCCATAAAAATAAACATTCCCACTAAAGAAATGCAGATGGTTTACGAGTGGCTCTTTGTCCGGTTGCATTGCTGCAAAAGCTGAGATAAACAATGTCCCTTTGTGAATATTTAGAAATTATTTTATTCTATGATAATTAGCCTGTCAACTAAACGAGGCTAACAAACAAGGTTTGGATGAAGATTTTGATGGTTAAATATTGAGTCTATTTGATCTCAAATCGTATTTCCTTATTTAAATGACTGAAAATGCCATCTATTTGATCTCAAATCGTATTTCCTTATTTAAATGACTGAAAATGCCATTAATCAATTTCAGCCGCCCAAAAACCCAGAAAAATGTTCATAATGCATATAAAAAAAATAGAAAAGATAAACATCCGTTTCCTAATCTGTGTCTTCTGATTCAGAAGATGAATGTGGCCTGAGAAACAGATGGCTGTTCGAAAAGCGTCATACTTCCGCAAGTTGGAAGCTTCTCTAGATGACATCATGGGAGCAGAATGTCCCCTTAGTCTGGAGTTTTAGCCCATTTAAAAGGAACAAGCGCATAGTTTCTCACAAGCCTATCTCAGGACCTTCTCAGCAGTGTCCTGAGAAAACCTGTAGGAATTCCTACAATGTGATTTTTCCAACATGAATCAGGAGCAACGTCGGAAGGTTGGAAACGTGCACCTCCGCGTAGGCCCTAATTTACGACGGGAGTAAATATTTGCCGAGGTGAGAGCTGCGGGGTTAGGGACCGCACTGAACTGTTCTCATGATTCCCTGTGTGCGCTTGTTGCACTGAATCCTGGGAAAGGTCACACGACGGGCCCACTAATGTAAACAATCATTGACAGCTGGTCAGATATAAAAATACCAGTTATGATTGACGTTTTTTTTGCCTCTCTCACACTGAAACAGCACAGTAACCTCTGCATTCCAAAACCAAAGAACTTTGTATTAAAGTCGACAAGTACTGCAGTTTATTGAGGCCCTTACAGTAGTTTTGAAAGTCTTCTTTGTTTAGGTCTGCATGATTTTATTATACTGTCTCGTAGTTGCCAAGTTGTGTACACTAAAAGGAACCAAAAATATTTACCTTTTTACATTCTGATGAATTATGCTGGTATGTTTCTTTTATAAAGTAAAACATTAGAGTGTTTTTTATTTTTAAAAAAGCATCACATAAAAATTTTGAATCTTAAGGCACTCCAGTACTATTAATTTTTTTGGGGTTGTGTGTGACATTTTTGTAATGTCAAATATGTGCCTTATAAAGATTGGAAAAATGCACTAAATAATCAGAATGCCGCAACATCAAATGGCAAATTACAAACAGTTGATGACGCAATGATTATACAAAGCCACTGCTCAAGCCACCACTTTGAATGATCTTGTTTCTCATCCCTTCGAGGCTCCACTGTACTAACTAGAAATCTAATCAGGTCATCGATAACAAGTTTTGGTCTGTGTGTTCCCTTCTTAACTTTGGCCTCTTCTTCTCCTCTCTATGTATCTCTACTCGGCTTCTCTCATTCCTCCTCCTACTTTTATCTTCACTCATATGCATGAAGCATGAAGTGGCAGAGGGGGCGCACTGAAGGGAAATGGGTCACAAACCCTATGAATGCACAAAAAGCAGTGTCATGTGAAGCTCTCTGGCGTAAACAAATTTGACCAAAGACTACAGGCAAATAATTATTTCGACTCACTACTTCCAGTGTTTGCTAGATTAATGTCGTTGCTAACACATAATGTGAAATGCAATAGGCATGGGCGAACTATCATCTATGTTGAACAACACATATTAGTGCCGTACTAAGGAGCAGAGGGAAGAGGCGATGCCTCCACATTTCCATTTCCATTTGTCTGTCTTACACTGGCACCAGGTGACCAAGGGACGCAGAGCAAAAATATTTGATTCTTTTCTTTTCTTCAATGCATTTTAATGGCTGTAAACCACACACGAATACCCGTGGGTCAACTATAATGTTATTTCCATTTAATAGAATGGAGAAAGATGATTTGAGATACAAGTGATTTGATTTTCTGGCATGGTAAAAACGAATGGAGCACCACTGTACCTTGAGTTTTGGCTTGCAACACAAAGCAAAAAAACCAAAAAAAACATCAGGTGACAGCTCATAAATTGGGGTAATTGGTAAGTCAAGGTAACAGTGTATCCTGAAATGATGACCTTGTGTCAGTTGACTCACAAATTGAGTTAAATTAAATAAATTGAAGTAAATAAATTCTAAAATTGGATGATTTCCCAGTGGTTTCTCCCGGCACTGTTGGTCGCGAATCAGCGTGTGCCGCTAACAGTACAGCTGGGACGAGAAGTGACATGCATGGATTGAGTGTGATGGAAATTCAATTCGGATCACTCTCATTTAATTTGATTGTGTTAGAGGTGCAAGCATGAAAATCAATAACATAATGTGGCTTGAGAGAGGGATGAAGACAGCGTATGTGTGTGAGTGCTTTGTTTTCCACGGTAATTTATATATGTGCACAGAATATCACATATGTAAAGGAAACCTTTGTGTTATCAGGACTATCTGGTACACAATTTGAGCCAGTGAATGAATCATAATAAAGAGTGCAGCAAGCACATTCAAAAAGCAACAACAGAAAATATATGCGCTCCAGCTAATCATTCTCTCCATCCACTTTGGCTTGCAGATAAATATTAATGAGGATTACCATGTTCTTGCAGTACACCCACGGGAAAACAAGGGAGGGGGGAAGAAATACTGTCTCACTCTCTGTCCTTCATGCACATGCGTTATTGCGCGTAAACACACACACATGCACACACACACTAGATTGTACACGCAAAAAAGAAAATGCAAAGAATAAAAGGTGGCTTGGATTAAGCCACTCAATAAAAGAAAGAAAACACACACACAATAGACGGCAATTCATAAGAGACTTTTTTTCTGGTAGGTGGGATCTCAGGGATGTCAACGATTGTGCCACACAAAGACAGGAAGACAAGACCCCACACACACCTACACAAATACTTCAGACTGTCCACACCATAAAGAAATGTCCAAATAATGAGCCGTTAACAAGAATGGTGCCACACAAAGGCAGGAACACAAGACCCCCCCACACACACACAAAATGGGATAGCTAAGACCGCCCCACACAAACACAAAAATTCAAAAATTCCACGTAAAATGTCAAAATAATCAAAAGTATGATACCGCCAAAGAAGGCGGCAGTCAAAGATAGCAAGACAAGTACACAAACACAATGAATACGATTACATCATAATGTCTTCTTTAGTTCTCCTTGCTGTCTAACAAAGAGCGCAAATATTCACCAATATGACAGCAATCTGTATTTTGGTTGTCCCTGTTATCCCTCCCTCTCTTTGAGCACTCCTCCCCTTGCCAGAACCCATTTCTGCAAATAAAGGAGCAGAGATAATGATGTCATCTTCCCAAGCTGTGTGAAAGTGGCAGAGAGGAACCCCCACCACCACCTCAGTCTCTCAAGATGTTTTGCCAAGGACAGGAAGCTACTCTCTCCATAGCTACCCTTCACAGAGAGAGTGGGAGAGAGAGCGAGAGAGACAGAGCGAGAGACAGAGAGAGATTGAGTGGTCGATTGGCGTCACCTTCCACCGGCAGCCAAAAGGCTTCAACTCATTTGATCTTGGACGCAGCTGTGCCGCATGGCCATAGGTTTGATTTTTGGATGAGGATTAAAGGATATTGGAGAGAAAAAAAAATCACAGCATAGCGTGATGAAAGGGTGGGAGTCTCTTCATTCCCTCCCTTCGTGCCCCCTCCCTTCTCAAAAATATTCAGCCTTGGGGAGGCGAGGGGGGTTCCCTTTCAAGGCAGGCAGGGGAGGGAGAGGCGAGTGGGGCCTGCAGTGGATGCCCAGCCTCCAGCCTTCAGCTCCAGTTTCTCACAACTCTTTCTTCCTCCCTCTTTCACCGCCCTTTGTCTCAATAATTGGACTGACCGGCCTCAGCGTTCCTGCCCGAAGTCCTGGAAGGCTCGGTGAGATCAATATGTTGGCTCCCACTTCAAATGACAATTCGGCATCTGCAGCATGACGAGTGTAAACACAACTCTTAACTTATTGCGGTTTACTCTTTTGCGGTATTGTGGATTTTTACAAATTTGGTGATCCAGTCCAAGTTTAATCTCCCACACTTGCTTCCCCCAACATTCTAAAAACATGCATGTTTGGTTGGTTGGTTGGACTACGACAAACTCTACAAATTGAGGGTCACTGGAATTCTGTGATTCTCCACGTAGGCGACGTTTCTCCAAATGAACCCTGACTGTAATGTGTGCACAATTGGATCATCTTGATGAGGATTGGACTTTGCGTGCACTTGATCCACATGGCTGACCTTCTCCATGATTGGCGCCGACAGGATGTTTAAACGTAACGAGGATCGATTAGTATTCCTGTCTCACTTCCCCCCCACTTTTAAAGGGCCAATATATAGGGAGGTGAATTACAGTCAGGCTATTGTCTGCTATTGTTCTGCTGCTGAATGTGTTTGGCAAACAAGTGGGTGAACTTCTTTTCTTGGGCCAGGCCAGCCTTCTACTCTGCTGCTCCCTTATTGACGTTTTCTCAAAGAACATTTTAACCCCACAAAGTTCGAAATTGTCAGCCCTGAATTACGTGCCAAAATTGTGATGCAACTGCTAAAGTGTTAAAGTGGTGAAAGCCACCTTTTTAAAAAGAGGGTTGGTTTTCCCCAAGGAAAAATTGGGAGCGGCGCAAGCAAAAAAAAAAAAGGTTTCTGGTGAGGAAATTGGAAGTGTCAGTGGAAGAGCCAAACAAATGAGTGAGTTACTGAAAAACCTTGCCCTCATCCGTTTCTGAATGTGCAAAGCTTTACTAAATCAGGTCCTGAATGTTTTGTTGACGTCTGGCTTCTTCTCATGCCGTCTCATCCCCTTGTTTGTTATTTTGCTTTACCTAATTTCACAGTAAAAGCTTGAGCAGCTTAAAGTGATAGCGGTTAACAAAATCGAGCGATAATCCTAATTCAGACTGCTGAACAGAGGTAAACATCTCCACAACAACAAGCTGTTTATACTCTCTGCTATTTAACATAAAGGGGACACAATACGGTTATATAAGTTTCTGGGAGGCCTGTCTTCTGCCATTTAGCGGAAAAGCTTTTACTTATGCATGTCACTACATGTCGCTGGCTCAGACAGATGTACAAAGATACATTAGATGATGTCATTAAAAAAAAAAACAGGGTGAAAAGTGGGCTATCGCTCTTGAGCCCTCGGCTATTTATTATGAAAGCATGTCACAGACCTAATAGTTCTCCTTTAATATTTGCATTCCATGGCAGGTCGTCAACACAAGTCAGCCGAGTGTGACAAGTTGCACAAGGAGAGAAATTGCAAATGTATTTTTTTGCTTAGTTAAGGCTTTCATTCGTCTTCATCCTGAAGATACCATAAACATCCATCACTTATGGCGACATGGAATGATTCTTCTGCAGTAAATGAGTGACAGGGAAGAGAATTTCATTTCAAAGAAAGAAATGGAAGAGCATCCAATAAAATAACACATCTCCATGGTAACAAATGGCAATTTGAAGAAAGCAACGTGCATGCATGCACTAAGATAGTATGCATGTGTGCTACTCACTGCTGGGGGCTCTTTAGAAACCTGCTTCCCTCATGTCCTAATTGCACTCAACCGCTTCTTACCTTCAAGACAGACACATTTCTTGAACATTCGGGAACCATTTTCTGCAGGGATTATCACCACGAGGTTTACAATTTGGATTCTAACAAAGAAAATGATTCATCCAAATGAATTCATAACACACCAGTACTAGTACTGGAACCTATGGCCTATGTTTTAATTAAAAAAGGCCATCCCAGAATAGTCCATACAAAAAAAAATCTCCTCACGTCTGCCATGAAAAACTCCACCTCACTTTTGCGGAAAGGTCAATGCATGACTTTTGTTTATATCCAGACATTTTTCTGAAGTGAGAGGATGCACACACCACAAGCAACTCCCACTGTGGGTACTTAAACCCAGCAGGTCTGCAAGTTGAAGAAAGAGGATGAGAATATGAGATTGCAATCACAGCGCCGACCTTCCCCCCATTATGCTGCCAGAAAATCTCCAGCAAGCGAGTTGATTTCACGAGTATGGCAGACGCAATTACGTCAGGCGGTGAGTATTCATCTTCCTCAGTATTTACCGTAATTTTCGGACTATAAGTCGCGGTTTTTTTTCATAGTTTGGGTGGGGGGTGCGACTTATACTCAGGAGCGATTTATAGTCCGAAAATTACGGTACATGACAACAGGTAGATTACATTTCAAAAGTTTCACTAATGGAGAGGCAAGGTGGTGTACACCCTGGACGAGTCACCTGCCAATCACAGGGCATCAACATGTATTCACTCCTAAAGACCATTGAGAGTCTTCAAGACGCTGAGAGAAAATCCACAAAACGGAGGAGTTTCAACCCCCAAGCCCACGATTGTGAGGCAGATATGAAAACCACTTGCCTACCGTGCTGCCTCCAGCGTAGCGAGCTCATGTTATTTAGACAGCTCCACTCCTGTGTGCATTCAAAGAGAAGAAGTACAAAGAGAATTCTCTGCGGAGCTTGTGGCATTTACATGACTCGCACACTACGAAAGAAGATTCAAAATACATGCCATCCTGTAATCTAATGTTGGCCTCGCTTAAAATAGCTTTTCATAATTTTTGTAAACAATTGGCACTAGGGTACTTGCGGATGGCAGAACGCGATGGACTACCACGCAACAATTTGACCTGCGCTGACATTGACCATGACACATCTGTACCACAACATCAGCGAATGAACTTCTACATGTGGTAGACAACTTTTCTGAAAAACACAACAGGTGAATGATTCATTGAGCTGGCAAGTTGCAGCTTGTCTTTACCAACCCGTGAAGAATAACTGTGTGGCACGCACATTCCATGTTTAAGTCTGCTGGAAAACCATTATCTTGCATCTGCATCCACTGACACGCAATGTGAATTAAAAACTGAGCTCTGGTAGTCCAAAGATGATGTGCAAAAAAGCTCCCAGACCCCTCAGTGTCACTTCGAATATGTTGAGACGACTATTCCCACTGTCCCCTCTGACAACCTTGAACTATCAGAGAGATGGCGGAATACATTAGAGATGGGCCCAGAATTGACAGACACACCAGTAATTGTTCACTGCGGAGATTAAAAGCTTTGCTCTTGACTTGCCTCCAACTTCAAACTAATACCGTCCCCTGGATTAGCCTAGAACCACTTCTAGTCCCATTTACTCACACACACACAGACGCACACACAAAACAAGGGAACCTGGTCCAAAGAGAGCATGAAAAGGGAAACCCGGGTCCTCACCCGTTCACCACTGTTCCTGCGAAGAGTCCCGACCGGCAGTTTGAGCATCAGCCGGCGGGTCCTCCCGGGCGTCACTGCTCCCTGGACCAGCATGGTACGCTCCAGGGTGTCCGTGGGCGTGTGAGCATGTGTGCCGCCGTGGGAAGTTGGCGTAGGCGTGGGCGTCCTCGCCGTCCCGTCCAGCCTGGAAGCCGGGATCCACGCGAGCTTTCTCGCGTTCACCAGTTACAAAAAGAGGGTGCTTGCGAGGTGTGCAGTGTTGCTTAGAATAAGAAGAAATTCGAAGTTCCTTTCTTTGTTGTGAACACGCTGTCCATTCCGCCGTGCTCCAGACTCTGTGCTAAATGAGTGAGTGAGAGTGGGAGGGAGAGGGAGACGCTTTTGTCTCTCCTCCTCTCAGTCTGACAGCGGCAACCCACTCCCCCCTAAACTTACCCTCCCCTTTCTCCTTCCTCACTTCCTCGAGTAGGGGGGTTTATCCAGGTCACTGGATTAATGTGACGTCATTGATGTTATTAGCGTACGCGCCCGGGTCGTGTGAGCCAATCGCTGTAATAATCGAATTAGAAAAATTAGGAAAATATTGATAAAACAGAATAAAATAAGAATAATGAAATGGAATAAAATAAAATAAGACTTAATAAATTATTTTATAATGAATGAATCCATAATCAATTAACCAATTTAACAAATGGAAAATATAGTTTTTACATATTTAATTTTTTAGAATAAAACTAATTATAAAATGTTGCATTTTATGTGATAAATGACTACGAAATAATTTTGTACAGATAATAAAAATACTTTTTAAGCAACTAATTCTAGTGGGAGAAACACGCAAAATTAATATCCACAATTCTTGAAATGAATTGAACTAAATTACAAAATTATCCTAACAGAGAAATGACTATAGAACACAAACAATACATTTTAAATCATTCATTTTAAGTGTATTATTTTTATTGAATCGAACTATAATTTATCATTTCACTTTACATATTTTAATACCAATATTCTGAGAATTACTGTAACAAATTTCAGAGGACTATTAATAAGACTGTGATTGACAATTTCATTAATTAATCACATAAATGATCAGCGCACCATACAGTACTTGTCATATAACATTAGGTGATTCGCCCACCCACTGGGACCTCAAAAGAAAAATGGGATTTTTTTTTTTTTTGCCATCTGGTAGGGAGATTATCAATGAAATCCCACATCAACCTTTCTCTCTCTGCGCTGTCTGGATTTAGGGGGAGGGGTGGCGGGAGGGATCACACACAAACAGTGAAGTCAAGCCTACATTATTCTAATGCAAGATACATCATCTATATGCAAAATAGTCAGGAAATTAGCCAGATTTATCCGCGCAAGCTCAGACACTCATTCGGAACAGCGCCTATTCAATTGAGTCAGTGGTCTTGCCTTCAGCTTCTGGTGGGGTGGTCTATACATGTCCATTGGAACTATTGGACCTCTGAGATATGGCTGCACCCACCGAGCCGCTGTCATATTCTCATCATCACTCATCCCCGAGCCCGGGCGGGCTCCGCACATCAATACTGCGGTTGGCTGATTAATGGGAGAGGATCAATGCACGTGCACACAGACATATGGTGGATATAAAAACTCTACACGCTCTGGTTCAAATTCCAGGTTTTTGTAATATAAATTACGAGATAGTTTCACTTTTTTTTTTTTTAAACAACTGCAATAACATGTTTTTTATCACTGGCGATGTGGCCATGTTCAGAATTAACTAAGTAACCCCCTTATCAAGCGTCTTAATTTTAGATGGAATTTAGTCGAGGTGGAGGGAATTATGGACTGCTCCAAATAGCAATCAGTATAAGCACCAGCCAGCTTCTGTCATAAGGAAAAAAATGTCAGGGAAAGCCTACGAAACCAGCAAAACCTTCAATGTAAGAATGGCAGAAGTGTGCTTATTCGCATTTAACATGAATGTTAATTCTGAGCACAGTCCCATGTTAATCTGCAATTTGAACATGGGTGTGTAAACCTTTCATACTTACTTTTATACTTGCAACAATCACTGATCTGCGTCATAAACACAAGACGCCTGCAAGACATTAAAATGTGACTCTAATGACTCACGTTAGCGCAAAAAGACGTGACAACAAGGAAAATATGACGACAAAGGAAATATGACTCGTTTGTCGCTCTCACAATCAGATTAACAGCAGCTGTCCAAAAGAACATCCTCCTCTTCAAGCCAGCTTTCAATACATGATACTGTAGGATAGACGCACCGACATACATTGCGTCCTGACAATCACTCAAGAGAAAATCATCTGATGTGGTAATCCTCAGTCAGCATTATTTATTCAACAGGCCTGGCCCACATCTGCATGCCACTAACTGTGGCCTACATAAAAAATGATCAGTGGTTTATTTATAAACTTAGCATCTGCCTGGCAGGTAGTAGCCAGAGGTGCGAAGTAACCAAGACTTTATCAACACAAACACACACACACGCTGATTGTTGTTCTGATTGTTGAGACACTTGAGATTTTTGCCCGACACCTTCAACAGGGAGATGTCCAGATGGAGATGAGATGGGAAGTGTGAACACGTTAGGGATGTGTTACCACTGTTTTTCCTTTATTTTCATCCCTTGACATCTTGATGTGTGTGTGGGGAGCCATGTTTAAATATGTTAAATATGTGTTAAATGTGTTTAAATTTGAAGCCAAGGGCAATCCATCCCCACATGTTTATGACCTAAAAATGAGCCATTAAACTGTGAATATCAAGCGTTAAGACGGGTGATTCTGACATGCCTTGATGATCTGGGTCAGTTTGCGCCGGCAGTCCTCGAAATAAATCGGCTAATAATACATTCCCCCTGATAGTAAGACGAAAGATTTGACAGATACAAACCAAGCAACCAGAATAGAAAACCAGCCAATATTAAAAGTCAAGATAATAAGACAGATGCAATCAAAGCTGGGCTAATTTTATGTGTGATTATAGGCATCTGCCTCCTCTTTGTTTCGGGATGTAATAAAAAGCATCGTTGGATCCAGGCCCCGCATTAATTTCGTCTGATAACGCTGCCAGACTGTTTGACTGCCCGTAGGTCGTCTGACTCATCCCTACGGTCCTGCTACTCACTGGGCCTACTCTCTTTGTGCGTCTGTTTTGGGGGTTGACACCCTAGAGCTGAACTGCCTCTCAATGCGCTTGCATGTTTTCACATGATGCACATGAGCAATAACAAAGCTGCAAATCAAAAAATGATCATATGACCGCAAAAACTCTGATTCAAAAAGTCAAATATGAACCCAATCGTGTATTGTAATTTAATCTAGCAAACGTCTCCAAGCTTAAAGCTAACATGTAATGCGAAATGGAAATTAGCATAGGTTTTATGCTAATTAGAACCTGCTCAATTAATGCACACACAGCAGCACATATAAAAATACACACAGGCGTGTACTTTCTCTGCTCTGTGTAAATAATGACTAATACTGGCGTTTTACATTTTCGTTCACTTATGTATTGTGCAGGAAAACATTGTGAAAATGCAAACAAATTTAATGTCCACCGGCGCCCAGGAATGAACGAGGTTAAACTAACGTCAAATGCTTAATTTTTTTGTATAATCCCCACGGGTTCACATTGCTCTTGCAGATTCTTACTATGCTAATGCAATCCTGATGGGCTCCCTGCAGGGCCGCTTTTCATTTTGATTTCATTTCCTCACCACAGTTGTTAGTTTAGGCGGGACTCGGAAAACACGTTCAAGGTAACAGATTGCCTGGGAGGTTTCCTGGAAATGGGAACGATTGTATGGCTCGTGTTGAAAACTGGGACATATTTGTATTTTGGAAAGCTTTGTCCGTGCTCAGGGGAGAAAGCTGTTTTGGACAAACCGCATTATTCAGCACAGCATCTGCTCAACCAGCTGTGAGGGGACTCTTACAGTAAAGCTGGCTACAAACACGCTAATTTTCACATCAACCTTAAATGTGATAAGGACAAAAAAAAAAGTGTTATTGCTGAGATCTACCGGAGTCAAATTCCTTGTTTGGCATGCCCAAACATGGCCAATAAACTTCTTGAATTTTGCATCCAAGGAGGATAGACCTATACAGGCTATTTATTTGCATCTGTATGTTTAGTTTGGGAATCTCAGCTACATTTGACACAATTTGGATGGGTAAATGATTCACAAAATGACCTGGAAAAAAAAAATCAAGTCTAAATAATAAATCAATTTTATTTTTAAAAATGTTACAATTATTGTCCATTTCGAATTTTGCGGACCACCTGCAGTACCGCCACAAAGTACATGACGAGTTACTCCAGTGTGTATCCTCCAAAAACATGGATATATTCAACGCTTAATGTTTTTCTTTCATACATCTGATTAATAAGTGTGCGGTCCTCTGTGGGGCCCCAAGTAGCACTGAGTGGGGGCTTAAGTCAAATCAGATTTATTTGTATACAGGTAGCCGTTAATCAGAAAACTCTCAAAGGGCATCACAAAGCCACGGTTGACAAATATTGACATTTGTTTCTTTATTATGATTGGAATTACATTCCTTTGTGGAGCAGCAAGTCTATTTGTTGACTCAAAACACACTTGCCTCTCTGCTCCTCGCCACAGTCACCAAATCTAAATATGATCATGTGGTGAAAGCGGGCGGATTGTTATTGGCTTTTCCATTCCACCAGATGACAGTGGGACGGATTCCCGAGGATGTCTCCGGAGTTCACAAAGTTTATTCAGCACCTCAGCACAGGAAGAGCAAAGTCGATGACCATCTATCTACGGGACTCTTTGCATTTGCTGAGCCTGTGCAAGTCTCGCCATATGTTGTTATTATAATAATACAGCTTTGCTTGTCAGGGTGGCTAGTCATAAAAAATCAATGACTCACTGGAGTCAAGCCGGGCTGCTCTCTGAAAAACACGCTCAACCTGCTTTGTTGTTGCTACCCTATGAATAAAACATATGCATTGAAAATAAAAGCTATTTATCCAGTAAAAAAAAAAATGGTGGAACCTCAAATCATCATGACTTGGTCAGCAAATATTGTGCTAACAAATGATACACCATTGCAGATACTACAACTTGTATTAAAACACCGCATGTTTAATAAAGGTGGTGACAGTTTGAGGGTCCTGCACAACAAATAATTCACAGCGGTTTGGATTTTTAATTTAGTTTGAACTGCACATGCCATTGTTCTGGCATCAAACAGCACTGAAGAACACTGCTTCTCAAAGCTCAATCGTACTATTATGACACCAACTACTTATTCTGCAACTGTTTTTATTGTAATAGGCACTTTTTATGGTTTCTCCATTTCTCTGATTCCCAACCACAACAGTGTGCCATGACAGATCAGCAGGTGGTCATGCAATTTTCACTAAATTGGTCCAAAAATGATAACTTACTGCAAGTCTTTCAATGCCAGCAACTTATAGTGTCATACAGAACAATATCCTATGTGGCTTGGCAAAACAAAGTTGGGAAACAGTGGTCAATGCAACATTCTGTCTGCCTTTTTTTCCTCATTAACCAGCTACCACTAGTTGAGAAACACCGCTAAAATAGATGAGCCTTAATGCTCGCGTCGATCTTTTCAATGTCCATTTCATGAAAGGTCTTCAACATTGTATTGACAAATGTGCTGTCACAAAAACGACAAAGAAAAAAAAAAACAGTCCGTAGCCATCGCCTTCATAAGTAGCACCCATGCCCTACTGGTATTAGAATTATAATATTTCAGAATATATCATTCAAATGGCCCTATAAGTATTCTATTATGAGAGCAGCGGCTGACTTAAATGGAAGCGAGATCTGCAATTTGCAGTTGTGAATAGCAGATGAGGTCTCTGAATTACACAACCATGTCTATTGAGCGTGTGTGTGTGTGCTCACATGTGCGTGTGTGATAGGCAGGGGACAAACTGGAAAGCGAGGCTCGATAATAATAATAACTGTAATACAAGTTAAGGATTGATTTTCTACACATACAAATGGAATCAAATTTATGATAATTGTCTTCGCTCCATTTATTTGGCTTATTGTGCATACAGGGGCAAAAGTTTAATGTTGGAGTTCTGATTAAAGTTAGATAATGCTTCAATTTTAATCCTTCCATATGGGTACTTGGGGTCTATATATGAGCTTCCTTTGCAATTTATTTTGATGCCTCCAAAACTGAATGCTTCTTATTCAACGGAAAAAACAGTGATGGTCCTGGAATGCACTGAGCTCGAATTAGAAGGTTCCACTGTTTTGCAAAAGAAAAGAACCAATATTCACTCTGCGCCATTATTAAGAACTTTTGGGGAATAGTACAAGTATATTCGTGGTGACACAATGTTCCCAATATGACAAATTTGGAGAACTTATAATGGCATAGCGTGCTCTGCGAGAGATGTGAGCTGACACCAACTCGAATATTAAAAAAAAATCAAACTGAACTAGCAGAGAGAGGAGGGAAGGGACTGGACCGAGGGAGATTGAGCGGGATGGGGTCAGCTTGCAATAATTGAGTCATTTTGACACACCGTTACATAAGAGATTCAGAGGGCACAGTAGCAACGGTCTCATTTTCTCTCTGTCTGTACTCGCAATTTACGTCGTCCCAAAAGTTCCCAATTTATCACTTACTACTTATGCACCTTTGTTTTTTTTTTTTGGTGGATGTCTGGTTGCGAAAACTGGGCGTGTGTTGAAGACGGGATGTTGCCGGGGAGATTTGAGGGATTGGTGGGCTTTACAGATGCAATTAAAACCACACAAGGAATGAATGTATTTTTAATCAAGCCGTTTCGTTTGCTAACGTGAGAGCTACAGCCTTTGTCTAAGACTGAGAGGATGAGGAGCCACCAAGTGCGTGCGTGCATGCGTGCGTGTGCATGTGTGTGTGTCCAGAAGCTCATCACACAGCAGCTTTGGCTGGAGACCACGTGGGTACCACCAAGAGACATTTTACTGAAGCCAAAAGCAGATCCAATTAGCACATACACATCATGCCACCGTTTGGCTCACACGAGAGGAGATTTGTCACTGTGGACAAGTTTGTGTGTGTGAATGAAACCTCTGTGGCACAGACTCCATGGAAATTAAGCCAGTAGCAAGCAATGGGGGAACTATTTTGCCTGGAAAGATGAATAGACTTAAAGCTCTTTCTTCTGATGTTCAATAGCATGCCCTTAGGCAGAGTATTTATTTTTGTTGCATTTTGCGGCTTTTGTCATAATGTCGTGAGAATGTCAGAATGTTAAGCTGCTAGGCATGACTCTTCAGCGAGTACAAGAAATAAGAGTGGTGACCTGAAAAATCCAAAGCCTACCAGTGATTCTACTGTATTTCCTGACCCACTTTCACAGTGTGGCGCTGTAAAAGGAAGGTTGGTTCCCTTGAATCCTCTTAACATAGCTGAATCATTCATGTGCCCTCTCCGCGCTAACCCAGTGCTAATTAAAATAGCTATATCCAGGCACTAGGTGAACAAAAGCGTGAAGAAGATAGACAATAGTGTAATTTGAATATTCACTAATGCAAAGTAGCCATCTATGCTTTCCAGCATTCATCAGCAATTAGCACAATGAATAAACAAGTAGCGTAATTAGGTGGCTAAGAGGAAACGTAGAGGAAGTCGAGGATTTTCCTGGACACCACACATTGCATGAATAATCCAGTGTTCCAGCCTCAAACTATCATCCAATTATAATTTCTCATCAGGTAATAAATTTATCTAAATCTGCATGTGACATTAACACAGCAACCATACATTTATGTTTTGAAGGTGTTAGACAAGCTACTGAGTTTACACCAGGAAAAGATTACTCTTCCCTCCAACAGATGCTTGCGCTCGTAAACAATGTTAAAGGGAAACAGAAGCTTAATGACCAAAGTCATTACATCATCGAGCGGCTCAAAGCAAGCGGGGGATTTAGCCACCGTACTGGGAGACCTTAAAGGCATCTTAAAGACTGGACGTATGTGAGTTTTCATTGGAAGTGCTCGAGCACCTTGTAAACCACAGGAGCCCGAGTCATCTGCTTCAAGACGGGCGTTGGGGGGAAACGGGAATATGACAGCGACATCCATCAGAATCCCCCATCGTGTTCTCGTCCCTTATTTCATTCTCACTCCTTCCTGCCTGTATTTATTCCCGGCGGGGCGATTCGTGGCTCGCAGTAGAAAACATGTGAAGGATGTCGATGACATAAGGCACAAGATAAACCGACTAGTTCAGTTTTAAGTTAGATGGATGAAAGTCTCTTGCGTGCTGAGACAACATTCCTAAAGTCTCCTCGACGGACTCACAATGTGTCGAGCCATGTAGGCCACGCAACCGAGGTTAGCTCCTGGAAGTGCCAGTTTATCCTGCAGAGTTACCTCTGACATATAATCGGCACATTGCGTCTCCGCTAATTAATGAGAGCATCTGGGAAAGACATGAACATATGCCGGCCTCTGGCCTTGGATGATAATTACGCACCGAGGTCAGCCACACCATGAGCAAAAGAAAAGGAAAGTGAAATAATACGCTGAAGAGCAAAATTGCTAAATTACAGGGCATGAAGACAAAAGTGAGACCAAAAAAAAAACTTACAAAGACATCCATCAACATGTGCTCCAAGGTCATCTCGATGTCCTCCAGTCGGGATGAAAGAGTCATCCTTTAGCCAGTACCAGAAAAAAAAACGTCCACTAAAAGATTTAAACTTCACTGATCCTATGTTTCACCATGGAATCCTGACAATCGATTTAAAATCATTCTCCAGATGACCACATCTTGATTACTGTCTGTATTTGTCCGCAAAGGATAGTAGCAAATGGGCGCTTTGTGATAAGTATTCCGACTGGTTCCAAGAATGTTCCTTTGGGTCGTTATTAGTGGCTAATGGCCAAGCTTTGGGATCATTCCCATTAGGGAGTCTTCTGAACAGATCTAACTTGCCGCTACAGAGGACTTGATCGGACACTCATCTTCAGAAAAGTCACGCAGCAATTTAATTTTTGAGATATTTGTCAGAACAGGATGTCTCCTCCCACTTCCCCCTTATTTTTGTCTTGCATTCCCCCTTTTTTCCCCTCCATGCCCTTTCAACTCTATGCCCACAGTGGATGTCTTTGTGAGGAGAGTGAGCCTGGGGGCCGCTGATGCCCAGTTCTGGGTGCGCTTGGCTGGGGTCATCTCTCACACTGGGCTTGTAGTCAATGCGCCTTTGTGAAGGTCTCATTAAAGGCCGGCCAAGGACCTCGCATGTCTCACAGACGCATGGTGGGGACAACAACAGCGATATGGCGCTGAATTGACAAGAAGCTTATGTAACTCTGATGGGAAGGAGGAGGGGGTCGAGCGGTTTTGGGGCATCAGTGATGGAGGAAACAAGAAGATGAAGGGAAGCAAAGGATCTCCTACTGTGTTGACATGCTTGCTCGATATAATTTATTTGGTTGTTAGTATCCTTTACGCAGATCGGATCGGCTGGAAAGGATCGGTAGATATTTTACATTTTATGTAAAATCAATAATTGGTGGTAGAGTCACAATTTGCCGATCCATGAACGACATAATTGGTTGGATCGGGAAAAATAACCCATTACAGCAAACACAATTTACAAGGTTTCTCAGCGAGACTGTTTTTAAGTTTTAATTGTTGCAGTTCAGTGAATGTCAATTATATGCCAATTGTGGCTATGCATGGGCCGGCCCAGTCACAATCCCCCTGCGAATAGTGGGGGTCCGTGTTCTAGCTTCACATCTCTTCATGAAGACATGCATGGCCTGTCCTGTCCCTTGCTTTGCAAAGTCCCAGAGTAGCCGATGACATGTTGCCCCATGACCCGTCATGGGTGCGAGGTCAACAGAATCAGCAATTCATGAATTCTCACATCAGCTCTGATGCGAAGAGCGCAGGACTGTGAGAGAAAGCAGGCGAATTCTACACTCTCATGGGTCATATATGCCACACGGAATTTACATGTTGAAGACAAAATGCAGTCAATCTTTTGTTCACCTCTGGAGGCTTGTTTCTCTTCCCCAATTAGCTCCTTATGCTTCCTGCAGTGAATATGCATCAAATCTCCATTAATAACTCACCATATCCCTCTTTATTCTCATCTATGTGCCCGTCATGAATTATAAATTCTACTCCGCCTTGAAGGTGGAAGCAGATAGTGCGTCATTTGTAAGCGGCTGGCAGGTGGAGTGCAAACCGCGGCAGGTTGTCAACGTTTGGTTCTGTGTTTCATTAGTGAGGAGCTTAGCCCCCAATGGGGACCACTCAGGTCGGCAGGTCGCAATGCGACTCCGCCTTTAGCGCATCATCCGCAGCTCAACACCGGATTTCCACGTTCGGGTGATGATAAATGAAGCCATAGCCTGACAAAAGTGATTTTAAAAAAAGCAGTTGAAAACGTTCAAGACTGAAAAGGTCGCCTCTTAAAAGGGATCTTAAATATTGTTGGCAAAATATTTCACATAATCCCGAGTGACATAGAAGCAGATTTTTCCATTCAACTCGTTTCTTCTGCACTTGTCCTTAATAGGATTGTGGGTGATGTCATCAGATTTTAGGCGACACCTTGAACTAGTGGACAGCCAATCGCAGGGCACATATAAACAAAGAAACATTCAGACAATTCATAGCTATTGATAATTTAGTCAGAACAACAAAGGGAAATCTAACCTTTAACTGCAGCATGTTGAAGCAGTCTGAGGTGTTTGCCCATTGTCCGTTGGGATCAGACCAGTCCAGGAAACTTACTGTACCGGTAATCCAGAAAGCGTCAAGACCACTTGAGCTTTGACTATGGCAGCAGTTCACACTTTGCATGGCAAAGAAGCCAAATTAACAAACCCTCGTTTGCTGCCGACCTTAACCTCTCAGGACATGAGAACACTGATCTCGAGAACGCCTCTTCGTCTTCATGATTGGTAGTGATGTTATAATCAAGCCCTAGGCCGGATTCCAAATTCGGACACACACACACTGTCATTCAAAAATAGCATCTACTCCAGTCACGCTGATAAAGCTTCTTAAGGAAGGTTTGCAGCCAACTGTCTCAGGGATTTATTACAAAGTAGGTGTGATAGTAGAGAGTAGAGACACCTTGCACTTCACCTGCCTAAGCGCCTTTCAGCTATCTGAAAAAGTGTCCGGCTGTTGATTTCTCTCTGGGTTTCTCCTCTCATAGCAAGACATTTTGTCCTTTCATAGAAGAATATTTGTGAGGTAAGTAATGTTGGTTTTGAAAGATGGTCTGGCTCATGATCTCTGTTCCAGTTCCTTCCACAGGTGTCTGATGGGGTTGAGGTCAGCTCTAAGGTTCAAATCTCTTCTCTGGCCTTACCATATGAATCGCATGTCCCCCAAGTGCCTGTGTAAGTTCTCCTAGTACCCACGACTATGCCCTGTCCCAATGTGAAAACCATGAAAACCAAGTGCAGTGTGAAGGTAGGCTCCAGTTTACCCCAATGAGGACAAATAAAAATAGACGGATGGTCTCCTCTTTTTTTAGAGCGTTGCGTTCTTGTTGTTTTTGCCGGAAGAGAGCATGCGGCATTGTGCTCAGTCATTCTCTCATTCCGCTGCGTCACTCGGCACCCTAAATATGTCACTCCACATTAGAGTGGATGTCTCTGTTGTGTGTTTTTCTCTTTGGAAGCTGCTCCTCGCGATTTGTGCAGGTGCATTTGACAAGTATGACTTTCTCTGCTGTAGGGAAAGAATTTATCAGAAATATCTGAATTAAAGATATCGACAGACTTTTTTTTTTTAGATTGCTTTGCTGTCCAAACATTTCACAAGTGAACAAATGAGGCAGGAAGCAAACAGAATCCGACAAGGGGCAGATTTTAAATGCTGGTTTTACGAATGTCTCCCACATGTTCTGCCCTAGTAAACTTAGCCCAGTCTACCCAGCAACAAGACGGCATCCAAACACAGACAGACGCACACGCACCTACCGACTCTTCCAATTAGCTGACATTCCCATTAGCTCGCTCTCCAGCCCGGCCGTTATGATTTACTCTAGCGTGCAAACGCCACACTCGCGTTTACTTAGCATCAAGACCTGCACGTGAGTCTACATCCCCCAAGTCCACGCACGATTAACAGTCTGATTTGTAGCAGTGGGCATTAAATATTTGATGCTATAGGTAAATATTTTATCTGTACAGGGTTGATCATGAGGGGAAATGGGGTAGACATGATTCCGCTCTCTGGGGAACACACTGGCAAGAAGAGAAACACGGGTTTACACATTTGATTTGCGCTTGTATGTTCTATGTGCGTTAAAAAAATGTGAACAGAAACTCAGCAATGGATCACTGCCCTACATTTGGATTATTTATATGTGAAAAGTGTACAGTTTGGGGAGTTTTTTTTTTTATACGAAAATACAGTGGCAATCAATTTTTGTTTGATTGTTTTCATCGTCATATGCGTCTACAAGATGCAGCTGCATTTATAAGACTCCTAAACTCTTCGCCCCTCATGACGAAATGACTCATCTCTTTTATAGACAATGAGTCCCTCAGGCATCCGGCCCAACAACTTAACGCGCATGTGGACATAAAGTAGAAAGAGGATGCACCTTCACACATTCGCTCAGGCTTGTCGTTTACTAGTGACCTACTGAATATCGGTGCCTCAGTGTACAACCATCCAGAGAGGCAAAGCCAGGCGAGAGCTCCGCCTCTTGCTGCAGGCGTGACACTAAGCTGCTTGTTGGTATACACCTTAGACAGGTGCGGCAACTGGGTGGTAACCTTGCAAACATGGGCAGATTGTGTGCTGTAATGTTCAAAATGTAATCTGAGGAGGTTGGATCCACCCACTAACCTTGCTTCAGGTAATGTTTGTGTAAACCCTGTCTGATTCTGCTTAGTATGTTAGATTATTTTGGGTATCCATTGTAAAGGATCTTGACAACTTCACTTTAGTGATAGGCAGGGATACGCTTTGGTAGGTAAAAGCTGGCGCTAGACACTGTTGTGATCTCATCTGAAACAGCAGAGCATACATTATGGATATTTAATGTGAAGTGAAGACAGAAGTGGGGAAGTACTGACCCCATGAGGACCGTGGCCTTTATAAGCCTCGCCTCGGATTACGGACCGATCAAAGCGACCTTTGCTTGCCTTTGTCCTCCTCACCTTCTCGGCCGTCTGAAAACATATATGTCCTGGCAGGTCGAGCTTGATCACTCCCAGGTTCTACTTTAGGCCAAAATGCTTTCCCTTGATGTTTGCCCCGATTTTAGCCTCGGTTCCCATCATTGCCATGTAAAGTGAAAAGCCTTTGTGGTAACAAAAGGACAGACCAGAGGAGGCGGGTTTAGCAATGGGGTGGGCTAGATTCAGTGTAATTGTGCTTTTAGTAAATATAAGCGTAACGGGATGGCCGCAGACAAAACACATAATTAGGAATTACCCTATTTTCCGTACCATAAGGTGCACTGAGAAGCCTTAAATTTTCTTATAAAAATCGACTGGGCACCATAAAATTTTGTGTGCACCTACTTCCAAAATCTTTTAAATGTTGCACCTCTGGGACGTAATCTGAATTAGTCGACCGGAAAATCACATTTAAATCCAGCCTTTTATCTTCGTGTACTTCTCTTATCCCTACTCGTTATTTTCTGGCTTTACTTGCTACTCGGTCTTTGTCTGGCTCATCACAGTTGTCTCTGGCTGGGACAGCAGGAGGATCGACATGAGGCCATTAATTATACACATACCCTCTCCTGCTTTCCCACCTGGTACCCTGTAAGGAGGCTCTGATGACGGATGAGCGGAGCGGCCCGCTAAAGGTCTGTGTTTACTGAGGCCAAACGTCCAGTCGCCGCCACTGTCACGCAACAGCCGGGTGGTAGGGCGACGCTCATTAGAGCTCAAGGTCTCCCTCTCATTGGCTCCATACATCAATCAGGACAAGGCGAGGAGGCAAGTGTGCCTGACAGCTGGGCATCTTTGTCACTTGGTAGTTCTTCCTACTACAGTCTTTCATTAAAGATGCCTGTTTAGGAGTGTAGACAGCTCTTGAGACACAAGAAGAAGGAAGTGCCGGCCGGGGTTGATTTAGGGAAGTCTTGGAAGCCATCATTGAGTACCCCCTGGTGGTCACTGTCTGTATGACACACAGCCAAAATGAATTTTCATTTGACAAAGGGCATATGATCATGTTTATAAACAAGAGACCAAAAGATACTGTGGCAAAAAGCTGTTGACTACTGCTGCTGACTTGAACTGTAAATGATGATAAAAATGTCCACACATCCAGATGCACCTCAAAAGGTCTCCATTTTTTATTTATTTTTTGATGTGCTTAAAAGTCATTTTGGCCACTGTATGGCCAAATTAAAGAAAGAGGAAACTCAAATTAACAATCTCTACAAACAAAGTCATGTAACACAAAAGCTATAATACAACAGCAGCTGTCGTGTTCGTGCAAACACCTCCAGACATACATTAATGGCTTTAACTGCCACAGCAGATGTGCACATCTGCTCAGAACGAAATACCCCCGAGTATGTGCACGCACGTACTCACACACGAGGTGTGATATAAAGCTGACGCATGTCGTATTTAATCGCTGTAACAAGCTGAGCATCGGGGGTCAGCAAGACACTTAATGTTGATGCGAGTATTCCCTGGAGTACGGTGAGCATCAATCTATTAAGTGCGATTTCATATTTGGGTTTAATTTGGTGTGGTGTGTACAGTGTACACAGGGAGGAGTGTGTCAATTACACAGCTGGCAACCACTGCACGGCATTTGTAGCCAAACGCCTACACAGGAGAGGTCAAATTAAACAAACAGAACTTGTTACACTTTGGTGCCGAAGCCAGAATAGCATGCTTCAAATGATTCAACATGGTGCTGTCTGTTCGGAATTAATGCTACTCTTAAAAAGTTAGGCTTTGGGGTAAAAATTCACATTTTTACTGGCGAATTGCCAAACGTGAACAGTGTGATGAAGACGACTGTTTGAAATAATATCTTGAATTCAACCAAAAAATGTATTGGTCCATTCATTGGAGAAAAAAAAAATCACATCTCCTTTAAATTATTCGCCTATCTAGAGTACAATGGGAGAAAATGTATTACCATTTTTACTTTGACTCCTTTATCATCTCTCATTCTATTACTCCCAACTCCCTATCTGTCCATCTGCCGAGTCGTCCATTTTTTTCCACCTGCAAGCCTCAGGCTTTCTGATAGCAAAAAGTCATCTGTTTGGCGCTTGAATTTGGCTGTCTATTCTCGTGGCACATTCTTACAGTATATTACACATGCAAATTGAACAACACGCATGCGAGCGCAGTAAGCGTTTGACGTCTCTCTCCTTGAACATGGTAATCATCAAATCGACATTAGTGCATTAGGGCATGAAAAGGACGTCAATATATTACAATGCATTAAGATTGTTTGTGTAGAAATTGCACATGCTTTGGAGCAAAGCGGTGCTTTAGGAAGACAAAGCGTCAACATATTTCACGAGCCTATAACAATTGGTTTGGTACACCCTTGGTGTTCAGAGTATTATCATAGTAAAATACTGTGCTATAAAACAAAACAAAATGGAATAAAATTCCAAGTATTACTGCAGCTTGTTGAGCAGATGTGACCTTCTTAATGTACATATATCCCCGAATTTCTGTATAAAGTCCCTAGGTGGCAGATGGACGCTGCTTAATTATTTAGTCTCTATTCAAGTGTGCAATTGTCAATCAATAATAGTTGATGATGGTATGCTTTTAGGAAGTACAATATTATAGAGTGCCATTTTTCTGATTAAAAACATTTTTTTGTTTATTTTGAGGGGGCTAGAACAATTGACAAAGTATTTTGAGTGACAAACATGATCACAAAACTAATCTTGACCGGAATGGAATCTTGGAAAATATGCCTAATACTAGGGGCTGGCTTCGTAAAACTTCTCCATGTTGTTCTTGTTTCTTTCTTTTTTGTTTCAATGTTTTAAATGGCTAGCATACTCTTTGCAGATGGTTTTTGTCCTTGGTTGTCTAGTAACGAGTGCACACAGCCTATGGGATCACCCCCCACCCCCCAAAAAATGGACCCAGGCCCGGGAAACTTGTTGTCATTGCAACATTGCCAATTACCCTCAAAGGAGCGCCAAGGCCAGAGAGCGGGAACACGGCAGAGTGGAGATTGAACCTCACTGATTTAGCTTTGCAATACACCTCCAGGCTGTGACTGCAATTGTGACGGATCTAGAGGCTTGGAACGGCACGCATTCGGCTGGAGACCAAGTGGGAGTATAACATGTAGTTGTTGCCATTGTTATGGATGTACTTCCAAATTGGGTTTCACAAAACATGTAGTTCTTTAGTCCCCCCCGCTTCTCGGTCATTTCCTCCCTTCTCTTGGCACCCCTCAGGACAGCGTTGACATCGGTCCACTTCACGGTTAGCCAATCAATCTTAAGCAGGCTGACCAACAGCTGCTGCCAGCTACCGATCCCAAGAGGGAAGACAAATGGCCAGAAGTAGAATGGAGGGTAGGGTGGAAGCTTTTAATGGGGGCCTTATATGAAAATAGCTGAATAAAAAGACAGCATAAGAGAAAATGTTTAACAAGGTTAGAGGAACCTCGCATTTCCTATGGGGCTTTATGTAAATATGAAGATCTTCTGATGGGGTGATGTATGATATCCTTTCAACACAGGGTCATCCTTCATAGTACGGGTGACATTACTAATCCTCAACTCATTCATCAGAGTCTGTTGGGTGTGTGTGTGAGACCAACTCCCTGTAATGGAAAGTGTAATTGCCACTCGGGTCTTGTAAAGATCAGAGGTGAGAAAGGTCGAATGGGCCTTTGCTGTGGCACAAACATGTATGTTTTAAAAGAACTAATTTAAAGTTAATGGATTTAGGGCATTTGGCCAATTAAGAATCAAATTACAGAGATGCTTTGTGATAATGCAATTAGTAAGTCTTTGCAGAGGATAAAGAACGTATGCCCGTGAGTTCTGTCACGTACCTCTGTCTACAATAGCCATTACTTTGCATTGTTTGGTAGCATTAGGCTAAACTGCAAAGCTATGTAGTTGTTTTGAATAAATGCGTAACTGATTCCTTGACAGCAAACTGGAAGTGGCGAAAAAACGAGTATCACAAATTTCTGCTCGCAAGTCAAAGCACAAGAAACAGCTGAGCATCATGGAAATCTTTAAGTCCGGTCCCAAGGTATCAGAACTGCTGATTTATGAGAATCCTTGAGTATTGAATTAAATTTGCCCTCGCATCATTCAATTCGTCCCAGCAAAGCCTGCAACATGACGGCCAAGTGATGAAGCGGAAAGTCTGCACCCGGTGTTGCCATGACAACTCCTAACATTAAGTGAATTGCCGGCTCGCTTCTTTGGCTGCTCGATTGCAATTTGATTGATCCCATCACATCGGCCTCTTCAAGAGCCCATCTCGCATACTTGACATAAGTGGGACTTGCAAGCACCGTCGATGTACAAGATGGCGAGTTTGCCCTTCACATGGCGAAAGTGAAGGAGCGATGCTTGAAAAAGAGCTCAGAGTACAATCATCACGTCTTCCCTGCTGACATCACTTGGACACAATCTCTCATTACTCTATCTGGGTGAAAACATAAAAGCTTCTTAAGTACTCTGTGCCTCAACCTAAAAAGGCAAAAATGTGTGACTCATGGATGCCACCGCTATATTTATTTCATGAATATCTACAACAGTTAAAACCCCAAATATACTTCAAACTATGAACCCAAAACATCATTTCAAATTCAACTTATAACATTGCACTAAAAATAGAGAAGTCTGAAAGTATGAGGTCTCTGGCATGCTCATGGCAACCTGTAAAAAATAACAATGACTACTGTTGTGAAACAAAATCAAAAGTACTGATAAATGTAATTATTATTATGATTTGTCTTTAGAAAAAAAGCTCGTGTAAATCTTGGCAATGACATTGAACTAGTAGCATTTTTTGTCATGCATCTTGCTTCCAAACAGTAAACATCATCCCTCATCCATTTCCTCTGGCCCTCGAATGCTACGAGCCAACCTGCCGTGGTGCTGCTGAATATGTATGTGTGCTGCCAAAGGCATTCCCACCTAGTCCAGTAGATCCAAACCCCACTCACCCTTTCCTTTCCCTCCTAATTATTTTCATTTGAGCGAGGTTCTGGTCACTTGCCTTTTGGCTGACTTATGGCTCTCTGAGTCCCCAGTCTGAATTTAGTCATTCTGACAGGCTGCCTGCCTGCTAATGAGTGCTGTGTATATGGGGCTGCAAAGACAGGCACGACTGCAAAAACAGTATTTGGACCCAATCCCTGTCAAATTGCATGAATTCACCGATTTTAACTTTAGATCGCGCATAAAATGCTAACCCGGTATACATTCTCGGATTGCACTTCGGCCATGCACGTGACCATATCCGAGCCATCTGTCACAGCAGGTGGCCGGATATTACGTACCTGTGCGAGGAATCACAAGAGTGACAAAGTGAGTGTACAGATGACAGCAGTTGGAGAGTGATGGAGTGCATTGGTGGGCTCTGATGATTAGACAGATAACGCATTGACAGGGTTAATCTCTTGATAACTACTCCATATTGATTGAGTTAGAAGTGCAGTGTTAACAATGCACTCAACACACTCATACACTTCAGAGTGTCTCACATTTGTTCAAGGGGAAGATTCAATTACGGCTCTCCTTGTGCTACTCTACTGACCTACATGCATATATCACATGCGTGTGTTTTGCATGATTTGAAAAGGCCTGTGTGGTGCAGTCTTTCCAAGCTAAGAGTTAGTCCCGGGAGATTATTAGCACAGACTTGCTCACAGTACACATTTAGCATAGTTTATGATACCAGTATCTCAAATCATTCTTCCTCATTGAAGTGAATGGAAATGTATTTAATCTGTTCCAGCCTCTGCAATTTTTTTTTTATATGCTTTAAAATAAAAAAAATTGCATTCGACAGTTTTGTATGTTTTAAAAACAAACAGGGCAAAATTGCTTGATATCAGAATAAATATGAAATACTCATAAATACTTTGAACACTGTAATTAATGTTCACTGCTGTAGACAATTAAACACACACGCGCACACCCGCACACACGCACACACACACACACACGCACACGCACACACACACGCACACACACACACACACACACAAGGCTCCAGAAGAAGCCCACGCCTCTGTGAGTTTGCATCTATTTCAAATCTAGTGGTTAGTGACACCACTGTCACCGCTGGCCACCGTTCACGTCCCAAGATAGTGTGCAATGGTCAGCAGAAATGAACTGTAATATTTCATTTGAAAGAACACCAAGAAATAACGTGATAACAAGAAAGCTGTGTAAGCAGTGGGACTTCTTGCGCACTTTTTCATTGTCCTGCTTTTTTTAGTTGAACACAACTCCAGGACATCAAAGCAGGAGATTGCACAAATGACCCTTTTTATTTTATCTCCCTGCTTCACTGCACATTACTGTCAACAGTAATATAATAACACAAGGGAGAAAAAGAGTGACGGGACACTTTGAGTACATCTCTTAGAAAGCCTACGCAGCACAAATTTGTGGCTTTTAGGGGGCAGTGGATTATAGAGGGTGCAGTTTTTATTCAGGGTTTGAGTTATCATTGGGCTAAAGTCGCCTTTTGTGGTTCCCTGAAGTAAAAACCTTGATGGATAAAAGCTGGAACGAACAGTTTTAGTACTGTATTATCTCTTACAGTGGCCGTGGGGCATTTCTTCACTTCTTTCTCATCATTTTTCTGGACAGCGCTCAGGTTTGCTTGTCCCACTTAGAATACAATAAAAGCTTTCTTTCCAACTCCTCCCTGATTTTCTTCATCCTCCCTCCATCCATCCTTCCCTTTTTTGGTCATTTGTGTCAATTAAAATCCAAACCTTTACTGCCAGAAGAGCCAAAATCAGTCAAAATGGTCAATCTAAAATGGCTGGCAATATGGAAAAGTGAATGAGTTAAGAGCCTTTAATGAAGAAACATGCACGTTTTTTTTGTTTTTTTTTTAATCTGGGAGAACATACAAACTCGTTAAATGGGATATTTGTCACAATGAATGTAAATGAAGCCGAAGAGAGGCATTTATTTGAGTTTGAGTTGTGTCGTGTATTTATTCAAGTGGATATAGCATCTAGTGAATCACTGCCACATGCAGCAATGCTGTATGTACACTTGAATCGACAATATTTGCTTTTGAATGTGAAGATGGTCTTACGAAAGGGAATTTCTCTTTTATTTTTAAACCGTTGCCGCTGGTTAAATAAGAAGAAAGGCAGGAAAAACAATCTGCCTGCACTTTATTTCTTCTTTTTTCCACAGAGAAGTGTAAAACTTCAAGTGTGACGCCTTCCCGGTTTCGTCAGGCTGTGATTCTTTGACATAAATCTCAAAGTAGCTTTGATTCCAAGGCAGGGAGATCCACCAAATCTACTGCGGGGCATCAGAAGCTAAATATGGCTGATGAAGATAAACTGAGGCAATCAAAAAGGTCATTTCATCATTGATGGTTATTAGCATTGCTCTTGGGGAAATCTGGTCAGTGTGGCAGACAGAACTGATTTCACGGCTCGACTTGAATCTCCGCCATGCCTTTGAAGCTCAAGCCATCTTCAAAAAACCCTGTGATGCTCCTCTTTCGGACACGATCACTGGGGTCGTACACAATTATCGGTGAGGGTGCTCATCTTAAGTGCCAGACAAACTGCGAGGGGCTGAGGATCAAGACCATAATTTAAAACACTTCAAATGTTTCTTCATTATATCCCTGCAATGCTTTCACCAAAATGTCCGAATTTTTTATTTGTATTTTACTTTATTCTTATTAGTATCTTTTACATCTAATTAATTTTACACTATTTTCGGGCTTCCTGATATTAGCCTATTCTAAGGGATCTTACTTCTAGACCAAAGGCAAGTCCATATTCAGTTACCATGACAACCTCCATTTGCTGCCTCTTGAGATTTCAATTAATTGAAAGATCTGGTGCGCTGTTATCCGTGTATTCACCAGTGAGATCTAGTTTGCTGCTAATCATATACTTGTCATTAAGATTTGGCCCGCTGTCACTTTACAGATCTGGATCAAACCCATCCGGTTTGAAATTGTGAAAACATTTCATAAATGCTCCTGTAAAGGTCAATTAGCGAACAGCAGCAGTCTGAGTAGCCCACTCGCTTTTAGTTTGTCCTCCCGTGCCAATGTATGCAAGCTGTCAAATGTGCAGCTGGAAGAGGAATTCTGGTTGCATCCCGAATATACGTATCTCGGGATTTGTGTCTGTCAGCACCGGTTGGTGATATACCTGAGTTGAGGGGGGGATTGTGTCAGACTGAGGAGTAGAAGAAATATCAGGTTAAACTGACAGGTAACTAGTTCATTCTGCAAATGTTGTCCCAGTTTATTCTGTGCTTGTTAGAGCCTCGGTTTTAACTGGGCGGGGCACAAAACCACTCATACCCGCTGTCTTTTAAAATGCAATCATGCCTTCATAAATATTAATACAGGCCATCATATAGCTTGGCATGCTCACATTATAATATATACCCAACATAAAATCCCCGCTGAAATAAACAGGTCTCCTTCTCACACCTCATCTGGGAGGGTGACGGTGGTCTCGGGGTCCATTAAGGTCCCCACAATGGCATTGGGTGTCACAGGCAGGCGCATGGCTACACACAAATAATCAAGTGTGTTCTCACACAAGCACACTTTCACTAAAAACACACAAACCATTGCCTTTTGCAATACAAAGGCTATTATACGACAAGAACAAGTTCCTCCCTTGCTCTGCTTCTCTGGTCCAAATCAAAAGGCCACAGTGGTTTTTGTACTGTGGGGCGGTTGGCACCACTGGAACACACTGACTCGTTCTTTCAAAGCCAGAGTTACACATACACGAACGCAGACACTGTCACAGCTTGCGCTGTTCTTTGGCAACACTTTGATCAAACATAACCCAAGCATAAAGCAGCGATCTGGCTGGAAAACTTCTCCGCATCATGGAGCTTATTTATTCATTTCATCAGCTCAGCATCCTCTCCTCACTGCGTGACAGGTTGGCGATGGTAGTTTTGAGACGCTCAGCGATCCCCATGGTAACCTTACCCGCGTCCTCATCGGCGACAGCAGCCCCTCCATGACGGATTGGCTCGGTTCCGATGGGCTCGCTTCCCTCGGCCGCGTCGGCGGAATTATCCCCGGTCCGCAAATAGATCCTGTTAGAAACGCTGTCTCATCCTGAGAGCGAGCATCTCCTCTCTACCCACACACAGTGCACCGATGGTGTGTGTGGCACTGAGTAACACTCACACATTTACTGACACACTAGCTTTTGGGAGCAGGAGGAGAGAGGGCAGTGCCAAAGTCCTGGAGCTTCTCCTCCCACCAACCTGTCAATGAGTTCAGCTTACAAGGTCCAGCAAGCTCTCTCTCCACTCGCTCTCTCGCTCTCTGCTTTTTGTGCTACCTATCTCTCCGTTTCCATTCTCTCTCCCACCTCCAGATACATTTGTTCTCTTCAATGTGGCAAATGATTGCAGTTTTTTTTAATGCTACAGGCCCCCTGCATCTTTTACTGTCCTCCTGCAGGTTAGCAGCTCCCGCCGAAGCAGAGTAGGGACGAATGTGTATGTGCGTGCGTGTTTGGGGGGGGGGACGGGGTACGGTGAGAAAAAATGGAGTGTGTGTGTGTTTGTGTGTGTGAAAAAGGTGGGGAATGAAAGCAAAGAAGAAGAGAGAGAGGTCACTCTCAGAGCTAGTATTGTCCCTCAGGACAATAGTGGCTCTTAATCGCCTAGCAACCTGATCGGCTTCATTTTCCTTAATAGACAAGAGCATGATCAAGTCACTTGTTGAAGCGCACAAACGTTGTTCTTCACACACGCAGCCATTCTCACATGGGCTCCAGTTGTAGACAATCATTACACATGACTGCACCATTATGAGATATTGTCAGCGTGGTGAATATTGGCTTTGTGTTTTCGTTTGTGGGAAAGCACTGTACACGCGTTTTGATCATCTGGGAAGAGACTCAAACTTGACTGGATGTACTGTATGCTGTCTTGGTCATTTCAAAGCATTGAGTCGTAAGCATACAACTGGCCAATTTATTCTAGATTCAAATTGGTGGGTGTGCCCGCATGTTTGCAAGGCAACCGTGTCTGTTTTGGCAAAGAACACAGAGCCAAAGCGTTAAAGTGTTAACAAATAAAAAACACAGCATGTCCTCCCTGCTCCGTGGCGTTTACAATAAAGAAGTGCTTGGGACAGGCTTTTAAAGTTGCACAGCACAACTGCTTCTTTTATTTCTCAATTATTTTCAACCAAGCATTGACTACATTGACCCAGAAAAGGCAAAAAAAAATAACACTACTATAATTAACCACAGTGGACATCACTGTCCTTTTATGCACAGGACAGCAGATCTTCGTCTGAACTTTGCACAGGTGACATTTCAAACACAACAGCGTTCCAATTGCATGGGCGGCCCAAGGCACCTAGACAGGTTGTTATGTATGTCAGTGAAATTGTATCAGGTCTCTACGTTAGAAGAAATGGAAGAAAAACAGTTTTGTATACCACAATATATTCCAAAACAGGCATCCTCCAATTTTCTATGATACTGTGTGTAATGGTTGACAATGAAGTTCTGTTCCTGAGATGGTGGTGCAAGTCCAATTTGAATGGAACTCATCATAGATAATAGCAAACATACTGACAGGATGTAGTATATTAAAAGAAATATTGCATTGAAAAACAATAAATGGGCCAGATATTTTTACGCCAGCAAGAAACTTGCATATCGTTTTCATTAAGATCCACAGCAAGCGGGTAAACAGCAACAATGGCTGATTACCGTAATTTTCGGACTATAAGTCGCACCGGAGTATAAATCGCACCAGCCATAAAATGCCCAAAAATGTGAAAAAAAACATATATAAGTTGCTCCGGAGTATAAGTCGCATTTTGGGGGGCAATTTGTTAAAGTGTTAATTACTTTATTTGATTTTTTTCTCTCTATTTTTCATGTTTTGAATCTGTTCAAGATAAAGATATCAAAGCATGTGAAGTGATCAACTATACTAAAAATAACATGTGAAGTGGTCAACTATACTTGTAAGTAAGTGATGTATTAATGATCAAGTAAAAATTTGTGAAAAAAAACATATATAAGCCCCCCCACCCAAACTATGAAAAAGAAAAACGCGACTTATAGTCAGAAAATTACGGTATATTGATGCATTCATACACCAAGGTTAACCTATTTCAAACTTGTCAGACCACATTTTTAAAGCAACATTAGCACAAGACCAGCGGCATCAAATGACATCCTGGCTAACAAGGTGACTAAAACAGACCAAAACAGACTGCGATGAGTCACGAGTGCAAAGGGTTGTTAGTGCCGCACCGAAAAAATAAAAATAAAATAAATAAATAGAAAATATATCTAATAATATTACAAGAAAAGGCGCTACTTGGAAAAACTAAATTACTTGTAATTGTTCTTTATCATAAGAAAATGTCTTACACAGCTACTGACGTTTCATACTGTATTGATGATGATGTTCAGGTCAATTATTTTATTTTTTGGGTTTCTTAAATATCATATCTTATCTAAACGATGGCCATTCTGGCAACAAGCCGACTATGGCAGCCGCCGTCTCCATATGGCTGTAGGCCTTCCTGGCAATGACAACACAAGACGACCAGATAAGGATCCGATTTGGCGTGCTGCACCTCCGAGCATTACCTTTCACGTCGTTATCTTTTTGCCAGCTGTTATGTTTATTCTCTTACATAACCTTTGTAAAGAGCACAGATTCACGTTACTTTTGTTAGCGTGTTTTTATTTCCTGAACAAGCCTCATCACAATGATATTCATCCGCTGACCAATCACACCTCCACACCGCACGGAGAAGGGCAACAAAAAGTAGAGCATACCAAACAATGCAATATGCAAACGAGAAACAACACTTCCAAGTCAATACATAACAATTCCTCTCTTCCAGCTTTGATGCACCAATAATCATCAAATAAAAAAAATAATAGTACTATGTTTCTATGTGCTATTAAGTGTATACTTTTCTTTTTAGAGGCATTTCAAAATTCACAACAATTTTCAACATCAAATATTAACAACTTTTTTTTTTTTTCTTTTAAAGAACATTTGTTTCTTTTCAACATTTATAAATCAAGTCTGTCTGGTGGTTTGCGAACCCTCTCAGGATATCTGCGTCCAGGAGGATCAGGTAGGTTTGTCATTGGTTTGTGTATGTCCATTATCTCCGGTGTGGACATGTTTTCCTCAGGGGTGATGTCAGAGGCTGGAGTACTGTCCTTAGGGTTTTGTGGGTCAGTAGGTGTCGTAGTTTGAGTAGCGGCATTTCCAGGTGATGCGTCCAAAAGCTGGTCAACATGTCTGCGCCAGACGACATTAGGCTCAACACTCACTGTATATGAGAGTGGTCCAGTTTGTGTCAAAATTTCCGCATGTTGCCACTTGTCGCCTTGGTTACGATAGTCTCTTGCCAATACTTTTTGTCCGATGTCAAATGATCTTAGTTTCCTTTGTAACTGAGTTGGTGAACATTGTCTGTTTGAAACATGTTCTCGGATGTCAGGTTTCAGGAGATCTAAACGAGATCTTAGGTTTCTTCCCATGAACAACATTGCAGGTGACTGTCCAGTAGTAGTATGTGGAGTGTTTCTGTAGGCTAGCAGAAAGTTGGCGATTTTCTGCTGTAGTGGAACTTCCTCCCTCCTACTGGCTTTCATCGACTGTTTGAAAGTTTGTACAAAACGTTCAACAAGTCCATTCGTTGCAGGGTGGTGAGGAGCAGAAGTAAGGTGTTTTATTCCGTTGCTTTTCAGGAAGATCTGAAACTCCTCACTAGTAAACTGGGTACCATTGTCACTTACAAGCTGAAGAGGGTATCCTGTACGTGCAAAAAGCATCTGTAACTGGTTCACTGTTACAGTTGTAGTTGCTTTCTTTACAGTGAAAACCTCGGGCCATTTTGAATGAGCGTCGACCACAATAAGGAACATGTGATCCATGAAAGGTCCAGCATAGTCAATGTGAATGCGTTGCCATGGGGCAACAGGCCATTCCCAAGTGTGGACAGGGGCAATCTGAGGTGAGCGCTGAGTCTGGTGACATCCTCTGCATGTTTTGACCAGAGTTTCAATTTGGTTGTCAAGGCCAGGCCACCACACATAACTTCTAGCAAGACTTTTCATCTTAACTACCCCCATGTGCCCATCATGCAGCGAGTTTAGAACTTTGGATCGCAGTTTGGGAGGTACAACAACGCGTGACCCCCACAGGACACATCCTTGGGACACAGTAAGTTGGTCTTTTCTGGTGAAATAGTCCTTAAGTTCAGTATCTGCATGCATTGGCCAGCCATTAACAGTTAAGTCATACACTCGAGATAGCAGAGGGTCGTTTCTTGTTTCTTTGCTTATTTGAGCGCAAGTCACCGGAAGTGGTTCCATTTGCAGCATGTGAAGATTTAAAGCAGGATCAGTAGCCTTCTCTGTCAGTGGTTGAGGAAGGCGAGAGAGACCATCTGCATTTCCGTGTAGTTTCGTCCCTTTATAGTCTATGGTATAGGTGTGTGCTCCAAGAAAGAGAGCCCAACGTTGTAAACGAGCGGCAGCCATAGCAGGAACACCTTTCTTTGGACTGAAAATGGAAACAAGAGGCTGGTGATCTGTAATCAGCATGAAGTGTTTTCCATACAGGTATTGGTTAAACTTCTTAACACCCCACACTAAGCTTAAAGCTTCTCTGTCAATCTGTGCATAATTACGCTCTGCTGGTGATAAAGAGCGTGATGCAAAGGCAATGGGGCGTTCAGAGCCATCAGTCATTTTGTGAGATAGAACTGCACCAATGCCATAAGGTGAAGCGTCACAGGCTAGACATAGGGGAAGCTTTGGATCAAAGTGTGTGAGCACCTTGTCTGAAATAATGAGTTCCTTTGCCTTTGTAAATGCCTGTTCACAGTCTTTAGTCCAGTCCCACTTTGCCTTTTGGTGCAGTAGTGCATTCAGTGGGTGCAGCACAGTGGAAAGGTTTGGCAAAAACTTGTGATAATAGTTAACAAGGCCAAGAAATGAGCGTAACTGGCTGACATTTTCTGGTTGTGGAGATTTTACTACAGCTTCAATTTTGTCCTGCGTTTTGTGAAGTCCGTGCTTGTCTATTTTGTGTCCACAATACTCAATGGACTCCTTGAAAAACTCACATTTCTTTTTGTTTGCTTTTAGACCATATTCTTCCAGTTTCGTTAGAACTGCATTCAAGTTTTGCAAGTGTGACTCTTTGTCCCAACCAGTAACAATAATATCATCCAAGTAACATTGAGTACCTGGGATTCCTTGTAGCACTTGGTCCATTGCACGTTGCCATATCGCAGGGGCACTTGTAATACCAAATACAAGCCGGTTGTATTGGTATAGTCCTTTGTGAGTATTTATGGTGAGGTACTTGCGTGAACTTTCATCCATTTCCATCTGTAGATATGCTTGTGCGAGGTCAATCTTTGTGAAGTGCTCACCATTTGCTAGAGATGCAAAAATGTCATCGATGCGAGGGAGTGGATACTGGTCTGCATGCATGACAGGGTTAACAGTTACTTTGAAATCACCACAAATGCGCACTTTGTCTGAAGATTTCTTGGCAACAGGTACGATTGGTGTAGCCCACTCAGACCAGTCCACTTTGGATACTATTCCTTGATCCATGAGATTTTGCAGCTCAGCTTCAACTTTTGGGCGTAGCGCATATGGAACAGGGCGTGCTTTATGAAACTTTGCTTTTGCACCTTCTTCCAGCTCGAGACGTGCTTTGATGTGTTTCATTGTTCCTATGCCTTCGCTGAACACATGTGCATGTTTATCCAGTATCTCAGTTAACTTCATGTCTGTGAGCTGTTTGGAGGCTATGTGCATGGACTTTATTTCATGCCAGTTAAGCTTGATTTGTCGTAGCCATCTACGACCAAATAGTGGTACACCTCCCTCTTTAAGGACGAACAGCTCAAGATTGCACTTTTGGTTTCTGTATTTCACTTTCACTTTGAGTTTTCCCAGTGGTGCAACCTTTTCTCCTGTGTATGTCTTCAGTTTTACACTGGTGCGTGACAGTTTAGTGTCTGGGAACATTTTCTTGTAGTCGTTGAATGATATGATCGACAGTGCTGACCCTGTGTCCAGTTCCATTTTTAATGGCACTCCATTAATTTTTGGTGTCAGCCAAATCACATCACCGTCATTCTCTTCTGTAGCACACAGCCCTAAACAAGCCAATTCTTCCTCACTTGAACTGTCAGAATCTGTCTGTGCTACTTTGTGCAATTTTTGTCCTTTTCTTATATTGTGTTTATCTTTTGCATTACTGTACTTTGATTTACACATCTTCTGTATGTGCCCTCTTCTATCACATTGTCGGCAGTCTTTATCCTTAAACCAACACTCTGCGGGGTCATGTGACTGTTTACCGCATCTGAAACAGGGCTTTGCTTTGGTATTATGCCGTTTGGTGTGCAGTTTAAACACAGAGCTTGTGGCTGCGTTTTTACCTTGAAGCTCCGTCGCATCCCTTGCTGCTGTCTCCGCTGAAACAGCTATTTCCACTGCTCGTTGCAAGGTGAGTTTGTCCTCCGTCAAAAGCCGTTTCTGAATGCTCTCGTTGTGCAGCCCGCACACGAACCTGTCCCTCAGAGCATCTGAAAGTCCGTCTCTGAACTGACAGTGTTCGGCCAGTTTCCTCAGTTCTGCGATGTACTCTGACACCGTCTCCGTCCTTGACTGGTTTCTCTTGTGAAATCTAAAGCGCTCAGCAATCACCAATGGTGCTGGGTTTAGATGACTTTTCATTATCTGCATTATTTCATCAAATGTTTTGTCTGCCGGTTTAGCTGGGGCGACCAGGCTACGGAGTAAGTTATACATTTTGGCGCCCATGACACTGAGTAGGACAGCTACTTTTCTTTCGTCCTGTATCTCATTAGCTAGGCAGTACTGCTCAACTCTTTCCACATAAGTTGTCCAGTCTTCTACCGAACTGTCAAATATGTCCATATTTCCCAAGATTCCGGACATTTTTTTCACTTTTCTTGGCGTCCGTTCACTTTTACCTTGGTCCTGAGCGACACCCGTCCTCACCTCCGGCTAGCTTGATCAGAGCAGAATCCGGGGCGAGCAGACGAAACTTACGTCCACACAACCAAGTCCATGAAGCACTATTCACTTGTGTCCGGTCCACCTCCGCATTTGTAGGGTCCTTTTTAAGTCTCGTCGCCAATTTTGTTATGTTTATTCTCTTACATAACCTTTGTAAAGAGCACAGATTCACGTTACTTTTGTTAGCGTGTTTTTATTTCCTGAACAAGCCTCATCACAATGATATTCATCCGCTGACCAATCACACCTCCACACCGCACGGAGAAGGGCAACAAAAAGTAGAGCATACCAAACAATGCAATATGCAAACGAGAAACAACACTTCCAAGTCAATACATAACACCAGCTAACATCAAATGAAAATGAGCCGGCTTCGCCCGTGGCGTGTGGTTTCATTTATGAAGCGCGTTCAAACATGGAATCTCCCACAGGAGAATATTCCGTGGTCTACTTCACATCAGAGAATGTATCACTTTGTGCTGAGCATCGCCACTGGACCATATGATTGTATCACAGCACACGCTACACATGCTCTCCCTCCTGCACACACACACGCACGCATATATCAGTTCCTCGTTTTCTCTCACACATGCACCGATAATGGACAAAATTGGATAAGTGAAGCACAGGTCTCACATGGGAAATCTCATTATTCAGATGTGATAGCGGCAGTATTCGTGCACCAAGAATGAACTGACTGCACTGACACAAATGCCTCGTTTCGATTTTGCACGTCTCTTGTTCTCGGCTAATGTAGAAGCAGACTAAATAAGACCTTTATAGCTTGGGGGTCTCTTTGGGTAGGAAGATGTTTATGGCTCCAACAGAACAGATATTTATTCAAGCTGGCTTGAATATGTGCTTCTTTTTTTTTTTCTGCAGAGTCTGGCGAGCCTCACTGACATACGGCCCAATATATTGCCATTGCACATTACTGCTGACAGTGAATGTTGACCTGGCAGCAAATCCCAGATTTCCCCCACAACACACACACACGCACAGAGGAAGAAATACACCTCATCCCTGCCCCCAACCCTTAACGGCCCCCTTTCAATCTTACACACAGCCACACATAAAAAAGAGAATGGGTGCAAGGGATGTAGGAGGTGATAACATTATAATAAGAGGACAATATTGCACAGCTCGATGCATACTGCAATATGCTACCCTGAAATCCACCTCCAGTGTTGCCCCATCCCCCCCTTCCTCCTCCTCTACTAGTCTTCGCTGCTCCATCTGGACCCTAAAATGAATCCCTTGTGACTTTTTCCATCATGCACATGTGAGCTAACGCAACTCGGTCAGAGTGTGGCGATGCATCATCCTTATATCTTGCTATTCTTGTCTCTTGTGTTCCCTTTGGGTTTCTACCTCATCGTGCCTAATTTGGCAAGTGCCGACAGACTTCTGCGCGCACACACACAAAATGCATGAAAACCACGATAACCGCTTCAAACATCAATGTTTGTATTATTGCCGATGTTTTATGTGATATTTTCTGTCGTATTGTTATTTTATGTAAAGCACATTGTTACTGCGAAAGCCATTGTGAAAGCGCTATATAGATAAATATGTATTTTATCGTATTGTATAAAATAATTTGTCTTTTTTTTTTCTACTGAGGGCTGCAATTATGCCGCACAAAGAAGACGGCCAATGGGCTGTGGTAATTAGCTGCCGCTAAACACAGGCTGCACTTCCACGGGGGAAACAAGGGGTGTAATTGTACTGATTTATCAATTGAAGTACATCACGGCCAGGGAGGGAGAATTCGGGGTCATCTTGTGTCTTTTAGAGGCTGGTATGGTTTTTTAACTTGAATTACTCAGGGCGCTGCAACCTTTAAAAAAAAAAGAGTTTGTGGGATTCAGTTGCTTTTAATTAAAGCAAAGAAAATGTGACAACAAAAAGTGTATTGCATGTATGGATTTTGGTTTGATAGTGCAAGTGTAATTGGGAAATGTCTGTTTTTAGAGTAACAAGAGGTTGCATCGATAGGAATGATAAACACAGAAACCACCCATGTGGATTGAACGAGCACAGGTCAGCAACTAAGAGATGGAGGAGCAGGACGGGAAATGAGAGAGGCCATATTCATCGTTATTCGCCGCGTGCGCCCGGGCGTCTAGCTCGGGGACCCATAAGTCAATGCCCAAGCCTGTCAGAGCACTTCAGCTAAATCAATGCCGTTCGAAAGGCAACTGCTGCGGACTCTCATTCGCCAGAGTCAGGCTCCTGCTCCGCATGGAACAACACCAATCGACTCGTGTGTGTGCGTGTGCCTGTAAACAACTAAAGGTCAATGCACAGCCAGCTATGATGGGGAAGTGCATTGTCTGGATTTTGGAACTTGATGATTTGCATTTTCCATGTTGACATATCCATTGGGGGGGGTGGGGAGTTTGGGGGGGGGGGGGGGGTTACAGAACAAATTACTATATATTTCTCAAGGCATCACTATAACCATGTTTTTTGCTCCACTCATAAAAGGCTGAGTGGTGTACTTTTATTTTCTTGTTTTTTTTTAATTACACAGAGCTTACTTTAATAAAATGATAAATTATCCCAGTTTATGATACAACCTAAATAGAGCCAATGAAAGTTTTACGATGGTGACGGTTTGAAGTCTAGAAGAATCTGGTCAATTCCCATTGTTTGTCAAGTTGGAGGGAAAATGCTCTAAAAGCACCCCACAATGTCTTGCTTTCAATGGTTTCAGTTCCACCGTATACCGGGAAGTACATTGGTCTATTCCTGCAGCCGGGGGTTGACGAAGCTGAAGTCAACTGCTGCTGAGGGGGACAGCGTGTCTGACACGCAATCTAGAGTTCATTGAACAGCAGTTTAAAGAAACACAAGCGCAGGCAGGCGAAATATGCATATACAGAGATGTGGTCCACATTTGCTGATGCACTGGCAGGCCTGGGGGTGGTTAAAAAACGGAAGAGGGAAAGCCCCCTCTCCTCCTCCCTCACATCTCATCACTGTGTCGCTCAGTGAGGAACATCTTATCTCCCGAGTGCAGAGACACAGAATTCAAGGGAGGGAGACGGATGGAAGAGTGAAAAGTGAGCGAGAGGAAGGGCATGAGAGAGAGAGAGAGCGAGAGAGAGAGAGAGAGAGAGAGAGAGAGAGAGAGAGAGAGAGAGAGAGAGAGAGAGAGAGAGAGAGAGAGAGAGAGGATGGCAGAAAAAGAGAATATTTAATCAAGCTCATTTCCATAACTTTCATCATCTAGGGATATTGCTTTTGTGTCTTTACTTCATTACCATTAAACCATTAAAAACTCATTTGATCAACATTCACCTCTCCAAAAAGTGCATCTAATCGCATTTATGACAAAACAGCTTTTGCCCACCACATGCTGCATGAAAGATTTCTGTTGGTGCAATAAAATAGACATTTAAATGCACAATTTAGACCCCAAGAAGGAGACAATGCCCTCCTATTCATCTTGAGCCACAGCACACACGTCCCATGCTATGAAGTCACTCCACGGTGGTAGCCTGGCAACCGTCGCGATGGGCAACCGGAACTCACTGCAGAAAGCACACTGAGCTTTGCAGAGAGGCGGAGAATAGATAAATCTATATGCATACAAATACATAAAGGGGACATCATGTCAACAATCTTTGGAAAGACATATTTTATTATCATCATCAATCGTGTCAACCTCTCCAGAAACTTGACCTATTTCGGTACTTCTCAAACACACTCTCACTCAGCTAAAATATTAACACACTGCCACCAACTGGCGAAACACTGTAGAAGCAAGTCCGTAGATTAATTACGACACCATTCATTTCCAGAGGATCATTGTGCTCAAAAGGGAAAATGTATGCAAAGGAAACGGCCGCAGGGAGATCGTGTCATCTATCGCAATGTTGATAATATTCTTCCATCTATCTTGATAGGTGCAATAACATAACACATGCACACTAACAGAAACACCATAAAGATGCTGATCAGCGAGCATTTCTGATCAAAACTTTTAATCATAAAATCGGTCGAGATGCGAGAAACAGGTTGCTCTGAAATGCACCTCTTATGATGAATGTGAATTTGAATTAAATGAATACAACCTCAGGCTGGACATATTGTCTGTGGGTGGTGAGCTTACTGCATGTGCGAGAGACGGGTGACGAACTTAAGGCTGTGATCAACAAAAACTTTTTTTGAAAATGCAAATTTCCAGATCGTGAAGGGTATTATTTTTTTCTGTTGTTGTCGTTGTTACAAGTCAACAAGTCATCAAAATGAATTTCACCGAAAACAAACCGCTCCTTGAAGGATTCGTTAGTTCTGTTTTTTAACCAGTGTGACAACTATGTCAGTAACCCCATATCTACCACAATAGTAACTGTGCCTTGGCTATTATTACAAAGACTCTTAAATATGGCCATCTAATGGAATCTCTGGTGGCTAGTACCTGAAATTGCTTGTATTGTCAGAGGAATATTTTTTTTTCTTTCGTCTTATCTTTTCCACTGATATATACAGGCCTATAATTAACCCTCAGCTACACTGTTCGCTTATGTATGTGCATATGTAGACTACGCGACTGGCCTATCTCCTGTGGCGTTGCCATTTAACAGCACACAAGGAAGACCTGCTTCTGACCACATGGGGTTTGACACTGAACCTGAGCACACAGCGCCTCAAACCACATGATAAAATGCCAGTGGCACTATAGACCTTTTCACCATGACATCATCACACGCGCTGGCTGGGAATAACTCGAGCGTTCTGCAAATGCAACGCGAGTACACAAGAAAGGCAGAAAACAAATGCTATGACACTTTACATTTCGTCGGTTGAGCTTATTAAAAATGGGCAGTAGTGAAATATACAGTTAACATGAGTGTTGAGAGACTTTTCCATAATTTTAACAAAATACCAGGTAATGTTTTCAGTTCAAGTCAGCAGAAGTCAATCACTTCTTGCCAACCTTAACGTACCATTTGCAGACATGAAAAAGTCTACACTCTCCGGGAAACATTGACCAAGCCAATAAACAGTACTACTATGCAATAATTACAGTCTGTATGGAGTCTAATTTCTGTGGTCTCTACCTCTCTCTAGCGGCGAACAAGATCAACTGCAAGTCTCCTTGGTTCTCTCTGGCTTTTCTCTGCTGCATACTTCATCTTTAAATAATGTGATGTAATGTGAGGCATTAGCACGTCAGTCATGTGAAATTAGTCCCCGGATCATGTTTGACACCCCTGCCAATTAGGCGCCGAGCTCATGCCCACACACTCAACCTGCATTGATGTTTCTTGCTATGTTTCGAATTGAGCCCCATTCATTCGTGAGCAATCGTTTTTGAGGTTCTCAGATGGCAAGGCAGTATTGCAAACTGTTGCCGTGACAACCAAGGTCGCGCTGGTGTGAGGGATAGAGAGAGCGGCTGTTAATTCCATAGCTAAGCATATAATTTATTGGGTCTCTCACATTTGAAAAATCAATACTTGTACCCTCCATTAGGCTATAATGTTCAAATAATGATATATCCAATAATAATGAAATGTGGATATCGGTTATCTGCACAATACTTTTCTAGGAGTATTGTATCACTACCTCTGTAGCAAAAGAAGAGATCCAAAACAGGAGCTGCATCAAAAATGTGAATGTCAAAAAGTTATGTCAAAATTAAAAACGTGTTTTGTGTAGATGGACATGAAGAAAAATCTATTGTCAGTGAGAATACATATGCATGATAACTCAAAGTGTTTACTGAAAGTGGCATAAGATACTAACTAAGCACCTCTTTGTGATGACATGGACCAGCTCACTGTTAAGTCAACCCATCTGGAAGCCCTGATGGGACCTACATCGAGCAGAGTGCGACACGTCAAAGAACCGCAATCGCAACAAGACACACACACACACATACACACACACACACACACACACACAACAGGAAAGCAGAGCAAACGGAGGTGAAGATGGAAGCGAGCGGAGATTGGTATTCCTACTAAGACATCTGCTCACTCCCGGAGACAGATGGCCGACCAATCAGACCGCCTGCAGTCTCGATCACTCTGGGCAGCCCGTGCCCCCTCTGGTAACTCTTTTCAGCACATGACAGGTGGCACCTTGCGAGGGTGGAACGGCCACGAGATGAAAAATATTACTTATGTTGGTTGACATTAAACAAGTTATTCCAAAGCAAATTGTTGGTTGGTCCAAATCGTGTTTATCTCCACATCAATATTATTCATTACCCTTTCAATTGCTTTTCCCATTGTGTTAGCATTAAGCAAAAACAATGCTATGCAAAGAGAAAGAGAGAAACCTGACCCAATGAAAGCACGTAGTTCAAAAAGCTCATAAGTCAGGTCACGCTTATCTCAAGGCACCACTGTAATTGCAATAAAAGTGTGGCCCTAGCTCTACACACAGAAAATATATATATTCCTGACGGGATGCACCGGAGATTTTAAATCTAATGTACCACTGGCTGCTCCCAAAATGTCCACCATAACGGATTAAATTGGAGTACACAGACTATTGTTGTGTTTTGATGCTCCACCAACAAGCACGAGCACATTTGTCTTATTTTGATGGCAGATTGGCCTTCTGCGGGGGATCAGGCCATCAGATAAATGTCATGCATGGGCAATATCCTGGTAGCTTGCTGGGCTACAAGAGGGGAAACTTCACCTCTCCAGCTCATCAGCAGTCTTTAAACCGGCTGCAGAGTCGACAGTGCAGACAATTTAATGGCGTACGCTGGTCTCACTACGGTCTAACACGCACAAGCTCTTATCCATTTATGCATGCATGCATGTGATGATGAGACGTGAGAACCATGTTTCACACCTTCCTGCATACATTTTTTTTTATCTTTCATGGAGCCTTCAGTATCAGCGAGTAACCATCCTGAATCCAAAATGATCCCTAATTTGTATTTCAAAGAGGAAAAAAAAAAGCTTTGAATATCTTGATGATGTTCCTTTAAATCAGATCAATCCATCCGTTAATTTTCTAGAGCGCTCGTCCTCATTAGCGTCCCAACCTGTGCCAAAATTCAAATCCCAAATCGAAGCGCTGAGAGGCAGACGTGTGCCACGAGGTCACTGTGCTATCCAGACACTCAATCAATATGGACAAATGATGAACAGTAACCGAAAACGCTCCTTCCTAACCCTGACAGTTCCACAAGTTTGCTTTTCAAAGCTGCACATTCAGCAACTTGATTTTAACCGCTGCCACCCTTTCATCCAGAAGCACATGGCTGTTTTTTCTCATACAAGCTCAAATCAATCCACTCAGCCGCTCGCCCATGAGCAAAACCATCACATATAAATACATGGATATAAATAATACCCCACAGTTTCTTTTAGCAGAATGAAGGGGAAACGCAGCCCCCCCCCCCCCTGCAGCAACTTTGCAGCTTTACTTAGCTGATATCAGCAGTAACAGCTCGCAGCGTCACTCGAGCATGACCGTTCCACTTTCACACAGCAGCCTTGCGCCAATGACAAACTGCAAAACGATTGCTATTGTTCATTATTGTAATGGAGAAGCCGGAGCAAGAACAAGAGATGGGAGGTGAATATGACGGAAAACAAATTGCGTCCGCTTGCACCTGTATCATATACAACAGATCAAAAGATAGAAATCTGTCCAGTGTGTACAAACACACACTCTAATCTGCCTTATCGGATCCTCCTTCCGCCATTGTTACAGGCAAGAATCAATTATCCCAGCATGATGTCATGTTGCCTCCCCCTCCCCCAAGCAGTCTCCTCCATCTGTACACTTCAGGTGCACATCCCACCAGGAATCAGGAAGCATAACCATAAGCCTACATGCAGGAAAAGAAAATTTAAAGATTTGAACGTGAGCTGTGATCGCTGGCGTTGACACAATGCGACACTCCAAGTAGCCGTTTATATACCCGCACATGCCGCATTATGTCATAGGGCGCTGATTTGATTAGTGCCAAATGAAACCTCAGGCATGATCACACGGAGCCATCTTGTCTGCGTACTCAGTGGCGTGGTAATTAAATGAGGGACAGTAATTAAGAGCTATGGAAGGGAACATCAAGGGCAATGTGAGGGCTTCACTCTGGCTGGGTTCTTCCTTAGCTGAACATGAAATAATATTTCCGTTATGAGGTCATCGTTATGACACAAGCCGTCTTTGCCAGGAGTGTGCCATGATGTCACGCAGACGGTGGATAAAAAGTGCTCTGATTTCTCTGCATGCATGGTTGTAGTACGTTAATAATGGTGCGTTTCATAACTGTACATCTGTAGACAAAAAATAAAAATCCCATTTTGCTTGTTTGACGGTTCGGTGCTTGCATTGTCATATAACTCCAAATAGCTGACAGTACGAGAAACTCTGCTTTGAGAACAGCTAATTATGAGCTAATTACAATTCCATGAGGCAATATAGTGCACACGTGTTGAAATGTGAAATCCCGGATTAGCTGAATGACTCAAAAGCTAAACCTATTGATTGGATGGAGCCTTCCAGATTTTTGCCAACTGCAGTTATTTACACCCGCCAGTCACTAAGAGGCACAGGTTTTAATTTATCCTTTAATAAAACTGAATGTGTCTCATTTATACTTGGTCTGCATTTCATATTATATTTCACTGTGTCCCTCTGGGATACATCATCTTAGAGACCTTAGCCCGCATCCTGGGAGTGCCCAAATCTAATTTAAAGTAATGAGCTCATAAACATGCACACAATTAGCAGGGTGCAACCTCAATACTGTCAAAGATCTGAGGAAAACGAAGAGCCAATCAAAGTTTCCATTTTGGAAGAAGATAAAGCCGCGGACACGTCCGCTCTCATCTGGATAGCATCATTCAGCCTCGGCTGCTATCTCGTTTGTAATCTATTCCTAGATCCGATGATACGGTGGCTGGAGTCATGGTATCGATTTTTTTGTTCTACCCTCTCCATCAACAGCAAAAAAGAATCACAGGCCTTTGTGGCAGACAGGATAAATTTGCAGTGTTTGATGCATGCAACATGGGCATGACTAAACTGGGGGATACATTGGATCGATTTATTCAAGTTTAATGAATGCATGCCACTTCCCTTGTGTATTCTGTGTCCTTCAAAAGACAACAAATGGTAAATATTCACTCAAATAATTACTTCTTGTTTACCACTTAATACACAGGCCAAAGGTTAGATCTACCAGTCCATCAATCTATCATGTCAGTGTGAATTATTTACAAGAGCTCCCAGTCATAACCACAGGAGATCCTCAATTATTCACCTGTAGTATTAATACACGCAGATGCAGGGAGTGTAATCAATATTAGCTTGGGCGCACACATTCACGCACCGACGCACACACACACTGAATAAACCCTCATTAATAATTCAGGTGGATTCGGGCTTGAAATGTTATTAGGTTACGTGAATAGATCACCCAGCTTCACAATGACTTATCAGGTGCTCATTAGTGTGTGTTATTTACCTCTGCTGGTGCCAGAGCTGCTTCTAAGAGCCACTGATGTGCATGCGAGGCTGTTTGGCGCCAAGCGCTGAAGGCTGTGAATGGCGAGTGTACCAAAGACGTACCAATGGAGCGGTGAGAGTGAAAAGTGGCCGCACTGACAACAAAAGGGCGAGGGGCAATTTGTTTATCAATCCAGTATATCTAGTACTTCTGATTGAGGTTCATGTGGATTCATTCCAGAGTAAGCGTCTGCCAAAGTACCAGCCCTGAAAATTGTCTCATCATGGCTGCTTACTGTTCAATATGGGTTCCTTGATACTTTTTCCTGCATCATCCATAATAAATATTATGTCCAAGTGATTTACACTCCCATTTGTGATGTCACTTACTGCAGAGTGAACCTGCATAAAAGACAATAAAATAATAAATAAATAAAATAAAATAAATAATAAATAAATAAAAGACATAAAAGACAATAAACCACTCTCCCATCAGAGACCCTACGGTTTATGTGATAATCCAATTTCCAATGCACCCTGGGATGTGAGTCACCACAACTCACAGTAAGGCAATATAACCGAGTATTAAGCTTTCATGAAGAAAGTAATTGTGATCATGATGACGTAAAACTCAAATACAGCGGTGCCTTGACTTACGGCTTCTGCAATTTATGAGTTTTCAAGTTAAGAGCTGTTGCTTTGTCCACTATTATGTTGCGACCCAAACAATGTACCTGAGTATAGTCAGTTTTCTATTGAAAGGGCAATTTTGTTTTAGAGAGCGAGAGAGAGAGTGTGTGTGTGTGTGTACAGTGCTACTTTTCTATATATAAGATACAACGGTACACTTCCATACAAGCTGGGCCACTAATTTAACTTGTAAGTCAAGGTACTACTATAAAAATACATAATAGTAAAAAAAAAAAAAACCTCAATAATGTACTTTGTATTCATGCGGGTTCAAATGGGAAAAAAATGAAGATGGGGATGATTGATGATGCAACCAAAAGGAGACAATAACTGGCCACATTCTAAGAAAATGAGCCCTCTTTCAACCCATTTTTTCTGTCTTCTGGCCCCATCATTCACATTTGGCCTTTCACCTTCCTCCCGCCGCCGCTTCAATCATTCCTCGCCTCTCCACCCCGCCACCTCTCCCCTGGTCCATTGCCATAGTAACAGACAGCCATCACAGGTGGAGGTAGCAGGTAGTGCAGCGATGCATGACTCCCCAGAGCCAAATTCCACAGCTATAGAATGAGAACGAGCGGAGCGTGCCATCTTCTACCAAGTGGACCGGCAATTACATGATTCTGGACACAATAGCGTGACAAGCGTACTTAACATGCAGCGTGGCTTTTCCAAAGAATGGACTTGAATCCATTTACGCATGTTGTGCAGTACTATGTAATTACTCTCTATGGTCAGCAGAGAATCAGGTCAAGCTGGTCTGCTTCTTGTCAATGAGGCACTGAATCCTTAGCAAAAACCTTTGAGAGATAAGAAACCCAAAAACAAAGCACTTTTTGCACACACAATATTGGCGCAAGTGATAACAAATCCCTCAATGCAGACACCAGGTTTAACACACCGGAGTCCAGTCCGCCACGCCGCACTGCATGAGCATGTGGAGCAGCAGCGAGACAAAAGCTTGACTTTTTACGAGTCAGAGGTAAATCTCGGCACCTTTCTCACTGGGAAGTTAGTTGAAAATCTCTTACTGATGAATGATGGTAAAGGAGAAGGCCACACATCTTTTTAACAATGCTTTCATTGAGACTGATGAGAGAAAGCTGAATACAAAAGGCGATGACAATATTGTACACCGGGGACTCACCATGAGCAAACACACAGCTGATTCGGGCATGAGCTGAACGGCCATGGTCCAATTCTTCTCGGTGTTAATTTCCTTAATCAGGACACGCTTACGTTCTTCCTCTCAATTGCCGCTCTCTGTCCGGCTGAAGAGACTGGTCTTCACACCCAGCTCTCACCTCCTCCTCTTCCTCCTGTCAGTCAGCGAGTGCCGCAGACAGCCTCCGATTGCAATGCCAGTCTCTGGAGAGTCTGTGGCTGCGACTCTTCTCTGGGAAGCGATTCCTCTTCCTCCTCCTCCTCCTCCTTCCAGGGCAGGATTTGCTCCCCCTCAGACACCCCAACTCCTCCTTTTGACTTTTTACACTCCCCCCTATCTCTGTCAAACCTCAATGTCTCAGGAGCCTCCCCCAAACTCTCCCCTTCCTCTTATTACAGTCTGGTGTCCGTTTTTTTTTCTTCCCTTCACTTAAGAGCACAAAGCACATTCAGGCATGCACGTGGCTTTCTAATATGAAACTCCGCCTACTATTCCTCCTTCCAGCTCCTCTGTGGTGGGAAAAATGAACACTCACCTCTCCAGATCCACGATGCACTGAGGATAAATGATGGTGAAGGCAGAGCGAATGTGAGGGTGAGAGAGAGAGAGACGAGAGAGAGAGAAAGACAGAGACAGAGGATGAAAGCTCGAAAGCGAGAGTATTGTTAACTGATAATGCTATTTCGTCTTGTGGTTGTGATAAACATATAAAAATATCCTAAAATATCGTTTGCTCCAGAGGAGTTCATCACCCATTTTGAAGAGCATCAAAGTGTGATGTGGCTTGATAACAGAGGTTGACCACAGTCACTGCAATTTTTCATACAACTGTGTCAGCGCTCGTAAACATGCATGAGGGGTACGAGAAAGAAGTGTGTATGACAACTTGATCAACGAGCATAATCATTCCGGTGATGAGTGCTGTTTTTCCGTTTGTCTAAACACGCGACAACATCAGGAAGAAGTGACAGCCTGCTTTTAAAATATGCACGTCCCCTTGAATTAAACATGAGTAATAATGGTAGCTTCAAGCACGACAAACTGATGAGTCGTTGTTTATGCTCAAGAGTGGAGATAATAAATCAATTATCAGATCACTCAAAACTAATTGCACATTTTAAATCAGCCTTTTGAAATCTTTGTGTCACATTTTAGCATCAGCTTGTAAATACAGTGAACCCCAACACGATATCTTGATCTTTGGGGTATTTTGACAAAACTGGTTTGTTATCATTTCCTTGAATAACTTGAATGTCTCACCAAGCAAACGGACTGAATAACTTCGATACACAATGTCCTAAAGATAAGTGTCTTTTCTTATTCCGTAACTTCTAGGTAATAGTTTGCCATTGCAAGCTTTTTAATCTAATATGTCTTTTTAGCTCATCTCCAGCCCCAAACAAAACTGATTCATACGATCATTATCCACTGTCTTTCGTCCCGGCTTCTAAGCTTAACCTTTCTGGGGATGTTTGTTTGCTTACTTAACTATCCAGTGCATTGTCACAGATACTTTGAGAACAAAAATTTGTATTTTGTGTGCATGTTGTACAGGCTTCTACATTAACAGTGGCCCAAGAGACCAGGGCCACTATGTTAGTGTCTGTCCCTTTTGGTCCAGTACAAATTTAATAAATAAATACGATTATTCTTGCTTTTATTTTTAGATTTGAAGATCAATATTTTGAGTTTTAGCCACTTATATTGAGTTGTTGTTGTTTTCTACTGCACATGCAAAAATTATATGAACTATTAAACAGTACAAACTACATGGAACAGATGTTTTCTTGAAGTCTTAAACAACAGACGCTAAATATAAAGTTATCATTGCATGTCATTGCTGTACCTGAGTTCAACATGGGATGGTACTGCTGAGCAAGAGTCGGTGCCGTCGGCTCTGGGGATTTGGTTGTCACAGTTGCACCCACAAGTCTTCCAGGAGGAGACACGCATGCTTCTTTTTCATCTGTTATCTCGGCAAGAAAATAAAGAAACATAGTTATATTGAGGAACTGTCACCCAGCATTTGAGCAGGCTACAACATGGCTCATTTACGAGTGAAAAAACAAATTACAAATTCTATTGATCCTTTAAATAGCATGCCAATATTATTTTCTAACAGCGATGCAAAACTCATAATCCTTTATATCGTTATGGTTACTTTATCAATTCATTTAGGTAGTTTTTCCTCACCTGACATCCTGCCACTACATATAGTACCTAACACCGGGCAAATTGACATGAGTGTAATGAGTTGTTTTGTTTACCTCGAAGGACCCGAAAGCTGTCTCAAGCGCCTGCCTGGGAAAAAAAAAAAAAGAGAGAGAGAGAGAGAGAGAGAGCGAGAGAGAGCGAGAGAGAGAGAGAGAGAGAGAGCGAGAGAGAGAGAGAGAGAGAGAGAGAGAGAGAGAGAGAGAGAGAGAGAGAGAGAGAGAGAGAGAGAGAGAGAGAGAGAGAGAGAGAGAGAGAGAGAGAGAGAGAGAGAGTAAGAGGCTTTTCTGGTTCAATCCCTGGGTAACTGTCACAAGCAGTCACCTGCAGATGATGGTGTCGAGGGCACCGAGGTAGCACAAATATATATTCTTGCTTCACTTTAATATTCAGCTGTATTGTTGACCCTCAGTGAGGTGATGACAATGAAAAATAGTATTTTAGGTAAGTAAGCAGATAAGTCTTACAAAAACCCAAATGTTAAAGCAATTTTTTTAAGTGCCAACGTATGCTCTACTAAACAAAACTACCACAACTTTCAACTGAGCCACTTTTTGCTTACAAACGACATTGTGTGATTTGACCTCAGTCTCATTCACACATCCGTCTCCTTGAGTTAAGCAAAAACACACCCATTCACACCGTGCTAATCCCCAGGAGGGTTCAAGTGTCTTCTTGACCGTTCTCTCCCTCAGCCCAACCGCCTCACTCACCCCGACACACCCACCTCGCTCCATCCCATTTTGCATTAACACTCCCAATCCTCTTTGAAGCAGAGTGACGTCCGCTACTGTCAGAAACAGACTTAAGCTCCGCCGGCTCCAGGAGAACAGTAGCGTGAAGCTTGCGTGTAGGAATAACCTCAGGAATAACCAATCAGCGCCGATATTGTGGGGCGGGAGGACCTCAAGGGAGGACAGATCTCCTGCCGCCTGAGAGTTGACGCCCATCCTCAACTGCTGCTGCTCATGCCGCCGGGACCTTACAGGGGAAATAAACATGCGTTCCTTGATAACAACTTAAAAGTCTTCCCTAGGATGAACACTAAGAGACTGGAGTACTGCTCAGATCCAGATTCATCTTTTAAGGACTTCAATTGAGACTTTAACTTCATTGAGGTCCTGCTGTGATGGCGGCGAAACAGATGACAGGACAGCTTCAGGGCATGTCAGGTGTGCCTGAAAGGTGTTTGTGTGATCGCGCACTCCAAGCGCTGTCCATGAACGCGTGCTTCTAATCGCAAGACATTGCATTCCTAGAACGGTCGTAGGGTTTTCTTGGGATGGAGGGTCATAATTATGAACGCTTCGGAGACGGGGAGAGGGACAACTATCAGATTGACTACAGGAGGATTGTGGGGGATATGGAACCGGCACGGCCTCGCCCGCTCAGCAGAGACGGGGAGCAGCCCCTCCATTGCGGCACCTACGCCCACTCCACGACGCACAGCCACGGGCATGAGACGGCTGCCCAGCGGTACAGCGCCACGCGTATCCAAGCCGGGTATGAGCCAGAGAGGTTAGTCTGCACTGCTGCCTGCACTGACCTGAACATCACTTTGCACCAAAATGTAAACTAACTTTTTCCATTTGGAATTAGGTCTCTACTTCCTTCCTGAGGCCAAACTCATTCAAGCAAACTAAAGTTGGGCCAGGTGGTCAGCACAAAGTTTCTGGGTTCGGATCTCAGATTTCTCTCTAGAGTTTATCACAATCCAGGTTGTCCTGTATCTCTCAACCAAAATCAGATGAGATAGACTCCAGCTTGCTAATGACTCGAATGAGGACAAGCACCCTAGGAAGTGAATGGATTGGTATTGCCTTGGGCACCATGGCGACCTTTTGATTAGCATATCCACCTCAGAGTTCTGACCTTCCAGGCATCAGTAATCCAGGTTTTGAGGCTTGCATTGGTTTTCTGGCTTCCTACAAAAAAAAAAAAAAAAACAGACATTGAAGATTCTATTGTCGATTGTAGCGAATGTGAATGACTGGCCACGTTTTTGTCTGCCTTGTAATGACAAACAATTATATTGATGCTCAATACGATTACTTTTTACTCTTACAATCAGCGATCCAATAATATTTGTTCTGCTATCCTTTTTTGGCTCCCTGATGTTACTGTGAACTTTTGCCCTTGGTTTGCTTTTGCTCTGCAAATGTACAAGTCTGTTTATCACGCACCTAAATCCTCTTACGCCGCTGAGCTTTCTGTCTTAAGTGTGTTAGAAGGAGTTTCCATTAATGGACAGATTCCTTTTGTTAGAATTTTCTGTGATGATTTGAAGGAGGATCTGGCACAAGCATGTGTGCAGGACAAAGAAGTCAAGAGAGACAAAAAAAAAAAAAACATTCTTGCAAGTGGAGTGTCTCTTGTAAAGAGGGCGGACCTTAGTCAAGGTGGAAAATCGCTATCAATGTGACAGATTTGCAGTGACTGAAAATTCAAGCGTAATTAACATGATCATTGAGGAAGCGCTTAATTATTTCAATTTTATGTTGCTCAAGTTTGTGCTGTGGACATTTGTTTTGATGGATAGGCTAGCAATTATGTCACTAAACTACTTGTAATAGAAAAATAATGATGTTGGCTTTGACAATTTGACAATTTTTTGTCATCAGTTCAGGTCAGTCAGCGGTATTAAGATTCTACCACACAACCTTGTGCCATTTTTTTTTCTTTTTTACAATTATTCTAAAAAGCTCCACAAATTCTGAGCGTGTGTTTTGGATTTCAGCATGGCCGACTACTTGATCTCCGGAGGCACAGGCTACGTTCCCGAGGACGGGTTGACGGCACAACAGCTCTTTGCCATTGGGGATGGGCTGACGTACAAGTAATGGATGCCAACAAGGCGTGCACACCGCAAACATTTCCCTAGCTGACATAGAAAGTGCAACACGGAGTTGTGCACTGTCTTCCATTAACTGTGTAATCTTGTCAGTGATAACATATCTGCATGGGTTCTGTATGGAGGATTATTTTGAGTCGCATACTTTCAAGGATGACTGAGTGCTGAGTGGATGTTAAAAGCATGCGTGTGTGCGGGCACGAGATAATCGGGTCACTCGTTTCCTTTATGGCTGTTTGCGGGGTTTATCGGTGTCAAGAGGATAAATTCAGAGAGTATTTCCACTTGGATTGGAAGATTAATATTTTCAATAAGGGGAACTTTGTATGTTTAGCGAGCTTAAAAGAGACATACTTGTCACGGTTTAATCTTAATTGATAAAAGGTCTGAGGTAATTTGGTGAAAATACAAAAAAAGCACACTCCAGTCCGTTTTATTTACAGTACATCATTCCAATTCATAACAGAAGTACCGGGTCATTCAAATACATACAATACTGTATTTTGTCTCCCTTTCCCAGTGACTTCTTGATCTTGCCTGGTTTCATTGATTTTTCTTCTGATGAGGTGGTGAGTATATGCAACCATGGACCGCAGTTCATTTAGTAAAAAATCAACCACACTGCATTGTGTCACTCTTGCAATCGGCACCGGTGGTATCACATGCTTATTATCCTTGCCATGTTTTTCGCTTTCCATACTCAGCTGGGACATTAAACTGATTTCCAGCACGTCGCATGAGTTGTTGTCTGAAAGCAGATGCTCACTGAAATCGCACACCTGCGTCCCGCAACCTCAAGCTTGAATTTGGTCTCTAATGATCTGGGGTTGGCGATGTGTTTGAAAATGGAATCATCTAGCATCAACGCACACACCTTTGTGACCATGCAATCATGTGATAAACTCACATTGTATTGCGTCAATTGCCGCGGTTTTGCAGGACCTAACCTCTGCATTAACACGGAAGATCACCCTGAAGACGCCTCTCATTTCATCTCCCATGGATACAGTCACAGAGTCATCCATGGCCATTGCTATGGCAGTGAGTGCCGCCTTGTGCTTCTGTGGCATGTTTTTGTTCACCCAGTTTATCCATCTGATTGCATCATACTAAAGAAAAGTATCTGCTGTCTCTGTTTGGCCTGGTTCAGTTGATGGGAGGGATTGGAATCATTCATCATAACTGTACAGCTGAGTTCCAGGCAAATGAGGTGCGCAAAGTCAAGGTAAGATATGAATGATACCATTTACCCCATTTACCATCAGCAAATGAGGTTTTGATAAATAAATAAATAAATAAATAAATAAATAAATAAATAAATAAATAAATAAATAAATAAATAAATAAATAAATAAATAAATAAATAAATAAATAAATAAATAAATAAATAAATACTAATTTGCATGTTTTTATTCTTGTTTTCCCATTGTTTGGTTTCTTTTCACATTGCTTTTCCCCACATGGATGTGCTTTTTTGGTCAGGTGTGAATAGTCAACAAGACCATATATCATTCTTTGTTGTAGTATATTTTAGGTTTTCTGGTCATTGTTGAATAGAAACCAAATAGGGGAAGGTTGGACCAATAAACTCGTTCGACCAGAGAACACTAACGAAGAACATGGCCCTCTGAAACCATGCTTAAAACCCATTGACATATTTTGTTCTTGTCAGAAATTTGAGCAGGGTTTCATCACGGATCCTGTGGTAATGAGCCCAAGACACACGGTAGGCGATGTTTTCGAGGCTAAGATCCGCCACGGTTTCTCTGGCATCCCTGTTACGGAGACCGGCAAGATGGGAAGCAAGCTGGTGGGCATCGTGACCTCCAGAGACATTGACTTCCTGTCTGAGAAGGACCACGACAGACCCCTCGAGGAGGTGTGTATTCATCTTATCATATTGAGTTCCAAGAAATGCTAATCTCGTTATTTAGATTCAGTCTGACCTATTTTCATAGGCGATGACAAAAAGGGAGGATCTCGTAGTCGCACCCGCTGGTGTCACGCTAAAAGAGGCTAATGACATTTTACAACGGAGCAAAAAAGGTAAACGTGCTATGGGAGAAGATAAATAATCACGACTTGAACCCAAACATCTTTTACTTTTTTAGGTAAGCTTCCAATCGTCAATGACAGTGACGAGCTGGTGGCCATCATCGCCCGGACTGACTTGAAGAAGAACAGAGACTACCCTCTGGCTTCCAAGGACTCCCGCAAGCAGCTGCTCTGCGGGGCAGCGATCGGCACCAGGGAAGATGACAAGTACAGACTGGACCTCCTCATGCAGGCGGGGGTGGACGTGGTGGTCCTGGTGGGTTTTGACAGCACTTTGATCAAGCTCAAATTTATGCAGTAAATAAAACAACAAGCAGTACATGGGAAATTTCTTCTTACTAGGACTCCTCCCAGGGTAACTCTGTTTACCAAATCAACATGATCAACTATATCAAACAAAAGTACTCTGAACTCCAGGTGGTTGGTGGGAACGGTGAGGGTTTTGTTTTTTTTACTTTACTGAGATCTTCAATTACAGATCATCGTTGGCACTTGGTTGTCTCTTTTTAGTGGTGACAGCTGCTCAGGCTAAGAACCTTATTGATGCCGGTGTGGATGCCCTCAGGGTGGGCATGGGCTGCGGCTCCATCTGCATCACCCAGGAAGGTAAATAATAAGGATTTGTGCAAACAGCTAGCATGTAAAGAACCATAAACTGTTTTCCATAGTCTCAAACAACCCACTTTAACATCAGGCTCAGAAATATAGGCTAGCATACTTTGTCTGAATTGATGGCTAGCACACAAAGACAAAGACACCAGAGATGGTCAACTTTTGTTTTGTTTTGTTTTGTTTTTGGCTTTATAGTCATGGCCTGCGGGCGTCCCCAAGGCACATCAGTGTACAAGGTTGCAGAATATGCCCGCCGCTTTGGAGTGCCCGTGATTGCGGACGGGGGCATTCAGACCGTTGGGCATGTGGTCAAAGCGCTGGCTCTGGGAGCATCCACAGGTACACGTTCACGATGTAAAATGAACAAGAACCAAAAAAATGCAGTTATGAAGGTAACAATGCAGTGTTTATTGAGACTGTAATTTGAGAAAACATACCGTAATTTTCGGACTGTAAGTCGCGGTGGGGGTGGGGTGGGCGACTTATACTCAGGAGCGACTTATATACATATAAATGTTTTTTTTCAGTTTTTGGGCACTTTATGGCTGGTGCGACTTATACTCCGGTGCGATTTATAGTCCGAAAATTACGGTATGTATTAAATCTGGTAATAATTTGCAGCCATCATTCTGACGTTCGTTTCCTCTATTTTTGTTACTGTTATTTTCTACACTCAGTGATGATGGGCTCACTTCTTGCGGCGACCACAGAGGCTCCAGGAGAATATTTTTTTTCTGATGGAGTGCGTTTGAAAAAGTACAGAGGAATGGGCTCCTTGGATGCCATGGAGAAAAACAACAGTCAGAAACGCTACTTCAGGTGGGTTTTGGTGGCCTTTTTCTTTCCTGTAAAAAAACATGATGCTATTTCTTGACATCATCATCATTTTTATGTGTCCAGCGAGGGAGACAAAGTGAAGGTGGCTCAAGGTGTGTCAGGGTCAGTCCAAGACAAAGGCTCCATCCAGAAGTTTGTGCCGTACCTCATTGCTGGCATCCAGCATGGCTGCCAGGACATCGGAGCTAAAAGTTTGTCAATTTTACGGTAAGAAAAGTAATAATGAAAGACCAAGTGCTGAATGTGGACACTTGCAATTTGTATGAACAGAAAGTAGCGCGCTCACTCTGTAAGAATAAGATTCAGCATAGTAACAAATCCATTATGCGATTAAAGGACTATTCTTCGCCATTAAAAACTTTTAACATTGCCATCTCGCATCACTTGCTGCAAGGTCAAATTCTTAGAACGCAATCATCTGTCACATGGCTTAAACGTACTTGAAACAAAGACAAACATTACCACCTTCTGGATAAAGTTTGGTACTGCTTGTTTCAACTCAGCTCGATGATGTATTCTGGAGAGCTGAAGTTTGAGAAGAGAACAATGTCTGCGCAGATGGAAGGCGGAGTGCACGGCCTTCACTCGTAAGTTATTTTATGAAACATTTACCCTCATAGTTTTCATTTTGCATTGTGTGCATTTTTCACCCAATTTGAGGCCAACCACTCCTCTGTTTTGAACTCATCTTATTCAGTCCTATTGATGGATGCAATGGCCATGAAACATCATACTGTCTTCTCTCTTCCTCTTCTTACTCATGCTGTCATATTAGATATTCCTTTGTACCATGTAAGTACATCATGCTGCTTTTTTCTCCATGTTTTTGAACAATCCATGACCTGTTTCTCACTGGTCAAGCCAAGGCACATACTTAAAATAGATACACCAAACAAAAATAAGTGTACAAAAATTTGAAAAATTAAAAACCACACATATATATATTTTTAGAGGTTATTTGTCATTTCTGACCATTTAATTGTTTGGCTGTCACTGTCTGTTGCTGGCATAGATAGGTGACCAGAGATACATTATTTATTCTAAAAGGTTAATGACTTTTGTTATAATGTAATGATCATTTTGCACACTTGGCACAACGGTTAGGAATTATTAGTTTGACATACAGGTACAGTGTGATGATGTCATTATATGCCAATTTTCATACATTTTTGTTCGCTTGCAGTTATGAGAAACGACTTTACTGAGGCTGGAGGAAAAGGAAACGCTCGCTCGGGACCGGATGTGCCCACGCCGGCCCTGTTGAGCAGACGAACGACGCCCACGTGAAAAGACTATTAAAGTCTCCCCTTCATATTTCAGCAAAGGTTTTACTTTTTACAACACAATAAGGTAAAATGAGGCTTCTACCTTTGGCCTCAATACAATGCGGTACTCTCTCTATAGAGTGAGTTGAATCCAACTAAAAAAAAAGAAGTTTCCAAAGTTAGAAGCGGACGTTGCTGCCATCAATTTTAATTTTAATACATACAAGTTGAAGCTGAGTATAAGTCACCTAACCAGCCACCCTCTGAAAGGAGTCCTGGTCTAAACAATCTACTGAGTTCAATAATTATATTATAAAATATTTATAAAGTTTAGATGATAATAATACTATATTTTCATATTAATTGAACAATCTTATTATTGTTATAGTTTGCAGTGGCATAAAACTGCATTGCATAATAACGAGAGGTGACATTCAATTGTATAGCTGTACCTAATTAAGTGTCCACTGAGTGAGTATTGCCTAGAAACTCAGGTCAAATAAAAACAATTTGTGCTCTGAAAATGTAACAATTTATTTCATCATAAAAGGAAGGCATCACAAACATGTATTTTATTGAAAACGTTTTTTTCTTTTCTGCTTACTGTTGGAGAAAAATCGACATTGTACATTCCTTTATTAGCATCTCACTTGCACAGTTAGGTGCAAATTCAACAGTATGTGCCGTGAAAGGGCCCGTTTTGTGAGTGTACGTCTGTGTGAATGATTGTTGGAATGTGCACATTGATTAAATAGATGACACTGATTGCACACTCTTGTTCTAAGATACTGCTCATTTTATGTAGAAAAAAATATATATCAATACATTTCTCTGACAGTGTCAATCAAAACAGAGCATTGCTACCACAAAAAGACACAATTGTTGCTCTCGTATTTCATTAGATTGCAAAAGCGTACCTAATTTTGTCATGTGAATCATTCACAGTGAATGTCACCACCACCTTGAGAAAATATTAAATTATAAAACCATGAATTAAATTTATATATATATATATATATGTAAAACTACAGTTCAATGGTGTCACTGCAAATGCTGAAAGTGTCAATTTGCTTGCAAACATTGACAAACTCTGCCTGCACAGCCAGATCCCATTCCAGCTGCTTGCTGTCGCTAAGGTGTTTAGTCCCCACCAGTCGTCCAGATCCCTGGCTATCCCTAGAGGTGGCGCTCAAGGTTCGGTATCGTCTGTAGTAAGACAAGTGAGGGATGGCGCGTGGGAGGTTGTTGTGTGCCACGCTTTGCCCTCTGTTGGCCCAGGAATTGGAGCGTAGCTTTCTTGTCTCCTTGGCGTTGCTACACAAGGCTAGCGTTGAACCGGAAATGCTTCCTTTCCAATCAGGCTGCTCTGATGACACTGGTGCTTTGTTGTGAGATTTCAGTATACCGAGAGATTGGGAAGGTTTAGAATTGTTCTCCTGGTCCAGCTCTCCGCAGGAAGAGGTTCGATAAAGACAACTTTCCGCAGAGGCGGGCCCTTGTTTCGATGTGCCTTGTTCAGGAGAGTCCATTGAATGGCTGGAGGAACTAGGAAAGAGTCTCGGCAAGCCAAATATACTCTGAGAAAATAGGGATTCGCCGAAGAGAGCCTGGTCGATACTGCGGGACAAGTCTATTGGAGATGGAGGTCGTAGGTCCGCAGTAGAGTCAGCCCCTAAACTCAGAGAGGATAGGTGAAAGTTGACATTTTTTGGCTTGTGCACTGGACTCGCAGGTGTCGGTCGTGAAGTAGTCTGGGATTGGTTTGGTAAAGAGATGTAAGCAAGACCATTTGCGGAAGAATCCACCATCAAACCAAGCGGAAGAACCTCCGACTGTCCCTTTGTCGTGACACCGCACTCTACGATCTTCGGTGGTATGTCGGCTGAATTTGCATGCCCCGGAGAGGCCAAGGACATCCCACGCGAGGGCGAGCTACAAGACAGTCGAGACCAAGACCTCGGCCTGGGATGAGCCTTGAAAGACTTGTTATGACAGAACAGAGGATGCGTGCTGATGAGAGACAAACCAAGACATACTCCGGCCTCACACAGCCGGCATCCGATCTGATATCCCCACCAGGGCCAGGGCAGGAAGCCGTAGCTTTCCACCCCGCCGAAACCAAGAGCGTGTAAGATTCCATAGAGTTGAAGGCCTCCGCATCCTAACAAACACACGGAGGCCCAGACTCCGGCACCTGCTGCTCGCCCCCAGTCTTCCACTTTTGCAAAAGGGCAACTGAGGGGATGCGTCAACTCAGGAGATCCGCCGCACTCCCTATTGTCCTCCAGCCTGTAGATGTGTTTGGTGTCCACTCGTACCAGACAGTAGAAGATGACAAATGAGCTTGAGAGAAAGAGTGCCAAGCACACAAAGACGCCCTGAGGGACGAGGAGGACGATACCGGGGATGCTGTGAAAGAGCTGGAGAATGCCAATGCAGCCTAGGGAAACACCAAAGTGCACCAGGGATAAAGACAGCAGGAGGCAAGGTTTGGGGAGGGCAGACAACGAGGGGGAAATGGCCAGTGAAAGGGCAGGATGCTTGCGGGAGCGCAAAGAAAGAAGGAAGAAGGCAAGGGAGAAAGCAGATATCAGACAAGGGAATGGAAGCTGAGAGAGCAGCAGAGAGCTTAGAGGAGGAAGACGGTCTTGATGTCTGTAAGCGTCGTAAAGCAAGCCGAAAGCCTGAATTCCTGCGAATCCGCCGAGGAACAAGTGCAGCAGCGTGAAGTAGTGGCTTCCAGATGGACACCGGAATGGCAGGCCCAACAGGCAGACCACTGAGATCAGGCCAAACACCGTAAAGACAGACCCAAGACCGTAGATGTGAGCTTCCCAGGCAAATCCCCACGTGGCGAGGGCGGTGTTCCAGTCCGAGTACAGAGGAACAAAAAGGGCAGGACTATGATCCAGACCGGGATCCAGGGAGTCACTGGGTGGAAATTCATCCTGGTACATGTTGGGAGTCCATGTTGGGATTGCTGTTGTGACCGATGTCCGAAGAGGACCACTTGGCTTTGGGAGTTGCTGGTCATCGTCAGCACCTTGGACCCCATCTGTCAATTGACAAGAACAGCTGAGTTAACCATGGGCATCAAGCAGTCCCGAGCTATACTAGATTTTTGTTCTGAAAGGTCTTTCTTGCCAGTGCCTGGTCAAGGGAGTGGAGTGGGTGGAGCCTCTGATATTGACCAGTTCTGATGTTGATCAGCTCACCACTTGTGGTATGTTGCATGTGCAAATGCATGGCTGATGAGTAGTGACTCATTTGCATGTGACAAAACCCAAAACCTCCCCCTCAAAACAGGCAAAATTTAGCACTGCTATGAAAATAGGCGTGAACGTGCTGCAGCTCTTACATATTTTAGAGATTCTGATGAAAACGTGTCAAATATTTTATAAACACATAAACCTTTGAAAGGAGAGACTAAAGGATTTATTTGGACTTGTGAGGATTGACTCCAGGATTGTTGTTGCTATGAAGATGCAGCTTCTCCGGTGATGTACGCTACAGAAATGAAGTGGAGTACGTGATGTTAATCCATTATAAAACAGAACAGGCTTGTAAGTGGGTCACACAGAGAGTGGGGAGCAAGCGCAAGTAACGAGTGCGCATAAGAGTGAGGCAATATCGACTTCTCCGCCGCTCCCATTTTGCCCGGATAGAAATATACTGAGTGGTTGTTGTATGTTGTTGTTATTGAATCACTTCAAAGAGATTCTGACGAGTGATATGCAACTCATCATGAAAAAAAACAATGCTAATGCTCAGTATTTTTAGTGGAATGGAACGCATCCTAGTTTTGGTCTTCTATCTATCTATTTCTCATCCAACAACACCATGGGATTTTCCTGGGAATAACTACGGATTCCAGACAGCCTTTTGCCACACAGAAATAAACATTCCCATTTACACCTATGGAAATTTCAATTTCTTTAATGAATGCATGTTGATGTGGGAGGAAGCAAAATCCCAAAGCTCAGAATTGTCATGCAGATATGCTTAACCGCATGGTCACTCCAGCCCACCTAGTTAAGCTGCAAAGTAAGTTTAGCCTGGTTCATTAGTGGAGAGTCATACATCAAGTATGTACATTGTTTGGTCAAAATAAAATAATGTGTAAGTCATTCATTTTGAGCAAGTGTTTTGAGATCATAGTTTGTGATATAATTACGGTTAAACCACTAATATAGTCAACTAGAAATGTTACCTCTTTCTGTCTCTGTGTTAGCTCCTCTAATTGGAATCACATATTCAAAGGCAGCTTTTGATGTTGTTGTAACATTCCTTCCCGATCTGCCATGTGGAGTGCCTTTCTGCTTGACGGATGTAAGATTTGGAGCGGGTTCCTCAGTTGGGAAAACGTTCAAGATAATGCCATCTGTTGAAGAAGCTAATGATGAGGTAACTTCTGCAGCACTCACAGTCTCTGGTTCCTCGTCCCTTCGATGTGATGGCGTTGTCTCCGAAGCCTCCTCGAGATCACTATATTCACCGAGAGCTCCCTGCCGAACGTAATCCCAACTCACAGATGGATTTGAGGAACGTCCGAGTATGTTTTCCTCAATTCCAGAATCAAAAGCTTTACGTGAGAATCCCTTGGGATGTTCTCCCGTTAGCAACGTGCCATGAAATGAGAGAAGCCATAATAGAAGGTGAAGATTCCATTTAAAAAGCATGGTGAGGCTCTGTAAATTCCCACATCACATCTTGGATTGATAATTTGTCCCCCTAGAGGCAAAATAACCACAGACATTAAAAAACACGAGCACAGCTAGAATAGATTGCAACTGTTTCAGCATTCTTACCTCATCCGTAATCCACTCTGCTGCTTCCAACACTGGATCGCTACATAACTGCACTCTCACAGCGTAGTGCGCTTTTTTTTGTATCTACACACACACACACGCACACACGCACGCAGTTGTAGACCCCACCTCTTGCAGATAAGGCCCACTCACTCCGCACATTGACAGTTGAGCTACATTTTCAATTTACCCAATTTGCATTCAACTCAAACTATTGTTTAAAATCCAAACCTAGGCTTGAGACCCTAATTTGAAGCCCTAATCTGAGTGCCTAACCCTGACATGAAACTCTGTCTTGAGAGCCTAATCCTTGTTTAAAACCCTAACACAAGCAGGAAATCCTAATTTTGAATCCTGATGTAAAACTAACTAACTAAAACTAGGGTTTCAAACTAGGGTTTTGAACTAGGGTTAAGGTTTCAAACTAGGGTCTCAAACTAGGGTCAGGGTTTAAAACGAGGGTTAAGGTTTCAAATTAGGGTTTAAAACTAGGCTTAGGGTTTCAAACTAGGGTTAGGGTTTCAAACTAGGGTTTCATATTATGATCAGGGTTTCAGTGGTCTAGTGGTAGAGTGTCCGCCCTGAGACTGGAAGGTTGTGGGTTCAAATTCCGGCCGGGTCATACCAAAGACTATAAAAATGGGACCCATTGCCTCCCTGCTTGGCACTCAGCATCAAGGGTTGGAATTGGGGGGTTAGATCACCAAATGATTCCCGAGCGCGGCACCGCTGCTGCTCACTGCTCCCCTCTCCCCCAGGGGATGGATTAAAATCACACGGGGATGGGTTAAATGCAGAGGACAAATTTCACCACACCCAGATGCGTGTGTGACGATCATTGGGACTTAAAAAAAAACAAAACAAAAAAAAAACAACTAGGTTTAAGGTTTCAAACTAGGCTTAGGGATTTAAACTAGGGTTTAAAACTAGGGTTAGGGTTTCAAACGAGGGTTTAAAACTCAACCCCTAAGTTTCACATTAGGGTTTTAAACTAGGGTTAGGGTTTTAAATAACTAGCCCTAACTTAAAGCCGAGCTAGACATCCTATCTTGAATGCCCAACCCTTGGAAGCCTACTTTGAAATTCTTACCCTTTTCAAGCCCCTTATTTGAATGACTAATCCTCGCTTGAAGCCCCAATTTGAAATACCGAGTTGAAACCCGAACTTAAACATTTAACCCTGACCTTGAGCCCTCCATTGAAAACCTAACCCAGGCTTGAAAACCTAATTTAAAACTTTGACTTTGACTGACGTGTTCGAAATCCTAACCCTGTCTATATGTGTGTTCGGAGTCAAGTCAAATCAATCATGACAGATGACACGACTCGTCAACCGACCGCCACAAAAGCAGGCGGTAGCCAACTGTTGTCTAATGATCAATACACAGAGCTGGATACTATTGACAACTGATGCTGTTGTGGCCTTTGTGCTAAAGTCCCAGACACGCAGCTCCGCCAAAGAAGCTCTCTTTGAATAGCAAAGCATAATAATTGCGTAATAATGGCAGTGGGTTAGGCCGAGGTGTGTGATAATGCTCACAGTTGCATTTTAAAATTATTATGACTATTATAATTATTGGGGGGCATGTTGAGATGTCGCAGCAGTAGTCTTGTATAGAAGACTGCTAGTACACCTAAACAAGAGACATGAGGCAGAGGTTCTCAAACTAAGATTTAATCTTTGTGTATAATTTGTTGGAATAAAAAAAGTTATAAGCGCTCTGGTTTTCTTGTTGCTGCTTATACCATGCCTGAAAAAAGTATGTGAATTTCAGGAGTCTTGTACAAAACACAATTTCAGCCCCCCCTTGGAAAGAGAGAAAAAAAGTCTCGAATTGGGTGAAAGATGTTAAGATGTTTATCACAACTGATTGCATGAAAAAGTCTGAAGAACTCATGCACGAACTCAAACAGGAAGTCAGTCGTTTTGGTTTTGAAAAAACTATTTTGAGTGAATATCATTAGTCACTGCTTGTATTTTGACAGAAATCTATCTGATTGGGCTCAAATTCGAAGCAGGTATCCTCGACCAATGAGTGACACTACTTTCTGACGTTAATATGCCCAGTTTTTGGATTTGGCTTCAAAAACAGCGAGGATCTGTTCATCAGAAACTGGCTCATATGTAGGGTGTTGGGGGGGGGGGGGGGGTTATACTGGCCTCGTGGCCTAATTCAATTCCCTGGGATGTTCTAAAATAGTTGTTCTACATCGTCCATAATTTGTGGTCATAATTTGTAACAAGGACAAAAGTGCCTAACAGTCTGTACTTTTGAGCCTATTTTGTCAACGTAAGGTGTTGAAAATACAGATATCAAATGGAAGGAATAAAATTTGTAAAATACTCATGGAACAAAATACAAATACTTCCCACCATTGACAGCAACAGAAACATTTAATGACATTTCAGTGGATTTACACAGCTGGTAAGTGCAGCGAAAACGTGACCTTCCTTCCGAGTGATCCATCCGTTGTTGAGCGAGCCAGGGAGGGTACAGGAAAGCACCAAGCCAGCCGTGAGTAAGGCGACCGGAAAGGAACAATGGTAGGCTAAACACATGAGGTCAGCGAGAGATGCCACCAAATGATCGGTGTCTAATACTTGGTGGTTTAAATCCATTGGGGTTGTTTGGATAAACGGTAATCCTGCAAGACAAAGTGAACAGGGACCATGGTGGTGGGTGGGGTCCCGGTGGGTGGGGTCCCACAGGGAATGAGAACATGTTGCAGCAATAAAGCTGCACAAGCAAAGATAGGGACAACAAAGGGCATGTGGCAAAATTGGCTTTCTTTATGTAGTTGCCCAAATCTGAAAAATGAAATGACTATATGTAAGAGGTCCCGGTAGGCCACGCAGCTCACTTTGAAATAACACATTTTTATTTCACTTCATTTTCTAATGTAATCCTAAATTTGAAACCAACAGATCTCGTAACACTGGATTTTTTATTATTTTGTTGGTGTTCAAAATATGCGTCACAGGCACCAATGTGCGACACCCGGCGCTAAACCTGCAGGTAAACCAAGAGAGATCCAATAAAGGTTTCTGAGGAGAATGTTAAGTGCTACGTGAACTAAACATCGCTCACGTAACCTTGCAGATGAGAGTTTATATTTTCTGTTTGTGACGAGGGGGTGACGTCTTGACATCTTCCTGGCGTGTCGACGCTCAAGTCCAGGAACAAACATCACGTTACGTAAAGTTCTTGGCTTTTATTGTGCACGTCGATATTTTTCACTTAAACAGTCATTTTTAAATTAAAGTCGATAGCTGATTTCACGCTCCACAGTGGTAGACTCAAAGCCAGAGGACCATCCAAACGAGGCAAGTTATTCATTTTCCGTCTGCAGTCTTCCTTCAGTCTCACAACTTTTAATGCGTGACAAATCCATATGATTTTGAATAAGCTTGTCAAAAGCAGTATTTATTTCGGACGACAGTCTGGGTTCCCTTTCTTTTTCTTCCTAACGGGGGCAGCAGCATTGCGCCTCGGCATAGATGATGCAAGGCAAGGAAGAATGAACAGCTCGCATTGTATTTAACCCTCATTTTGTCTTAGTAGGAAATCTTTAGTCTCTTACAATGCCGCACTTTTACTTGATAACTGGAAACGGGTTCCTTATTTGGGTTTGAACATATTTGTTTTGTTTATTTCAGGGCTAGATCGCGTTCACTGTGATGACCACAAGAAAGAGATGGTGCGTACCAATGTTTACAGCTAAGAAACAAAACTATCTCCCAAGCCTTTCAGAATTAAACCAGGGTTTTATTCATATAATAAGTAAACAAAACAAAAACTCACTAAGGAAGAGAGTGCTAATGTTTGGGTGTCCTGTCGAGAAAATATCCCAGTCCCTAATAAAAGTTTTTGAACTTTTCGACTGTTAATTAAAGCAAACGCCGGAAAGACCGGAGTGTCGTCGTTGACAAGGTATACAATCTTTCAAGTCTAAGATGTGTAACACGGAACTCAACATTCATTGAGTTGACCTTTCCTTAACTAATTTTGACTTCCTGGAAATGACTTGATTAACCTTGCGCATGTTAACTAACAATAATAAACGCATTAACTATACTGTGCATTGTAACGTTAATGATAAAAGGGCGGTCAAAGCAACTTTTGACATCCGTAGATGTCATTTGCAGCACGTCCTTGACAGTTGCTTGATTTGTTTTTCTTTTGAAAGCGTGCAACCTTTCTCTTAAGTACTTGAAACATCATTCATTCAATTTGCCAGTCATTTCACATTTGTAGTTGACAATAATGTCTCTAAAGCGCTCTGGACCCTGTTGTCATCAGTCCACAGGCAACTGCATCAGCAATGCTCACCAGGTGCATCTTGCGCCGAAGCTTCTCCACTCAACGCCTTAGTAAAAATGTCACCTTCCACATGAGCGAACATGTCGCCTCCACGACGAGGGATCACACCTGCGAGGACCAGACACCTCTGACAATTATGCTGCCATGGTTGGGAGCGCGTCCCCAGGCCGTGGCCAAGTACTGCGAGCTCTACCTTCGCACCGGCTTTGATGTGCTTGTAGTCGAGAGCGAGGTATCTATCTCTCCGCCTCTGTCCATCCGTCCGTCCATCCATCCGTCCGTCCGTCCGTCCACTCATGCTCTTCATTTGCAGGTGCAAGAATTCCTATGGCCTCGCTGGAGTTTGCAACATGGCAAGAAGCTGCTGGAGTTGTTGCACAGTGACCGTTTTGTATCGCGGCCACTGCTTGTGCACGCCTTCTCCATCGGCGGTTACACCTTCTCACAGCTGCTGGTTCTAGTGTCCGAGGACCCGCAGAAATACAAGACACTCACCAAGAGGATCAAAGGACAAATCTACGATAGTCTGGTGGCAGGCTCTGTGGAGTTGATGGCTTCAGGTCAGTTGCGCCTCTAGAAATGTACACCTTGCCTCCATGGTGGTGGAGTTTTTTGTAATCTAATCGTGTTATTCAATCAATGGTGTCAGATCGAGTACTAACCCTAACCCCAACCCGAGTCCAGTTAAGCAAGCGTTGTCTTGTGTAATCAGGTGTGGCCAAGATCGTGTTTCCACGCTGGGAGACGACGGTGAAACAAATGAGCCTCCTGTACTTTAACACGTTCAAGCGCCAAACCACCGACTACTACAACAGGAGCATCCAAGTCTTCTGGAATTCTCCCATCACTGCCCCCGCTCTCTTCTTCTACTGTGACAACGACCCGCTGAGTGACCCGGGTGCGCTGGAGGAAGTAATCGACTTCTGGCGGGGTCGCGGTGTAACCCTCACTGCCAAGAAATGGGAGAGTTCCAAACACGCCGGCCACCTGAAGGCCCACCCGCAAGAGTACGTTGACACTCTGGAAACCTTCCTCCACTCGCTCACGCTTGTTCCGCTCAAGGCCAAAATGTAGTTCTCATGCCAAATCTGCTCCAACTTCTGTTACTAGGATGAATTTATCTTCTCAGGTTTCAATACTAGTCAAACTATTTATTTTAAATGCAATAAGTGGGAACGGCAAAAAGAAAAAAACTACTTTCAAGGTGTTGCTCTCTATCTGTGTGATGAAGGATTATTAATTAATTACTACATTATAAGATTGCGGTTGTAATTGTAGGATAAAATGTGTGTGAAGCTAAAACTATTTGCATAATTTCACTGCTCAAATCAAGATTTCCAGTGAACAGTTTACTTTAGACTTTTGGATGTTTACTCAAAATGGTTTGACTACTTAGCTTGTTAACCTGTGGAGAATGGAACATGCTTGTGCTGTTATGCGCTTATTGCCAGCAATAAGCAATGCTGTTACTGAGTTCCAACTGCACTATTGACATTTTCAGGAACTGTTTCCCACAGTGGTTTGATTGGGTTCTTGAATTAAATGCAATTGAATGTACGGTGGACGCAATGTGTCTTGAAAACTTTGATGTTGGTTTCTTGAATTAAATGCAATTGAATGTACGCTGGACGCAATGTGTCTTGAAAACTTTGATGTTTATATACATATCCGGTTTGTCACGCCTTGTGTACTGTACATTATTTCCCAAATAAAATTGGAATGTATGCGAGCGTCAAATTTCATGTATTTTCCTTTACTACTATTAATTACTTTCAAATGTATAAACGATTGCAGTAAATTCTTAACTGTTACAAAAATGTAATGGCAGCGGTGGGATTCGAACCCACGCCCCCGAAGAGACTGGAGCCTTAATCCAGCGCCTTAGACCGCTCGGCCACGCTACCCGTGACGTAGAAAGGGGGTAAAAAGTATATATAGCTAATCCATTACCTGGGAGGGGTCAACGCTACTCTCCATGTCTACAGATCCTGTAGTAATATAATAAAAAATGAGGAATAGAGCACGTTTTAATTGTTTTGGTTCAAAATGTGGCACGAACGTTAATGAAACAATGTCCCGTAACTGGACAAACCGAGCGAAAAGAAGACAACACACTCGCTTCACCACCGTGGGCGACAGATGGCGATATATACCAATTTCGTGCGCAGAAATAAACGCAAAAGAAGATGCTGCTGATGACTTCCGGGGCAATTCATTTCCAAGATGGCCACCCACGTCAAGTAAACATGCGACTAAAGTTGGCCGTGCTCGTTGCAGATATTGCATCTATTTCACATTGTATGCGCGCTAATAATTAATATTGTATTGTATATTTAGTGGTTTACTTTTGATATTTTATTACCGATCGGGAAGTCATACCATTGCTATTTTTTTAACCTTGCATTATCGTGCTAACGTCAACGAGGCAGAAGAACGCAAGCATGGCAACTCGTACGCTGTTTATCAAGGGGTTGCCGGCGTCAGCTTCGAATGAACGCCTGGAGGGAATATTCTCCGAGATAGGTCCTGTCAAGCAGTGCTTCGTGGTCAAAGAGAAAGGTGAACTCGTCCTTCTTTGGCCTATCAAACAAGGATTGTAAATGGGAAATAAAGGAAATATTATATTTATTAATAAATTGACAATAATCGGCAGATTAATCGACCAATAAAGTAATTGTTCGTTACAGCCCTAGATTTATCACATGCCTGTCTTCTTCTGAACTAGGTGCAGAAACATGTCGAGGATTTGGCTATGTGACGTATGCCATGGAGAACGATGCACAGCAAGCGTTGAAAGACATAAAAGATTACGATGGAAAGAAGCTTTTTGTTTCGGTGGCCAAGAAGAAATTGAAGGACAAACGGGACGAAAAGAAAAAAGGTGTGCATGATGCCCTAGAGCTCCATAAACACATAGTAATATCTAATATTGATGTATTTTCTTTTTTTATTTTCTGATATTCAGTTACAAATAAGCCGGATAAGCCAGCAGTGCCAGCAGTGCCAGCAGCGCCAGCAGTGCCAGCAGCGCCAGCAGTGCCAGCAGCGCCAGCAGTGCCAGCAGCGCCAGCAGTGCCAGCAGCGCCAGCAGTGCCAGCAGTGCCAGCAGTGCCACAGCCACCAAAGGCAACTGAGGAAAACTTTAAAAACATCAGGAAAACAATCCTGAAAGCTCGACTCATTATTAGGAATCTCAGTTTTAAGGTACATCTTGCTTCTTTCACAGGTCATGTCAGAAGTCTTTCGGTGACATGATGTTTTGTGTTGTAGTGCTCCGAGAAAGATCTCAAGCAGGTTTTCGGCGAATTTGGAGAAGTGCTTGAAGCCAAAATACCTCTCAAGCCTGGTAAATGTGATAAAATGAGCTCATCTGAACATATGAGGTACACTTGACTTTTTTTCTTGCTGACTTTTCTTTTTTTTTTTTTTTACCTTGCAACAGATGGTAAGATGCGGGGCTTTGCATTCGTCCAGTTCAAAAATGTGTCCATGGCATCCAAAGCGCTTCAAGCTATGAACCTGAAGGAAATTAAAGGTATTTCTTATTTATATATTGAAGTAACTGTATTTTTCAACATTCTAAGGCTGCATTCATGTTGGCTCGCTGTTTCATTTTAAGGCCGCCAAGTGGCTGTCGATTGGGCTGTGCCAAAAGACAAGTATGTTGCTATGCAGGGGACATCCACTAAAGGTAGAGATCATTGTCACATTTCTAATTTTCTAGCCCTTTTCATAAATGTTGTCAATAACAGGGTACTTTCGGGTGGCAGAATGTGAGGAATTTGAGTGACGACAGCTAATGCGCAAAATTACTGCTATATATACTTCAAAAGGTTTAGGTTTGTTTCAATTTCCTCAGATAAATCCAGTAGATCCTTTGGATGTCATAGAAGGTTTTGTTTATTATTAGTGCCAGCGGAACTACTGCCACCCGGAAGTACATGTAATGTTGCGGTTGATAAGGTCTATGATAAGCCAAGTTCATAAACGTACCTAAAATAAGTAATTGTCTATTTGTTGATTCCACAGAGACTACAACGAACAAAGAGGCTGGCGCTGAAGACAAGGAAGAGGAAAAGCAACAACCAGTTAACAAGAAGTAGGAGTCTCAAATGCGTGTCACCAAAATGAGAGGAATTCAATTCATAAATTATGACAATCTGCCACCCTCTGCTGTTGACCGAAAGTGATATCAACGTGCCCTTTTGGCTCGCAATTGCCAATGTAACGTGGCCAAACTTTGCCAACACTTTTGGTCGACAGCAGGAGGCGGTGCTTGATAAAATGAGAAGAATGATAGAGCTGCATTAATCTCCTTAATTCTTATTCCACCAATGACGGTCCTGGGTGTCAGGAAAAAATTGCTGCTGGATTTGATTTTCACTTGTGGAGGCAGCACTTTATCATTACTCTGCTTATCAAGTCGTGAATGTATGTTCTGTATGCTTAAGGCGCTTGCATTGGTTGTGTGTGCCTACAGCGTCAATACAAAAACATCTATATCACAGAGCAAGGAGTTAATGTCAAATGACAATGATGACGACGATGATGATGATGACGATGGTGATGATGATGACAACGATGGTGAAGATGATGATGAAGATGATGAAGAAGATGAAGAAGAAGAAGATAGTGAGGTGGAGGATGAAATAGATGACGAGTCCCAGGAGGACGATTCGGATGAGGATGAAGATGAGGATGATTCGGATGAGGATGAAGATGAGAATGATGAGGATGAGCGCAATGGCCACCAATCAGGTATAGTTGATATTTTAAAATGAATAAATAAAGGATCACCACTCTAATATACTTTTCTCATGAAAAAAATCACAACATAATGAAAATGGTATACCAAGAGTAAACTGCGTCATGATCAATTCGTTGCGGCACCTCCTCCTGTTGTGCGTAACTCGGCCACTAGACGGCAGTATTATACAGTCAAGCAACACAAAATATAGGTGGACAGCACATTGGAGTTGTTTTAAATAGTGGGTAAAAAGTTTAATCATTCTTCTATTTGCACTAGCTCAAAAGAAGTCTAAGATGACACTTCCCTCAGATGTGGGGCAAGGCAGAACCATTTTCATCAGGTTTGCTCTTTTCTTCTTCTCTTGGTTATTGTTAATCTCCTTCACTCAGACTCTTCTTACTTTTCAGAAACTTGTCATTTGATACTGAAGAAGAAAACCTGGAGGAACTTCTGCTCCAGTATGGGGAAATCAACTACATCAAGATTGTTTGCCATTCAGACACGGGCCATTCGAAAGGTTGAGCCAAAAGTGATTATTTGGGACGCGCTCTTTCATGTTCTTCACTTGACTTGGCTGTTTTATTCCAGGTTGTGCCTTCGCTCAGTTCAAAGCCAAAGAGGCGGCAGACAGATGCATCGACGCAGCGCAAGATACAGCAGAAGTAAGCATTGGATTTTTTTTTGCCTCCAGTGTCACATCACCTTTTAATCATGTCTGTGCCTCGTCGCATACAGGACGGTGGAATTCGACTGGACGGGAGGAAGCTGCTGATCGTGGCCGCTGTGAGCAGAGATGACGCTGCCAAGCTGAAGGACAAAAAGGTCAAAGTGCAAAAAGGCACCAGGAACTTGTATCTGGCCAGAGAAGGATGTGAGTTTTGAATATACAATTTGTTCCATATTAATTATTTAATTTGAACATTTGTAACTATTTTGGAATAATTACTACAAATAAATCTAAACATTTAAAATTTAAATCTCGAAGTGAATTTAACTACATATTAATTTGATGTCTTCCTTCAGTGATCCGTGCCGGAAGCAAGGTGGCCGAGGGTGTGTCCGAAGCAGACATGATCAAGCGAGCCAGAGTGAGTGAATGCTCGCAAGAGGATGAAGATTTTTGTCTTTCATACATTCCTTTAATCGCCATGTATGTGTAGTTTGAAGATATAAAAAGGGCCAAGCTGAGGAACATGAGCGTGTTTGTCTCCAAGAATCGATTGTGCGTCCACAACCTACCAAAATCTGTAGACAACAAGAAGCTGCGCGCACTCTGCCTGCAGGGGTTTGCCAGCGTCAAAGGCGTCAGGATACCAGAGGTGAGTCCACAAGAGAGCAGTCTTGTTAATTATACTCACCAATATGTATTTACCTGTTTTCTCCCAGTGTCGCGTCATGTATGACAGGAAGCCCGAGAAAGGTCAGGTGACTGGCAAGTCTCTGGGCTACGGCTTCGTCCAGTTTCAAGACCACGAGCACGCTCTGTCCACGCTGCGCTACCTCAACAACAACCCCAACATCTTTGGCGCACTCAAGGTTTGCCTCACGGTATCTTTAGGGTGTGGTGTGAATAAAAGTATATACTATACTCTGAATCAGTAAGTCAAACTAAAGTGCAGATCACGATAATAATGCAAGTACATATATCTGTGGCTTTACCAATTCTATCATGCGTATCATTTCGTTTCATTAAACAGGATATGTAAACATGGAGAATTGATAAGCATCAGCAGGCATGACGGCGCCTCATCGATTAAGTAGTGTATTTTTTTATGATTTGCCACATTCCAGAGACCTATTGTGGAGTTCTCCCTGGAAGATACCCGCAAGCTCAAGCTCAAAGAAATGCGCCTGCAAAAAAGCAAGGTGGGCTTATTACGTGTGTTCGTGTGTTTTTAAACTCAATTGATTATTTATTTTTTCAGGAACAGAATTTCAGGAAACAGGGTGGAGAAGGCAAAATGACACCTCAGGCGAACAGAGACTGGAAAGCAACCGTACAAGGTAGATCTAGAAGTGTCATTGATTAAAAAAAAATAATAATAATAAACACAAGCAGAAAATTATTCCAAGAACTAAAAGCTGTCCATTTTCTGTATTGTATAATCCCAGTTGGGTCATGTAATGAAGCATCTCCCACAATGGACTGGTTGCCAGTTAACAACAGGACAAAAAGATGAAGTAAAAAAGTGAATAAAATAATACTGTTGAAAAAGTTAAAAGAATTGTGCTCTATTGAAACACACTTATTTTGTCAATTGGGAAAATGCAAAATGATACATAAATAAATTACAAGTATACATAAGAGAATTAGGCCAAATCATTGAAATGTGTATTCATGTAGTGAAATATTTTTATATAATAATTTAATGAAATAAAATGTAATGTAATAAGTTAATATAGAAAAGTAAATATGTGAATGTTTTAAAAAGTAATGAATCCATTTAAAAAAATCTTAAGAAAAATAAAACAAATAAAATCTAAATAACAATTAGTATTAAACATTAAAGCATTCAAAAATAATGGGAAAATTGAAAATTTGAAAAAATAACATTGAAGAAAGGAACTTATATGTAGATGCATGTAAAATACATAATATAGAAAATCATTTTAAAACTGTAAATAAAGAAACACAGTGTATGTATTTGTTTAAATGTACACACAACTGGGACAAAGGTTTTAAGAAAAATACTGAATGACTCTGAAGAATAATTTGAACCTCAAAACTTCATAGGTGAACACACTCTACATTTTCTTGCATTATCACTTCCTGTATGTCTTATGGCCAAGTGTCCGTCTCTTGGCCCTGTTCAATCCGCTTTCGTAGGGTCTGCATCAGCTCCTCATAACAAACCAAAACCCAACCAGCACTGCGGTTTCCTGACCAAGCCCGAAGTGGAGCACGTGGAACTGGAGAACGGAAAGAAGCGGAGGAAAGTGCTGCCCTTCCCGACCCACCGAGGACCCAAGATCAGGTACAGTTGTTGCAATATGCAGGGATGCTCCAATTCTGAAAACAGAATTATTTTTATGGCATCACGTCAGATTTTTTTTTCTTTGTCTCATCTTTTGTATGAGCCTTTAAACTAATGCTCACTAGGGCTCAGACTGAGACACCCAAATAACTGAAATGTCTTGTGCTCCAGCCTACATTTAAAAGTGAAGTGTAAATTAAAGTTAATTTATCAGGAATGGCAACTTGTTCATGGTATTTTTATTCAACAGAAGAGTGTTTTGTGCGAATGTTTGATTAAGCTGAATCACCTTTTCATTGCACTTGCGAGAAGTAATGGCGCTATCAAGTGTTGTTACTCAATACCGATGGGTACTCATTTGGAAGTATTATAGTACTCGAACATGGTCTGAAAAAAAGTGCTTTCTTTGCATCTATAGTGATGAATTGTTGATAAACTAAAAAGCGGACTCCTTACGAGCTTTTGGACTCTTCCAGAGCGCGTGACAAAGGGAAGCAGAGGGCTCCGCCTCCCAAGAAACCTCAGCATGGAGTCAGTAGAAAAGGGAGGCAAACGCAGCAAATGGAGAAGAGCACTCGAAGAGGAAATCAGGTTTATAAAGCACCTTACCTATATTTTAGAATCAACATTTTTTTATGGAGTACTATCAATGTTTTTGTCTTAAAACCTGAATTTATCTTTAATTATTTTGTATACTGGATTTATTTGTAATGTGCGTCCCCTTGAAAATGAGTCAATAATGGCTGTAAATTAAAGAATGTGTATAAAAATATGTAGGGAGTAAATGTATTTTCATTCATTTTAATTAAGTTATCTGCATAGTTATTCTGCTTGGTAACAATGTTTTGAATGAGAGTAAATATACATTTTATGTTTTTGTTTACTCTCATTGTAGACTAAAGGAGGAATGAGGAATTCGAGGAACAGGGGCAGTGATAATTTTGACAGAATGGTGGAACAGTACAAGAAGAAAATTCTCTCCAACAGCGAGAAAGGCTCCAGTATGAGAAAAAACAAATGGTTTGATCACTAACCTCATGTTATTATTCAGAATCAATTCCAAGACACCGATTCACAGGTTTTCTGTCATAATTGTATACCTTTTTTGTATGGACTCCATATGTTAAACTATTATGCAATGCCCTGTCGCATAAAAAGTGCTTTTATTGTAAATGTAGGTTGTCTTTATATTAAAATTGTGGAGTCAATTGGCTCTGTGTTCATCATGGCCTCGATTTGACAAGCCAATTTTGTCGCGAGATCAGAGGAGAGGGCAGTGCGATGGAATAATGATTCTCTCTGCCTCACATTTCTGAGAATCGCTGTTCAAATCCCAGGTTCAATTTTCCTACGTGGAGTTTGTATGTTCTACCCGAGTGTTTTCTCGGCTTCCTTCTTTCTCTATAAATGCCCTGCGATTGGCTGACAGTATACCAGGGAAAGCCCCGCCTCTCACCCTGTCATCTGTGAGATCCGCCTCACCCAAATGAAGTGGTACAGAAAATAGCAAGATAACTGGATCACTGTTACTGTCAATTAAGGGAGAAAAAAAGACACTTTATTTCATATATTTTTTCTTAAATAGGTTTTAAAAAAGCAAATACAGTACAAAAATATACAAAATGCACATTTGAAGGCGATAAATAGCAGTATTGGAAGAGCTGGTGGTGGATGTTGACATAAATAAATTCCCAGTATTTAAATAAGAATGGTGGTTAGCACATCTGTCTCACACTTCTGAGGTTCTGGGTTTGACTACGGGCTACAGCTTTCCTGCTTGGCGTTTGCGTGTACTACCTGTCTTTGCGTGACTTTTTTCCGGCTTCCTCCCACATTTCACAAACATGCTCATTAGCCTCATTGAAAACTCTCAATTGTTGGTAGCCATGAATGTGAACGATGCCAAAATCCATTTTTGTGCCCCTGTTTCAGATATCATTTGCACGGATGCAAGGCCATCTGCATTTGACTATATAGGCTTTGCAGTTTCTGGCAAGTAGTTTTGCTTTCCCTGACTGCAGTTCAACGGTTGACAAACTGCCGCCACTGATGAAAGTCGGTGAACTTCCTTAGCAGGCGTTCATATAAAGCCAGGGAAGATCTTAACCCGGAGGGTTACACTGGAACGCAACAAAAGCGGAATTTAGTGACTGTTGGGAGAGTAATAAAGCTTTACCTGTACCGACTTCAGGTTGTTCTAAACTGCAAAGCCCTAAGCTGTCCAAAGTTGATGGCCTCAATTGTGTCCGTATGTAGTCAAACGGAAAAAGAAGTGTTGAGTGACACATTGAACACTATGATCTGGTTTTAACGTCCTAATATAAATTAAAGAAGAAGAATGGATAAATAAACATGGCATCCTTCAATTTAGACAGCTCTGTTTTTGAGTCTTCAATGAACCAAATGTGCATTTTGGAGTTTCCAGCTCAGCATTTGTCCAGGTTCGCCATGTTCTGCAACAGCCGTGTGAGGATGTCCTTGACTCTGATCAGAGCCTCGATGCCGACGGTGAGGACGAAGCCTCGCTGACTCTGCAGCCGCTGCAGCGCGCCACCTGCGGCTGACGTTCTGTTGACCTTGGTCTCTCCACAGCGACCCTTCTTCCACTGACCGAGGTAACCCTTCAGCCACGAGATCTCGGCCTTCACCTGAGACGCGTTCAGAGAGTCTGAGATGAGCTTCTCGTAGCCGTCTAGGAGCGTCACCACCGAGGAGAGCCCATCCAGTTTGTCGGCCGGCGGCGTCAGCGTCATGCCAGGAGGAACCTGCCACACCATACCGCGCACAACCAATCAAGTTTTTGGTATATATTATTATTATATATGATAATAATCTAGAGGTGCAATGATTCAATTTTTGTTTTTTAATCGTTCACTGCTACGCACAATGTAAATTTAAGAAATAAACACTAGCTTTGATTGATAGTATGCCACAGTAACACGCACAGTGGTGAATTAGGTTTGTGCTTAAATATTGGGAAGAAATACTTAAATAATGATTAAATTAACACATTCACTGCCTTGCATATTAATTTTTATTAACTGGAGTTTAACTGTTTACTGCCACGGCAAGCGTGAAAGAGTTCTCTCAGATGGTATGTGAAATTTGGTTTCGTAAGAATTCTCATGACATGGGGTTAGCACAGGTTTTGAGTAGAAGATACAGTCGAGGGGAATCTCAGTTTGTCAAGTCGATAATTTGGGAGAAATTTTGACCAGACATGTTCCGTATGTGTGGTATCAAAAGTATTTATCACGAAAAGACAGCAGTGAATGGCGTGTATAAAATATTTCATTTCAAGTCATACAGTGAAACAGCATTGCCCAGAGCATGTTTTCTACATCTGTAAATAAATGTTGGCATTTTTCCTTTCTAATTCATCTTTTTGTTGGTTTATTCTCAAATACAATACAAGTTTTGTCAAGTAAGTAGTGTAACCTGTTGCCTGTTTTTTTGCAGAAAAGCTCTTTGGATTTCAGGAGTTGTTACCTGGATTTTATTGATCTTGGCCACCAGCTGCTTGGACCTCCCTTCCACCGTAGCTTTCATCCTGATGGCCTCCGCCGACATGGGGGCTGCTATGACCGCGCCCCACATTTGGGAGACGGACACCAGAATGGCCAAGGTGATGCAGTCCATTGTGTTTTTTTGCGGCTGCGGATCCCGGGAGAAATGCCAACAGTATTTTAATTCAAGTCTTTTGTGTACTTTCCCCAGCAAGCAACATAACTGGTTACTTCCTTCCACTTATTGACGCAACCTGTTTGATTGTGCGTGCAAATATTTGAGATTCCTCCAAATAGATGTTGAGTACAAAGATTGACCGCTTCCGCATGCCTGCCCTTGTCCTTATTTGGTTCGGTACCCAAATGTTAGTTGGCTTTGCTTCCTTGTCAATGAGGGTTGATTATTATTCATTGAGAAATGAAAGAAAAGTCGCACGACCATTTCCAATATTTTGTTGTCATCATTAGCAGTATATTTATATTTCTAAAATTGGGCATTTGTATTTTTTAGTTATTATTCATGTTTAATTTTAAATGAGGATATTTTGTGTTATTGTAGTGCTATGACACTAATAACTTATGTTTTAGTCATTTGGGTTTTTTGTCAATTTAGTTCTAAATATTTGTTTTTCATTTTTCAATGTTTTTTTTAAAAAAAAAATCATAAGTAAATTTGACTAAAGAAAATAATCATGTTATCATAATATAATAACAATACAATAGATTATCATACCAATTGAGCCAATTAGCAATCAAAGCACTTAATCACAAGCCTTCTTTTTCCACATACCCACATATGTATGATGTGTTACTACCTACAATAAATGACCGTGATAAATATTAAAATCGCAGGCACCATGCCAGAATTGTTCATGCAAACGTCAAACTTCCAATTAAGCACAAAATGGATCCCAAAGGGTTCAATGTCAAGCACTCCGAGAAGTAAAGTTGCCCTTACCTTTTGGTGGTGAGTGTGTCCACTGTTGGGGCCACCATCGGTGTGTCTTATAGTAGTGGGATGTTGAGTCACCTCTTACTCATCGCTTTCCCCGACCCCCCACCCCCTTCGCCCATCCCCTCACCTTCCTCTTCCCAGCCCAGCGCATCATCCCCTCGTTTACATAGCGCTTATTGGGTTTTACTTTTGAGCAACAATCAACCTGCCGTTTTTCAATCACTGGACAAAAATATATTGTACTTTAGTAGAAGTACAGATACTAGTGTTAAACAAATTGCCGGTAAAAGTAGCTATTGCACTATTAATGGAGAAATGAATGAAAAGTGTCTCGACTATCACTACTATAGTGTATTATGATCTTTAGCAGGTATTATAGTGTTATTCTTAGATGTGTTATTTCTAATCCTAGTTAACCTTCCTGTTTTGTTTCTTTCAGTGCACCAAAAATCAACCACTGAGCATTATAGTGGGCTACATCCAATGTTGTCATTTTTAGTTTACATGCAGAATGGAAAAAAAATATTTTCCAGGTTCTGCAGTCTAATTTTGAGCTTAACATGTTTAAGATTCATCAGCGCAACCATGTCAAAGGTGGAGAAAATATAAAAAGTTATCAAGAAATTAAATACTCGACTTAAGTGCGCCACTGTACCTGTTCTGGTATTATGCACTGACCTCGACCCTCCATTGCTCATTCTAAATATTGCCCGACAAAATCCATCCGGTCAGTGGTGTTTGTTTAGCGTGAAGTGTTGTCGCACTGTGTTGAATCATTGAACGCATACAAATGTGATCAAAATACTATTGGAACAAAATATATTTCAATATTAATATCTTTAGATGAATATTAAAGGGGCAGTCAACCGCCAAATTGTCTTTGTAATAGTATGTTCTGTGCAGCCCAACATGTCGAAACACTCTTCTGATTAATATTTTGTTTGTGGAATATGAATTAAACAGACAAAATCCACTTGTTTTAATCAAGCTCAGGGGGCGGCCATTTTGCCAGTTGCCGTCGACTAAAAATGACATCACAGTTGCTCGGTGCTCAGATCACAACCAATCACGGCTCAGCTTCAGAAAACTGGTTGAGTGATTGTATCTTTTCACAGGACAACACTGGGGGAGAAAAAAAGACTGCAAAGTCAGTTTTCCAGTGTCCCCTTTGTATTAATAAAATGAAACCACGGACAAAAAAAAAGCCCATAGTTGGCCCAACTATCAGTTTTTCCTCGAATGGGGAGCAGATGTGATAACTGTGGTGTGATATCACTTTGTAGGTTTTTAAAAAAAAAACTTATTCGGCGCATAAGTATTTCCCAGATTGCCTTATCCTTGCTTGCTTGTCTTGCATTTCGCCCGATTAAAGATGTCGCGTCATCAAAGACATTGCGACAGCTGCTCTCAGGTGTATTTTTTATTCCCTTATCTTCTCCTCATCCAGAGTAGCTATTCTCGGACGAGCGTCCGTGTTGTGACACAAACTCATCAGGGAGGGGGTTAAAAAAAATAGAGAGAACCACGTGTCTTCGAGGAGGTCTTATGAGAAATAAAAAAACAAATATGCCTGTTAGAGTTGTTTGTTTTAGGGTTCGCTCATGGCAATTTACTGTAAAGCCGGCATACCGCACACACACTGAGGGGGATAGAAAACAGAGGCCTCGTAAAAATCGCACATCGTCTTTAATAACGCGTTCAGCTCGAGCAGAAATGTGACGTTATCAAGGAAATTGACGAGAAAAGGCACCGTAAAGGACACACTTCTGGGAATGAGAGTCAAGCGGTGGCAAAATTTAATTCCACTTTAATCTTCACCGGGAATTGTCTATTATTCATGAAAGCAAAAACACGGAGGAATGAACTGGACGCTCATGTTTGAGAGGGAAGAGGAAGAAAAAAAGTCTTACTTTTCTGTGTGCCAGCAACAAACTGAGTTATAAACGCTGACATCTGGGATTAATAACAAGCTGCCGCTGACTGAAGAGTTTTTTTTTTTTTTCCCGCCTGCTGGAATACGACTTCATCAGTAACAGGAACAACTTCAAGGTAAAATCGAGGTACACAAATGTTGGGCCAAATTGGAACGGTTTTACCTCCTTCAGATCAAAATTTGTACAAATCTGATTATCAGGTGCCTTTCAAAAATTATCCAGTGCAATCGATCTGCGGTGTGGGTTGTGTTGAGTGCTTTTTTCTCGGCCCGATGTGCTCAGAAAACAGTCAGGGTTAACAGTTGTAATCGTTAAACCTTTTCAAAATTTACAGCCATCAATCCTTAGGCAGGGCCCAGTTTAGAAAATGTAACCCTTTTGTTATCAAAAACATGAGAAGATGATCTCCCCCGATCTGCTCAGAAAGAGGTCAGGGCCGACAAGCTGTCAACGTTAAACCCGTTTAAGATTTACTTGAACACGCATGCCAATCTTGTCTCCTCAACATTATTCAATTAATTAGTTGAATTAGTTTAGTGGTTAAAAATCTTTGTGTGTACCCCACTTAACAGCAACAAATGTCAGGTAAAGCATGTTACACATACATATTCTCTCATCTAATTTACCATCCGTCAACCGTTCCAATTAAAAATAGCGTAAACCAGATTATCAATTCCGGATCGGTGTGTCTTGGCAGAGGTCGAGTCTTAATGTTTACAAGCCACTGAGGAGGATCGATGAAGAGCAAGTCAGCTCCTGAAGGAGCTGAGGTAGGACAGGACACTGCTCATTAATTATTCATGAGCCACCCATGTGACTTGTGGGACCCTGTGAGTCACATGTTTAGAAGAAATGCATGCAACTATTCAACAAAGATGAACTTTGTTGGCAATCCATCTAATAGCTAGACAATGCGATTTGTGTCGTAATTGCGTGGGAATGCCGAGGAGCTTATGCCCAACTGAAACGCTGTTGAATTGATTCAAATGAAGGAGGTGAGATTTGGAGTTGGGATCGTTTGAGTTGGTCAAGACATATAGATGGAAAAGGTAAATAAGGAAAATCTCTCAGTTTGTGAGTAGAGTGGCCAAGATGTCCTGAATGAAGATGTTCGTGTCAGGTGGAATCCTTAAATCTCCACAACTATTTTTTCAATATTAAAAGTGTTAATTGTTTGTGAAAATAACACCCATGTGGGAACTGACCAACACTATTGCTTTGGAAATGGCAAAATAATGTGGAAGGAAGTGGTTCTTATTTTATATGGTATGTATCTCAATTTGGAAAGTTTAGTGTGAAACATATGCAAGATATCCTCGATGTCATGGATGAGCAGAATATTTTGTTGTTGGACAAGATTTGGATCAATCAAAAATCTGAAAGCGGCAGGAAGTATTCTCTCTATTAAGGAATTTTACTCCAGAAAATACTCTTCTATTTAGATACGTATTCTGAGGAGATTGGTCAAGAAATTTGGAAAGGAGGTAAATACAGTTCTGTGTAACATCTTTCTCAATTTGTGAATTTTACTGTAAAAAAGTGTGGAAAGGTTCTCAAAACGTCCTGACTGAGCTGTTGGAATGTTTGGAATGAGTCAAAATGTTGAAAAAGGTCAATTTGGGAATTTCATTGTGAAAGGCTGGAATATTTGTTCGTCATGTGAAAAATAGTTTTCATGGTGTGCTAAATAAGTTTGAATGGAAATTGTGTAATTCTGGCAATTTGGGGAAAGCGGTTCTTAACCTGTCTATGATTTTGTGACGCTTTGATGTCTGAATGGTGTGAATCGATGGAGGATTGTGGACGGGGAAAAAAAGTTACAATAATAATCAATCAACATGCATGATTGCTGTTCTATGATAATGTGTGTTTGCCATTTCAGTGTAGTGTTGCTGCCCTGTGGCCGCAGCAGGACTTGCTCATACTGGGAGCTGGTGGTGGTGGTGGGGGGCCCTCGAAGTGGCATCAGGTTACTTTTCCAGATGCCGGCCAAAGAAAGCAGGAATTCCGCTCAGCAGGACCTGCCCGGGTGAGTCACGGGAATGACGGGAATTCTGATTCTGCATGTTATTGAACTTGCCCCACGCCTCCCTTCCCCCAACCCACCCCAGAGACTAGAGTGAGGTCTTCACACCGTAAAGTGTGGTTGGAAAAGACCCGAGTCAGCTTTTGGTGACGTGCATGGCAATGCGATGCTGCTGAGTGAAAAGGCATCCATGCACACACTCGAGGTAAAAGTGTGGACCCTGTGGCCCCATCAGTGCAACAAATGCAATTGATTTTGATCTATTTACCAAAATAACCAAGAATCAATCAATCAGTCAGGCAGTCCGTTCGTCCGTCCATCCAACCAACTTAAGGTTTAGCGTATTATTATGTGTACATTATGTGGATCCTCATATTTCCCTTCAAATAGAAGCCTCTGACTCAAATAGTACATTACATCTTTATTTATAAAATAACCATAAAATAACCATATTTTGATGTGCAAGCCAATATTTATAAGGGGAAAAAAAACATTTATAGTAACATGTATAGTTATTGTAATACGCTGAGAAGTGCGCTGTACTACAGCTGCTTTTCTTCTACAACACCAATCAGCATCCGTTCATATACAGTATATAGTACATATGGCAAATTGAACTGCAACTTTCTGCTTTGGTTGCATTAAGGTTTTAATTCATATACACATGTTGGAATGTGGACTTACATCACTTGCATCGATTAGATTTAATAACAAAGATAAGATTAAAAAGTTATGATGCAACACACAAGGTTGCTATCAAGAATATTTGGATCAGTGACAAAACGTGATCCCAGTTTAGGACACACTTACTTGTGCTATTCCGCCCTCTTGTGGAGGGACCAATTTTCACATGATGTTTCATATTGACGGCCATTGTAACATTTTGTACTTGAATAATCATAATTTTGTTAAAATGTATTGCACATAAAAACGAAGAACAAACCATTCCTAAATTTAAAAAAAAAACCATTAAAGATTCATTCAAATGTAAAAGTTAAATATAACTAACCTGTACTTAGGCAGTGAAGCTTTGGCACATCACTCGTGGGAGCTAATACTGACATAGAAATACACTTAAAAAATAAAATAGCAGACAAATTGTGTGTGTAGGATCTTGCAGGATGTAAATATCCTCTGCAGATGCTTTTTGGGGTAAGGGCTTCCTAGTAACTTTCCATTCGACAGCAAGCCCAGACCGCAAAAAGACCCGAAAAGAATCTGAATGTGCATCTCTTCGCACTCGCTGAATCATCTGAAACACACATAGACACAACCATCAAAGCCAATGTATTCCTTCTGCCCTCCACAAAACAATAGCATGCAAGTTTTATATATTGGAAGTGCGTAAATAGTGAGCACTCATATAGTTAATATAAAAACTCTGCACACCACCTTTCAAATGCAAAGTTTTGTGCTATCAAGAAATGAAAACAAGATAAATCACGTCAAAACCTTTTCCATTGTTAATATACATGTACAAAATATTCCTTTTGCGGAAATAAACAAGTGAGATAATGTGGTAGCACAAGTATGCACACCCTCTTACAGCCAGTAATTTTATAACACCAATCACGTTCAAATCGCCGAGCTCGGATCCCCTCTGTCAAAATTTCATTTAATAAATTATTGACCGATTCAAAGTGTTGAAAATGGCTTGCTCTCGCTTACTTTGACAATGTCATTTTTTCAATGTGATTAATTTGGAGAGAAAAGGTTGCATCGTGATGGCACCAAAATCCAAGTTAAATAAGAATCAGCACGCACATGCCACTATTAAAAAAAACAACTAATCTCATTAACTCCTAATAAAGTACAGGACACTATTGCGTTTGTACTAAACGTACTTTTTGGAATTAGGGCAAAAAGATTAACATTGGTTTCATCAGACCATAACAAAATCTCTGAAACCCAAAATGTGTTATGGTCCAATTAAAACAAGTCTGAACTTTTTGTTTAAATGATGGAAAACGTTTTGAGATGATTTAGTTTGGTCTTTACATGATTATTGTCCATTAGTAAAGAAAAACACATGTATGAAACTTTCTGTTTCAACATGTCATTACCCATAATACAGATGTATTTATGTATTTGATCGTTTGTGTGAGAGACTTGGTGATACGTGACATTCAACAACATACAAAACATTCCAACAGAAAAGCTCATTGACAAGTAACAGGGGGTTGAATGTATATAGACGCATACACACATGCGCACAAATTTGCACACACAGGCACATCATATTTCTGCACTTACCGGGCACAACATTAGATACACTTGCACAAACCAACCAAATCTGCCTTGCAAACAATAACAATGAACACTATTGAAGAATATGCATTTAATATCCACACACTACATGTATTGGGTATGCGCAAGAGTACCCATTGTCGTGTAACATGACATTGCAAGAACCTTCTGTATTAAAAATTCACATTATTATTCTTTTTAACACATTGTGATGCCACCCGACTTGCACTTGAGCCTCATGTGAGCCGTGTGAGCTGTCCATGGTTTTGAAAGCAGAAAGCCTCTCAGCGGCAGCCTTTGTCGGTCGGTACACGCCCTAATCTCCCCCGTACAACCCCCACCACTCCATTTAGCCCCCCAACACACGCACACACAGACGCGCACGCGCGCGCGCACACACACACACACGCACACACACGCACACGACTCCATGATACTGTGGAAGCATCTCCACACACTACACACCACACACTATATATACGGCATGCTGGATTATACGACTGCATCCATCCCTCTTAATCTGTCATACAGGACACTTGTCTGGGGGTCCAAGAAAACCTATTATGGGTAATTTTGCATTAAAATACAATTAAAATTCGAATTAATTACAGTTCTTCGAAATTACTTAAACTACAATGAATTGAAATGCAGTAAATTTAAATATATACAACAAGAAATACTTTAATAAAAAAAAAGTTAAAATGTAAGGATCAAACTAGCAAATTCCAAGTTTCTGAATTCAAACAAGCTAATCAGAAGATTTCTTGCTGCGCCGCCTGAGTATGTACGATCTCGATCTTCAGTCATCCCATAATAATAACAATGACTAAATAACAACGCCTCAAAATGCCACATGCGCATATTTACGTACATACAACTGCAACGATGCCCCATTCGTGTGTGGGTGCACATGTGCGTGGTGCGTGTGTGAGTCCACGCACATGCGTGTGTGTGATTGGATGCAGGGAGATGACTTACCTCTGCTTGACCGAGCGATCGCTCTGAATTGGTCCGGATGGAGAGAAAAAAATCCATTGGGAAAAAACAGAATGAGAAATAGAGAGAGAGCATACACACAATGAGATTCCTTCCACGCACTCGGCAGGCAAATAAAGCATCCGTGGCTCCGTACCCAAGCACGTCCGTATACACCTGTGTGTCGGCTTGTCGCTGATGCAACACGTTCGAGCCCTCCCCTCGTTTCCGCTCCACTCCGACACGTGCCCCCCCCCCCCCCCCCCATCTTTTCTGGACGGAAATACGGCAAAAGCAGACCCCCCCCCGACCTTACACATTACCCCCCCCCCCCCCCCTCATCAAATCCTCCAGTCTGCGATTGACCTGCATTGACGTCATTAGGTCTCCCATGGAAACACGGGGGCTCCCAAAAATAGCAACACATTAATTCAGCCCGCATGCGCCAGGGTTGTCTTTGCGGTGTGTAGAGTGGGTGGGTGGGTGTTGGGGGTCTTTGTATCAATCCAACCAACACGCGCACTACCGATTCCAAGCAGTATAGTCTCTCGCTGCCAAGGACGAGTTGATCACGACTTGGGGCTATTTTTAGTAAGGGTGATGGGGAGATGGATGCTTCGGAGAGAGTGAGGGGGAGGGAAATGGATGGAGAGAGGGGGAGATGGGGTGGGCGTGTTGAGAGACGCTTGCACCTCTGCTCTGCTCGCCACTAGCTGCAGCTGAGGAACACAAACGGCACCAGAGGGGATAAAAATAGAAAAAGAGCCTTCATGCCGCCGAGCCAGCAGTTGTCTGATTCCGACTCCGTGCGTGTGCGCGCGCACCTGTGAACGGTCAACAGCACGGCCAACCCGAGGAGGGCATGCATGCGTGCGGCAATTCATTTTGGAAATAAAATGAGAGAAATTGCATTTTCCATGAAGGAGGATCACGATTGATTCATTCTTTTATCTCGGTGGGTTGCTGCACAACACGTGGGAAGCTCCTGTATTCGTTAAGTAGTGTAATAAAAAAGTCAAATACTATATCAACGTGTAATATTTTGGTATTGTCTTTGATATATTAGCTGTGCGCATTTTTATTTTATGTTTTTAGGTTACTAATCTTCATGTCGGAAGATGATTCACCATTTAATTTGAACCAATTGAAGGCATGAGGTAAATCTAAGGGATTATTGTTATTCTAAATATTATGATGATGTTTTTTAAGATTAGGCTTTGGTACTAGTCGTCTTGAAAGCGGTTGGACTTTGTCCACTTTGGAGTTTGTACATGCGCAAAAAAAAAAAGTTTTTGTCCAGAACAACCCTGCTACTTGGTTTAAATTGACCCAACTTCCCGTGAGCAAACTTCACTCCAATTCTAACCCAAATTGTGTTGTTTTTGACCCAGCCTGTTTTAAGAATGTTTGATGACTTTTGTCTTTATCACTTGTTCAGTTTCTTTATTGTGTTGATAACGTGTTTGTCCTTTTAAAAATAATTTATTGTAATCATACTTTAATATTTCCTGCATATTTAAATTTTTTCCCCAATCCTTTTTAAATTTTTTATCTGAAATTAATGTTGATGCGGCTGATGCCGAGGCAATGAAGTGTGAAACTTAAACTACCACCGCCATCTACTGGTCATATTGGTGACCTGCATTCTAAAGGTATCAATTGCATCATTTTAGAGGCAGAGAGTCAACGACTGGTTAATGGACCTTTACACGGTTGCCACGCGTACTTGGAGGTGGCAAAACCCCAGATTGCATCACTAGTGACCAAAGCATTCTATGTATGCAGAGCCATTGAACAAGAGAACTGGCTTGAATCATGTCTGAATGTGAATATTCTCCTTTTTCAGGTTTCATTCTCCGGGCATGAAATCTTTTCCCACTGGACTGAAATGGTAAACACTTTCAAGACGTTTCACCTTCATCCAAGTCAGCTCCATCAGTTCAAGCTCGAGGCTACTTTGGAAAGGTATCGCACTTGTTTGGGTCATTTTTTGGTTATTTATTAGTTTTGAAATCTCTAGTAATTTGCTAATTTATTCTGAATGATGATTTTAGCCTTTTGTTCATTTTTATCCTGATACTTTATATTATTCTGATACTTTTTAGGCATCGTTTGATGGCCATGAGTTCTGTTCTGTGTTTAGTATCATTTGTAAGCTGTACTTGAACATTGTTATCACAAATTCAAAATACACACATTTATAGCATTTTCACAGCTTCAAGATTGACACCTTTACCACATTATTTTCTCACGTGTATTTCTGGCTACCGTAGGACATGTTTTAACACTTCAGGGTGGAAGTGTGACATTAAGGATATTTTTTTTTATTGCTGTCAAATGTGTAAAACGTGTCAAATTTGACCTGAACAGTATGTAAAAGTTTATCTACTCCAAAAGCCAAAGCGCCTGTCTTGCTTCCTGCTAGCGATAATTTTTTTCAGGGTTTTGCAGTGTTTTTAATTGCGTCATTTGGCGTCCATATGGTACAAATATAACGCAGTGGGATACCTCGGGAGACATTAGTGGAAATGGCCTGGGGGCGGGGGGTGGGAATAACAAGCGGCAATATCTGCAGAAATTAAGACGCTAGCATCCATTTCGGCTACTGACAATAAGCAGTTTCAAGTCGACCTCCTGTAAATCACAGCGCAAAAACCCTGAGAGCGCAAAATTACCAACAACAATAAGAACAGGTGGAAACAATGTTGAAATGAATGCAATGTATCCTGGCTTGCATTTAGCCCAGGCAATTAAAACATCTACAGATAACAGGACGGGAAAACTCATTAGTTCTCAGCGTTGTGGCAAAACACTAAGCAGCCGCGGGGACAGGTAAACATCCGAAGGCCAAACTTGTGGTCGGCGGCAGAATGAGAGAATTCCCCAGGAGAATAGTGTGGAAAGTTTAAACGCCAAATTGTTCAAGCAAACCATATTGTTCCGTCTGCTACTTTAGTGTTAACATAAAAACATTGTGAAACATTGTAGACGCTCTAATGTAAACTATAGCATGTTAGGGTCAAGTAATTTACCTCCTCAATATCTTCTTTTGGACTGATGCTTGACACAATGAAACCAGGAGGCTCAAATGGTCATTCAAGTAATTTACCCAGTTTTCTCAATTGCTCTGCCTTGGTCACATGACATGCAAGTGTTTGCATAATTGTGCGGGCGCAATTGGCGACTGCTTGAGATTTCGTCACCCGTATGTGTGACTATACTGTGAAAAGGGAAAAATACAGCAACTGGTGCTTTGGTGGATTTTTGCATCGGACAAATCAATATTTACGATTTGTGTTTTAGAAGACCAGTGACAGTAGAGAGAGAGGTGGGGGGGGGGGGGGGGTCTCCTCAGTCCCGCTCCCATCACCCCTTGAGAGGAAGTTGAGCTATGGAATGAGGTCACAGAAGCTTTGAGGTAACAGCAGGACGTTACTAAGTTAGCGCAGGCTCCCTGAAGTGCTTTACAACGCTGCGGGGACGCACGATGAGTTACACGCGGCGCTTGAATAATTCATCCAGACTCAATGTATCATGATCAATCCTGAATTATCCATACAATGCTTGGTAAACGCTTGTAGCGTTCCCAGATGGGAACACCTCCGAGCCTGGTGAAGAATGAAAACATCCCCGTGGCTAAGTGAGATAGGATTACTGAGACTGATGGAACACAATCAGCAACAAATGGGCCTGTGCTGCAGAGGCCGTTTGTGTTTCTTAGTCATTTGTTTACTTTGCAGCCACCTAAGGCACATTGACTATTTTTCAAGGGAACGCATCATGGAAATTAACTGTGTACGTATACCTCAACTCCATGAACAGGTATTCAGAGTGGAGCGTGATTTATTTGCAGATTTGTACCACCAGTCATTGAACATTGTGAAAATAACTACATCAGTCTTTTCATAAGCTCAAGGACTTTGTTTTCTTTACTTCTTTCATTGAGCCTGTTTCTTTTAAATGGGAGTGAGGAACATTTTAACCTCACAAAGCATTTTTTAGGTCCAAGAATGCATAATTAACATGATGTCTTAATCAAAATAGAATGTGCTTCCCTATTGCTTAATCATTTCTTAGAAACTTCTTTCCAAGCTGATCCAGTGTCAATTGGTGAGCAACAGCCAAGGGAATGATATGCTTGAACAAAAAGGCCAAGGTGTCAAATACGAATGAACTCACAGCTGCCCGCATAATGCCTAAAATGAAATAGAAATACTTTTTTTGCTGACTACTTTTGACGCCTTTTGGAACACCATGTAGTATATATTTTAAATTGCCCTGAAAAAAGCAATTAGACACACTCACCATTCATTCCATTGGACTCCTATGGCGATAGCAGTGGAACAGTTCTAACAGCATGTGAACACACACTTAAAACAACTCTCAGCAGGGGAGAATAAACAAGCAGCTCAGTCCAAAGGAAAACCTCCCATTAATTATCAATACAGTATCAATACGGACGAATTTGCATCATTAGGAGCAAAACAAATGATCCTATTTGTAGCGGGATGGATAATGAAACGTTGACCTAAAAATAACGAGGCCAAAAAGTGAACAAACAAAAGCGGGAAGTCGACGGGGAAGCCCAAAGGACGCTCGCTAGGGAAAGAGTAGAAGGCAGATTGATATGCTATCAACGCTCTTTTGTTTGTTTTTGCTGTAAACCCATTGAGAGCACGCAGATATTAATAGAAAGACGACTTTGCATGCTGCTTCGACACTACTCATTCCCCTTGGAAAGCACTCCTGTTTCGTCTCTTTCTTTGCGGAGTTTTTATTGCTTTCATGTAATGTAGCGGCTTTTGAAATAACAGTATACCTTGACTTAGAAATGACGCAACTTAAGAATTCTTCAGATATATGTATACGTCGTTTGAGCACAGTATTGCAAAGCGATGTTTCCCAACCAGGGCGTTGCAGGGGCTGCTACGTGGAAACGTTTCATCATTCATTTCCAATATGACACGTAAATATTCTCATTTCATAATCACGTCAATATAATATTATTTTAAATGTTTGGATTCTTATATTTAATGTTTAAATACCTATTAAAGGGGAACACATTGAATGTTTTTTTGTGGTAAATATTCAGCTATATAACATTGCCAGATTTGTTATTTATATCGATGTTTATTTTCTAATCGGATTAAGTCCACTCATGAAAGTTGCAAGAGGCACATGAGCATGAAAACCTCAGTAGTTCTCCAAAAAGCCCAATGCACCACTTTGATTCCTTCATACACGAAATGTCGCCATCCTTTAATTCCGTTTCGTTGCGGTGGCGTTGGCAATATTGCTAGTACATCCTGGCTTTAATGTTTTAAGTGGATGGGAGACAGGAGGACTTGGGTGGGTTTGTCGTTAAAAGCCCTCGATGGACACACTGCGATGCTGAGTGACAGTTGATAGCCGTAATGCACCGGGATGTGCACTAATGCACCGCTCAAGGGCAGCAAAGTAGTGACCGTGGATGTGTGAAGACTTATAGAAAAACACGTCATTCTCGTCAGTGACGACAACAAAGCAGGAGACACAGCAATAAAATGTCATGATTGCTTGCTGACACATGTGTAGAAAATACCAGAAAACAGTGAGCTCCCACGTCAGAAAAGTCCGTGATGAAACTATTTTCTTTAGCTACATACAACATGGCTAACGCAACAATAACATTTAAAATAAAGGCCGTGCAGTGCAAATGCGGAATGTGCTTTATTTTATTCTTATAAACTGCAGATTATTTCTACATTTTATTATTTGGTCAATATTTATTTATATGCTTATTTTTTGCCTTGTCAGCGAGAAGCACAAAATGGCAATGTGTGTGTTCAAGAAATAAGGTTAAACTGCAGATAAAAAAAGCGTAGGGTTACTCTGCCTCATATAAGGCTGAAGTTGCTGTCACTTGTCTTCCACGCAGATGCTAGTATAATTCCAAATGTTGCTTCGAAAGAGACAAAAATAGAAGGTGAAGCTGAATGAATATGAAAATGAATCAAAACTGCACTAATAAACCAAACCGGATCCAATTACCAAAGGACGACCAATGCCGTAGATTAAACATCTGCTTAACAAATCTGGTCAGAAGATATACATTTTGCAGTATTAAATGTTAGGCTGCTAAACTAACAGAAAATACATCACTCTGTTTGGCTCTTGTGTGTGTTGTAGCGTAGAGAAGCAGCTGGAGTCCAGTGGCTGTTATCAGTCCCGCTGAGAGCGACTGAGAAGGGCACTCAGTGGACAGCCACTCGTGGGAGTCTAACAGACATTGATGGAACACAAGGGGCTTCCTACAGCACTGGCGGTCTTTTTCCTGCGTGGGGCAGCAGCGATGCAGCCCTTGTACTAAAAGTACGGTTGTACAGTCACTGTTGGTTAATAGAATTCGCAAGCGTGCCGTGCCATTACTGTCACTACATTGCTTTTCTTGGAGAAAACAATAGAAAAGCTGATTAAATGAAAATCATTTCATGACATAGATTTCATAGATGACAAAAATGCAAAATAATTGAATGTAATAACCATTAGTCATTTTTTCTCTTTGGCCTGTCCTGATTGCATGTCCCTGCATATTACACAACAGTTCTTAAGGAACTAGAACCCTCCAGAAAGTGGCGCAGCATCCAGTCTTTTCTGACCACACCTGCCGCATTTAACAAGCGGATGCTAAAATGCTAAATAGGAAATGCTAATTAGGGCACGCTTGTCGGCTGCATATTTCCATGCATAGATTCATGAGGCCGCTGCGTGAAGTCGTCCGGGCAAAGTCTGTTGACTTTTTTTCACGCAGCAGCCAAGGGTAAACACACGAGGAAAGTACTTTTACTTTACTCTCCTCGTACTTGTTGTTTACCTCTGGCCTCCAACTCCCTCAGCACTGACTAATGGTTTGTGTGGAATTGTGGCGTTTGGGGAGGTTCTTTTAAATCCTATGTGTATGTATGCACGCACAGATGTGTACATTTACATCAACATTCCCACCACAGCTCGGTAATGAGTAGCTGATTAATGACTACAAAACTCAGAGGGCATCTCATTGTCCTGTGGCATACTGAGAGGACTTGACCCGTCCTTTTATGAATTTTAAGTATGTATATGTATATATACATTACATCATTGCATTCACTATTCCACGTCTGTGTTTGTACTGAGCCCTGGTTTTATGACCTCTAATGAGTACCACACCTTTTGATAACTTCTTCTCTTGATGGAAAATATAGAAGAAAAAAAAAAGTTGAGGCGATCCAAATACCTCACTATTTTCTAGCAACACAATTGCTATCAAAAACAAAGATGAGTCTAGTGATGACAACCAGCTGTAACAAAGTGCTGTAGATAACTAAACATAAAATGGTAAGTAAGTTTTGTAATAATTGTAATCATTTTAATCGTGATTAAAAAAAAAATTCTCGTTAAGATACATAAAAAAAATATTTCGGATTTGCCTTTCGAATACAACGGGAGGTTCTGAATTTTAATCCCCATGTCGAGTGTTGTTTGAACATGAGTGAAGTCTCCAGTGACCAACACATGAATCTGAAGATGATGACAGTGCCTCGATTGTGGATAAATGACATTATGATCAGAATCTTTGGAAGAAAAATACAATCTCTGTAAAAGCAAGGATAGAAGAAGAAGTTTCATATAAATCACCAAGACATACTGTAGATCTCCCGGTTTCATTGCCGCCATAATACTTTCAATCACTCACTTGCAAAGTAAGACTTTTGACAGTTTAAAACCTCAAAAAGGGAGGAAAGCAGACATTCTCTTGAGGGACAACCCTCACATGAGCGAGCAAATGTGTTGAGGTTGGAGGTTTGAGTCTGATAGCTTATGTTTGTTTGTGTTTAGCCTGACATCTGTGACAACAAACTGGACAAAACCATCCTCGGCAAAAATGCAGTTGACGAGCGCTTGGCATGGAGCCCGCAAACGTCTTCGGCTTAGTGAGTTTTCCCGTTTGAATCGTTCAAGCCCGGACTCCGCCGCCAGAAGGAAACCCGACAAGTTGGCAAAAATCAAACATGAGGTTATCAGAAAAAGTGAATAATTTGAAAAACCGTATACTATTCAATTAAATATCAAAACATTGAAGTTGAGCGTTGCTAGGTGTCATTTGAAATACAAAAGGTACCAAAAAGTTAGATGAAAATTTCTCACATTATTATTTTTTTCAATAATAATAATAAGAAGAATAAGAATAAGAATAAGAATAATGATATAATTACTATTATTATTAGATTTTTTAATATATAGTATAATACTTATTAATACTCAATCGCATCAATTCTCTGAACCGTGTATCCTCCTCCTCCTCTTCCTCCTCATCATCATCAGTGACAATCCTTATTTTACATACAGTTATTAAAACAATCAATGGAACGATTAACTCTGCTCATCAAAAGGCTTGTTAACTAGGCAGGTACTTTGCAGTTAAGTAAACAAAAGACACCAGCTGAGAAGATCTGGAATCTTGTTCAACATTTAACCAAGCAGGGATGAGCAAATTGATTAAAAATGTGCAAGACAAATGTCAAGCGTTCAATCGTGAAGCTCAAGAAAAAGTCAGAGGCATGAATGAATTGACCGTGGCATTTTCATCCCCACAGTCACTTTAAACATATACGTGTACGCTGACATTTACTCATGTCATCTGCCTAATGGAGAAAAAAACAGGTTAGCCATCAGCAGATTCATTATAATTGCTATCACACATGTGTCAGGGATTCAAACCAAAATGATGAACTTTACCATTAGCTACAAATTCTACAATCCCATAAGCTACGTGTGAGATTTTAGGAATCAACCAATTACCCTTTTTTTCCATGTATAATGCGCCCCCATGTATAATACGCACCCTAAAAATGGCATGTCGATATTGGAAAAAAGCATGTACCCATGTATAATACGCACCCAAATTTTGACTCCTACTTAAGTCCGTAAACGTAAAATTACCGTGTTTTTCCGTGTATAGTGCGCAAAATTTAACGAATTTATTGTCCTAAAATCTGGGGTGCGCATTATACATGGGTACAAACAATCTTTAATTATTTTTTTCTTTTTTTCTTTTTATTTTTTTTTAGAAAACAAAACCAACAACAGGACTGACCGACAAAGTCGTGGAACAAAAAGACAGGGTGACATTACCAAAGACAGGAACAGAAAGCAAACAGACATCATGATAGTAACACATGCAATGATCCGACGGTGAGCGAGGGGCAGACAGGACTTAAATACAAAACACGTTACATCGATTGAGATGACACAGGAAGAGAGGGGTGACGCGAACAGAAACTATGGAAACCTAGACACATAGCAAAACTGGGGACGAGACGTGACAAATGTCTCTCGAAATGAAACTTGAAATCACCAAGTTTTGGTTTCCAAGGGTGTTTTTATTCCTCTTCAACGTCTCTCCCATACAGAGCCGCCTTTTTCACGTCCGCACGCCTCTTTCCCGTGCGCGCACGGAGCGCGGTGGTGCGTTTACGGGCAGTCGGAGAAATCAACGCCAACAAAAAAAATTACATCCAGCCTAGTTAAGACCATACCAAAGACTATAAAAATGGGACCCATTGCCTCCCTGCGTGTGTGACGATCATTGGGACTTAAAAAAAATAAAATAAAAAAATAATAAAATAAAAAATAAAAAATTGGGTGCGTATTATACGTACATGGGTACAGGCTTTTTTCCAGCATCAACCTGCCATTTTTAGGGTGCGTATTATACATGGGGGCGCATTATACACGGAAAAAAACGGTAGAAAATTTCTTTCAAATGCAGCTCTCCTTTTCATAAAAGACTCCTCATAGGGCTTTTTTTCCCTTTCTGAAGAAGCTTTCCAAACATCTGTTTCTTGCTAATTTTTGCTTGCTTCGCGGACTTGACTGAGGTGACATGTCACGTGACCTGCTCTAGGGTGTCCTTTCGACACATACAAATAATACAAGTCTACAAAATAATAAGTCAAGGTAAATTCCAATGACAAAGTGCTTCATCAGCAGGACAAACTTTGTCAACAGAGGCAGTGTGACTCCTCCCCCTTCACTCTCCTCCAATAATCTATCTCACACAGATGCTGAGTGTTGCCAAGCAGCCATAATTGCTGTAAGTGGTCTGGCTTTGCAAGAGTAATAAAGTGCATGTTATGCAATAAAAATAAAAATGACAGTTTTATGGAAATGCCTGATGGATGTCAAGGCGGGCATACTGTCTATTATTTTCTCGTCCCTCCGATGCGATATGAACGATACAAGTGCTCATATTTAGATTTTATTCTGTGTGACGGTCACAAAAGACATCATAATATTGGCAAGGACACTTAAACGTGTGGCATTACTAAGCGGGCTAACTTATTTTAAACATTAGCAACAACATTAAACATCCGTGACTTTATCCGTGACATAAATCATAAGGCTGTGCTATTCATGAAAAAATGAGATGATTTTAGTCACTGTTGACAGATGGAAGATGATATTTTCCGCTCGCGTGTCCGTGTACAAGGAGAGGTCAGGAAAAAAGGGGATGACCCCGGCAACCCAGTGTTCACGTTGCGCTGCTGACGTTCAAGAGGGCGGCACCATCCATCATCAGCTCGGCATGGATGAGCGCGTACCAATGGAGGATGATGCCTTTGTTTTTATGGCACTATAATGGAGATAGACGCGGCAAGATGGGGACATCAATGATGCCTGACAAGGAAATGAAGGATATGAGTAGAAATTATATGGAAGCACGCATGCACGAACACGCACGCACGCACACACACACAAACACACACACAAACACACACACACACAATAATATGTGGCGTCACAGGCAAGTGAGCTAAAAGATATGGCGAAGTGACTCGGGAACCCTGATGGGAAGGGAATGGGATTAGACAGCAGGCTAAAGTCAACGTGACGCATTCACTTAGGACAAGTAAATTGCAATTCATCATGTGTAGCAGTGCCGACATCAGGGGGGGGGGGGGGGTCAGTGGTGGGCGTCCCCCTAAATGATTCCTGCGACATCAGAAAGCAGGCTAGATAATAACTAATGTTACAATAAAGTTGCATATTTTTGAGAAAAAAAGCTCTATATAAAAAGAAAGGGGAAAAAATGACAGTATTAAGAGGTTGAATCATTTGAAAGGGTAATAAAGCCGTATTTTTATTGAGATATTTTTTAAAGCAAAATTTTAAAACAATTTTCATACTTTTAATTGAAAAATTACCATTTATTTAATTTCCTTTTACAACAGTGAGTGAAAATGAGCTGGCAGCACTGCGGTTTGCTCAGTTTCAGGGGAAAAAAGGCCAATCCCCCGATTAGCAGCATTGACCTTGAACGTGAACAGTGATAATGAGCGTGCGTTTTGTTCGCGCACGGGCTCTCAGGTCGTCGTCCTCCAGAAATGAGGAAGCGGCAGACGGAGCATGAAGGGAAGGCCGATGGGGTCTGCGGCACGAAGCAGGATTGTCTGACAGGATGTGCTTAGTTACACACCAGTCCATGCTACTCGTCCAGACCGTGTATGTGTGTATGCGTGTGAGGGTGTGAAGTAAGGAAAGATTTATCATAACCCTCTTTTGCCTGGAGAGACTGGAACGTATCCCAAAAACGCCAGCAGTGGTGACAACATCATCAACAACATGTAGCCACACACAGGCACGCAAATACAATACACATGCATTCTTCCACACGCTCTCTCACACACACGTGCACACACACGTACAAACAGATGCCGAGCCACTAGAGAAAAACGCCGCCAATGTGTTTAGGAAACTGCTTGGCCTCGTGAGGAAACGATCTTTTCTTCTCCTTTTCGTCCTGAACAAACACACCTTGACATACTTTGGCCGTGTTTACATTGTAGTGCATAATTTGTTTTGACTGTTCATTTTCTATTACATCATTGAAGTTAGATTTTCTTGGGGGGAAAAAAACCCACATTACGATGAGAAACAAATTGTTCCTTGAGAAACATCCTATTATAATAATAAAGGTGAATTGTGCTGCCATTGTGTGACATCGCCAGGCAATTACAAATCTTTTTTTGTGGGCCTTAATTACGTTTAAATTTGCGCTATTTGTGCCGGACCTTGGTTCAATACCACCGATAATGGATTTCATTTAAATAGAGGACTAATAAAAATAATACATAAACGATGACTAAAAAAAAATCTACAACATGAGGGGCATGAACGATGAACTGTGATGTAGTCATATTGAGGGCTTTGCTATCATAACATCATTGTAGTTAATGGCCTTCCTGGAAACATGACAAGCCCCCTGACGACTTGTATTAAATTTTTTTCAGTTTCTTGCATGACTTGAAAGTCATTTGCGGCAGATATTAAAATTACATGAAGCCAGCAAGTGGGTGGCTGGGAGATCATAGAGTGGGCCAAATGCTTAATGGTGCCAAATACTTCTCAGGGGATTAAAAAAGTCACTTTTTCTTTTTTTCTGCTTTTGGTTCCTCTGCCGGAATACCAATGAAGATGGAGCCCAGCCCTGTCGAATGAAACGTCTGACGTCCTCGTACCAAGTAAGTGAGATGAAAGCAACACATGATGATGATCAGTACTTCCCGGGAAGAATTTGAATATTTCATGTGTCCTAGATTCCGTCTGTCCTTTCAGTCCCCACCGCCTCCTGCCGTCCTCCCCTTCCAATTTGGATCAAGGTGAGCACTTCATTTCAACACCTACTCGCTCATGTGTGAATGCTGAGTAACATGCACACATGAGACTGTATGTTGTACTGCCTGAAAATTTGCTGTAGCATATTTTCAAATTCGTCACACACAGAGCACTCACCTCACCTAACCTTAACCTTAACCCCAGACACTTTTGTATACAGGAGTACCTATTGTCACTGCATAATGTATAATTAGCCACAGTGGCTGGTATGCACCCTGGCCTTGTTGCTATGGTTTCACCGCCATCCCCCCCTTTCTCACCTTGATGTTATTCAAGTAGGTTCTAACAGCATAGAGAACAAAACAAAACAACAATAAAACAACATGGCAGATTGTTAATTAGAGTAGTTTTTATCATCGTAAGCGCTACATTTATTGTAAGTTTTTTTTTTTTCAAGACCCGCCGGTATAGCCGAGCGGTCCGCTGTTTGTTTTTCCACTTCATCAGACACCTAATAAGCCTGAAAACAAGTTTGTTCTACTCTAGCGACACTTGTGTTCAAACACGTGTTTGTCTATCTTCTCTGTTATCTCGTGGAGTCCTGGCAAGGTGATAAGCGATTCGCAGCATTGATGTACACATCTGCCCCACCTGAGCTGCCTCACGTTAGTAATTCGTGTCATTTCCACTTCGACAGCATTCAAAATGAATAGGCGCAATTTTTTTAATGAGCATACACCTGCATTGTGCAAACAAGTAATAAAAACAAGTCTGGACAAAGAGGGGTAAAAGTTTCAGTTTTTGAGGGGGTCTCCCCATTTATCCAACAACACAAAAACAAAGAAAAGTTGAATGAAAAGCTTGCTAGAGAGGTCAGAAAAGTCTGCAACATTCAGTGTCTGCTTGCTTTGTACTGAGGTTTCATGAGATGGAACCAACTCCCAAAACCCGATTACTGTAAACGGTATAATAAGAGAATATTAAGTAAACAAACAATTAAATGTCATTTAAACAAGGCTGAGCCTTGAGAAAACAATGAATATCTGTTTGCCTTCTTCTCCACCACAGTCTGCCACCTCGAGGCACACTTGCAATTTTCTTTGTAAAAGTAGTCACAAAATAAATACTACATTTGGATTCAAGGATTATTGTTTAGATAAAACCAGCAAAGACAATAGTAGAATGCAAGGTTTGGAACTAAATGACCCTGCCTCAAAAAAAAGCATAGACCAAGCTGGTTTCGTTGTTTTTTCCCTGGTATTCTTTCTGTTCTTACCAGCAAGGGCAAACAGCAGCAAAAGCAAAACAAAAAGTTTCATAGCAACGATTCTTCGGTTACTGCTAATCGCTCTACCAACTGACCCAAAGCCACCCATCAAGGCTGTTGTCCTGCTACTAGCTGGCAACAAGCTGGAGCTATTTAGCACATCCATGCACTTTAACCTCACAAATTAAAATGATTTACTTATTATTTTTTAAAAGAAATAGAAAAATGCTAACATTTTTTTGGGGATGTGCCTGTTGTTGGCCTTCTTTTTAGTGCAAGTCATTGGTCGCCATTCAAACTGCCCCCAGGGCCTTTTTTTTTTACAAACATTTCAAAATTGCCTACTTTGCAAAAAGGCATATTTTTAAGACAATTGGGACATGAAATTGTTAAACTGCAAAAAAAAAAAAAAGTATAATAGTGTATCTCCTTTAATGAATCATGTTCGACCGGTGAGATCATCTGCCGTAACATAGAAATGTGAAGATAATTATTAGCGCCTGGAGCTTGCTGCCATCTTCGCTTTTAGATGTCAGTTGGCCTCTTGAGACAATCGTTTTCAAGATAGATACCGTACTCGGCTTCACCTGTGCTGACGATAACAACCGTAAGAGGAAAAAAAAAAGAAAAGGAAACACCGATCAAAGCCTCGCACATCTTGGTCTTATCTATTACAGATGGCACTGCGACTCTCTGCTTCGTTTATTTTCCAGATAACGCGTAGGTGCACATATTGACTGTACTTTGATGACCTGGGAGCTTTATCTCCTGTACACTACGTCTCTACTTTGTTGTCCCCAGTGAGTCACAATGTACAGCTGACTAAGGTGCGCACGTGTGCTTAAGGCAATGTTCAGGAGATGCATTTGTGTGGACTGATTTACAGCCAATTGTCACCATTAAACCTTAATTAACTCTTAAGCCATTCTTTTAAAAGTAGCCTTTTAATATGGGCAGCAGAGGATAGCAATTTGCCACACGGTTTTAAATCTCTGCTCTGTCCAAGTTCTTCCTATGCTTGTATGGATTTTCTCCGGGTATTCCAAAAACACGTACACTGGGACAGACTCCAAATAGTGCATAGGGGTTAATGTGAATGCCTGTTTGTCCATTGGTGCCCCGTGATTGTCTAGCGACCAGTCAGTGTACCTAACAAAATAGCTAACTGATATTTTGCAAGTTGGTGAAAATAAAAAACATGCCATGAATAAAAAAAACAAGTTAAATGAATGTTTTCGTCGACATGTCTTAAGAGTGTGTGTACGCCAGGAAGGGTTTGACATTATTATTCCTCGCATGGAGCAGTCGCTGCTAAATCTACATGTTTTACACTTGAGCTGTCAAGCCTTTACTGCGATGAAGATACTGCTCAGATGTTGCCTTATTATCTTCTAGGCTCCAGCAGTGACTGGCAAAGTAGTCACTTTTTTGAGTCCCTTCTATCACTGGACAATTATAATATTTATGAGAAGAAACCTATGAAAATGTGCAGTTTTATTCTTTGGATGCTAGATTTAAATCCCTGCACATAAAAAAATTACATATGAAACACACTGACAAAGAAAAGCAGTCAAGCATTTTTCAGTGTAATTGAACAACACAATGACATAAATGGATATGAGGCTCCTGTTCAAACTGCTGACAGGAGCAGAAGAACACACCTCACACTGAACAGGGGATTAAGACACTCTGTGTCTGTGCGTTTTCATCTTCTATAACTTGCTATAAATCTTTGCAAACAGTAATCCATTTCAAAATGACTGACATTGTTTTTAGTCATGTGTCTGTGCTGTGAAGTGTCATCTTCTCTATTCGACATGTTGTCCTGTTATAGCAAGTGAATAAGAGAGAAGAAACTCAGGAAAGTAAAAATAAAATAAAAAATAAAATAAATAAAAAGGCCACACGAAAGAATTGTTCCAAATACATTACTCGCTGTTCCAAAATTTACGTTGAAGAAAATAGACCTGGGACTGGTGATAGGATATCTTTTCCTTCCACTCAAAAATTCAGTTTCGTCAAAAGCGGTCATGAGCCTGAGGTATGGTGGTAACCCATAAGTGATTATAAACAAATAAACGAAACACAGAAAATACTCGAGGGCAACGGCATAGCAGAAAAATTGGAGGCTGTGCTAACATTAAATTGTAATGTCAAATAGGGCCTCAAAGCATCATCCGCTGGACTGCAAGTGGCCCCCGGCCACGGGTTTAAAACCCTTCTCGTAGAATCTGTGGACCTGACTGTTAAAACCACCCTGAATTAACGGCGAGTAATTACAGCCATATTTGAAAATGTATAGTACAGTGGAAGTGGCCTCGTGATTGACATGATTGAGATGACGCTGGCTGAAGTAGTATAAATTGTTGATGGCACTTGCCGGTTTCCTGAAATAAAACAAGTTGACAAGTTTATGTAAGGGTTGTTTGGTTCTGCAGGATTAGGAATTGCGACAGCTAATAATGCCGTGATAGGCAGTCTACTAGTTGTTGTTGATTCTAATTTTGTCTCTGATTGGACACCTTATGGATGACAATGTTGGCACACACCGAGGTAGTATTATTATAAGTACAGAGACACCAGAAGGACAAAAACACCGAGACACTAGAAAGAGACTTTGACTTCAGACTGCATTTTGCATAATTTCAAAGGCACATTCTTGATTATTATTTCCTGCAAAACTGGCTAAAGTTTTCCCAAGTGAGAAAGAAAGTCAATTTTTCCCCCTAATGTAGTGAAATACAAGCATGTACATATCATACCCCACTAATCTTATGTAAGTGGCAATCAACCACTAAAATCACTGGAGCCCCTTGGAGAGCCCTTCTTCAAATCTTCCACTGCAATTGAGCTTGAATCCAAGGCACTTTAGTTTACTAGTAATACAGGAGCGAGCATTCATTCACTTGTCATTAGAGGACCGAGGTATTACCCAGGGGGTGCTCTGCTTGATGCAGCCGGCGTCACGTTGAATGAATGTGACTAATGAAGATGGTTTGACAGCACACATGGGCAGAGATATATTTGTAGCTGACTCCCTTGACTGTCTGTGGGATTGTTCATTGTCCCCATCACCGGCAGAGGCAACCCGCTTGTTAACATCTGTGTAAAAGCGTGTTTGAATGAACAGATGCATGTTGCTGGGCTTCACTTCTGCCCGTATTTAGCTGTGAGCGCTATGTTGTTCATGTTTCTATGTTGTTCATGTTTCTATGTTGTTTGCACGTTGAACTGTATATTATTTATTGTGCTTATCTAAAAGCATGTATTTCAAAATATTTACATTTAATTTAAAAATATTTTTTTTTTTCAAAAATGTATTAAAACCGCATATTTCAAAATATCTACAATTAATTAAAACATATTTTATCATATATTTTATAATACAAAAAACTATTGAAAAATAAATTCCATCAAGAAACATAATGTAACATAATGTGGGCCATGAACTAGCCGGTTAACTAAGTCTGAATTTCAATTATATTCAAGTTTCATTTACTTGAAGAATGCTTGTGTTGGAAGTGCCTACGAAGTGTACAAAATGTGTATCTTTTTGTGTATGCATAAGGTCCCTTTTTTTTTACAGTGTTTTCCAAAGCTCCTGCTTCTTCTTCTTCTTCTGCTTCTTCTTCCGGCAATGGCGGTGGCAAGACAAACAAGCCTCAATCATGCAGCAAAGGGAAAGTCAATATATTTCTCAATGGATGTGAGTGAGATGCCCAGGGCCTATAAAAATAATGGAGTGTGTCACATTATTCGCGGTGCCACAAATGGAAATAGCCTAGAGGGGGAAATAGCTCGCATAAGACAGCTCCGCTCATCTGTGGGGCGATGGGGGGGAAGGGGGGGGGGATTCACTGCAAACACTTAACCGTTGGGAGACCTGCAGCCAAAATTAGATGATTACAAAAGCCTCATTACTATGCTCTTCTGTGCCACATGCATCCCCGCCGCCACGGCTGTATACAGGATGGCTTTTTACAGCAAACCGATGGGAAAACCCAAAATAATCCCATGTAAATCTGCCAAAAAACATCTTCATGCATTCTCTGATTCTACTGTAAGACTGGAATGCATGACAAGCCTAAATTAACATCCGGGGAAGTTGTTTCTTCCAAATGCTTTTCACCCCTGCACCTAATTGTACTGCGTCTACGCTTGAGTTCCGGCTAATTCCACAGCGTTTAATTCATTTCTTAAAATATTCATTACTCATTATGAACCCCCTAAAGGGGAATTCTTCTTTTGTTGTATTATATTTTTTGTTACACAGTTACAGATGGATTGTAGGGGTAAGGCTAGAGGAAAGTAATGTCTTCCCAACATTTATCAAGCCAAAACATGTTGTCCACAGTTTTACATTATATTTAGATCAGGTGTTCTTTTTGTTGGCAAAAGGGTGTTTTGTAAAGTATTATAACAACATCAGGGGTGCTACATAATTATGACGCCTACTGTCAGTGGAGAATCTTGGCATGTGTAGTGTGTGGTCGTACAAGGTAGCATTTGAATTTGGAATTACAGTGGTTGGCCACTCATTTGCTGAACACCACACACTGCGTGACAGTTGCTCTGGGTTTTGTCCTTGACGTTTGGTGTGCAGGGGCCTAATGAGGGCAAACATTACAGAAAATGGATAGATCCTTTATCAGTCCACTTTGTAACATGTGAGCCCCCCCTAGTTCTTCAACCCCAAACCCACAGACCCCTTCCTCCCCCTGACCCATCTAATCCTTAATTAACATGTCTAATTAGGCCCCGACAGCAGAGGTCAATCAAGTAATTACAAAACGAGGGATGAAAGGAACACGGGAGCGGTGAGAGCGTGACCTGGCAGCATTAGAACCTTGCCATCAGCGTGCACGTGTTTTCGTGTGTGTGTGTGCTCAGCCTGAGGCGTACACTCCTGCTTGTAGGCATGTGCAACCTTCACATGCCGTTCACATGATAAAAGACTGGTAATCCAGCCAGCCAGACTTAGAGCCTCTTTCTATTGATCTAAGGCCAAAGAGCTGGCATGCACACCTATGACTTTATCATGTATGTGTGTGTGGTGTCACGGGATCAATAGACGTGCAAGGAGCTTATATTTTACAGCCTCATCGATATCGACGAGCGGTGTTTTAATCAGTGGCGTGCGTCTGGCCTAGAAGCTGTCTGCCTCCCTGGGATCTGCCCCCTTTGGAATGCCTTCAATATTGCTTTTACACTATGTGTCGTGAAGCAACTGCACCATAATCCAATACCTTCCACCATCATACTTTTTACACGTTATATTAAGTAGTAGATTTAAAGAAATTCAACGAATTAACAATAAAAAAACAAACAGTGGATGTCGACCATGCATAGAAGCAGTAAAGTAGAAACAAACAGGAACAGTCATATTGGCCATCAATGTTTTTTTTTCATGTCTTCCATCCAGTCATATTTATTGAACGTGAACCGTTGATCAAAGTGATTTTTGTAATGGTAATACATGCTGAGCACATCTGAGCACAGACAAGACAGCCAATGAGTAAACGCACCTTCATTATTCCACGATAGTAATTCGAACCAACGGCATATCAAACGCTAATGTATCTAATTAAGATGTTAGTTCAGAGGTCGTGAGCTTTCATTCTGAATTTTAATGTGGTCAGGTGTTTGTCTGTCAAATTCTGTATGTCTCTTTTTTCCTATTTGCTGCCATTTTTCCCTGAGATCCTTTTACTCCCCCCCCCCCGCCGAGCAATTCGTTTGGGGAGATTAATAGAAGCGAGTCTTGTCACAAATCATCCACTGTGCATTTCTCTATTAATCCTGTGAACCGTTGCTTGTGCCTACTCTGACATCATTTTCTCTGCTTCCGAGTCTTTTTGTAAACGTCAGAAGAGCATGACAAACGTACGTATTTACCTCTAAATTGTGACCAGTCAAACCAGTCACAGGGGTCAGAGGGGGGCGTGAACCTTGTTTTGGTTGTTCCTGCATGGACTTTTCAAATATTTACTAGGCAGATTGTGTCTTAAAATGATGAACAATCCACCTTAGTCCCAAATGGCCTAGTAAGAGATAAACAAACATCAAATTATATTTTTTAACTATACTTCATGGAGCACTATGGAATGAACAGGAGGCTACAAATAGCCCACGGGCCACAGTTTGGACACCGCGTTTCTTATTCTAGTAGAATGTGTGTAGCGGACATCCCAGAAGAGAACTCATGTCGTGGAGCAGAATTAGACAAGCGCGTTGTTGTTGTTCATGCAGAGCTGCGGGAGCACCGCGCAGGGGGTGGTGGGTGAGGGAGGAAGGGGTGTTCGCGGGGGTTCATCTAAAAGTGTCACCCGCTGCCAAAGATAACACCCCATTGAAATTCATGGAGGCTGAGTTAGTCATGAATATAACAATGAGGGGATGAGAAACCCATGCGTGCCCAGGCGCACACAAACACAATAGGATCTCTCACACACACCGGAGCAAACACCTACTTCGCACCCGGGTGGCTTGGGATGTAAATGTATTAAGGAGTGTGTGTTTGTGTATGTGCGCTTGTGTGACGTGGGGTGTGGTGTGGAAGCAAAACGGGGATCACCACTCCTTTTCAAAGCCCAACAACAGAGGCATGTGATGAAACGTGGCAGGATGAAGGGAATAAAGGCATGCATGCATGAAAGTCAATAAAGTACAAAAATTTTGTTACTATATTGTCCTCTCCGTTCAGGAAGTAGGACACACATGGGCATGGTTTAGGGGTCCTTTAAATGGGTTTATTTAAGTGTCGTATAGGTCAGATGATCAAGAAAATTATGGTTATGTTTATAATGAGATGTTTCTGTTGTGATCTATTAGTGGACAATGTGGAAGCATGTTCATATACCATAATTTCATATAGAAGATGCACCGGACTATAAGCCACAGGTGTTTTAGTGTTCAATATCCATATGTAAGAGAATATACAGAAATTATGCATATATAATCATATCATAAAAATCATGAAAACTCCATAGATAAACTGCACCGGACGATAAACTGCAGGATTCAAAGCGTGTGCCTTATTGTCCGTAAAATATGTAAATTTGTGAAATATGATACATTTTAAACACTACAATTTGATGCACAGAGCAAGCGAGTAAGTGTGTATTAAGGGTGTTTTTTGGAAAATCTTTTAGGAGAAGTGAAGTGTGGAAAGTTCGAAGGAACGGTAGATTAGAAGTTCAAGCGATTTAAATTTACTCGTTTGCATCGGCCTGGTCACAGCCCAGCATATTCTACAGCTGTACTATAGTTTGATTATTTATTTATGTGAGTTGTTCCAGTAACGAGATTCAAAAGATTACTATAACACTTTCCTTTTTTTTTGTTTTTTTTACATACTTATTATGCTATTCTAGATTGGACTGGTTAACTTCTGTTACTTGCATTTAACAGAGGTTTCACGATGCCAACGTCTTAGATCATTCCGAATATAATTGATCTCAATGGGAAATGTTGCTTTGAACGTTTATTTTTTCTGGCAAGCAATCTTACAGCATGTGATGAAAGGAAGTGCTGATATCCCGTGATATCCCTTTAGATGTAAATTTTGCGGCTAAACGATGACCTGACACGACCGGCCCGCTTTGAATCAGCCCAAGTGATTGATGGCTAGGGGGATGCATTCCGGGCATTTGTCTGCGCAAAAGTGTGGACTTTAGTGAGTGAGATCAATACAACCATTTGTTCTTTGTGGTTGGATGTGTTTCTGTTCTCATTTATTAGGCCAAGGTAATAACTGCATGTTTCCTATGCATAGCAGAGGCAGAAGACCTAAATGACATGACCAGATGCAGACAACTATATTGTGTATGATAATATTTAGTAAAGTTGATAAATTGTTAGGCTCACCAACAGGTGGATTTTCTTTCTTAAACGTCTTAGCTATAAATGACAGTGAACGATACAATTCGTATTGGCCAGATTTTTCAGCTCAAACAAACAAAAAAAAAGTTATGTGCGAGGGAAAATAGACATAATGGAAATCAGTATGAAAAATATGTTTTGGGAGACTTAGAGATTTTGACGGGTGTAATGAGAGATACAATTTCATAAAAACCTGCCAGCAAGGAGACAATTCTGTATATCCGGATACCATCATTGTTTTTTGCTTTATTGTCAAATTTTTGCCTTATTGAAAATAACTTGAGAACAAATGTATCACCACTCTTTGACCCTTGAACTCTCACCTCAAGATTGAAAGTCTGAGAAATACTCAGTATGAGGTAACTCAAGGAAAATGTATTTTTTTGGAAGTTCCTGAAAAGTAGCAATTCCAGAGATGCAAGGATGTATGATTCCCCTCATGTTAAGGCTTGTAGTTGCTGCTTGGTCGCACGCAATTAAAAGTGTATGGCTGCTGCTAAGCTTCAGCAGTGGTGGTGCTTGTGCATTACGGACGAGTTCCCCCCATCAACCCCCTTCTCAGTAGCAAAGAATACATTATACTAGCCCCGGAATGACATAACAGCTTTATTACATTAATGAAATACAAGAGCGATCCTAGCATAGTGCAATTATACGAAGAAGTCATTGGTAGCGTTTTGGTTTTACTGATCTTATAATTGGACTCGTGCGTGTTCTAAGATACAACTCATTAAATCGACATTTTGCGTCGGCAGTCGTACACACCTCAGGCTTTTAAGCGGATTCAGCCAGCATTTGCAGTTTATTGGTCTTCATTCGTAAAAAACAATAGCATATTTCTATTGTACTGAGCCTAACAAATGTATTAAATTAGGATCCAATCCAAAATGTATGCCCTAAATCAAGTACAGTGGGCATTACCGAAACAATTAATAAAAGGTTTATCATGAATCTAATACGTTGATGCTGTAGTATCCTTTTTTTCTTGTGCTACATTAATGTACAAATGATCTGAAAAAAATAGAAAAAAAACTAAAGTGCGTGATAATTTTGGGATTAAAATGTGAAATTAAAAGAAAATTATAGAGATTAATTTTGAGTATGAAGAGTTCAAACTCACTTGTTAATCCTCGTTCCAAATTGGTCAAGTCAAGAGCTCAATAGACAATAAGAATTCTCATTAAAACATCCCATGACTGGATATTTTATATGGGCTGTGGTGTCGTAGTAAAGCATTGTAACTAATGTTCTCAAAACAGAGTTCATTGGATTTCAGTAGAAAATTATAGAAAAACAGAACTAGAAAGTGTTAGAATAGGACAGCAACACAAGGAAATATAATATACTGTATATACACTAACTCTCCCTTTTCTTAAGTAGAAAAAGCCAAAGACCAAGCAAACGCCACAGCAAGTAAGAAAGACCTCAAGGACGTTCAACTCCCGAGGTCCTTCCACTCAAATCTAACCAGTTCCCTCTAAATGGGAAAACCCATTAAGTGGAGAACCTACAAAGGTGAAGTGGAGTTAGAGTACACAAGCAATCAATCCAGAGAGTAGGAGTAGAAGAAAAAAAACACACTATATTGAGCACGATGAATGGAGGCGGGCGGGTTTCAAGCTGGTAGTTTTCTCTCACTTCTTTCAGTTGTGTTTTGGGGAAACAAATAGTCTGTAGCATAGAGGAAACAGCATCCTCTCTACAGTGAAGAAATTCTAAGGTGGCCCGGATATTTCGTCCACTTAGCACACCACGGACAAAGCAGGACACAGTAGGACATGTTAGAAGCCAGAGCGAAGCGGTGTCATTACTTTTTGGGATTGAACAAAATAAAAAGGCATTTCTTTTTTTTTTCCCCATTTTCCATTACCTGACTCAAAGCTCAAAGACATTTTCCATGTATGGAAAACTGTGATCTTGTATGTGATTTCAATTCAATTGGCTGCATGTGGGTTGTAATCGCTTGATGTGTACATAACGATAGTGAGTCTACAGAAAATTGAACATTCCCCAGGTAGGCTTCTGGAAAGGATCCAGTAAGAAGCAAAAGGTCCATGCTGGGAACTAACTGTTTGCAGCAAACCTTTATGACAATCTTTTGAATTACAGATGTGCCGTTATTGTTTGTGTTTGTTTCCTTTTACGTATAATCATTAGAGTAAAAATAATAAAAGAACATATTATGGCTTCATTAATGCATACGATTGCATATTATATGTGGACTCCCTCGTGGTACAGGAGCTCTAAGATATGCTTTTCTTGCTTTTGCATAGGATAATTGCTGCACTTAGTGCTGGTGATATGTGCAATTGCATTTACCATGTATTACCTTTTATTACGTCTGAACGCGTGCTGTTTCCCTCCCAAAAGTATTGGAAAAGTGAGGTGCACCTTGAACTTATTTCTGAGCAGATAAACACTATCTCTCCATCCCTCCATCTCTTCTTTTCTCCATGTCTTCTTCCCTCCCCCGCTCCCTCCCTATCCATCCATCCATCCATCCATCCATCCATCCATCCATCCATCCATCCATCCATCCATCCATCCATCCATCCATCCATCCATCCATCCATCCATCCATCCATCCATCCATCCATGGCAGAAAATTTCCAAGACAATCCACTCTACCAGGTGCTCATGCACTCTCTCGATGATTCTTCTGTGATTCTCTGTCAGCGTCTTGAAATCAGCCATCGAAACTGTCCACTTGATGACCCCCTTGAGTTTGGGGAACAGGGAGAAAATTACAGTGAGCCACGTCAGGTGAGTGGAGAGGTTGCTCCAGCGCAATAATATTCTTCTCAACCAAGACAGTGTGAGCAGGCACTTTCTGATGGTGATAAAAGATGAAACGCTTTGTCTCAGTAACTCTTTATGTCCTAATTTCCATCATTCCATTTGCACAAAATAATCAAATGTAGCACATAAGGTTGGCAGACATGAAATCGTTTCTCATTGATTTATCGTGGTTGCAATCTGCAATGTTTACATGCATGTTTGTGCCTGTAGAGCTCCACTCTTTTGTTGTTTTAGTCACGCCCCACCCATGTAGTATGTCGAGGTGAAAGAGGAGGCATCTTCTAATCGGGTCATCAAAGTTAATGTAGTGTTAGTCACGCAAAAGCATAACAAGTTCATCAGAATCAGCGTTCCAGAAGGCAGACACCATAGTCACCATGGAAAACGCTTGCCTTGACATCTATTGTGGAGTTCTTCGTTGTTGTCTGTTATTTTATTTGTGCCGGGCTCTGAGAGAATCTGGTGCTGCGTGAGGGCCATTATAAAAGCTCGCACACTGCAACAAATTAGTCCAGAGAGCCAATCGCCCACGGGAGAGCAGTACTATGAGGATGGATGAAATGAAAGGGAGCGCTTGCACTATCTGGTCGCAGGCTTTTAAATGAGAGGCTGGACTTAAGTGTGACACGTGCAATAACTAATTATGCGCAGCATGCTCAGGCGGGTAGTGCAAAACAGCCTGAAAGCACCTGATAAAGAAACTCAGGCCATGAACATGTGAAATAAAAAAAACATATAGTGGAACCTCTAAAGTCAATGAGGTAAACATTTTGGATAAGCATTTTTGATGAAACATGAGGTTTACTCTGTTTAATGTTTTTTTGGGCGATGGTGAGGCCAGGGACAGTGGGAACACTATTGTCCTTTTCGAGTATCAATCATCAACCTTTTAAAGGTTATGCTACAGAATTGCTATTAGATTCGGGTCTGGACTTCGATTAGCACACAGCAAACCCTTCATTTTACGCAATTCAAATTCTAGATTTATGAATTAGGAAGGTGTTTTGTCAAGTAAATACATCTCTACTGATGCACTAAATTCCATTGAGAGCATTCTGAGATGTGATATGAGCTAATACTGTATGTGGCGCAGCCCACTTGGGCATATTGGGAGTCATCCATGTCTGTTAGCTGCAAAACAGCTTGACTTCATGAATCAGATCTGTTTTGCTGGTTTTCACTCCCGCCAGGCTTTGATGATGTGCTGCTGCTGCGGAGCGAACAGCTCCGAAGGGACTCTGGCACGAGGGACGTGTCTCCTGCCGCAAGTAACCCTAGAGCGGGGGCATCCTCACGGGGCCGTAAAAAAAAAAAAATCCTGCAGTGTGCTGGTTGTAAAGATGGAGCTGCTTGACCTTGCCACACTGACATCACAGCATTTGATTATGTGTATATTTGATTATGCTGGAGGGAGAATTTGAAAAGGATAGAGTATTATTTGTTGGGTGTGCATTCAAGTCTGCCACAATGACAAACATCCTTGGGTGTATTAAGCCATAAAATGATGTGGTGGCCCTGATTTGGCTCACAGGCCTCGGGTTTGACAACCGTGCCTTCATCGGTGAGCCTTAGTAACTAAAGCTGACTGCAGTAAATCAGCTGCTGAGGAGGAGATTAAAATGGTGGTGCAGCATTGTTGGGAGGGATCCCGGATTTACGGCAGAGTAACACAGTGATTACACACAAGTCAGGCTAAATGGACACGTGTGGGTACGTATGCTGTTGGAAATGCTGCATTGATCCGTTTGCCATGACAATCACGTTTACACAGTGAAGGTCAAATGCCTCAATGGCCTTTTTTGTTTTCTTTCTTCAATAGATTGAAACATCCTGAGCAATAACGACAACAGGCTTTTTCTTGGAAAGCTTCGACAAAACTTTCGGTGTCGCCTGGAGGCCTCGTGTCACAATATCAGCAACTTAACGTCTCTCACTGTGCTTAGCAAGGGTTGAGAGATGATAGTTCGACTCCAACTTCTGTCTCATCGCACACACTGATTACCCTGCTTGCAGCGAATGCCATCTAATTAGCATCTGTGGTAATTAGCCGAGACGTTAAAAGCCTTATAATCAACTTTTCTCATTCACTCATTGGACTCCCCGGGGCCGTCAGGTCTGTCGGCGTGCGCTTTCTTTCTCCCCACCAGGCAAACATGCATTATACATGCTACGTTACACGGCTTACTTTTGTCGGATGCTGACACACAGTCGATCCCAAATTGACTTCACAAATCCAAAGCAATTCCACCTCGACTGATTTTGGAGCATCTTGCTATGAAGGTGTAGTGGATGGAGACAAGACAAAAACTTATCTAGGACTCCGAGGTAGGGGTGTGAAAATTCGTTGTCAGGTGATGAATTGGTTTACATTGGGTACTGTACGGTAAGGAAAGAACACAACATTTATTTTTTGTGCAAACACCATATGTGGCATAAACCCTTGTTTCAGATTAAGTCAGATTAAAACCAAAACCACACAGGTCAATTTTACATCTGTAAGGGGAAAATCTTCTTGAAGTCCCTCTTAAATGATATGTAGACCATGCGCTAGTATGCTTGTGCTGTATTTAAAGGATATGGATATTTGGCCAGATATTGAGTTTGCTGTAAACATTTCTAACAGCGCCCAGCTACCCCCCCCCCCAATTTGGGTGAACGTAAAGCATTTCAAGCATTGTCAAACATCCGAGGTTCCATTTTAAACCATCAGGATGCTGAAATATTTCCCAGTAGCCGTGACTCGCCTAATAGCACAAAGAAGTGTCTGCCAAATTACACTTAGCTGAACAAAATGCAGCTATGGTTAAGGTAATTGCAGCTCAGTCTGCAATCTGACCTCCTGTGAGCTGTTCCATCCCCCAAAGCACTGACTAATGGCTCAAAATGTAACCAGAACATAAAACAACTTCATTTAATTAATTTCTCCCAATTACTTTACACGTTATAAAATTCAACTCATTTATTATCTTTATTGGACATTTACACCAATATATGTTTCTGTTATGGGGATTTGGTCAGCCTGTATTTTAGGGGTGTAGCTATGAGAATTGTTGAATTTCTGATTTTAATTGGCTTGTTTTAGTTTGCCCACCCCCCTCCCATCCATCCCTAACAGAAAGTGCTCTGAATAAAGTATACAAACATTGAGCCAAATAAGGTTAGCTGTGATTTGCACATGAGAGGATTCAGGTTTTCCTCACCATGAAACAAATGAGGCGCCGCACGGATTCTATTCAGGCAATTACTTAACAGTCGGTGGGCGTAGGTGAGAAGTTGCTAACCCTCACTTAGGATGCTGCCAAACTGCGTGTGTGTGTGTGTTTGTCCGTGCACGCCTGCGTGTGTATTGGCATGTATTCATCCTCCACTAATCATCATCACAACACAAACACCAACTTGTGCTGCATGCTGTGGTGAATCACACGGTTCACGCAAGCTGCTGTCACACACGCTAAACGGGGAATAAAAGCGCACATGTGATATTGTGGTCAAGTGTGGGTGTACGAGAAAAAGATTGAAGGAAACAAAGTATCTCACATAAATGAGCACATTCTTTAACATAAAGATTTGCGTTACATTTTTTTCATGGGACAACACTGTGGGATGAGTAAATTAACTGTTCCATCAAAATAACACAACACAAAGCCCACTGCTGGCAACAAATGTGACTAGACCCTCATGTGAGAGTAAATTTTGCTTTCATTATTTTTAACAAATTAACAGACTTGAAATGTCTTAAAGTAAATGTAAACACATAAATACCCCAAGGCTCCAAAACTATAGTACACTAAAAGGGTCCTATTTCCCCCGCTACTGGCTTTCGTTATACGACAATGGGCAAAGCTAAGGCGTGTAGTTACTACATAACCAAGAAGCCAAATAACAGCTTTTAATTGGTTTAGCTAATTGGGAGAAAAAAAAAAACATTACTTATGTTTTGGATTTGACATGATTGTGCTTAATGAATGTCATTAGTGCAGTCAGAAAATGGAGGATTGTCACCCAGCCAAGTCACCTGAATGTTGTAAGTCACTCGAATGTTGTACAGAGGTTGAGATCAGCCGGAGTCAAGTTCCCTGTGTGGCATGCACAAACTTGGTCAATAAAGCTGATTCCGATTCTGATCCATCCGTCCATCCATCCGCCCATTTTCAACACCGCTTATCCGGTTGAGGGCCACGAAGGTGCTGGAGAATATCTCAGTTGACATTGTGTGAGAGGACCTTTAAATACAAATTTATAGAAATAGGTACTTTTTACTTCACAAAGGACAAAAAATGCAAAAGAAAAAAAAAAGGGTACCCCAGTTGACGTTGTGCGAGAGGACTTTGAAATACATATTTGTAGAAATAGGTACTTTGTATTTCAAAGAGGAAAAAAAAAATACTTGGTTCTTATATTGCTGGTCAATAACCAGGTACTCGAACCAACTAGTTGCAATTTAAAAGCAATTCAAAAGTTATTTTTACACCAAATATTATTTTCAAACTTTTTCTTGCCATTAAGAAAAAAAGAGAATATCTACTGACCTCCTTTACAAATGATTTGCTCTTAACTTCTTTCATCCAACTTTATAAATTGCAGTTTTTCATGTGAATACGCTGAAGCACGCTGCGGTGTGAATGAAACCCTCTGTGAGATTAATTTCCTCCCCTCAGTCTGCCAAGTGACCGTCCCTGAATATTACAATGCGCCGACTCGAGGATAAACGTACTGTATCAAGAATTAATGACATGCTGCACGTAATTGCATTCATTCCACTCACTCTATCTGTCCCCTTGTTCAACCTAGCTCAAATTGATTTATCGGCGGCCACGCACATCCACGCGCCAGTGGGGGAGGAGGAGGAGGAGGTTGCCCGGTTACTGACGGAGCTTGTCTCTTATTTAACTTAGGAAATAAATTGATGGTGGACGGGAACAATATCAAAACACTGCAAGGCAATTGATTCATTAAAACGCACACACAAATGCTCACTCGATGCACGCACACACACAAACACACACATAAAGACACACACACACACAGCAGAGCCAAGCAGCCACTTTACCACAAGGTGATGATGACGACGCTCCATCAATGCCGCCGATGTACCAGAGCCGAGCGCAAGCGCACTAAAACGCGCCATTTCAAATGACATCCTGTCCGAGTGAATGTATGGCCCTTTAATGGAGGTGATTACCTCCCGCGTGTTGCTCTCTATTTGTCCCTTTTTGGCTCTCTGCTCTCTTTGGCACGAAATAGCTGCGCTGAAGTGTTGACGGTAAGCTCGGTGACCTTGAGAAGTCATTGAGGGGGCGAGATGGAGGATGAAGGAAAAGGCACGCATCACTGCAGAGTGAGATTGTCTGATGCCGTTTGAAAGACTTTACATGTTCTCGCTAGAAAACAAACATCACGCCTCCGTCAAAGAGAAATGTGGAGCAGCATCAAATGGATCACAACTACTTATGGGTTATTCATCAAAAGAAAATATGAGAAATGTAAGACATCGAATTGAAATGATCACACCTTGCTTTCCCATTTATCCACTCATTCCAACCATTCTACTACTATTAATAATGCATCAAATGTAACTGGTGCCTTTGTGTAACAAAATCAATTTGCTTCAGAATAGATACTTTTGTTCTTTCCAAGTGTGCACACACAAGAAACAGTTTATACTTGCACTCTCAGGGGTTGATATCAAGGTGTCGTGCTCTCAGGGCACTGAAAGAGCAGTCGGTGGGTGGAGGAGAGAAACCGCAAAGCCTCTTGAGACATTTGCAACACAGTTCTCTGGGTTTTTGATGCTCAAGGCCAAATGGGTTGGCAAGTCGTCTCAAAATGACATCACAAGTGAGATGTTCACATCATTCGGCCAGGTGAAGGCATTACAAGAGACATGAAAGATTTGTCCGAATTGGAATTTGACCCAAATTGATGGTGGCATGCGAGACCTTAGTGAGCATCGAAAGCAGTCCTGTACAAACTTTTGTTCTCTAGGGCCACATTTGATTTTTGAAACTGATAGATTGGCCAGATCATACAGTAGGTATAGGGGGGAATAAGTAAAAATTAAACTCAAAAATGCTAAAATTGTGTCCGATTGGGTCCGACCAAACGTGCACCCATTTAAGCGCACGTTTGGTCGCAAATGTCAAAGCAAGCACGTCTTTGCATTCATCTTAAATGGAAGTGAAAACAACAATACAACAACATCAATGCGTGAAGATGTCAGTTACAAATGTCTATAAAAGCCCAGCGGGCCTTCCCCAGAGACCCGCTTCACTCGGTGTGTGCTCAATGAAGCTCTCCAACAGAATCGACTGGTCAGAAGGTTGGCGCTTGTATGCACGAGGATGAGTGGATGAGGGGGAGGGGGGTTTACTCCACTGTGTACGGCATTTAATTACCGTGGTGACCGACAAGTCCTCAGAGACGACTGGGATGACTTATCCAGGTGCTGGGGGGCACACAGTGCTACACCACCGCAAACTATGACCAAAGGTTTTGGCACACTTCCACAATTCATTGGGCTTAAAACAAAAACTGCATTGAGGTAAAATATTAGAATGTGTATTTATTGGATCTCACTAAATTGTGCATCCAAGTGGGCTAAATATAGTGACTGTTAACTGTATTTTGCTTTTAAGAAGTAATCTATTTTGGGGGTTTTCAGAGGTAATAAGGAAAGTATTTTTTCATTGTCAGTTGTGTTTTCTATTCATTTTTTGTGCTAAATTAAAAACAGCCAATTAAATTGTGCATCCAATTGTACTTGATATGTTTTTTCAGCTGTAATACTTTTTGTGCATATTATTATTATTATTTATATTATTATTATTATACTGCCAAATGTAGTAGAAATTATGTATATTTGTTATGCTGCATTGTTGCCATATATTTATTTTGTGGTTTATAATCCATGTTAACTGAACCACATGTTCTACTATTTATTATTCATTAGTTATTGTTTGTGCCTTCTTGTTTTTATTTAGTGTCGTCTACTTGTATGTTTATCGTGTACTGTGTCTCGTCACCGTGGGATGGAGGAAACGGAATTTCGGTTTCTTTGTGTGTCTTGACAGATGAAGGGATTGACAATAAAGATGACTTTGACTTTGACTATTTATATTGGGTCAAATAACACATAGCAACTTCAATTGAGTTTCCAATGACCATTTGCCCGAACTTCCCTAACCCCACTGCCTTCTTTTATCCACAGACAAATACCACATGCTGTTTTGTAATTGTCCTCTATTTTCTTTCAGCTTTTCTTTTTGCATTTTCTCTCTCCTTGTTTGTCTCTTTTGTCCCCTCTCTGTATCCGGCTCGGCTCCGACGGCAGTAGAATGATGGATGTATTACCAATGCTCATGTGTGTGTGTGTGTGTTTAAACGACCTATTGTGCCCCCGCTGAAAGGCGTGTGCGCCATAAGGGCCACTCGATGTGATCTGGCGCATCTGCTATCAAGACAGGTAGTTTCTCCACCTGGGGGGGGATTTCTCATTGTGCCTTTGTCTCGCTGTCTCCTCTAATCTGTCTAACACGCGCACACAAAAGCACACAATCAGACTTCCTCGGATGTGTACCAGAGCATAGATTGACTGCCATCAGTCATGTGTCTGTGAAAGATGATGAAGAAGGGCGAGGTCTATCATCCTCTGACCCACTGAGGCTTCTGCACTCCTCATTATTCTGAAAAAAGGCAGAATTGTTTCATTCATTTTATATTAGATTGTAAAGGTGTACCTCATGTCGTGTCTCAAATGATTGACATTTGAATGGCTTTTTTAATATCAGTTCATTTAATAGTTGCTCCATTGTATTCTTTAAAATGTATTTGAAAGGCTGCCTAACAACAATGGATCAAGCGCATCTCTGGCTTTGCTGTGACAAGTAATGATTTTTTTCCTGTTGAAGTCTGAATGGCATTCAGTCGAAGGGATTCAAATTGCACACGGCGACGACGGCTGCTGTCAAAGCGTGTCCATAACAAGTCAAAGGAGCTTTTAGCGCAATTCGTCAGGTCAATACATGGTGAGAAAGAAGTTCATTGATTATTTGCCTTTGTCCAGCATGGGTCAACGTTTTTGTCATGATTACAGCATTATCAAACAACAGCTTGTCGGAAATTGTTTGAAAATACCAATAAATACCAATAAAGAAGATAAAAAAATATCGTGTTGTTTTCGTGTCTATTAAACCTTGGTCAAATTTAATAGCAATCTCACAGTCATCTACCAAATTTTGTGTTGCTAAGTGAAACATTTTGGAAAGAATAAATAATAATATATAATATATAATATAATGAGCCTTTCAAGCACGAGCTTTTTTAAGACATTGTTTGGTGAAATAAAAAATGGCTAAATGGACGTGAACATATCAAAGTGTCCCCTACATCTCAAGCAACGACGACGCGGGCGAAAGAGAATAGGAAACAGAGAGGCTGTGTTTGGACTCCCCCGTTCCCTACTTCACAATCATGATGAATGTTGATGATTGATGATTACTGAGATATCAATCTAATTCCTTCTGTGACCACACACGCTCCTTAACGCACAAGTCTTTTTTCCACTAATCCATTCCAGCCTGTTTTCGGAATTGTTTAAAATAACTATCTCTCAGAGTCCACACAGTGGTTGGAAAAACACAACAAAATGGTGTACGCAGTATATATAGGGCAACATAGAGTGTATAGGGAGTCATTCCCAGAACGCCCAGAGAAACTCTTTCATAAAAGGGAGATTAAAAATGTGAATGTCAAGGTATCCTTTTAACTGTTCAACAAGTGTCACCAGTTCACTTCTCTTTCATACGCTCTCGATCCTCCTCTCCATCCCTCCATCGCTGCCAAGGACACCATCCCTGCTGTGGTAACCATAGAGACAAGCCCAGAAGGGCTGTGGGCGAGACATGTGAGGGACTACGGGTGACTGTGCGTGTGTGTTCTTATGGTTTGTCAGGCTTACTTCCTTTGGTGCTGTTATAATAGTTTTGCCTACCAGGTGAATTATTTATTTATTTTGTTTATTTGACAGGGACAGTGTACATCAATGACCATTTCTGTAGATGTAAAATTAGCTAAGGGGCTATTTTCCAACTGTGGTCCCTGCAGCAAGGTGTGTGAAGTGTCTTGTCCAAGGACACAATGACACGTGACTCGGACAGAGCTGGGTTTGAACCGTCGCCCCTCCGGTTTCTGAACGACCTGCTCTACTGCCACGGCACCTTCCTTCCTTCTGCAAAAAGTTTCATTTTGGTGGCTGAGACCGTTTTTTTCCCACTTTACCATCACTCGTCGTCACGTCATTAAATTGGTCTGAGAAGGAAATAGCCAAAATGAGCGTAACAAGGAATATAGTTGGGTATTTCCTATTTTTAAGTCTATTAATTGTAAACCAAAAGTCTTTGTTTGGTTCTGAAAGAGGCACCTGTGAGTCGGGTTAGGGTTTATAACGTATATGCTCTGCATTATAAGGCACACTCTGCATTATAGGGCGCACTGTATTTTTTTGAGTAAATTTTAACTTTTTAAGTGCGCCCTATAGTGGGGAAAATACGTTATTTATTTATTTATTTATTTATTTATTTATTTATTTATTTATTTATTTATTTATTTATTTATTTATTTATTTATTTATTTATTTATTTATTTATTTATTTATTTATTTATTTATTTATTTATTTATTTATTTATTTATCATTGTCATATATTATGTTTTGTGTTCATACTTATATACAGCACTTGCAAATTCTCTCTAAATAAAGTCCAGTTAAGCTGAGTTGTGCAGGCTAAACCAAGAAAAGTAGCACAGCACAACCAAATGTATTGCGCATGAAGAAGTAGACTTCATATGCTTTCATAGACCACATGATTGCTCCAGATAGTCACCAAAACTAAACATGAATTGTTTTTTGTATTGACTCATAACGAGCCATAAGACTTTAGACATAATTCTTTTCTAGGTTACTTTTGTATATAAATAGATAGAAATAGTCATAATTCATTCTATTTAGAGTCTAAATTCTCAAAACTTTAGAGAATAAGAGATAGCAACAAAGTGCTATTCTCGTGCCCCTGCACACAATCAATGAGCTAATGTCACTTTCACTGCTGCTGCATAATAAGGCCTCAATATCAAAATCTCTCCCAGATAAAGAAGTAAAATAGAAGATTTGCACCAGTGATGACAACGTATAACATGGTATTGGCCAATTTTCCAAAGCACTCATTTAACGGCAGTTTGCATGAGTTGATATGAAGTGAGGTGAACACAATGTGGCAACAAAGAGAGGACAACACTTCCCCCATTCCCGCGTCTCATTAATATAAAAGCTGATGATGGAGCACAAAAAAAAAAAAAATCAGGACAAAACAAAAGCTAGAAAAGTCATTACTGTTGGATGAATAGCAAAACATCAAGCTGCATGCTTGGACACAGTTGCTGCATCAAGTATGGCATCATATGTCAGTGAAACACTTTTGGATTTGAATTGCAGAAATCAATCAATTGATCGGTCTGTCTGTCTGTCTGTCTGTCTGTCTGTCTATAGGTAGATAGATAGGTAGATATTGTAGGTAGGTAGGTAGGTAGGTAGGTAGGTAGGTAGGTAGGTAGGTAGGTAGGTAGGTAGGTAGGTAGGTTGGTAGGTAGGTTGGTAGGTAGGTTGGTAGGTAGGTTGGTAGGTAGGTAGGTAGGTAGGTAAGTCGGTCGGTCGGTCGGTCGGTCGGTAGGTATCAAACACGTACAGTCCAAAATTTCAAGAAGCATTGCAGTCATATACAAAGCAAAATAACTACTGGATTATCATTCATTTCACTTCACACAAGCAATAATGAAACAAAAAAATATTTTAAAAGTGTGTCTACTTGTGTTCTGTTTATTGAAACATTTACAGTCCAACTGAGTTCAGCCTCGAGGGCAGCTATTGGCAATTGGCATAATGGTTGTTTTTGGAACAAAATAAGACATTTTTAGGAACTCTGGTGACAATAGTAACAATAATAATAATAATAACAATAATTATAATAATAATTCATTTACAATACGATTCAGATTAACCAACCTATTTTTGGAGTCAATTTGACAGATTCCTTTGAAGAAGAAAGGAACATTGTTAAAATCTGACTGCCGAACGTTTACACACAAATACGCAGCTATGCACTAACCACCATAAAAAATGTGTTCAAAAATGACAAGATTAGAATTTACGACTGCAGTGAACAGTCCTCTGATTCCACAAACGAGGAACAACAGGTGAAGAGCAAATGCCATCTGGAATGGGGAAAGATATATATAGTATCTCTCTATCTCTCTCTTTATTCTCTCTCTCTCTCTCTCTCTCTCTCTCTCTCTCTCTCTCTCTCTCTCTCTCTCTCTCTCTCTCTCTCTCTCTCTCTCTCTCTCTCTCTCTCTCTCTCTCTCTCTCTCTCTCTCTCTCTCTCTCTCTCTCTCTCTCTCTCTCTCTCTCTCTCTCTCTCTCTCTCTCTCTCTCTCTCTCTCTCTCTCTCTCTCTCTCTCTCTCTCTCTATCTCTCTATCTATCTATGCAATCATGTCTGCTTTGCTGGAAGAGTCTCTACACTTGAAGAAAAACAAACTCAAAAAAACTGTGTGAACCAAGTCTTTTAACTTGGTTCTCATCTTACTTGATTGATGTTTTAGATGAGGTTTTGAAATAAGTTCTGCATTGTTGAATAATTACACAACTTACCCAGATATGCAGCTTTTGTCACCTTATCACACGTCAAGTATGAAGAGTGAACAAGTGAGACTTGTTTCAGGACTAATCCTAAACTTAAATGCAAGATTGATTGATATCTCTATTTCAAAAATATTTAAAACATAGAAAGAGAAAAAAATAAAACAAAACACTTTAAAGTGCCATATATAAGTCCATACAACAAACAAACAAACAAACAAACAAACAAACAAACAAACAAACAAACAAACAAACAAACAAACAAACAAACAAACAAACAAACTGAAAAAAAATCAAGTTTTGCTTCTGCAGGATGATAAGTGGCTTTAGTGAAGTTTTGTATGTATTTCCCTAAACCTCAGCACAGTAATGCGCATAGGGCAAGACAAGTGAACAATAAAGTGTCTGAAGTGAATGATAATCCAGTCGTTCTTTTGCTTTGTATATGACTGCAATGCTTCCTGAAATTTTGGACTGTACGTGTACTGTACCGACCGACCGACCGCCCTACCTACACTACCGTTCAAAAGTTTGGGGTCACAAAATTGTTTGGGTGACCCCAAACTTTTGAACGGTAGTGTATATATTTATTTAGATAATTATTTATAGATTATATATATAATCTTCTGTGTGAAAAATCTTATAATATATGTCTATTTATATTCATAGATTATATATAATCTTATCCAAATATAAAATATAATTTATACTATTTAATTCATAATATTTTATTATAATAATATTTACACCACCGTTCAAAAGTTTGGGGTCACCCAAACAATTTTGTGACCCCAAACTTTTGAACGGTAGTGTACCTGCCTACCTACCTGCCTGCCTGCCTACCTACCTGTATTTTCATATTTCTTCTGCACCGACATTTTGTCATAGAATTTTCATAGAATTTTTCAGCGAAGGTTGCCACAGCTTCGCCATCCATCTTCATTTCACTAGACAAATGGCTATGGGCATTAAGCACATGTAGCATCACTACGTGTGACGATTACAACAACTGCCAGTGTTTTACTTTGACAAATATTTTTCCAAAAGCGTATTAATATTAATTTGGATAAATGCGCTTTGACATGGACTATTCCTCTTTTTAAATTGCATGGCAGCAGGTTACAGGAGTGTCTTTTCGTAAATAAAGCTTCAAGGCACTTCTTAATGGATCGTCACGCGTGCGCTCGTTTATTAACATTAGCCGGCCTCTGAGTGGACAATAAATTCCGTCGGCTTCTTTGTGGTCGTGCCACGTACACACAGCACATACGCAATTGACAATGTACCCACCCCTCCTTTTTCATGTCAAAGCATACCTGCCATGCTAACTAGCCACAACATTGCTCCATTTCCATCCATCCATTATCCAAACCTCTTATCCTCACAAAGATTTCATGAACGTTTAAATCTACACTTGATGACCCTGTCTGAGATCAAAATTGCTTGAGGGGGGCGTCAATTTTTGCCACGTACGGTATCTATTTATTGTTCCTGAATAGAGATCGCAATCGATGAGAATTTAGGATTGTTACAACAAGAGCTGTTGTGAAAGCGCTGTAAAATTATGATTTATTATATTGATGGTTGATTCCATGGTCAGGTCAGGTCAGGTCACGTCAGGGGGCACGTGTTCATAGTAACAATTTATATCCTCTATTTTTTCCATAATTACTTTGAATTAATAGCAATTTTCACCGATATTATTTCATTCATTTATTTATAATACCAGAAAAAAACATTTGCATTTGACCAAGCATACTTGTGGTTCGGCACCCTTGGATTCGCATATTCACAAATGTTTCAACTAAAATAACGTACTTTTTTCCCTCACTCTTATTTCTTGTTATTATTTACTATTATTGTAAGTCACACAGTAGTATCCTCTAGAAAGCTAATAAAATTGCTTCCTGTTCAACCATAGCAAATGTCCCCAATTTATGCCAACTTCTATCTTGTAGAAACTGGAAGGCAGAGATTCAAACCCAAAACTAAACCCAATGAGGGCAGATGTTCTAACCACGAGTCCACAATATTTCCTGATTTAACTGCAGCCATGTTTAAATAAAAGAGAAAAAGGCAATTAGAGAAAGCAAGATCAATCCAGGAAGCCAGTACACATGAACGTTTTATCGGAACAGCAGAGGGACAAGGAAGTGTCTCCCGGGGTCGTCGTTTGTCTTTGTCACGTTGACAAAGCCAGGAGCTGTCTGTGGACACGGAGGCTGAGAGACGCTGTCAAGCAGACAAAAGCAGCTTATTCAGCCCTTTGTGAGCCCAGGGAGTGGCATGAATTAGTGCACACAAGTATTTTCCAGGACAGAAGAAAGGTGGAATATGTGTGACCCAAAAGACACCAACCAAAAATGTCGAGCGTGAGGGATGTGTTTGACTTTCACATTGACCTTTAAAGTCAAAACCTTGAAACCTTTGAAACTATCACAAGACTTTGCCTGAGCTTTATTTGGTGAGACTCAATCTAACAGATTAATGGCATTTCAATTAATTCTAGTAGGAAAAATGAATTGTAATAATATGACTATTTTGGGATATGAATGTGGTCACTGAACAAACTAATGAAATTTATCAGACACACCACAGAAAAGTACAGATGCCGGAAAAATCTACTCATATACACTAAATTTACTTAAGTGTTTGTACTTAAGCTCACCAGCTCAGTGGCCTAGTGGTAGAGTGTCCGCCCTGAGACTGGAAGGTTATGGGTTCAAACCGCGGCCGGGTCATACCAAAGACTATAAAGATGGGACCTGTTACCTCCCTGCTTGGCACTCAGCATCAAGGGTTAGAATTCGGGGGTAAGGAATTGACAATAAAGCTGACTCTGAACTTGTTTTCAGGCCCAAGCACTTAATTAACAAAGAGAAGTTAATATTTTTTTCCAGATAACTACAGTAAAATAATCATTTTAATCATCAGTACGTGCTTTATAGTGCGCCTCTGCGGCCTGACTCGGCTCTGCAGTGTCTTTTTCATCTGAAGCCATAACACAATGCACTCTGTGAAGCAGTTAGGCCGTGAAAGGTGAACCGTGATATAGTGAGGTATGACTGTACATACGCACGCACACGCACACGCACGTAAGATATACTGAAATAGACTTGACTGAAACGCGCTGTGTCAGACACCTCTGACGAGCTGTGCCAGAGGCAAGTTGCCAGATGGAAAACTAGCCACTGTAATCTACTTACTAAATGAGGGACTGAAAGCAAATGTGTTGTCTCATTAGTGCTGCACTGCCATGACAACAACTACAGAAGCAATCAGAGAAGCAAATGTAATTGCTTCACATGGAGACTTAGATATAGGACAATAGATCATTATAATAACCATAATAGCCATGATGACGCCTTTTTCATGGCAAATTATCTGCTTTGATATCACCTTAAGCCCACATTAGATAGTTGAAAAAAATTGCCATTCTTTTCTCTGCTTTGATAAATGTTAATTAGATAACTGAAAAAACCTTACTTGGAAAAAACTTGGCAATTTAGCATCACCAGTCTGTCTTGGATTCCTTCTTTTGATTAGCTGTGATGTCAAAGTAACTGTCAAAAAATTCAATTTCAAGAGAGTGAAGATTGATTTACAGAAGGATTTCTGGGGTTTTGCTCCCCAGCTGTAAAATGTGGAAAAGATGAAATATTGAGAAGGATTCTGAAATGCCCACTTCTTGTTTTATGATCATCTTTTGAGGTCAAACCCAAATATTTTCAGTCTACTGAGCTGGTTTACTGTTCCAATACTTTTGGACATGGTTGTCATTACCTGCTTGTGGCAAAGTTTTGACAGCACCCGGCATGAGCATTTTGTTCCTTCTGGCTCTTCCACTTCAAGCTTGCAATGGGAATAAAAGAGCCCAAGGCTACAAGTTGCCTTCGCTTTAAAGTATAAATCCCCCATTTAGAAACACTTGCTTGGAGGGGGGAAGGAATTAGAGAACTGGCAGAGTAAGATTGCATCAACATCTCTTCCGATATGGCATCATACTGTGCAATTCTTTCTTCTCTTCTTATGATCTGCTTTCTTCATAAAAACACTCACTGCTGGAGATGGTGGTTGAGGAAATGCAACATTCCTATGGATCAAAACATTGAATTGGGCTAAATACTGATACAAACTTGCTGTAATTTATCCCCCACACCTCAAGTATTTTCATGATCACATCTTAGCCAGCATGAGGAAGGATTTCATCCACATCTCACACTACACATTTCATTTCCTCTAAGTAGAAATTACAGTCCTAGTAATTACACAACTGCACTTAAGTCTGAAGGTGGGTGTTGAGAAAAACGAGGGAAAATAAATATGCCCTCCCATGGTGTTTTTTCAATGAGATTTTTTTTTTCCCCATATTTAGCATGGGGCATGTGAGTAATGGTTTGGAGAGGCAGGGGGTTTCTAATGAATACCATTTTTTTTCAGTGAGACGGCAGTAACGATGGAAGAGGAAAAAAACTGCAGACGGTGATATAGCTAAACGCCGCACCATTACGTCGCAGGTTCATCATCGGGAGATTGGCAATTGTACATTAGGACGGTGTCATTTCGAAGAAAGGCACATGCATCAACCGCACAAGTCTCATTATTGTGCAGTGATGTTGGATTAGCGGTGTTTTGGTGTAAATTGTTATGTATTAAAATCAACCATTATGACATTTAGGGTTAGAGTTAGTTTTTTTTTCAACATTTAATTGTGAAAGCACACTTACCAGGTGGCGGAATATTTGGTTCAGATATGTTTGGGCCAAAATATTCAAAAGAATGACAACGGTTTGAGGGAATTGAATTCCAAAATCTGTTATTCTGCGGTTTGTATTTTTCAACTGTATAAAAGCCAATAATAAGCCCTGTTTGGATAATACATCTACTTTAAACGCAAAATCTTGGTACTGCTGTGTCGATTTAGAACTACTTGGTTAGAAAATCAAATTTAATCTAAAATGCAGCACGAATCCTGGAGCAAACAAAGGATTTTAGTGGATAGGTCCTTTCCAAGAATGAGAAAAATCAGCAACCACCAACGCTCCTCTCTCTTCATTTCCTCCCCTCTAGCAATATCCAAAAATTGCACACTTAGAATCAAAAGCAAGACTGATTCATATATTTTATGTGGCTAAAATATTGTCACTTTGGTTACCTGAGTTTCAAATTAGCTGAGGGTACCAAACGTATATTCTAGTGTTTGACTGCTCAAGACAGGTTTATGTGGGTTCATCTTCCACCTCAGCTCCCTTTCTCTATTTTACGGCCCATTTGCTGGTCATAGAATTAACTGGGGTCAGTTAAAAGGTTGTATTTAAAGCTAATACTCTTTGTGCAGTTAAAAATGGTTTCCATGGTTATGTTATGTCTGACAGCTATCAAACTCTTGTCTCCAGTTCATGTATGCACAAACTGTCATGAAGGGAATGGAGCTGGGCGACCAAATACAGCTTGGACCCGGGTTTATTGAAGAACTCAAAAACAGACTAGAGGTTCGACTAGGGACAAGACTAAAACAGAACAGACTGGAGACTAGGAACAAGAAACAAGAAGACATGAGACGAGACGAGAAAAATCCGACAGGAGTGCGACAGGCAGACAGGACTTATATACGCGACCGGTAACGAGAGGTAGGTGACTGTGATTAGTACATAGATTGAGAGTAGACACAGGAAGGAAGGGGCGAGCACACAGACACGCAAACCGAAATTATGACATTAAAAGAAGGAAACAAACTGTGACAGATCTTGACACACACAGGTGCTCTAGAACAGTCACGCAAGTTGTTGGTTTATGATAGTTGGTTTATTACTTTCTTGTTTTTGCTAATATAAATCCAAGCGAAAGACAGAAAGACAAATATTCCCTGACTTGTCAAGGTGAAGCACATTTCCAAACAGGCTTTAGTGAATGCATCAAAATGGGAGCGTGTTGTGCATAAATTGGGCAAATTGTGTTATTTTCTGCTCTGATCATATGATCTGCATCGAGGTTGTGACAGCACCATTAATTCTCCTCAGCCAGGCAGACAGCAGTAATCAAGTGGAGCTGACTGGCAGATGAGCGAGCGTCCTGCTTGGAGCCAACGAGCCTCCGATGGGTGGGCCAAAACGGAAGTGCTGTGAAGTGCCATTTTTTAACAGTGCAGAAAATATGCATGTACATTAGTTGCCATGTCATAGAATGTTGTTGATGTCTTAGTGTTTAAATGGTTTAACACAGGCATATTAAGCAATTTCTTCTTCACTGTTTAAAACACCACAACAGGGGGAACTAGGAGGTTGCGATGACACTAGTAGCTACTACTAGTCCAGAGTGTGAAAAAAGTAACGACTTTTGGTAACTGTGTTGTGCCATGAGATTTTCAAATGTAAAATATGCGCCTTGGCTCAATAATAGTAGGGAACTCATTAGGAGGAATGAGCTAAATTTGTGAGTGCTTGGCTTTCAGGCAGCAACATAAGATGTGCACTCTGAAACAATAGCTTCCAGCAGCAGAAGCCTTGTCAAGAGAAATCTGCATTTCTTTGTACAACAATGGCCATTTTCTTCTTCTCCTTGCCCCCCCCCCCCCACCCATCCAAATGACAATAGACAGAATCAATCTTATTGTTTGACGTGCCCCAGTGCGCCGCAGATGTCACCACAGACAAACAAAAAAACAACCCAAAATACAATGAGCGATGTTCGTGAACCGATCAATCAGTTGTGAGTGCATTTTAAATCCCCAGAGAGACTGGGGAAGGAAGCGTTAATTTACTTGACGGTCCTTGTGGTCCCTCTCGCACGCTCAATGCTAATAAAGGTAAAATAATGCACGAGACAGGTGGCGGGGGAGCGTCCTGTGCTTGTCTCATTATACGGACATTCACCGACAAGAATACACAGAGGAAGATTTCTCTCTGTGTATCGTTCCCTAATTCACGTCCTTGTAATCCACCTCTGAAGAAAAAAGTAAGAGCTAAAAAGCAAGCTTGTATAAACCACCAATGTTTTATGTGATGTGTTGTATTGTTATTTTATGTCGCCTGTGCTGTAAAGTGCTTTGTTATGGCAACAGCTGCTGTGAAAGTGCCATCTACTGTAAATGAAGATCTATTTTATTGCATTATATTATATATATATATATATGTATATATGAAAAAGTATCAGCAAGTACATAAAGTGTGGCTTCAAAAAATAAATATCGATATAAATATAAATCAGCAGTATACAAGTGCAGGACTACAAACGTCAAGCACAATGATGAAGTGAAAAAAAGTGAGTATTCTTTGAAAAGCCAATTGAAAATCCAAAGTGGTACTGGGCAGTGACCTTCATTCAGAGTCAGCATTCTTTTGCGACAATCGGAAGAAAATGGAGTAAAACAATATTGCGTTTGTGAGCCGTCACGTTAAAAGCAAAGCAACGACTCGACTCTGAGCCACTGTGCAAACCATTTCCTCGGTGTCACCAAAAGCACAGAGTCAGCAGAAAGCATTGACAAGCTGTTAAAAAGTGTTCCACTGGATTTTTTTTTTTTATATACTGCCCTCATCTTCTACTTCTAATCGTACAAAATAACATGAAATGACATTTTCTGGCAGAATTGCAGAGAACCTTTTACTAGTTAACATTAACGTTTTGTTCTTGCAAAATTACATGGAACTTCTCTCTTTCTTGCAACTTATTTTTAACGTAGGTAGGTAAAAGTTTATTTCTTCACAAGCTTCAATTTAGCTCTCTTCATTGCGTGCCATCGAAATTGGTGAGTGAAAATTTAACAGCTAATGTCAAGCACTTGAGTGAATGTCAAAGTGCTTCATCGCCCTCGTTTTGATGAATCCTTTCTCTCTCTCATGCTAAGTGACCACCTGTGTGAAGTGGACCAACATCACCCTATGTGCTACTTAAAAGAGAACCATAAGACTAAAGAAATAGGAAAATAATTTGACCTGCAAAAAGAAATTAAAAAATATCTATTTTGAAAGATATCAAAGATCCACTGAGACCTTTGTTTGGGCAAATGGCTAAAATGTAAATGAAGCAGGTGGATGCAAAACAGCTCATGTGGTATGCAACAAGTGTGTGTGTGCTTGTGTACAATGTGTAGCACTATAACACGTGTATTGCTATTTCATGTATAAATTCATTACCAGTAATGTAATTCATACTGTCACCTCTCATCATTTGCAGAATGTTGTTTTCCTTCTTCCTCCTTCTCCACCGTCCAACTTCACCTTCTGTGCTTCTGTGCACACCCCAACAGCCCCCCTCCTCAGCTGTCACTCAATCCCATGCCATCTTGCATCACTTAACCTTATTTAAAAGTTCATTGTTGTGGTTGTAGCTTGTAATACAGTGCACCATAATGAGAATGATTTCAGCTCTGGCTGAAGAGTCTACATGTGGCAAGGTGTAGTTTGAAGTAATGACAAAAATGGAATGGATGGTACCTAATTTTGGATTTTTTGTCTAGATCACTTCGAAATTAAGTCTCTTAAAAAGATGAAAATGAAGGACAGTTTCACCATAATTGTAGCTAGTACTATAAATGTAAGGTCTTGTTTTAGTTAGTTTTCTTTTTTTAAAAAGCATTTTTATTTTAATTAATCAACAAAGTATTTTTTCAATTGTAGTTTTAGTTATTTTGGTAGGTTTTGTTAAGTGCTCCACACAGGGATTTCGATCTTTCGACTGTGAGGCAAAGGTGCACACCACTCTTTTACTATCTCACTTTACCGTTTCATAAATGATTCCTTGTCCCAAATTTGGAGCACATACTGATCCTGACTCATTTTTTACGTTAGTGATGACAACAATCCAGGAAGTGCCTACTTACAAGCCAACAGCACGTAAATTTGTCATCGATTAAAACAAATTCAGGCTGTTAATTAAAGTGCTGTACGAGTGCTTTGAACGGAATTCGTTGCTAAAACATTTCCCTTCTGGTTTGTTGACAGTTGTATCCTGCCAAGGCACATCGCTGGATTTTTAAAACCAACTCAGAGGCTCTGCTGTCTTTCTTTTAAACAGGAAATCAGTCAGGCATCCTTTCATTGAATCAAAGCGACCGCTCACATCATGCGCCGGAGAACGTCTCCATGGGCGCTCACTGGCATCGGAGTATTTTCAATGTTTCATCGCTCATTTGTTTACACGCTAACACGCTGAAAGCGAGGCCTGCTCTATTTATTCGAGCGGGCCATCCATTGAAAACGGCTTTCTCTTGCTCAGTCAAACTCATCACAAGGATTTCATTTGTTGTGCTTCCCAAAGATAGTGTCGGTCGGCTCTTAATTGAATAATAGCTGTAAAAAAGAGAAAATATCTGCGTTTTGGTTTCATGCTGGGAATCACAGCACTGTGATAGTCAACAAAGGCTCTCTTTGTGCCCACACGCTGTTTACCCACAAGAGTGTTTGTTTACTTTGTATTTCCCTCATCACAAAACACACAAAGTGCCCACTGGTCCACCCACACACCCCCACCCCTGCCCCCAACCGCTTCAGCTCATACTACAGCTGAGAATGACATTCAGCTGTTTTGCTCTGCGGGGAAACTCATTAAAGAATGCTTAACACTGTCATGCAAATGGCCACTAGGTGTTGATAAGAGCCGGTGGAGGACGTGTTGTGGGTCATCCATTTACTGCATCCCCCAACATGAAATTTTAAAAAATGCATGCAGAAAATACAGAAAAGAGCGTTGTCGGGTCAATTGTGGTCGCCTCGAGACAACATAAAACTGCAGCTACAGTAAAATCAGTCTCTAAATATTATTTAGAAAATAACTTTTGTATACATCAAATACAAAAGGTTAAATGACAGGCGGCGTAATTAAGAATTGGATGAAGTCATGTAAAGTTGGACTCTAGATCCAGATACCAACTGCACATCTCACCACTGAGTTCACGTCAATTATACGGGATGTGCTTGGAAAGTTTGGATGTGGCCACATGCTAGAAATAGGACCTCCCAGTACCTGTTATATAGTCAGTAGAGTGGAAGACAGCCGGGGTGTTTGTCAACAAACAAAACAACAGTTGTTACTTTGACGAGCTGAGTGTTATTGAGGCCCTTCTGCCGTCAGACTGTCACACTGATAATTTGATTTATGGACGCGCATCCTCCTCCGCTCTTAAACCTCTGAACTCTGTCCGTCACAGAGTGTAGGGATTAATACCTTGCCATGAGTGCGACACAAATCATCACGTTTTACCTGTTTGTGTTGGGAGGGAGGTCTACTGGCAAACCAGAGGGATGATATTAACTATGAATGGCAGCGGTATGTATACTTAAAGCACTTTACTGGACGATATGCAACAACAATTTATCCAATAAGCTGTTCCGGAGCCAGCCGCCTCCATGCTAAATAAATGAAGTCAGAGCATTATGAGACAATTTTGGACGCTGACTCATGGAACAAAACGCCTCCACATGAATTCACTTGAATCTGAAGGACATGTTATCAACCTGATCCCAGATGTCCCTAAGAGATCTCTGAAAATGAAAGCAGCTTCACTTTAATTACCTGTAAGGTCTTTTCACTTTTGTTTTGAATTTTGTTTTGACGGCTTGTCAATGAGAAGTGGAAAAACAACGGGACCCGCTGTTTCGCATGATCCCTTTAGAACACCTCATGAGCAAACTATACATGCTGAAAATGAAAACAATATTGTCAAAAAAATTAATTGCTGAGGACGTTTGTTTTAGTACTATTAGAGTGTAATCACTCAATGTTATGTTCGGTCGGTCAGTCGGTCGGTCAAGTCGATCGGTCAAGTCGGTCGGTCAAGCCAGTCGGTCAAGTCAGTCGGTCAAGTCGAGTCGGTGAGTCAAGTCAAGTCAGTGAGTCAAGTCAGTCAGTGAGTGAGTCAAGTAAGTCAGTGAGTCAAGTCAGTCAGTGAGTCAAGTGAGTGAGTGAGTGAGTGAGTGAGTGAGTGAGTGAGTGAGTGAGTCAGTCAGTGAGTCAGTCAGTCAGTCAGTCAGTCAGTCAGTCAGTCAGTCAGTCAGTCAGTCAGTCAGTCAGTCAGTCAGTCAGTCAGTCAGTCAGTCAGTCAGTCAGTCAGTCAGTCAGTCATATCATCCTACTTGCCTTAAGACGGTGTAGCTCATTAAGAAGCAGTTGCTTGCGATGCATCTGCTCTCCATCAACGTGTTGTCATTATCTCCTTTCTCCTGCCCCTGAGTCACTAGTTATTTGGTTTTGTGTTTTTTTTGCTGTGTGCTTTTTGTGCACAATCCTTCCAATGGACAGAAAATACATCCACTCATTCCATCGAACATCCATCCATCTATCCATCTATCCCCCAGCAACCACACACCCACACTCAAGACTCACAGAGGCCTTCAGTCATTTATCTGAAGAAGTTGAAAATCTGCACTTTTGCTACCTGTAATAAATTCACTCTGTCGAGGATTGGGCACAGTCACTCACTCTCCATCTTGGCTCCAACACACACGCACACAAACACGCACGCACGCACACTTACTTGAATGCCTTCATTAAGACTATTTTTGGACTTGCCAAAACTAAAACTTCGATTTTTTTTTCCTTCATCTCTTCATTTGTCTTTATTGTTTTTCTAATGTGCTGACACAACGTTTTGTCACACATCTCACACAGTTATCACCCCCCTACCCCGTTGCGTACAGGGAATGCTGTTTATTTTGCTGTGCTGAAAAGTACAATGATACACAAATATCTGTCACTGCACTTAGGTAGAATGATCAGGTATCTGCACTTCATTTGAATAACTACTTTTCAGATAGCTTTACCCCTACAGTTTGAATAAAATATCTGTACTTTTAACTGCGTGCTTTGTATGTATATATAAACGTACATACGCACACACTACATATACATATACACTTGTGTATATACACGTACATACTAGATACATACTAAGTATTATATTTATTCTGTTTAAGCGACATGGTTGGTTAGCATGTTGCCTCGCAGTTCAAAGATGCAGGGTTCAATTCTGGCTACTGTGTTGCTCCACCTACCTGTGTGAGCAGCACTGCAATGTGCCGCCACTATAAAAAAAAGAAAATCTAATTTAGTGCGTTAGTTGCAGTCAGGAAATCGATTTCTTCTTTGGGTTCAAGGGAAGTGAATATGAAGGGTGTTCAGTGGCTGAGTAGACTGACATGTTGAAATGAAATGGAAATGAAGCCATGTCGTTGATTAAGGGATCTCTGATGTGAACGCACAGTGACTACACGTGACTGCACCTCTGCAAATTATGACTGTGTCTGTCTCTCTGTCTTTTTTTCCCCAGCTCGCTGCATGGCAGTCTAAATCGTCGCAGTGCTCACACTTTAGCCCAAGGCCACAAGGATCGGCGAGGGGAAGAGTAAAAAGAGCCAAAATGAAAGAACAGAGGCGAGAAAAGACACAGCGAGAGGCGAAGACTTTCTAGCAAACAGCTTACTTCTTAACAATCATTAAACGGAGGGAGGACAATCTCCAGGGATGATTTTGTAACAAGCAGAGCGAGCGAGAGTGAGAGCTTTTATAGAGACTGACTCGCGTGCTTGCTGAAGCCTCCTCACGCTGACACAAAACAGTAACAACGCTTTTAAAGGAGATATCTTTCCATCTACTTTCTATCCTGCTATTCTTCATTAGGGCAAGATGGGGTCTATCCTTGCTGACTTTTTTCTCTGGGTACTCCGGCTTCCTCCCACTGTGCATATGTTTCCTTCATTGAAGATTTTTAACTGCCCAGACATGTGAATGTCAGTGTAAAATCTTGTCTACAAATGGCAAACAATTGACTGCTGACTAGTCCAGAGTGTTCCCCACCTCGTACTCAAAGTCAGATGATATAGGCTGCAGTTGTCCTGATCTCATATTTTGTAACTGAATCCGTGTCACTTGTTTTTTTGTTACATTGGCAATGCCTCAAGTCTAAGGTCCAACCCGGATCTATCCTCAGAATTATATTGTTATTTTGCGATTTTTAAAAATAAAAAATGTCAAAAATATAACATGTTTTACTTGATAAAGATGTGATTGTTTGTGCTCTATAAATAAAGTTGAATTGTTTACCACCAATAGAGCCTATGGAAGAAGGCAATCAAGGCAGAGCAATACATTAGGTAGTATCGTTGTTAAATTAAATTCATATCTCAAGGCACCACTTTAATCCATTTATAAATTGCCTTTAGACAACAGATGTCCTCCTTTTTAAATTGTTTGTAAAAAGAAAAACAACAACTCAATTTGCTGATATATACTTTCCTTTGGACAGTGATTTAATTATATAAATCAAACTCAATCATGAATAAAATCATATATTTACAATTGAATTTGTGATTATAAAGAGCCCTATTCATGAGAAGACAGTGAGGTATTCTTTGTCAGTGTTCTATCGGCTTAAAAAAAAAAGAATGAACCAAAACAAGAAAAACAAAGCAGCGTGCACACCAACTGGACCTCAATAGACAAATGAGTCGATGACTTGAAAGCGAATGCTTGTAACTCCACGCATACAACAGGCATGCACATGCTTGCGCCAGAGAAGATGATGGAATAGCATAGAAATCTTGTGAAGTGCAAACATCAGAGGACTTGTTTTGACTTGATCACAGATGTCTGCTCTTCACCCGCCAATCATGTGTCCGTGCAGTAGAAGTGGCCCAGGAAGTTGCACCAAATGTTTGACAAATTTAAAACAATACCTGAGAATAGGACTGTGTTTGTATAGAAAGACATGGTCCTCATCTGAATTTGTCAATTATAACAAATATTATCAGCTAATGAGATCAGCATTTGGTAGCGGGAAAAATAATTTTGGCTCGTAGGATAAAAACCTGACTTGCTTTTCCATGGTGGCATCATTTCTTCCCTCAAAAGAAGCATCACTCCATCAAACTGTCTCATCTGCCGTATGCTGAAAGGTTATTCATCATTTATGCAGGATGGCTCATTTGTAAAAATTGCCTGAATTTGCTTTTTTTTTTTTTTATTCTAAATTTGAAGACGCAGCGACTATATGAAAAGTGGATTCTTTGCAAACTCCCTTTTTTTTTTTTTTTTTTTAAACGATTGAAAGACAACATAAGCCATTTGGCTGATAGAGATGCATGTCTGGCTGAATGACTGGCAGAAACACTTCAGGCTCCTCTATTGCGCTTTGGGCTCCCCTGGGAAAAGAATGTGTGCTCGACCTAACAACAGATTAAGCGTTTTTGTAAAATATTGATTTGCAAACATGGTTTACGTTTATACTCTGTCAATCACTTTAAATGCAGGGCCGTTTTTACTGTACAGTTATTTGGACCTTTATGGGAAGTCTGATAAGCAACAGACAAATATTTTTTTCCCCCAAAAAAATCTTTCAACCATTGGACAATGCTTGAATAAGAGTTTAGGAAAATGATGCACAAAAATATAGATGCATTATTTTAACAATGGCAAAAAGGACTTGAAACAAACAAAAACTCAAAAGATTGACTCCTGAATGAAATGGCAGCAATCTGTTTACATTTTAAAGCTATTTTTAAAAGATATAAAAACAAAGGATACTACTCCATCTGTTACTTTGATGTGGAATATTTTATAGTAGGATGATGTCTTCATAATACACATCCACTCCTTCTGCACGCGTGTGTGAGGCCACTGCTCAGCTTGCAAGAGATGACTTTACTGCCGCTGCCCTTCGTCATGCATCATTCTGCTGGTCACATTCGTCTTCCTGCAATCAGCTCATCACGAGCTGGCACTATTTCTGTGTGTGTGTGCCTGCGTGCTTGCCTGCGTGTGTGTGTGTGCCAGTTGTGCAAGCATGCACTCATACTAACCTTTGCTACTTGTTTTTTTTTACCCTCACACATGGGCTGTGTGTGCGTGTGTGTGCGTGTGTGTGTGTGTGTGTCTCATTGGGTCTGCCCTGATATGTACTCAGCCCAACTGTTGACAACAAACAGAGAAAGTGATGGATTTCATATTCATTGTTTTGCATATTTTTACATATTATAATCTGTGTACGGTATATGAGAGAGGGGGGGACATGGCGGAGTGGTGTAAGCACACTTTCAAAGGGGGCTTGTATAACATTGCTTGTAAAATGAGCTGTAAATTAGGTAATATATTACAAAACTCCCATTGAACTGTGGGTGGTTCAGTTAATAAAATTGCGCAAATAATAATTTAGGTGAAAATAATATGACTATGTGCACAATGTTATAAAAAGAGAACGATTGGGAAAAACTAGATGATTTTGGAACTGAACTGTGTTCAGTTTATATGTTGTCCATCTACATGGAAAATGTTTTTTGATTGGAATTGCATTTTATACAGCATGACTATACTGCTCTCATCCCACGTTTTAAAGCAGGTGATAACATAAATCCAAGTTGTTTCCGATCTCCATCTAACTTGCCTTTCAAAAATGTTTGACAAAAAATAATTAACTGGCAGCTCAATCAGGACACATCTTGATCTGCCAGATACTGTGCTACTGTATTATTGGATCTGGCAATGGCATTTGTTTTCATTATACAACTTGAAAAGTTACAGAATCCATTTGAAAGGGTTTAATAGCTCCTACTCTGGGCACCTGGAGTCAGTAAGACTGTCTCTTAGACCTGCTATCACTTTTCAAAGGTATCCCAGTGGGCTGTATACTTGGTCCACCTCTTTTGAATAGTCATCAACAATATAGCTCATTCTAGTGGCAACTTTCTTACCCATTTGTACAACAATGACACAGTTAAACTTTTAGCCTCTCCCTCCAGAGTTGCTACCGAATGTAAGCAAAAGTAAATATGATCCTCAACCAACACGTCACACAAATTATGCAGGCCAGGAATCTTCTGTTTCTCAATGATTCTGCTGTTCAATTTGGGAGTTGCAACGTGTCTTTCTGCTTTGACAGATTATTTACATTATTATTTTTTTCTTGTAAATTTATGAAACAAATATTAAATATAATACACATGATCCTGTTTTTGCTCCTTAATCTCATCAAATCCCAAAATTACAGTAGCATTCATTCACACCGGATGGATCTCCGACTGTCACGTACAGAATTACCCATTCAGGAGATTCTGTTTGATATGAAAAAAATATATAATGACTACGCCTTGTGCATAATCAGTTCTAAAGTATTCTTCAAGTCGTAATTTTAATTTGTATTCGAGCAAAAGGACAAAAGGGGATTGACAGAAAATTTCATTATCTTCCTTTATTCATTTGTGTCCATTCATAAATTTGTGTGTGTGTGTGTCAGTGCACGTGTGTTGTCTGCAGACAATTATTTGTCTGCTCACTTCATTGTTGGAGCACAGCAGGAGCAAATAATCGGGCCAATTTAGCGAAGGTTGTGGATTTAAGTCAATTCCACAACCTTCGCTAAATTCCACAACCTCAAACACACGCACACACACACATCGATTTTTTTTGTTACAATTTTTGGTTTGAATAATTTCCATTGGCATTACCCACCAAAAACTTTTAAAAAAGCGATTCAATAGACCTCTCTTTTTCACAGTATTAGGTAGATCTGCACAATTTAATGTGATCCAATGCAAGACCGGCATCAAAAATTCCACCTTTGCAATAATAATAATAACAATAATAATAATAATAATGGTGGTGCCCTGGTTAGCACGTCCGCCTCACTGCCTGATGACTTTTGGGGTAGGCCCCAGCACGCCCGTGACCACCGTGGTATAGAAATTGGATGGATGGGTAATAATAATAATAATGGGGTTGGAACAAATGTATGGCATTTCCATTCACTTCAGTTGAGTTGCGAGTTTTTTGACGGAATAAATTCAATTTGCATCTCAAGGCACTACGGTATACATGTCATAGGCCAATCCTCCAGGTTATTGGGACTAAGCCTCATTGCTTCAATAGTGTTTTTCTTTCAGCTATCTCCAGGTGGGTGGTCACACAAGGCAAGCTATTGCTTCAAGGCGCTCCAAACTCTAGTCACACATTTTCACCTTCTCCGAAGGCCTGTAATTGCTTCTGTCCACAGTTTGTGTGTGTGAAATAGAGAGCGAGGAGAGAGAGAGAGAGAGAGAGACAGAGAGAGAAAGAGAGAGAGAGAGAGAGAGAAAGAGAGAGAGAGAGAGAGAGAGACAGAGAGAGAGAGAGAGAGAGAGAGAGAGAGAGAGAGAGAGAGAGAGAGAGAGAGAGAGAGATTTATGTGTGACAATATGCCCAATGTTGTGGAAAGAATGTCAAGTACACTTGGCGGTGATGTGTTACCATGTTGGCCCTAGCCCAGCTGTGGTGGGGGATTAAGCTGGTTGTCATCATATTAATTAGTGTTGTCATGATAATTTGAGTCTCCATGAAGGCACGACTGTAAAGTAGCCCCCCACCCCAACCCTTCCCTTCGCAGGACACATCTGGAACGTCTGATTGCCTCACAATTAAAATGAATAGAAGAAACGCTGTCATCACAATTGAACGGTATAAACAATTTCATTGCTGGCCCAGTGAGTTATAAAAAGAAATTAGCAGAGCATAATATGTGCATTCACGGACGGGAGCTCATGAGTAAACAAATTGTTCGGGTCAGTATTGTTATGTGTGGCTTCAATTACATTACAATGTTGTTGGATGTATAATTGAGCAAATTGTAGTATATGTAAAACAAGATGAATAAAGTTGCTGTAAGTATTTTATTTACATGTATTCATGATATGAGCAGGACTGAAAGGAAAGATAATTGTATTGTTGGGAAGAAATCACAATATTGAATGAAGTTGTGTTTTTTTCTGGGTAAACGTTTCAGCTGATTTGAGGAAAAGCATTTCTTTTTTATTTATTTGAGATGTTTTTTCCTCAAATAGTCTTAACTTTACGCAAATAAAATCACCTGTCCCAAGAAATACAGCTAAAATCGGATTTTTGTGCTTTTTTAATTTTTATTTTAATTTTCCTTGAAAAAGTTGAAAGAAGACCGCATACTCATGCTCTACATAAATAGTTTTGTCACTCCATCATCATCACCTGACTAATCAGAAACTAAAACGTTACTAAAACTATGATTTCATCTTTTTGTCTTTTTTTTAATCTGCCCATTTCAGCAACGTGCTCATGCATAATAGAGTATCTGTATCTCACTGATGCAACTAATGTCAATTCAACATCAATGTGCCATCAAACATGACTTCAGTTGCCCAATTCAACATCGATACATGTGTGATGTCATATTGATGTTAAATAGACATCAGATTTTATTTTGTATTCATTCCATTTTGAGTTATTATATATTATATATTAGTTGAACCTTCAGAACCAAAATGGTGGCTATAGGTCACAGACACTGCCACACAATGGCCAGCTTGAATCAAGTGATTGTCTGTGAACAGAAATTTGATGTGCTTTGATTTTCCATTCAAGCTGCACATAAATTGAACTTGACACGCCTGCCCTGCCGCGGTGCACCAAACATTAGGAGGTTAGCAGCCTGTTGCCTGCGGCTGCTCATTCTACACTTCGCTGTTACCACTCCTTTCTTGTCCAATTATTTCTTTCACATTGAGCCGGATCACTTTCCTGCAAGGTGTTTGTTATATTAAACCTCATCTAGGGCTCTGGGGTTGGAACGGGGACATTTCAGATCATGTAATGTCTTTTATGGCACTCACAAAATGTTGATCATTACATATTATTAGTAACCATCCATCTATTTCTTATAGCATTTATCTACAAAAGGGTGACTCTGAGCAGAGTGGCAGGGTACACCCTGGACGGGTGGGTGCACATATAAATTTCATTCAACATTGTCACAAATATATTGAAATTGAACCGACTACCTTCAGGTTGGGAGATGACCACTTCTGAGCCTTGCCACCCTAGAACTCTGTGATGATTCAGATTTATTATTATTTTTTTTTTAAATACATTTTCAACATTTTCTACATTTGTTTTTCTTCTGTCGAAATGGACTTTCCGTATCCACTGTATATTTAGTAAAAGCGTACACGGTAAGCGGAGAGCTGGAAAAAATGTGAGTGATGTCTTTGACTAATCAACGTTGACTCGACGATAAAACTTTACAAAATATTCGCTATCGTACACATTTTCGACTCAACCGCTCAAGATTACAGCCAAATTCGAACATTTCAAATTGTGCATGTGAAATAAGAAGGCAGGCATTGCTTGTGCAATTTTGTCAGAGCTGTCACATGTGAGCTCTCGAGACTGCAGGTGAGATTAGCTGTCACGCTACACGGAGCAGGTAAATATCTACGGGCCATCATGTCGCATTATATGGCGGGGCAAGGGGAGAAGAGGAGATTTCTTTAATTCCTCCACCAAGGGGTCGATGATCCATCCACCCGTGTAATGAGGTCTCTAAGCTAAACGAGCGGCTCTTCTTCTTGAGCACGAGTGTATTACAGTGAGAATGTTGCAAAATACTTGGGTGTGTGTTCCTGCTTGTGAGCGCACAATGCCTTCACCGGTGTTCAGTGCTATAACTTATGGTCACATATGGTAACCGCAACTATGCTAACGTGACTAACGTCAAATTAAAACCACAAATAGTTTCCGAACCACACCGACGTGTTGGTGATTACGTTCATGTTTTACAAGTAATGAGATGATCTTCAAGTAGCTTTTTGCTGTTGGCCCAATTCTGTGTTTGGGGAGCATAATGCTACAGTGTTGACTTTAACAGCCCACTGATGCTTTCATCACTAATTGGCTTTTAAACTGGCATGATGGTTATGGCTTTATAAATGCAGACCGACAGTTGGCAATGTAAACTCAGCAGAAATCCCATTATAATTTAGCAATGAATGCACATTATTGCTGGAAGTGGAAGTTGAGCAGTAGAGTTGAATATTGTGACTCAGATGTCGCCATTTGGGGTAGTTAGTGTTCTTCCCTAGTTCTTTTGTTTCACTGATTATCCAATAACAAATCAACCGACCGAATCAGTGTTTGTTTCCACCTACCATACTGTAGCCATCACCAGAGCAGTCATTGTTTGCGTTTCTATTTGCCATTCTATTCTTGTTGTCGCACTGAAGACACAATCAACATACCATTTCAGTGTCTTGAGCTCCGTCCCACCACTACCTTACCATACCACCACGGATGGTAAATGAAAAAGGTAATTGTCACAGTAGGAATGTTATTAAAATACAACAAAGAACGCACATAATTACTGGAAGCAGGGGTTTAACACTAGACTTGAATATCAGGGCTTTATTGTACCCATTCGTGTCGTGATTCCTTTATGTAAACTGATTGCCAGTTACAATCGCCTTGTGAGTGACTGACAATATGCAGTACATCTTTCTTTTGTGTTTGCCAAAGTATATGATTGTTTAATGACCATGGGCCTCTTCAGATTCTTGTTTTTACTCTTCCTATCGTATCTGTACCAGAGGACCTGGAAGTACTCTAAATGGAGGAAAGGTTGTTGGGATTTCAAGATTGCTTAGGAATTCTTCTTTAACCATAAGACCTAAGTATAAGTTTGGCTTTTTAAGTGATTCTTACTGTTGGCGACGACCAGTAAGGACAACAAGCATGCATGCATTCTTTGGAAAATAGTAGTTTCACATTTGAGATTTAATGCTGCGATGTTCATTGTAGTGCAATGACATTAGGAATTATGGAGTGAAATGTATTTAAACACCGTGTTTCTCTGCTTCTTGACCAGGTTAGGAGATTGGATTTTTGCGTTGAGCTTGACCATTACTATCCCGTACCGTACCATACCATACCATAGGCCTCCACAAAAGATTACCACAAAATTGAATTGCTGTGGTTTGTGGGAAAACTACTAGCCCGGTGGCGACGAGGAAGTCTCTGAGGCTTGTTTACGTCTTTAGCCAACACAATATAGTTTCTGTAGCTTGGGTTACAAAAGTGCCACTCTCTCATCCAAAACAGATCTTTTTGAGAGGCTTAAGTCCTGAAATAAATAAATAAATAAAATAAATAAATAAATAAATAAATAAAAAGGTAGAAGGCGAGACGCTTCAGTCAGCAACAGTCGCCGTTCTGTCGCCTCTCAGCGAATATGTGACCATAATGAAATGTAGATAACATTGCGGATTGTGCGACTCAAACAGCAGGCTATGCAGTCAGGGGGCAGTTAGATGCACTATGCTGAGCTGAGCTGCCAAAATAGGATGCCTGCACCTGGTTTTTTACACTACCTTTTTATCATTGTTCTCCCCGCATGGCAGCGTTAACTCCATTTGTATCCCTCACATTTTTAGTTCCTTTTTTTATTATTTCATAACATTCACAGCCAAATCCATTGTTTGTCAGAACTATGGCTTCAGTCACTCCCTCTGTGGCCTTCAAAGAACAATCAACCCTAATGTACCATAGAGCTATTTATTGGACTTTTGTTGGAAATAAATTCTGCCTTGGTATGTGTCCATACAACTGCACAAACTAATCGATGTCCATTGTGTGCATAGAGTAGGTATGAATGCAATTGTTCTCGGTGTGTGACTGTGCGTCCCGCTATGTGTGTTTGTGTATGACAATTCTGTTGATGTTAGCAGTTTGCTGTGAGACAGAAGCAGGGGTGCTTACACCTACACTTATTCCTAATGAGGATTTTACAGGACCCACAGAGTCTTTTATATAACTATACCAGGTCTATTGTTGTGTACGTGCGTATATGAGTGTGTGTGGCAAGAGTTATTGATACTTTGGGAAAAGGACTGGAGAAAGCACAGATGATGGAGAAAAGAGACAAATCTCCTGGTTGGAGGATAAATGGAAACTGGAGCAGTGAATATTAAAATCTATGTTGGGGGTGGCAGGGAGCACGCTATAGTTTGCAAAACCAAAAGCTGATTTGAATGGCGTCATAATAACAATACAGACAAATTGTTTTGGTGACTCGCTTGAACCGTAGTATACTGTACATAGCATTGGCTTGTACTTCAAAACATACCACTAGCAAGGTTTTAAAAGTTATCAATATGGATGTATGTGTTTTTACAAAAGTCACATTCTGACTCATAATTGGGCTTCAGTTTAGGTGATGAATGGAAATGAAAAAAAAGAAAGTCTTCCAAGGTTTAAATGCCACCTCCGCATAAGATTGCAGTGAAGCCCATTTTTAAATGAGAGCTCTTGTTCACTCCACTATGACATGGATCCATATATAGCAGAGGCCCGGAGTAGCTAAAGTTTATCATGTGAACACGGAGGAGTGTAACCAGTTACTTTATACTGCTTATTCACCAGTGTTAACTCTATTTTCATTTATCTCCTTTTCTAAGCAACAGTGAAAAATGTATGCGTTGGAAAAGCATGAACTTTGCAGAAAATATGTGTCCTTGCATTGCACAGTAAAGAAGAAGTCTGCTAAAAAAATGTACAAGCATTTGACAAGAAATGTGTCGAACCGACAATTTATATAATAAAAAAAAAAGAAAAATCACTTACTGTCTGAGGTCTTTTTCACAATCCTTGACTAAACGTCTCAGACATCAAAAGCAATCCAGTTAAGGTTGCCACAGTACACTTTGGACTCTAAAAACTCAATAAGGCTAGTTTGCAAAGTCTGTAGGCAATATGGTGATAAATTAAATACTATTACCACCACCCTGTATATAAACAATTGAGGAGCTACTTATTTCACGACAGAGTTCCGTTCCTATGGAGATGACGATACAAAGCTGGAAGCAGGGCTGCAGCTAGCAAATATTTTTAGAATGAAGTATTCTACCAATTATGTTCTCAATTAACGGAGCACCAAAAAGTTGTTCGTATGTTTGTGTCATATGTCACAGTTGTCGTGAAACCAAAGACCTGTATGGCCTTACGTTGCCTTGTTACAAAATCTCCCACTTCCAATATTGTGCTCAAGTAAGAAAACAAAATCAATACCTTTCACAAGCACCAAATCCCGACTTTCATTTGACAAATCCTTTTTTAGCATAGGTACAGTATGTAACATATGTTACGTAAGTGAGCAATTTGAGTCACTCTGGCCTCCTGAAGCCGACTAAATAAAGCCGCCGTGTTTTGGTTGGAAGACGAGAACGGGAGTAAACGGGCGCGCTGGAAAAGGAGGCAGATTTCTTGAAACTAATGAGTTGCTTCAGAGGATCAAACAGAGGAGACTAAACAGATCATTCCCAGCCAAGGATACTTAACACGGCACAAACTGCTGCTGCCTGTTCTTCAGGGCGGTCACAAGGGGGGCAATTAAAAGAAAAAGGATATGAAAAACACTCAAATGGAGGTGGTTCTTTGGCACAAGTCGTCCTTCGAGTGGGGTGGTATGCTTTTTGACAGTCAGCCTGTGTAACATACATTTACAATGTGAATAAAATACATATTGGAATTGGTTTTATGAGTGCGTGTTCATGTGAATGTGCAACGATGAACATATTCCCTCCTCTGAGGTCTTCTTTCAATTAAGCCAGATACCGGGCAACAAAACAGCAGGTCCAATACATGCAGATGCTATGAAATTAGTGTGCTTGCATGTTGGTAATGTGTCTTTTACCAAGAAATAGAATGGAGGTCTTAATCCATTCATAACTGATGGGGGTATAACCGGAGTGAGAAAAGAGCAACAATAATGACGCAAACTGTCCTGTATCAATATATTGATGTTTACGTCTTCCTCCACACGAACGATGTCTCACGAAGACAAACCCAAATACACACTCGCATTGATGAATGCGCTGTTTATTTTGTTTTTTTGTTTTTTTTGCTCATGTGCATTTGAAAGCAGGCGAAGCCATTTCACGCAAGCACACCAAATAGTGTTGACTTGATCCCCGCGGGGTGTGTGCGCATGCTGGATGAGGGAATCAGTGAAGTTCATCCTGGTCTAATCCCGTGAAGGTGATCCTGCACTGCAGTGAAAGCCTTGTGGACAAATGTATTGGGACACCTGGCCTCCTTGCTAACAGAAAGTAAAAATCAAAGCTAATTTTATTTAGAGAGAACTTAAAACAAACTCAGCTGAAAAGAACCGTGCTGTACATATGCATAAAATATATATATCAAAATTAAGGCAGATGAGCTCGTCAAAGGAAAAACTAACTTGGTGAGATGGTTTGGAGACAGGGAAAAGGTTCTGGTTTTAGGATTTGGGTCTTTGACTATTTGGACATGTCCAGAGGAGAGAGAGGATGAAGCTGGTAGGTAAGAGGAGGTTAATGGATCTTGTGAGGGAAGACATGAGGGCAGGAGGATGCATGGAAAAAGATGACCCGCTGTGGTGACAAAAGACTTCAGTATAAATCTTAAACCTTTTATGGCCTAGAAGGTTTTTTTTTTTGTTTTTTTTTAGAATATTTCCCCCCCCAAAATATTGTACTATACCGTGTTACTGTAGGCTAGTGTGTTCCGATTTATGCACACATTATGGCTATAAACGTTTATGTCCACATGCAGACTGTAGCAAATTTTTGACTTTTCTCAGTTCCACTCATGATATTACAGCAGAGAAACTAACAAGAGAGTTTTCGCCTTTCATCAAAGGGCGTCTGAAAAGTTGGACTCAGAGGGGGGCTAATGGTCCTCATTGTGTGTTTGTGCATTTGTGTATGCAACTGAGATATAGACTATATAAGTTCTATAACCTTTCATGGTCTAGTAGCCACAAAGGCACGGCACATTTAGTTAAGCCGGCACCTTCAATACCTGCTTTTTTTCCCTCACCCTCAACAAAGCAGGTGCTGTGGCACTATATACTGCATGTATATTTATTAGTGCATGACCTGTGCAGTTCACTTATCTCGAAAGGACCGGTGGGGTGTTTGCGGCGGATGTTAGTATAATGAGGTTTTAAATGTGGCGTTGAGAGAAGTGGCTCCCATCAAATTAGCCTTCCATTCATTCCCACTTAGAGGCTGCAACAGCTTCGCTTCATCTCCTTAGTGAGGATTGCCTCTCGACGTGCAGCCACAGGCTGTGACTCATCCCACCTCACACATAGTGGCAAAGACGGATGCCTTGTCATAAAATATCTTGGTCTTGTATTCAAATTGCGCACGTGCTTTGGGTCGTAAACTGTAAAGTTCAGGAAATCAAATTAGCAATGCCGGGGTTACCGTGTTGTCGCACTAAATTGCAGAGTGGAATGCATGAAGTGCCCTTTTAAAAGGTTCCCAAATTTGGAGGTAAAAATAGCACTGAACGAGAACATTAACGGCTGCACACGGTTTGGGAATAATTTGTGCTTGTTTACACCCGAAGCTCCATCATCCTTCATATATGCAATTTAGCATAAATCATCAACGCCTTCGCCTTCATCACCCGTGTTTACGACCAACGTCAATACAAAACACCGGCACCGGTGTGGTGTCCACAGTAAACATCTGTGACATCATTAAACATCATCACTGGTTCCAATAGCTGTAATTATTGTTATATTCCCCTCAAAAAGAAAGAAAAATGTTATCCGGATGTACTAATGCATCTTACACAACCCCCTTTTTCCCCCCTTAGCGTTATCTTTAATGAACTCATATTACTGTAGATTTTTATATTATAACAGCTCTGAGTATAATGCTGTGCAGTTCCAAACGTCTGCTCACAACCAATTGCCACAACGATAAACATTGTTAATGGCGTTTGACTAAAAGTTCTAAAAGAACAGAGGCAGATTCAAACATGCCTCGTGGCTAAAATATGGCTTTTGCTGGGCTTAATCCATCATCATCAATGTACGATAAAAACAAGAACATGTTGGACAGTTGTATGAAAATGATGAACATTTCTGCCAAAATATGTTCTGGATGCCCCCACATGTTATTCTTATGACTATAATCCACCTGTTTTCATCCATTTTGACATTCTACTGAACTGAACTCGTCGAAAATTGATATTAAAGTGTTCACGGGCTCGCATTGCCCAACATCACGTGACCAAAACCAGATAATACCAAACGTAATTTTTGTTTTGACAGCTGTTGTAACATGACGTGGGATGTTACATGAATTCATTTGACAAGTTGACATGTTTAGTATTGAGTCAAATTCCCAATCACAGCAAAAGCAAATCTAAATCCAATGAAGTTTCCATTTAATTGGAGCTAAAATTTAGACATCAAGCCCTGTTGGCTTGCGGTGTGAAAAGTTTAATAATTAGCACTTCCTAAACCAATAAGTGGTTAAATATGGATCAGCGGAAAGTTTGAGTGAATGTGTCTGCAGGCAAAAAAATAAATAACCAGCTTTCGAGGGTTACAGAAAGGCTACAATGGAATATGAGCATAAAGTATGCATAAGCAGACAGCTATAATGGCCAGACATACACAGCACATGCATTAATATTACACATAATGGCACATTTGCTGTTAATATTTTAGTGCATGCAATTAATGCTGTGAGTTTCATCATTGGCAGCAACACGCTGGATTGAATAATAGCAGGGGGGAAATAAAAAATAAAGATAAAACGCATTTCCATAAGGATATTATCTTTTTTGTTCTCCTATGAGAGAAAAGTTTGCTTATCGACCAGAAGTGCATGGAGAATGAACTGTAACAGCCTAGTTATTAAAATCAATAGTAATAAGTCAAATACCTCAATCTGAGTTTGTCTCTTGACCCAATCGATGGATATAAAATTATCCTGCCCGGAGTGCAAGTAATCCTGCAGAAAGAGAAGAGTTGGGTCATGAATATAGATCAACACTACTACCCATCAAGTAGTGAGGAGAGAAAACAATACCACAAGAAACTATCAAATGATATTTTTTAAATTACCAATTTGCATCTGGTTAGCGTAAGCGTGTCTTTGTTATTTTCCTTCTTGTTTTAAAGCTGCAACATGTCCCCGCTAGAATCAAATCCTCCCGCTCAGCCGTAACTTTGCAGCTCAACAGCTGTGACTTTAGTTCAAAGTCAAAAGTGAGACTGTTTGCAATTGCAATTTAAATTTGCTCAAGTGTTACATCTAATCTTCCTTCTTGTTTTGTCCTTTGTACAGCTGTCACATTTATTACCATTTTCTTCCCCTGTACTTCCCGCAGAAGACCGACTTTTATTGTTACGAATAAATATATATTTTAATACCATACAAGGTTACTATAAGATTTGTCCGCAATAGAGAAAACAGATGTCTCCATGTTGGCATTTACGCGTAATGCACACACAGGACCAATTTCTTTATTTTGAGTCACACCACCAAAAGACTTGCATGTGGAAGAATTCCTAAACATAAAGAATCTGGTGAGTCATGGATGAGTTTACATCAAGCGTCAATTAAAACTGAAATCTAATGAGCAATAAATAATGTGCAGTTCTTTAAAAATATATATGTTCTTCAATATTTAATAGGTGGCAGAGTACTCCTGTGGGGGAACATAAAACAGATACACCCCACAACTGAACCTGCATTTGGCTCGGCCATGTTTCATGACAGATGACTCATCTATCATGCATCCGGTTTGACTGTTGTTTTCTATTTCCAATATGCCGTTTTAATGTGAAGAGTAATTAGGCTGTGTGGTATTAAATCCTCCCGCTACCTATAAAAAAAAACAATCTGCTTCAGACGAAATATTGCCCTGGAGCTTGATACAAATTACAAATGAGCTCACATACAATTGAGCTTTTTATATAGAATGAATTGGGATGGAGGAAATGTGTTTCATTTTTAAACGATGGCGTGACTTTAAATCATTTATTCTGCCTGTGAAATAAAACACCCATCCGTGTGTGTGTCTGCACTGTACAGTATATCTGTGTGTACTTGTGTGCATGCTGGCCTGTATTTCCCTGAGCGTCAGGGGTGCTTGTAGATAAATGGCCGATTGGTATTGACTTCAATTTAGAAAATGCTGCCCTACACTTTTCTCTCTGCAAAACGCCGCCGCCGCTCCCAGGGAGGGAAATCCAGGACTGTTCTGCCAAAAGGAAATGTATTACCGAGGGTCACCGGCTCAAGTTTAGGGGATTGACTGCCTCCACAAACACACACACACATGCACACACACACATGCACGCGCATAGAGAAAGTAGAAAGCACCGCTTGTCATGACATAGCTTCTGATGTGCGTTGCGGGGGCTGGGGCTATGCTGTCATTGATGAAACGTGGCAGTGACTTAAGAGTGACGGCTACCGACCGACTGAAGGCAGGCCACAGGCGGATATGTCACAGCTAGTTTAGAGCCGCCATAGCATCCCTTTTTACCCAGGCGAGTTTGACTCGTATGATTCAACTCGTTTGTTGTTTACAAGCCCGGGCAGTCCTGGCAGCGGCCCAGGCTTAAATGGATGAAAAGCAATAGGTGGAGATTGTGCCTTGACAGCAGCCAAACCTGCACTCAGACCTCATACAGACTTAGATTTAGCTCACCACAAACTTTAACTGTTTACTAGGATTGTTGCAAACTGAGAGTGAAATGTGACCAGTGGTGGAAAGTACTGATATTTTGCAACAGTACGCAAGTGGATATTTCTCCCCTCTCCCCCAGGGGATGGATCAAAATCACATGGGGATGGGTTAAATGCAGAGGACAAATTTCACCCCACCCAAATGTGTGTGTGACGACCATTGGGACTTTAACTTTTAACTTTTTTATGGCCAGATTTGACATTGTAAGATAATCAGCAGCATTTTACGACCATATTATCACAGCACTCATGAAATAATATTTTTGATTTTTTCATTTTTGATGTAAGATTACGGACAGTGCAATATTACTTCAAATAGTAGCGACAATATTAGCTGGACACACACGCATACACGCGCGCACACGCACACACAGCATCACTTCACAAAATATCAAACATTGGAAGAAAAATCCCTTTTTAGTGCTGCCTGTTGGCACAGTAACTCAGGGCTAAAGGAAGTCATACGCTGGCAGAATATTAATAATGTCAAGCCAATCACATTGCTGAATGGGGAGGGCGACAGATATTTGCATATGAGAGGTGAGGGAGTCCAGCCAACACACAAGCTCTCATACACCGCATTACCAGTGTCGCGGGATGAGTGGTTGGGTCTGTCCAAAAAAAGGAATTTATTTTGCGTAAATGCTTTGCATATTACGAGTGGTAAAGGTTGCGGTTTAATAAATGCAATTATTTAATGACCCTGTGATTGACCACACTTCTCTGGATAAAACACATATTTTAAAATGAGTCGGAGCGTAGTCTTGCAAAACAAAATGCTTCTGATGAAGGTCACCCGTATCAAAGTCTATTTTGTCTTTGCGGCCAGGAAGTGCGGGCGGGCTGGTTTCGACCTCGCCGAAATCAATCATAGCGCTAATGAGATACACAAATATAAATAACTGGCTATTAACTGGGAGCAATCAGACGTGAAGACGAAAAATGGATAAATACACGGCAGCAACCTGTTGGAACTAATTCCTTCAGGAGGAAGGGGGTGGAGGTTTACTGTAATAATGTTTACCTTTATTAATCACTGCTATCAGCATTGCCTGCACCCCTAAAAGTGGATAATACTGTTTTGAAACAATGGGATTATATAGTAATACGGCATAATCTGAAATTTAGTTTATGGTGCTTCGAGAACAATTAAAGCAATATTAAGGAATCATTGGGTTATTTGCCCCTCCCCTTGTACTATTGCGATATTAACCATTTTTAAAGAAACCATTTTATTTTACTTCTGGGTTGTGAATGAGGGGCCCAAAAAATTGGGTATACTCATGACATCAGAATTAGAAATTTGGACCTGCTGGGTATATCAGGCCATAGGGGATTCTCCCATTTAACATACTGTAGCAAAGATGTTCATTGAATCACTGCATATTGTAGCTCCAATCAAATTCTCTGTAAGAATTCCTACAAACAGCATGTGATGCGTCGGGCTGGCCAATATGAGAGCCGTGGGATTAGGAGCTGAGCCAATTCATTGGCCATTAGTGTTCCTAGAACCAAGTCACTGTCTGCTCAGTGAAGCACAATCAATGCATTCCATTGAGCTGCGTGGTTTCTATTAAGAATTGTTTGTCTGCTGAGAGGTGACATTTGGACAACGGATTGATAAAACAAAAAGGCTCAGCTGTCGGGTTGTGTGAGGAGGATTAGAACAACAAAGCAACGTGGGCATTGAGTCATTGATTGATGGATGAACAAGTTTGGTCCCTTGTACATTTTGTACTGAGTCTGTCATTCTTCATCTAGTGGTTTTGTCTCTTTTGGTCATTTCCCAATTATGAATTCAAATGGCTGCCAGATATGAACTACCCTGCACATTTATTCTAAAATTAGTTCGCCACGAAGTATAATACTCTCGAGGTACTTATATTTGTTAATGAATCAATTTTGAAGGCATCGTTGACTCATTGAAGAGCTGCTCACCTCATATTGGCCTCGTGCGAGAGAATTACCATCCGCTGTAAATCCATATTTCAAATGGGTCTTTGGGCATTGTCTGTGAAATGTGTTTAATTCTGGAGCCTCTCGACGCTCTTGTGTTGATTCCTCATTGGGCCTTTTTCCCATTTCAAAGAAAAAGTTCCAATACGTCTTTATTTTGCAAGCTTGTGCATTTAATACAAATGTTACGCAACCGAGGCAACTTGGCATGCGTTAGAATTCGGTCACAGATGGATGTAAAGGAGAGGATTCGGTCATCTTTCAAAACAAAATACTTTTCGCCTCGGCTAATAAAAAAAAATAATCTATTTTCTCTCTTATTAATCCTGGTATTCTGCAAATGTTGAATCAAAGGCAGCTGATCAGAGCTGACAAAGCACAAAGAGGTCTGTGATGAATTGAAATGAATATCTCATAGCCATCGTGCTGTGCTTTGTGGATCCCCGAGTGAACAGCACGAGATTGGCGAGCCCACAGAGAACCAATGGGTATATCTTGGCATGAGTCAAGCCTCCTAAGACCACAGTTCGATCTTGCCGATTGAGCCAGGACAGCAAAGAGATCACCTCCTGCCATCCTAAAATGGCCCGGCTCGTGATTAGGGAGGAAAGGGAGTCGTGAGTGAGGGTTAATGAATACGGGCCGCATTGATCCACTTCCATCGGGCTCCTTTCTTCTCCCGGCATGCACCGCTTCTCTAACGGGAGGCCAAATGCTGTTCCAGCATTTTGCTGCGAGCGACCACGCACAACGCAGACTCCCGGATGGTCAGCGAGACATCGAATAGGAGCTAAAGGAGGACAGCGGCTTATACTGGCCGCTAATTACCTAGATCAGTGAAACATCAACTCACAGTAATGAATGTTGTTTAGCGGTTTGGCAATGTGATTGTCGGAGCTGACTTCACCGTTGCAGCACAATTCATCCTGATCATTGGTGCTTATTGCTCTATAGCACATGCGTCTGCCCCCATCACTGCCGGGTCAGCGAGCTCGGCCGCTCTCAGCATTGTAAGCTAAATCATGTCACAAAGAATATTTCGGGCCTGTCATCAAAATTTGTGGTGGAGTCTGTAAAAGTTACTTGAGTGTGTAAAATTATGGAGCAATTCTTGAAAGAGCAGCAAACCGCTCAAGCGTGACTGAGAATGACAGATAGCTGTAGTCTATTGTAGCATAATGTGAACGTCTATAGGAGAGTGGAGACAATTCCAGTTAACTTTGGTTGAGATGTAGAAATGGTTGCTGTCCCATTTTCATACATATGGACTGTTTTGTTACCCGTAGATGAATTTCTTCATTTGGCATTTATGTTTTTTGAGTATGTGGAAATGTGGAAGGGTGACAGCCAGCTCACGGAGAACAGGCTAACTCCAGACAGAACATTTGTAGCTATAACATTATCAAATGTCAGAGAGCCATTCAGATTTTGACCGTACTGCTCTTCAACGTCTGGCTAAATTAAACGATACCGCCTCAGACAAAGATTTCTTTCATTGATGTCTTGGCAGCTATTTGCACAGGAAAGATCTGCTGTTGTTATTTTCTTGCGTGTGAATCAGACTATGTAGCTGGCAGCGTTGTTGGATTCACATTTCAAGAGTCTCCACCTGGAACCAACTCCAAAAATGACTGGAAGATCTGCTTGTGTTGGTAAGGTTAGGTCTGACGTCTTGATGGAAGTGGTGATCATCTAAGATCTTATAGAAAGTGTTAACAGAAGAGTAAGGGAAACAAATCCATATTTTCTCCCATCCAATACTGGTGCAGCTTTAGTAAGGCAACCTGTTGGCTGTGAATGAGCAACCTGGACAACTTTATGCAGCATGTGGCTTTACACTAACGAAGGTCTAGCCTCCGCCCTCGTTTCTTCCCGGTGTAATATTGACCCCAGGCATCTAAAGAAGGAAGGCGAGCACAGCCAGCGTGAAGCTCGGTTTGACATCAATGTTCCACAGTAAATCTTTTTTCTGTGCCAATTCCGAAGCACAAACGCTGACCTCCACATTTCCATGTATCAAGGAAGTGGACACGGTAGTTCTACTTTTATGCAATCAATTACTTGGAGTAATAACAGTGATTTATGAGTCATTTTCTTCAGTGGAACAAAAAAAAAGTTGGCAAATCCTTTTGTCACTCACTGGACAATTGCACAAGCCAATATGATAGAAAGCGGTTAAAAAAAGAACTTGTGATGGATCAAAAATTTTGCTTTTATATACCTGCGAATGCGGCAAAAAAAATCTAAATTTGACATGAATTAAAAACGCCGCAGGCAGGATTGCCAAGCCCAGCCAACACAGCTTCAAGTTCAAGCAACCAATCATCAGCACGCCCTCTCAAACGTTCCGGGGAGTTCGAGCAGGGAAGATGGGGATGGTTCCTGCGTGATTCAAGCAGGTGGTCATAAAAAAGAAGGCTGCTTATTCCAGCTGCAATTATCTAACTTTAAACGGTAGTGCCTAGCCTGTTGAGCAACGTCATGTGGGAGTCAGCCAATGAGAGTTGGCTGGCTGTTAATTGGCGAACCTGTTAGCCCTATAGCACGGCGAATGCCTCCGGGCGTCAGTTTTGGCCTTGCATGAAGGTACCCATCACATGACCACCTGTGGGGGAGGTTGTCCTTCATTGTAACTTGTGGGAGAAGGAAATATTGAAATAGCAAACAATGTTTACCTTATCATAGATGTGTAGTTGTGTAAGCCATTTCTATATACTTCACAGTAGACACATTGGACGTGAAATAATCCCATATTGGATCTTCTTTCTTTTACTTCTCTTCCTCCATATTGTTACGTAAATCTACAGTAACATTAGTTCTTGTAGCAAAATGGCCACCCTCAAATTCTGCCATGTGGTGAGAAATGTGTGTTATCATATATCCTCTGTTAAAAAAAAAAAAAGAAATACAGTGAGACCACACAAGATGACGATATGGCGAGGCACAACAGCATTTGCTTTTAGAAAATGGGATTGGGAACGCCTGCTTTCCAATGTCAAGAGATATTTCACCGCTGTCATTCGCCGATAATTGAAAGCACACAGAATATTAGTTGGAGCGATAACCCACCAAACTTGCTGTAATGGCTTTTTGAAGCACACCGCACATTTTTTGAATTATTAATCTCGCTGAATTGACACACCCTCACGCATAATGCAATGTCAGACGACAAAGTAATTCCATAAAACTGATTTAATAGTTACTGTATCAATTTCCAGCACGGCATAACTCTTTGCCTGATCCCATTTCACACGTTCTAAGGAAGAAATGGTCTCCAGCTGTGTCTGCTCATCTCTCTCCAACAGTTCCATGACTGATAGCCAAAAGGGAGAGTGAGAAAGAACAATACTGCGGTAAACAGTAGACAGAGGTGGGTGGAGGGGAGCTATAGGCACAGCAGGCGGGAAAAGTCATATATTCAGTGTGCTAACTGACCTTTCCATGCTCATGCCCCCTGTAATAAAATTAGCACTGCAGCTATAGCCGTGGGCCATCAATCAATTATGAGGCCAAACCCGCCTTCACCCCCTTAACTAACAGTTATCTCTTCCCCAGTACGTCACCTGATGTCAAACTGCCCCGCCGCCCTCACATGGAAAATATTTCAATCCTCTTCAAGACCATATTTGTTACCTCCAGTGACACTGTTTTTTCATCTGTCAATCATCTTTTTTTGTTTTGTACCCCTCTGAAAGTTGTTCTTTGATTTGTTAAACAAATATTCAATTCCCTCTGTTGCTCACATAATTGTATTTCCCATGAATAATGTCAAGCAACATAGGGTGGTTCACTATTGTTTTTTTTTTTTTTTAGTTCAAAAGCATCGTCTCATTTTGTTGCAGGGATAAAAGAAAAACTGGAGAGGATTTTTTTTTTCTTCATTTTTAATGACTATACACACCTTATTATTCTTGGTCACTGAGGCTTTACATCTTTCCTGATTTGGAACATGTTTGGAACATCATTAACTCAGTTTTACTCTAGAAATGTTTTATTGCTGTGCCTATAGTTCATACTTGATTGGATTGCCTGTAGTTATGGCTGCCACCATTGTATTCCAAAGCAAATTTTACACGTCTTTTAGTACTTATATTGATCATCCAAAAATATCTCATTGCTTCTTTTATGGATTGTTCCTGAGATTTCTCTCGTCTTCTGTCTATTGTTGTGATCTAATGTTTACAGACATCTCTTCTTGTGATATAATGAATGTAAGTGCAGCAATGTTGTAGTGTCCAAAACAAATCTCCCTCAGGGATCATAAATATCCTCCTATCCTGTGTACACTAGCTGTGAACCGAAGACAGCTTGGCATATATAGCAGCAGCATCTACATTGACTCCTTTAACATAAATGCAATCCAATACGGGAACTGAGCCAAAAATGTAATAAAAGTGCTCAGTTATGATTGACAGATAGTATTTAAGTTAACTTATTTTTTATTATTGTGCACTGCATCATATTAGGAAGTGTTATATACTCACCGTGTGTGTATATATATTTCACCAAGTAATCTATAAAATGAGTCTTTTCAATTATACCTATAAATTATGAACACATACACACAATTTAGTCATTTGGATACTGCACATTAATTATTGTCTTTTATGGTGACACTGAACATTTCACTTTAAACTACTTACAAGTGGCGTCGAGCAGCCCCACACTGACGTATTAGCTGGTTAACAACTGAGCACAAGATTAGCAAGCAGAGTGACAGGACTTCAGGCAGTTGTAAGGATCAGAAGTGACACAAGTAACATTTCTGTCAAGCAGTTACATATTTTTTTTAATTATATATTATCGGATTGTACATTCCCAAAACTACAACATCAAACTGATGAATTTAGTGTTACAGTAACAGTCAAATGTGAATAACATTGGCTCGTTTGAGCTTCCTACGGATTTTAGAATTTTAGAACTGCAACCCCCCGTTAATAGTATTCATACGAATAATTACTCCAGCAAATGTTGTTTTGCAAAATTATCAACCCTGGGCTGTGATAAATTAGCACTGATGCCCTTTGAACCTCCCATATAGTCCAATGAGGAGAAAGAGCAGAAATTGCCCAATACCGCAAAGTATTTATATCATTCCCATCAATCAAGTTCTAATTAAAACTGGAAGTGACTGGGTTACATTTATAATGATGGCCATGTGTGGCATTGAGCCAAATTCCCAGTAGCAAAAGAAAAAAAATCTGGTCCATATGTGTGTGTGTGTGTGTGTGTGTGTATGGTCATTAAACACAGCCTCCTTCATCTCCTGCATTGAAATGACGCTTATAATCTCACTGGTTACTTTTACTCCGGAATCCCTCATTGTGCCTTTCCATCTACATACAGACGTCCTCATAATTCAAGGTATAATTTATTTTATGGTCGACTCTACAAGATCATTTCCCCTCCAGTGCTTGACAAATGCGTTAGAATCTTCATCCAGCCACCCATTTCAAGGAGCACACCACAGCTGACTTTATGTGAGAACTGGGGTACACCCCAGACTGGTCGCTAGTCCATCACAGAGCACATTGAGACAAACAACCCTTCACATTCACACCTCTGGAATGGTTTCCAGAAATGTATTAGAACTACTGTCATAAAATCGACGAGAGACCATCCAGCATCATGAGGTGCTTTATTGCAGACTCTCAATTTATGACATCTTGTGTGTCTAGCCATTTATTTTCTAGAACTCTTGTCCTCAGATTGACCTTGCATGCCGCAGTGTTCACTAGTCAATCTCCCATCCAGACAAATTATCTACCTATTTTAGCCAATCGAAACAGCTCTCATTATTCCCTTTAAATTCAGCATGGAGCCACGCGGACTACAAGGTGTGAAGATGCAGGCGTGCAATAAAATTCAACTGCAAGATTGCCACTTGTCTAGTGGTGGCTAGATGCCTGTCTACAAGAATAGTGCCTCAGAGTGTTCAACCCACAGGAGGGTCTGAGCCCATATTAATACCAAAGCTTCTTTGACTGTGAGGCAGTTCTAGGTCCACCAGGTCAGTGAGAGGAAATTAAACTTAATTTGCTGCTTTTTACTGTGTGGGGATGTTAGCATGTGATCGTTCACGACACAGTTTATAGTAAATTTCATGTACAGTACAACATCAATAGTAATATACTAACATCAGAAGTAAAACTGGAATTAAAGGGCTTCTAGAATCATAAAAACATGATTTGGATAATTACGTAAATGTAGTACATCCATTTAAGGATCTAAACCTTGCACTTTGTTCCTACAGTATTTGTATTTCGTCAAGGTCCATGTCGTCCCCTTCAGCTCCATCTTTCGCCCTCGTTTCACTCTTAATTCTGTCTCCTTTCACTCGCCGTGTCTCTCTCATCTTTGGAAGAGATAACAGTGTGCTTTCATCTTCCTTCTCCCCATAGAGAAGACTGCCCAACAGAGCCAGAGCAGCCGAGTCAGCATTTCTGTCCCTCTGTGATGTCACGGACCCCCCCCCCCCCCCCTCCACCTCACCCCAACCTCGACCCAACGCCGGCACATGGTGTACATACACAGACGCACCCGTTGCATCAAAAATAAGAATAAATACTTTAAGAGGGAGGGGGTTATACATGAGCCCGGCGAGAGGAAGTGGGAAAAGACTGGTGCACTGCTGCAGAAAGACACCTATCGACCCAGACTTCAACCTTTTCCTCTACATTGAGAAGATTGTTTTTTTTTCAATACCGGTTTGAAAGGAGTTGGTGGAGGGGGAGGAGCTTGGAACAGGTAAGTGGAGGAGGGAAGAAAGACATGTAAGGATCAGGGTACGTGAAGGGAACGCGGGGTGGTTGAATGTGTTAACACACTGGAAGACTGCATCAAACCAATGCACTGCTCTGAGACAGCCTGAGCAGCTGAGAGGAGTGCGTCAGCAGTACATTCACGTTCCCACTGAAGGACAAAAGGAGGGGGGCACAGATCTTAGTTGCCTGCAACACACATGAAGGTGGAGGCGAAAAAAGAAGAAGGATTGGATCATAAACAAGAAGAGAAGACTGGGATCGGGATGCCGCTGCCGTCTGCTTGTGTGTGACGGTGGGCTGCCTTGTTGAGCGCTTGCTTGCCACCTCCTTCTCTCCATCTCCCTCCCTTATTCTCTTTTGCGCACTCTATCTTCCCCTTGCTCGTGATCTCTCTCTCTCTCACACTCTCTCTCCCTCTCTTTCTCTCTCCCTCTCACTGTTCCAGTCAGGCTACTGCAGCAGTCCACCAGCCGCACACATGGCCAACTAACACAACTTCCTACCTCAGCCAGCCTCAGAGGAGGAAAACTATCAACTAAGCAAGGCGACCGCAGGAGACAAGCTAAAAGAAGGACCGACTAGTGCAGGGACGAGTCCTCAATTGCCGTTTACGGATACGGAGCCGACTTTGTCACACATCTATCCTCTCTCTCTCTTTTTTTTGCTCTTGAGGACAAGGAGCGCTCCCTCTCGCTTTCTCGCTCACTCTTCAACAGCCTTTTGCCAAGGTCTGGCAGTGCAGCGCATACTCATTCTACAGCCGACACCACTCCACCTCCATCCCCCTTGCACACCACCACCACCACCACCCCCTCCCCGAGGAGGAATAGACGGATTACTGCTAAGTGTGCTTCACGGCAGCCTGCAGCTGCTCTGACCGGGCCAGCCCGATTCTCGGAGGAAGCAAGAGAAGCGCAGAGGAAAAGGAAAAGAGGAAGAGAGGAGGAGAATGAGGGGGATGATTGTGCCTGGAGTTCTTCAGCCTTTTTCTGTCTCTCAGTTTCTGTCACAACAGGGCTAATCACCAGCCGAGGAGCCCTTGGCAAAGTCACACCGAGGGAGGTCTTGCCACCAAACAAGGCGACCAGCATGAAACAGGAGACGGCTGGACTGTGATTTATTTAATTTGATATCTTTTTTTTCTCACTTTTTGTATCCTCTTTCAACCCAACAAAATTCCCCATGGATCAGTTTTACGTCTGAAAGACTTGGGGCCAGGTAAGGGGATCTGGGGCAACGGAGATTTAAGTACCTGGCAAGCCTTTTCGGCCTTACCTGTATCCCATTGCTCAGTCCTCACGACCAGGAGCCATTTTGTACCCTCAGCCAATCAAGGCAAAACAAAACGACTAAATCCTGCCACACTGACCCATGGACAGACGTTAGAAATCGATGAGACGAAAACGATTCCCAAACTAATGAGGTAAGTCAAGTTATTGTTCTTATGGAAGCTTATTTAGATGTTTTCCTTCTTTGGCCCTTGTCCTAATCTCTCTTCACCTATCTCTCTTCTTTCTGCTTCTGGCGCATTCATTTTCGATGCAGCGTCTTCCTGCTCTGTCGATGGAACTCGGGAGCCTCAATTTGCTCCAGCCAGGCTAGGGTGTTACATCCTCTGGTGTGTGCCATCTCCCCCCACCATGCAGAATAATGTGCCCTCCACATCATGAGTCCTTTGGGCCAGGTTAGTGTGCAGCTTACCTGGAACACAGCCCTGCTTGCCGTGCTCTCCCTCATGGTGCCTGCTCTCAGTATGTGCCAGTCCAGCAGCCCAGCCCTGGGCTCAGCCAGCTCGCAGAACTGCCCAGGCATGTGCTCTTGCACCAACCAGCTCAGCAAGGTGGTGTGCACCCGCAGAGGCCTGGTTCGGGTTCCTTCTAACATCCCAGCCAACACCAGGTACCTTAACCTGATGGAAAACAGCATAGAGACCATACAGGCTGACACCTTCAGGCACCTGCATCACTTGGAGGTGCTGCAGTTGGGCAGGAATGCGATCAGGCAGATTGAAGTGGGGGCCTTCAATGGCCTGACCAGTCTTAACACTTTGGCGCTGTTTGACAATAGGCTGACGGTGATACCCAGTGGAGCTTTTGAGTACTTGTCAAAGCTACGAGAATTGTGGTTGAGGAACAATCCCATCGAGAGCATCCCGTCTTACGCCTTCAATCGCGTCCCCTCTTTAATGAGGTTGGATCTCGGAGAACTGAGAAAGTTGGAGTACATCTCAGACGGGGCGTTTGAGGGTCTTCAGAACCTCAAATACCTCAATTTAGGGATGTGCCACCTAAGGGAATTCCCCAATCTCTCACCCCTCGTCGGTTTGGAGGAGCTTGAAATATCAGAGAATGTTTTCCCTGAACTTAAACCCGTTGCCTTCCACGGGCTCAAGAATTTACGTAAACTGTGGATTATGAACTCCGGCATCACCACCATTGAGAGGAATGCGTTTGATGACATCACAGCTTTGGTGGAGTTGAACTTGGCTCATAATAATTTGTCATCTCTCCCCCATAACCTCTTCACACCTCTGCAGTACTTAGTGGAGCTCCATCTGCACCACAACCCTTGGAAATGTGACTGTGATGTCGTGTGGCTCTCCTGGTGGCTCAGAGAGTACATTCCCACCAATTCCACCTGCTGTGGACGCTGCCATATCCCCAGCCACATGAAAGGGAGATACCTGGTGGAAGTGGACCAGACTACGTTTCAGTGTTCGGCACCATTCATACTCGACGCTCCGAGAGACCTAAATATCTCGGCGGCGAGGGTGGCAGAACTCAAGTGTCGCACAGCTGCCATGAGCTCTGTTAGATGGCTTCTCCCCGGCGGGACAGTACTGACACATGGTTCGATTCACCCACGGATATCTGTCCTTAACGACGGGACCCTCAACTTCTCCAATGTTCTGCCATCAGACACAGGGGTCTATACTTGCATGGTGAGCAACATGGCAGGGAATTCAAACGCCTCGGCCTACCTAAATGTCAGTAATGCCGAACTCAATACTTCAAATCTGTCCTATTTTACTACCGTAACCGTGGAGGTATTAGAGCCAACGGTGGAGGAAACCCCCAAACCCAAACCAACCGTCCCTGCCTCGCCTTCAGTCTTCAAACCTGTCTTCATTTCCACCCCTACTGTGCTGTTCCAAAACACGCAAACTCCAAGACACGTGTCAATCCCCACTGCCAGACTTCCCAGCGGGCCTGTTGCTAGCCTGGATGAGATCATGAAAACCACCAAGATCATCATTGGCTGTTTTGTTGCTGTGACCTTGTTGGCAGCGGCCATGTTAATAGCGTTCTATAAGTTGCGTAAACGGCATCAACAAAGGAGCACAGTGGCCGCGGCCAGGACCATAGAGATCATACAAATGGAGGAGGAAGTCCCTCCAGTTCCACCCTCTTCTGGATCTAGCGGCTCGGAGGAGACTGGTTTGGTATTGCCTACCCTAGTGGAACACAACAGCAGCGCCTTTAAGCCTGGCTATGTGTCGTCCTCTCGTCAAGGGGCCTACGCGGCCCATTGGACCCAGAACAACACTCTGCACCGTTCAGCCAGACAGCATCACAGCCACATCAGCACCATAGCAGATCCATATATCATTAAGACTACTCATGAAAAAGAGAAGGTTCAAGAGACCCAAATTTGAATAATGTTCCTCCTGGGTTTGTCTCTGACTCTGCCCCAACCTTTTGTCCATGTTGTAGAATGCACAAAGAAAAAAACATGGTCCTTTTTTTTGTACAGAAGTGCAAAGCAGAGACACTTCTTGTTTCTTGTACATGCCTATACATAAGTATATCACTGAAAAGAATACAAATCTATATATCTATATACGTTCATGAGACTATCAGGAAGTGGTGGGATATGCAGATTCTATTAGAAAAGAAAGAAATTTGACACTATTTTCTAAGAACAGGTGACCTCTGCTTAAGGAATGCTTTTAGTCAATGAGAGCGACACTCGATAGTGCAGAAAAGGAACAATATTTAAGATGCAGTAAAAGATGGGGCTTTGTGTGGTTGCTGATAACAGCCTCATTGAAACTTCATTTTTCCTTTGCCAAACACGATATGCAATAAATTGGTATTTCCCAACAAAGTGGGGTTGAGGGAGTGGGGGGTATAAAAGTCAAATGTGTCTAAATTTGAGCATTTGTGTATGGATACCGATGCGATGGCACAGATGGAGCGAGTGCTGTTCAGTAGCCGAGAGACAAATGCTTTTTGGACTGCAGTACATTTTCTGCAGCTCAGATTTAAACCTGTGTTTGCTGATGTCATGCTTTGACCATTGTTTTTTTTTTTCTCTAAACGTGTTAAATGTGTGTGCACATCAAATGATCCGGCAAGCACACTAATAGCAGTTGTTGCAAATACTGTTTCTGGTTTGCATTCTGTTGTGTTGTTTCTCTCCCTTTTACGTTTTGCTTCTTAATGGCTTGTGTAGTGTCTAGGGCTAATTTACTTATGCATTACAGCAGTTGCCTGACTTGTCTCTGCAAGGGCTCATTCTGATGCTAATTTTTCGGCGGAACTGACATGCGGTGCAATGATACAGAGTTCCGCGCCCCATTCTGGCTTTGGGAAAGGTTAAAAAAAAGAAAAAAAAAATGGATCAACTTTGAACACAATGAATGTTTGTCTGCTATCCGGGGCTTTTTCCATGGACTACATTGACTTTGTTTTACCTGTTTGATTTGAGGAACACTATTTTTATGGAGAGACAAAAAGAGGCTATGAAAAAAATAAAACCTATTGGTTTGTATTTCTTCAAACGGAAACACATTCATCTCATGTCTTTTGTGTGTGCGTGATTTGTTTAATCGTAAAAAGCGGGTGTCGGATTGTAAATCAACCCCTAAACCTCCCATTTTACTCTCCTATGCATTTACTTGGTGTCTGCATGAATGGGTCTTTAAGTAAGTGGTGTACAATGATGCATTATACCCCACAGTGGGGCTTTATGCAGGTCAGATACGCTGTTGGTCTTTGATTCCACCACTCATGAAACGTTCTTCACTAAGTGAGCAGAGAAAAAAAATACATGTATCCCACAGTTGTACAGTTTGGGGGTTTCATTTCCTTTTATCTCTAGGTTCCACTGACATCTTGTGTCTTTTCCACAAAATGTTTAATCTGTTTTAGAGTGAGAGCTAAATCCAAAGCTTGCAATGGGAAGTAAACATTATTATTTTGTTATGAATGTACAAATCATTAGATATAGTTGGTACTGCAGACTCTATTTAAAACCCGCAGACAGCTAATTGTTTGTATAATGCTGTACACGCAAAGAAAACGACAACACAAAAAGTCATCTCGCTGAGGCTATTTGCAGAAATTAAAGTCTGAGCCCTGTGACAATTATACAGCATGGTGAGTTGGCAGGAACAGCAAGGCTCCACTCAACTGCTCCAGGCTGGGGGTTCTGTCGCTAATCACAGAGGTTAGCCATCGTCGTTTTTGTGCAAAAGCAGCATTCACATTTTCTTCCTTGACCTTGGTCATGATCAGCATGGTCTAATGAGATTTTAATGAGAAGTTACAAATATAAACAAGAAAGGTATTGTTTTGTTAATGTATCTATTTAGTGTCTGTGTGAGTGAGATACTCCAAAGATATGGTGAGTCAGAGACGTGGCAAACAGGTGATGCTTATGCTCGCGCCAGTTTATTTATTTATTTATTTATTTATTTATTTATTTATTTATTTATTTATTTATTTATTTATTTATTTATTTATTTATTTATTTATTTATTTATTTATTTATTTATTTAGACATGGATCCATTTTACAAGAGTCATTTTTTAATGTTAATACAGGAAAAAAGTATTTGATGGCTGAGGCACTACGCATAAATGGGTGACATTAAGCATAAAAGGGTGATTCAAAATGAGAAAACGTTGGAATAATTATAGTTCAGTCGTTTTGTCCAAATAAAAACATGAATTAACAGTGCTTATTCTTAATGTTACAAAAATTCATCTTATAAATGAATTTATCTTTCCTTGACAAAAAAAAGCATAATTTTCTACCCCTGCATTTAAACAATAAGGTGCCGTACATTTCTTTTGTATCAAAAAATTTGACTTTGACATTTTTAACCTAATGGCAAAAATGCATTGACAGAATGATGCTCAGCATGTTATCGTGCTGCCTCACTGTTCAGAGTTTGAATCATAACTTTGGCCCATCTTTGTGTATGCTCTCCCTCTGATTGTGTGGTCTTTCTCTGGGTATTGCAACATCTTCCCACATATCAATAACATGCATGTTAGCTTGATTGAATAATCTAAATTGTCCAGATGTGAATGTTTCTCTAAATACTTGTAGGTCGTTACGTGCCCTGTGATTGGCTAGTGACCAGTAGGGTGGCTGGCGTTTTGGTCTTTCAGGTACTCCTGACATGCAAAAATGGTTTTACTGATTTCAGCACATTCATTTAGTGCAAAATCTAACTAAATTCTCCAGGGAACAGATGCTATTAATAGGTGTGACTATACATCTGGTTCAGCAAAAACTGGGACGGTAATTATTATAATAGTCTGGCGTATAGATTGAATGGGTGCAGGTTATGTCAGGATGAAACATGACTTGTTAAGTGTTTTCTGGAAGCACAGCAGAGTATCAATGAGTAGGAAGACGTGTTTGTGTAAAGATGAGAGGAAAAACACCTGATATGATTGATATTGCATGTATGAGCATCGCATATTTTTTTTCCACACAAATCAGCAAAAATCAAAGCACAACGTTGCCTTGAGATAAGAATTTAATTCATTCCATGAGCACGCTTGTGAATCAAAACCAGAAATAATACTTGTGTTTCAAAGATGATAAAGAATAAACGACTGTGAGGGTTGTTAAATCGTCTGTCTACATGCACGAATGCACCGTTTGTGTTACAATATTACCACCAGGATGCAATTCATCAGCCCATTTGTGCTGTTTTAGATCGTTTGTTAGTGTTAAGAAAAGCAGACTTTCTTAAGGCTAACTTTTGTGGTTGTCTACATACGAATAACGTAATTCTATTTGTTCCGTGCTTAGTTTGACAGTAAACTGGTAGAAGCATTCAACAGCTCGAAGCCTCTCTTTTGAACAATTGTTCACGATCAGCCAAACCATTGCTTGCTTGTGCCTGAGTTAAGTTGACTACATTGCCCTCATCCATCTCTCATATCTCAAGTCTTTGCTCACAAGGAAAATGGGGAAAACTTTTAAATTTGGGTCACTCATATCTTAAGGCACCACTGTTTAATGGCTGAATTAGCTTCCCAGTTTCTGAGCTGCTTGCAACGATCAAAATGGTTCAACAAAGATAACCCCTTTATTGTCACTAATCATAATTGGTTGTCGGGCCCCACGTGGCCGATCAATAAGTAATTGCCATCAATGCTTTCCTTTAGTATGAATAAATTAAGCAAATGATGTGCTGTGAGATGTTTGATGGATACACATGGCGTTTCCAAACCTTTATTTTGCTCAGCAACGTAATTTTAACTGGGCGGCGAGAAATCTCATCATGTTAAAAATTAAAAGGCGGCCTGAAATGGTTATACAATGCTGCCATGAGACAGCGTTAACATGCTGATTATGAAAGCAGCCCTGGGCCTTTTTGTCTTAGATTGAAGTGTGATTTTTTTTTTTTTTTTTGCTTACCTGCACGGAAAAATCCTGCCAATACTTCTAGTAAAAGAAGGCATTAGCCTGAATCTAACCAGTCTCACTTCCTGTTGTTTATCATGTGTGCAACGATTCTTGCTTTCGCTTATGTGTCAAAAACTCCTGCCCACCCACCCAATTTTGCCTCTGAATAGCTTGCAGTAAAAAAATGGACTTTACCTCAGCCAATAACAATGACTTGCGCGGTTATCACAAGGGGAGGAAAAAGGCTCAAATTTGGCCCTACTGTCGATTGTGTTACCCTCTTTGTAGCGGCACAGCAGATTGTTTGATTTACCGGAATGACAAAAAATGTTAATCAGAAAAGAGCCTCATTAAGATTATTATCATTGGTAATCTGTTGTTTTGGCATCGTTGTCTTGTTAATGGGCAGCGATGTATTAAATCAAGCAATCAACATACGGTCCCCCTGGTACAGTTTGTGTCAAAAGCATATTTTCCTCTCCTCGCTGAAGCCAGCATTACAAATAAATAGCCAATGCTGGAGAACCTTCCGCCAAAGGCATCATTTAGAGCAGCCTGTCGGACGCTTACGTTATCCGTATTAGCGAGGCATGGCAGAGATGAAAAGAATAAAGTGGCAACACATACAGTAGTTTGTCTCACTCCAGCTTGATAGGATCTGCAGCAAAGACGGGGAGTGTGTGAGCGTGTGTGTGTGTGGGGGGGGGGGGGGGGGGGCAACTGCAGCAAGCGCCGATGACATGCTGTGGCTGTCGTTTGAGCTAAAGGGTTTGTTGCAAGCAGGTCCTTGAGCCTTAAGATCCATATCTGTTAATGAAGTCTCCAGCAGTACCAGGCAACAGTAAGTCTGCCAAAGTTTCCCTGGTGACTGATGCTTTTGCGCAGCCACAAAGAGAATGTAAGAAATGATTCACGGCCGCACCGCAATTAAGAAATAGTCTGGACTCCAATTTTCTTATCCCTTTTGTTTTCATTGCTTGATTAGTCAGCTCACACTTGACCGCATGCTGCTCTCAACATCTCATCTAGTACCTCCGTCTTCATCTTTTTTTTTTCTTGCCGCACACGACAAATTCTATTTTAATGCAGTAGGCTGAAACAGCGCTAACCTACATAGAAAAAAGGTCAGCGGAATTAATGATGCAAGGCTCCGGACTGTTTAATTAGCCATTCACTCACACTCATCCTCTTCTTTTTGTCATTTGCCAGACACACACATCATTCATGTTAGTGTGATATTTTGTGACTTCAATCATAAGTAACCTTACATATCAGAAGGTTGGCACACTGGATGTGATTAGGACCATAATTCCTCACAAACCCCATCCATCTATTTTCTAGCTTGCCAATCACGGGGCAGCAAAACAACGAGTCAAACTTACTATGGACAATTTCGAGTTTTCATTAAATATAAAACTGCATGTTTTTGGAATGTGGTTAGAAGCTGGAGTGCCCAGACAAACCCACGATGGCGTTGTTGGATTTCAATTAGCATATCAGTTTCCTCTCATGAGAGTTTTAGAGGAAATGTAATTAAATGCGTAGTCTCATACTGCACTTTCCAGCAATTATAAAGTGCTCGGGTAGATTTTCATTACATTTTTAACCACATTATTATTATTTTTTTACCCTAGCAATGCTGTCTTATGTGCCGTATAAATAGAATACCACTCAGCTGAGCGTCAACCTCCGCCAAGGTCAAACCACTTGTAATGAAGGGCGGCCTCTGTGAGTGAAAACTGCAGCCCATGCTTTAACTCTTCTTTTTTTTTTGTGCTTACTGTTTTCTTCACACTTTGGGTTGGCAACTTGCTACATCGTTAGCCTTTCGCTCCACCCACAATTGCCAGGGGGGTAGTTATTATTTCGGAGGAATTTTCATGGTTGCTCACTAACTTTAATAACAGAGAAAACATTAAAAGTATGACACACAGGCAGTTTACACATACACACAAACACACACACACACTCTTATTCGGCATACTTTTTATGAAAGCTGCATGCTGTTATTTTTCATGAGCACCGGCTCTAATTATTTCTTAATCATCACTTCTCTATGTATAAATTATGAATACACTTACAGTATATTGTCCTCGGGCATTATTGTGCAGCCCGTCATTGCCATCATGCAGGTTTGAGTCACACACACGCACGCACACGCACACACAGTACATGTTATTGTCACTGTAATTTAGGACAATGTGTTCTCATTGGAACAGTACAACTCTGGATAAAGTGTGGCAGCTGGACATTGTTCCCGGAGGTCTTTTTCTCTCTGTCACTTTTTCTGTCTCCATTGTGTGTGAGTGGCCGTTTTTTGTTGTTGTTGTTATTTAACCTCTCCCACTCACTGCCGCAGGAGGTAGGTGTTTGCGCAAACACTTGCTACACAGCCACATAATGAAATACTTGTTGTAAAATCAAATCTGATTGCACAGTCAAGGGAGCAATGTTTTTTTTTTTTTTCTCAGTAAAGTGATTAGGCCTGTCACGGCTGAGGTGTTTGTTCATTCTCGTCATTTTATTTATGATTTTCTTGGTCAAAATCAACCTAAGATGCACTGTAACTTGACAGGTGAACCTTATTTGAGTTAACGTTTGTAATGCACATGCCCAACTGCAGATCAACATAATAAATTCACAAAAAAAATAATATATATATATATATATATATATATATATATATATATATATATATATATATATATATATATATATAGTGTGTGTGTGTGTGTGTGTGTAAAGCTTCCCATAACTTCTTGTTTGCATGGTTAATGAGGTTCCCCTCTAATTTGGATTTTAAATATAATCCTATTCAATATTGTTTTATATAATATAGCGAAGATCAAAGTCAAAGTCTGCTTTATTGGCAACATGTCAAGACACACAAAGAAACCGAAATTACGTTTCCTCTATCCCACGGTGACGAGACATAGTACACGATAGACATACAAGTAAACGACACAATATAAAAACAAGAAGGCACAAACAATAAATAATAAGAGTGATAAATAAATAAACAAATAACACAATAAATAGATGTTAACTAAAGCTGAGGAGAAGACACATGCCTACCTCAGCTTAACATAACAACTTGGTTAGCAGGTTCAAACCATAAAGTCATGAAAGGCTTTTCCAGTAACGAACTTGTCAAACTGTCAAAGCTCAACGGAATTACTCAGTTCATTTTATCATCTTCTCATTTGTCTTTTTCAGACTTGACTTCCGTCTCCATTTTCCTGTAATGCCATTGACCCTGCCAATAACATCCAAGGCCCCAGGGTTGCCATGGTTTCCCCGGATTCCAGCACAGCAGTGATTGGTTGTTGAGGGCATAGTGGTAGACACACAACTGTGGGAATAGGGAGCCTACTGTGACCCTGACAGAATGTTCTGCATTCATATTTATGTGCAGGTCCTTGATTTTGAAAGACACTGGCAAGTAAAAGAACTGCTCATTCAAGCAGGGTTGTGCCGTGGTTTCAATAACTTCAATTAAGAAAGATGAAAAGCATCATTTTCCAGTGACCTTCTGTATGTGCATGTCAAGATTCCTCTACTTCCAAAGAAATTATATTGAATCATTTTTGTAAAATTATTGTTAGTGTGCCTTGACTGCAGCTAGTTATTTTGTGTTTCTGAGCGGCAGACAATAATCTTCCTGCCTCATTTAATTTCCTTCTATTTAAAGGATGAAACAGATAAATAAATGAAAACTTAATTGACCTGAAGAATTAAAACACAATCTTGGCCTTCAACTGAAGGCTCTGGTATTTGGTCCCCAGGTGGGCCTCACAAGTTCATGACCCATCACCGTTGCTGAATCTGTCTTGTCATTGCTTGGAAACCTAACACAGAGGTAATGTATGTAAAAACATGTGGAAAAAAAGTTTAGTGCCTGGATATGGAGATCCAAGGTAATATATGTACTTTATACTGATCAAACAACCTTGAGGTTTGTGTTTATATGTCCGGCACACTTCATTGGCACTGAATTGGATTTGGGCACTAGGAATTGCAGTGTTAAATCAAGGCTCCACTTGATTGTGCATTCAACATCACCTCATAATATTATCATTGATTGATACAAGGCCACTGGTAAGATGATAAAAAAAAAAAATCCCTTCTCTTTTCATACTTTTTCAGATTTTTCAATTTGAAATAGAAGTCAAGACTGTTAGATACTGTTGAAGCATAGCAGTTTGAATATTTTTGTTCTTTTTTTTTTTTTACCTCCTAGTCTGTGTAGACTCACCCAAAAAAATAATCAAGCATCCGTGTTTATTTTTCATGACAGTTTTAAAATCTATAAAACCACAATAATTCAGGTTATCTACACTTTATTGGTGGGTTAGTTGTCGTTGATGTGTCGAATAAAAACAACACCAGTCTGCACTTGCTGTATTTGAAAGTAAGTGTCATAGACAGCGGATCATAACCTCGAAGCGCTGAAATATTTTCTAATATTCAGCAGTGACGGATTTTCTTTAGCGAACAAATTGCCACAGCAAAAGGGAGCAGATGTGAGATGTGCAAGCATTTTACTCAAACGTGATCACATGCCCGGGTAGAAGAGGTAGAAAGCACAGCACAGACTTCAGTCTAATAATAGCACAGTTCTCATTAAGGCCCGTTTGCAGTTCAGAGAAACAAACAATTTTAACTGAACATTTGAGTTTGTTCTGTTATTAAACAATAATTCAATTTAATACAAATGATTTTGGCTAAATGAAGCCATTGACAACAAGCGATAAAATCGTTTGGTTGGGTGCCCAATAAACGGCATCATGCTATGGGAACGCAGGGGTGAGTTTACTACATGACACACATTTAAGACACCGACCGTATTACATGAATACAAAAGAAAAAGTAAAAGAAGTTTCATGATAAAGACGCTTGGAAGTGAATTCCAAGATTTGTTATTTTGTCAAGATTGAAGTAAATTAATGGAAATGTGCAATGACTGAGAAGTCTGTACTACTCAACTGTGGACATGTGTTTTTCACCATTTGAATTTTCCAAGTTTCTGAAAAAAAACCTCAATCTCACCCCATGCCTCACCTATTTGTGTTTTTCATATTAAGTGCAGAACTATGTTTTATGCCACAAATAATTCTTGAACCTGACAACATCAAAAACTACTCTTCATGAGCAGAAATTACAGATATGTATCTTTTTTTCAGATATAGAGGTTGTCAGACTAATAAAAACACAAGTACAATATGTGAAAAAACATTAAGTATTGTCATGAAGTAAATACCACTGCTGTGCCATAATGTTCCTAGTTGTTCAAATGTTTGCGCAAGCTGTAAACCTTATCACTCCTCAACACTCTTTTGTAATTGTGTCAACTCGAGAGAACTAATTGCTCCAGCCTTCTGTTCTTTTCATACTCAAATGTTAACCGTAGCATCACACAAAGCCGAGACCACAGAGGTGTCAGCCTTTATCCACCGGCAAAGGTCCCTAGACACCTCTTTGATGCTTAATTTTCACCCAATTCTGTGCATTTCTATTGGCACTTGCAATGATATTTTCAGATATTTCTCAAAGTTCAGGTTTACCTAATTTTGGATTTGGGGTATGCTACTCTAGTACCGTATTTTCCGCACTATAAGGCGCACGTAAAAACCTCCAATTTTCTCAAAAGCCGACAGTGCGCTTTATAATCCGGTGCGCTTTATATATGGACCAATATTGAGTCACTACAGTAGGCGTGTCCAAATATATGAACTTACAGTTATATATGGACAAAGTTTTTAAAATGGGCCATTCATTGAAGGTTCACCTTATAATCCGGTGTGCCTCATAGTGCGGAAAATACGGTACATTAAGAGTTAGGGTCAATCATCTGGTCCTTCAGTCAAAACACTTGGTCATCATCTTTAGCTATTTCATGTATATATAAGATTACAAATCATGATAAACTTATCCGTGAATTGAAAAATAAAACAAGCTTGATTAATTTTTCTTTGATTTTTAAAGAACCATCATCTGAACCAGTTGTACACTTTTGTGAGGACCAACCACCGCGTGAAGATGAATTGTCATTAGAGACTAACCTGGGGGAATACACCCTGGATTGGTCTTCATTCAATCGCAGGGCATAAACAGACAGAGAATGATTGACACTCCGGTTTGTACTGAGTGGGAATCAGTTCCATGCTAGGTGCACTAAAACGTCGGCACCGGCGAGCAGCCAACTAGTTTTCCTTGCTGCTCATATCAGTGCTCCTGGTCACCATCATCTATGATAATTTTGTAAACAATTTTTTGCATCTATCTGCACATACAACATTATCTTTGTACTAATTCAACAGTTTTAACTTTCAGCCGAGGCATTTGCAGAATCTGAATTGATTTCTTGTCTCGCTGTCAAAAGCAAGACCTCTTCATTTTTTTTTTTTTTACAGAGCCTTGCCTTAGTTCTGTAAAATACCCGTGAATCCCCTCTCGAGCTTCTCAGGGAGTGAAGATGGATAATACCATGAAAAGAGCGAACGGTGCTGTGGATGGGGATTTGGGAATACCGAGCTCAAGCATCATTCATGTGCCTCTGCACTGCATTATAATTCCACTGAAGCTCCATCTTTACCCACTTAGGTTCTACAGTAAGTTATCAGCACAATAGACACCAAGGTTAGTATTTTTTCTTTGTTCATAGTCTTATTGGTTTGTGATCACAAGAGAATAAAGGGTGCAAAAATACATGCACAACATCCATTTTATTCTCCTTGGTGTGATTCTTTTGAAGGATATTTGAAAAAAATAATTAAACCTTTTGGTGGGCGGGGTAAAATAGGGCAACCCAGTTTTCAGTTTTCACTCACCTGCTGGGTGTACCTTGTTTCATTTGTTTCGAATATTATATACGTTCTGATTCTTATTCTGATATGATCCTAAACAGTAGTCATGAGCACCTCTGTGTTTTCCTGTTGTCAGATTCAACAGACACTATGTGCGGCACTATCATCCATATCATGAGTCGGCACAGGAGTCGCCAACTGTTGACTGCGCAAACACTCGTTGTCTACATCCACTCGTGTTCCTCAGTGCACACATTCAGAGCAAAGTAGCAGCTTGTCGCTGCGATCCGGGCATATTGGTCTTTGGCACAGAAAGCACAAGCTGCTGAGTTTTCTCAGTCCACCACAGATGGGCAGATCTGACACCTCTTTATTTTGAACCTGCCCCCTTGACACTGGAATTAGAGTCAGGACATGACCATGCTTGCAATTTCAACCAACACCTTCATGAGCCTAATCGTTGATGAGCTAAACATTGGCAATGTACAATGTGCAAGAGAATCTTTAGCAGTGAATAATGTGGCACAGAATGTAACGGAGGCTAACTCTGTCATTCATGCTCTATCGGGAAACCAGACGGCTCGTTTCTTTTCGAATCAGTGTGGAAAACCAGGCCGATGGCACCACTTTGGAGACAATTTTATTTTCCGTACATATTCCACATTCTCTGTCCATATTGTAATGCCGAAAGTGAGTTTAAGCAATGTTCTCCAGAATCGTTCGAACGGTCATTTATTACTTGACGAGACACAGGGAAAAAAAAGCTTTGCCTGAGTGGGCAGACAGAGATAAGACTTTTCATTGCCATGGTAATAACACTTGGGTCCTGGAGTTCATTTAATGTAGATTATATGGGTTTATGTGGTTTCAACCTGTGCAGAGTTTTTCATGGTAAATTTAGGGAGCATACTCAAAGTAATGGAGAGCGTGAAAAAAGGATGAAGAAGCAAATATAAGCATGATGGGGCAAAGAGGGAGAGCAAAGTATGACAGAAGCACTAGCTAAATATATTATAAGTTAAAGGCTTTTAGAAAAGTAATGAGAGCAGCCATCTTTTATGATTTGGATACCGTAGAAATGACAAGATTGCAGGAGACAGAATTGGAATTGATGGAGTTTAAGGTACAGAGATCGTTTTTGAGAGGTACGAGAATGGACGTGAAGAAGAATTAGCTCATCAGAGGGACAGCACAGACTCGAGCAAATGTAGTGGAAGACAAAACGGAGAGAAAAATTTGCTAATAGAAGACATTGGTACAAAGCTAGTACATGACAAGACTTTTAGAGGACAAATGTAGTGGAATGACAAAGCTAGCGGAGCCCAAGACTATTAGAGTATAAAGCTGGTAGAGAAAAAAAATAGTAGTGGACCAAGTTAGTTGGGGACAAAACTTATTAAGGACAAAGCGAGTGGAGGATAATATTAGTCAAGCAGCTGCGAGAGGAGAATATTTGCACATTTTCATCAAATGAGTGCAGGAACATAAACAGAACAGAAAATTAGTGGAGGACAATGCAAGTAAAAGACACAGGTAGGGTAAAGAAAACCAAAGAGGATATTTGTGGATGGGGTGAGGGAGACCGTAGCTATTCGTAGAGCAGAAGATTCAAAAGACAGGAAGAGGCGAACAATGACGAATCTTTGAATACGGTAAAGATCAGACATTCCTGCCATACAAATAGCAATATTGGCAGCACACACATACCAAACACACGTGACACCAGCTTGTTTGGATGTGCAGTAATGGCCCCCTGCCTCGCCAACATACTCTTGCTCTCTGTGTGTGCTCCCCTTTCATCAGATCGTGGATAAATTATTCTTCCACAACGACGAGAAAAGCTTGTTTGGTGTGCAAGAACATATATGGAAGGCTTTAGATATCGGATCTCGAGATGGTGGATTAAATGTGCTTTGGGTTGGTTTGGTCCTTCGAAGACAGTATTAAAAATGCCATGTGTGCTCTCTAAGTACTTTTGAAGCTACCAAGAGAATTTCAAGCGCCCTTTTGCCTTGTTTGCCGGTTTATTTTACGGTCTCGTCTTCGCCCTCGGCTTTATAGGAGGCATGTTGAGTTATTGCTGATGAAAACCTCCCAAACTCTCTCTTTTTGTCCCCCTCGACACAAAATCACTCACGGGAGAAGATGCGGGGAAGAGTTTATTGTAAATTAAGGGTTTTATGCGGCAGAACCAAAACAAATTAGATGAGGCCCTGCTCATTGGTCGTGGAGGATATCAGCGTCATCTCAGGTTGGCACCCTCCGCCGCCCCTGCTGTCAAATATTGCTCATTTGGATAAAGGAATAGGAAATTTCCACCGGCATAAAATCAACAGTGAACTAGAGGGTGGTTATTGAACCAGGCACGAGCCCAAACCGCCCCTGATAACATTCATTATTTTACCTGACAACATTGTGGATTAGTTCGGAATTGCATGCTGGCTCGATAAGAAAAAAACAAACGGAGGGCGGTATTAATCTTAGAGTAACGGATTTTTGTTGTTGTGTAGCTGTGCCAAGGAATTATTGTTTTATGCATCTATGCTTTACGCTCTGCTCTGCCTTCATTTTACACCCAATGGCGGTTTCTGGCATGAGTGTCGCGTGCAGATGCACAATGAAGGAACCGGTTTAAACAAGTGGAAAACCGATGAGGTGTTATACAGTGATGTTCATTTTTGTAGCTCTCAAACATTTTTTAAGAAGTCACTTTTGTGTGACCCAAGGCACTGATTACAAAAAACATGATCATGAGCTCCACAAGATGGACAGACAGAGAGAAGGCAATAATTTGATACCGAAATGGTGGCGAAATGTTACGCAATGCGGTTAACAAATGTGAAATCTCATAAAGGTAGCAGAAGATAAATATAAATGTATTAAAAAAAAAAAGTCCATTTCTGAACCGCTTTTTCCCCACGGGGGTCGCGGGAGTGCTGGAGCCTATCCCAGCCGTCATCGGGCAGTAGGCGGGGGACACTCTGAACCGGTTCCCAGCCAATCGCAGGGCACACAGAGACAAACAACCATTTGCACTCGGACTCACACCTAGGGACAATTTGGAGTCTTCAATCGGCCTACCAAGCATGTTTTTGGGACGTGAGAGGAAACCGGAGTGCCCGGAGAAAACCCACGCGGGCCCGGGGAGAACATGCAAACTCCACACAGGTGGAATCGAACCCGCACCCTCCTAACTGTGAGGCGGACGTGCTACCCAGTAATAAAATAAATAAAATAATACACTGTATATAATTATATTCTTAGCTATCCTATGAGGAAATGACATGGAAAATGAGCAGCATGTAAGAGTTAGAAGGTTAAGAGTATTCCTTTGAGTGTACATGGCCTTATCATATTTCTAAGGTTTCCCCCCCCTCCCCCCTCCCTATTTTGTCAGCCATCTCAGGGGGCTTTGGATCGCTTACTTGTAAGCGTGTTAGCACTCCCGCTGGTATCAATCCTGCTACAAAGCAAATGGATCTTTTTGTCGCCTCAATCCAATTTAGAAGCCTGATACCACTCAGTTCCTTTCAAACGTGTGTGTATGTGCGCAATAACTGAACACTGGTGTGTTGCCATTAAGCTTCAGCCTGGCAGTGCCTTCAGGCTAGAGCTGAATAGCTCAATGTATACAACACACAAATGCACGTTTACTTCTACACTTATCGAACAAACAAACGTGTAGATAAATATTTTAGTGTCGTTCTCAAAGAAGCACCGGAGGTTATTGTTGGATGCTCATTTTTCCTGACTTCATGGATGAACTTAAAGACTTCAGTACATTTGGGCAAAGTATGGCCGGGAGGCCTCATCCAGTCCGTCCATATAGTCTCTGCAAGTCAAAATAACATTTTATATTGTCCGCTGTCTCCGTTACGAGGAATAAAATGCTACTGAGATTCTGAATAATTGCTGTCAGATTGTGCAAATGTGCTGACATGTTAGTTAGTCCGTGTAGTCCGTCCAGGGGATGAACTGCAGATCGCACGCTGCGGGAACAATGCAGAGCTCATCAGCTTGAATAGATGAGTCTGCCCCTGAAGGCAACGTTGTTCACTTAGGACTCCAACAGAGTGAACACCACCGATTAGCAGGAGGAGGACACACACACGCACACACACATTCACGCACGCACACACTGAGGTTTACCAATTCCCTTCCCTTGTACTCAGTTCCACACATACACACACACATCTCAATTTCTCCCCAAACTACCTTGTTCCCCCTCATTAATGGAGGGAGGAGCAGATGTTAATAGGCAGGAAAAGGTCAAGGTCGGCTCCTCGCCTTTGGCAGAGAAACTGCAGCTGCTAAAAGTTGTTCACACTCGTCAAACAGACGGCTCGGTGCCGTGTGGTCGGGACACTGCAGTATTATTGTACTCCACAGTCCACTCTATAATAAACCATAAATTGGTCTCATTACAAGAAATGCTTGTTGACATTGTTCTCCTCTACTCATTGGTGTTTTATTGCTGTCCTCAGTCTCCAGAAGGCGTATATAGGAGACCCTCATGTTTATTGTGAAATTTAAGATAGAAAACTAGATGATGCAGTATAATAAGGGTTGCTAACGTTAGCTTTCCCTGAAGCTCTGGGTACTTCAGTTTTATACTCCACACTTTTCACTTTGCTGTAATGGACTGTTCTTACAGCAAGAATAAAATCGAACATTAGGACACAAATATAAGTGTTCCTCATTCTGAAGCATTTTGCTCCATAGTCTCCACTTTGCCGCAGCAGTCCGTTTTCTTGCTGTACTCAGTCTCCTCTTGGATAAAACTGTCTTCTTATGATAAGTCAATAAAGGAGCCCATCATTGTCACATTAGCAGATGCAAATATCCCACATTTTGAGTTTTGTTTTTGTTCGTGTTGGTGCAGTGGCCAGTAATGTGCAGAGGAGACGTTCAAAGAACTTTTTTTTTACATTTGTAGAACTGCACAGAACACTGAGCTCAACCACCCTTAAACACCACTTTTGGGATGAACCAGCACAGAGAGCCTGTATTATCGATCAAGAGTTCTTCTGAATTGTATTGCTTGTGTAAGAACAAATTCATGAAGAAACTTTCCCAAAAAAGTGTATTAAATATTCTTCCTCTGGTAGTGGCGACCTTTTCCTCTTGCCTTATATCCAGACACACACAAAGCATATGCGGACTTTATCAAGCTCTGATGCCTCAGAAAAAGTTCTAATACATGTCTTACAGGTGTGATCAGAGCACCCATCATCTTAACGCCAGCTTATCTTGCAACAATTGGCTTTGCAGTTTCATCTTCTAAATTTTTGTTCCTCCTCATCCTCCCTTCTTTCTGTGTAACATTCTTACAATGTTTTGGATTGGACCGTATTAAAATAAATATTTTTAGCAGATGATTACATAACATAGCAGAAATAACACTTCTGAGAATGTGGGTTCAAGTTTGCGTGTTCTCCCAGCGATGGGGTGTGTTTTCTAGTGTATGAAATGTTTCACAACCATGTGTGTTAGGTTAACTGAAGGAAAGACAAAAAAAAAAGTGGGAGGCACACGTCAGACGCTCGCCTAACAGAGTATCAATCTTTTGGCTAAAATATTCAAGACGGCGCTCGTGTCAGTGACACAAGGTCCACAAGGCGCTAAATAGTTGTCTCTGACAGAGACCCTCTGAATTTACACATACATAAATTGGTATTATTAAATCTCCCCTTACCTCCATGTCACGCTTCCCCCGCCACACATCTCTTTTTTTTTGTCTCACTGTAAATGATGATGGGTCTTTGCTTGTGATTGGCAGGCAAGCCAGCCTTCCCCCCTTCCCTTCAGTCTCCCTCCCTCCTCTCATTTTCCAAGCTTCCTTCTGCTCTCATTCTGCCTGTCAGCATTATACAGCCTCATGAGGAGAGAGGGAGAAGATGAGGAGTTGATGAGGAGAGGAGTCTAAAACCGCTCTATAGCCGCTCTAACTTATGCATTTCTTCTCCCCCCACTGCTTTGTAATAGGCTCTTGTGCACCGACTGCTGTGGAGACACTGCTGACACCAGGAATGATGACTCCTCTGTTTATGACTATTTTTCCTTCTCCTTTTACCCGTAGGGCTTACAGTAACTCCCAAATGTTTCTTCCGATATGAAACCATTGCTGACATTGGTTATTGCAAAAAGCAGGGCAAGGGTGTGAATAGTAACAGCTATGATTCATTTCGGAGCAGCACGGTAGAATCGTGGTTCGCACGAGATTCGGAATTGGAATCTGGTTCTGGTTTTCTGAGTGGAATTCGCAACTACTCTCTGATCTCGTGTTGTCTCTCACATTCCAAAAACAGGAAATGTTAGGTTCATTGAAGACTCAGAACCTTCCATAGATACACATGTGAATGCTTCCTTGTCTGTATATGCAATGCAATTGGCTGGTGACCTTGCGACCAATCTGTTTAGGGTCTCCGTCAGCCTCCCTGAGACTACGATTTATTAAGTGGTATACAAAATGGATAAAATGAATATGCCTTGTATTATCTATACATGCCACAAGTAGCCTAACCTTGACATGCCATAGATAGCTCACAACTAAATTGTTACTTTAACCTCCAAAATCTGTAAGAGTTTCAAATTCAATGTAACAGAAACACAATGTACAATCAATTGAGTGTGTAGTAATACTGTGTAAATATAGTATATATTTCAACATTATAGGAATTCTCTAAAATGAGCCATCTTCTCTCAATGGATTGTGTTTGGCATTTTTCTTTCAAAGTGCGAGAGAGTAAGAGGAACATTCAAACCCGTGGAATTGCTAAGTAGGACATTTAGATTCTTCATGGTTACAAAGGACTGTAACACTCAGATGGCTTTCACTTCAGCAGAAACACACTGTGTACGCGCACGCACGCACGCCTGCACGCACACACACACACACACACACACACAAGCACACGTGTGGCTGCTGTACACGACCAATCAAATAGGATTCTATGACGAGATACTGCCGTCAAATTGAGAAACAGTGACGCTTTTTATAGAGCCCGTTAAAGCAAGACAAGCAAGATTTGTGTGTTGGCAATTTGCAAGTCTCGTAGCGATAAATTCATCAAAGCCTGCAATGCCTGACAACAAGAATTGCGCGGCAGCACAATAACGCTAATAATAAGTGGCAATCTGGCAGACTCTTTTAGTTGCTCATTCATTTATTCAGCACAATGCTGCCCAGGTTGGTGCTGAGTTCACCTCAAGATTTGATTAAATCTCATCTGCGACCCAAAATCCACCTGTCGAAATGCAAGTGCCAATTTGTTGATATTACAAGTACTTTGTGTGATATTTCTTTCAGTGTAACATATAGTTAATAGAGGGTCATATTTCCACCTCTCATTTGTTTTTATATGATTGCCCATGTAGAGCAGTAATTCACAACCACAGTGCTGCAGCACATTACTACGACAGTTGGTGGAACTTGCTTGTTTAGAAACATATGAAAGTTGTGTTTCAGCAAAATTGAAGGACCGACCAAATTCGTTGACGATTGAGCATCGTGTCTCTTTGCTTTGTTTACAGCACTTGCAACACCGAGCATCTGAAACTTCCTGGAACGTGGTCATATTGTGGAAACCTTACTATAATATAAAAATGATAAGGTGTGTTAGACTGCATATTATTGTTTGTGACGAGCCCTTACTAGGGACAGTGGGCCCATGTGTGTTGATGATTTTTTATAAAGGCTTTTTACAAGTCTGTCATCCAACTGCTTGGATCTGGAATTATTACTAATGTATTATTGATGAATATTTAACCTTTCCAAGAGTACCAGGGGATATAGCAGACACATTGTTTTGTTCCCTGAGGGGGGATTCTTTTTTCAAATTTTTATTTTGTGACGTGTTTGAAGCAAAATTATCCCTATTGCCAGCCATTTTTGAGTATTTTGGTCGACTTCTCAAGACCCACAGAATACTGTGTTCTAAGTACCATATTTACCATAGTAGTCGACGCTCTTCTTTCACCAGAAAATAATTTTAGCCTTTTCTCTTCGTCAGTAATTAGGTGTAAATCAGGGATTGGTTTCACCCAAAATACTGGTTTCTGACCTAAAAGCAGATAAAACAAACGCGTGTGAAAGAGGGAAGTTACTTTTTTTTTTTTGCTTTTGCAATACCTCATACTATCAATCCATCTTCTCAACACCGCTCATCCTGTTCAGGGTCACGGGAAGTGCTGCAGCCTATCCCAACTAACAATGGGCAAAAAGTGGACGTCACTCTAACTCGTATCTCATATCGATGGGTGAGATACTGCCCAGCATTTACAAACTTGTCTCACTTATCTCTCCCATATAATCAATACAACAAGTCGAGAGTCACTCCCTCCCTCATCTTTATCTTCTACTCAAACGCTGAAATCCAACATATTGCGGTGCCACCATCTACAGCTGGGTCTGTTTGTAATTACAGTGGTTTTGCGGTCCTGAATTTCATAATCAAGCTGGCCAAGACTCACTTCTGCAGCTACTTGTTGAAAACCAACAGCTCATTTGATTGGGGATAAAGCATTTACTATACAGTACGACTAAACTTAAGTTTCAAACTCGGTCAAGGAACAAATTAAACCATGAAGTGAAAGTGTAAAAAAAAACAATTGAGCGGTGGAAGGTTTCTCAGTGTTTTTCTATTCTTCAGGTCTTGGATCCTTCTTTGCACTCTGTTTTGTCATGGGTCTCAAAAATAGGACAATCTCTCCACTCCAGCACCTAGTTGGACATCAAGCATTTAGCGGAGGAGTTTCTCTCACTCAGACTTGCGAGCAACTTGTTGACGAGGAACAGTAGGCCGCCTACACACACAGCACAGTGCAGTGGAGTGCGTGCGCGTGTTTTTCTCCTCCAGGTGAGCGAGATCCTCATGTGCATCTTGTCCAGTTCCTCTCTGTATGCCGCCGTAACGACGAAGCTCGTGCTGGCATTTCTTTTTTCTTCTGCTGCACTGCAGAGGGCTGCGCCGCCGCTACCTCTTGCTCGCAACTTTAAACCGGTTTCCCGGGCAACTGGGGTGTCTGCACATGGAGAGCGAGCTACTTCCTCAGATGAGAGCTTTTGTCAGTGCAGTCACGATCACAAGGAAGGAGAGAGAGTGTGTGTTTGAGAGAGAGATGGTTGAGCACAAAGTAATTCTAACCCATTTATCACTTATATATATATCTTGGGGAGCCTTAAATTGCTTCTGTTCGAACAAGTGGCCGAGGATTCAAGAGTCACACCGGCGATGCATCGTTTTCTCTCTAACATGTGCCACGTGTCACCTTTTTATACATGACAAGTATTTTGAAAAGTGTACAACTTTGTGGAAAGCTCAGTAATATACAGCCCATTCGTTCTTTACTGTGCTTCTAGCAGAGAATAAAAATGGGGACATTAAAGAAGCAAAGTCATCCCAACAGGTAGTGAGTGCAGTGTTTGGTGCAAGACCTTCTCTAACTGCAGTCTGTTTGTCGTTACATAAATGTAAAAAAAAAAAGTCCTTATCCGTTACTTGGATAAGCTGCATTATACAAGCTATAAGCGATAGATTCACCTCATGGATGAATGGACTTGCGTTTAAAATTAGGGATGCAGCAAAAATACAAATATGAGCTTTGCTGATTACTTTGTATAGAAAGCAAACAAACACAGACAGACTATCTCAATTTGTTGTAAATAGCTTGTTTGTTAAACAATAATAAATAATTATGCCTTTCCAAAACAACAAGCACTCAGTACACTTAAAGAGTGCCAATAGCGGGTTATCTAATGCCATTACAAAGTACTTCCATGGTCCCTTCGGTCCGATGTCACTTTGAACGTAAATCAGTAAATAGCGTTTAATACTCGGAACAATACCAGGTAAACAAAAACAACAAAATTCTACTTTCATTATTAAGTACCAAAGATGGCATATTGTTAGTGATTATTTTACTACTCCAAATTTGTTGATAGCAGTGAGTCACATTAGATAACAACTAAAACCAAAATTTTTACATGTCAACTGACCAATGAAGACAGGTGAAATGGGTTAAATGAAGACTTTAACCTTCTTCTCTGCTAATTGTCAGTCAAAAATAGGATTTTAAATATATGAAGTACTATATTGAGTCAAAGAGACAGCTGTAATTTACATTTCAACAGGTAAGTGGATTAAAAAATGGACATGGTGGAGATTCAGACGTGAAAGTCTGAAAGAGGCTTGTGGATTGTGGGAGAAGTCTGTCCTACGAGGTAACAAATTTTCTGAAGAACACATCAGTTGGAGCTATTTTTTGCTAATTTATTTATGTCTCCTCCACATTTTTATGATGTGTATATCTAAAAAAAAAAAAAAAAGGCAGACCCACGCAGCCCGAGGCAGAACGGATGTACCTGTACCTCTGAAAATTCCTGCTCCACTTTCCACCCCCAACAACCCTACTGCTCAATGCTCTATTTGTCTCCACGTGTGACTCACCAGACTCAGAGGCTTTTTCATTCACAACATTCTACCTCTCTTCCCCTCCGCCCACTCCCCACCATTGCAATTCAATAACGTAGCTGATCCTCTTTTTTCCCGCCATACAATAGTGAGTGTCCCCCCCCCCCCCCCTCTCTCACGCTTCGGACATTGTGATCGCATCCACTCGATGCAGACTCCGCTGTCTTTTGTCACAAACTGGTAACGTGATTACGATCACTACCGCGGGGGTGGCGGCTGGTGACCAGCATTTGTATTCATATTAAATTGAATCATTTACTGCTCTAATAGCGTGTCCATGTTTGTAGGCTCGTCATTATTGCCTCTCATAACTCTTCATTACAGCTAACAAACCGATAAGAAATGGTGTCGTGCGGACACTTGGGCCTGGCGATCTCGCTGTTGCTTTTCTGCATTGAGAAAATGTTGGCGATGGTCTCTCCAAAGAGTTTCACCAAGCCCGCGGCTTCGTTTTTGTCATTCAAGATAACGTGGTTTCAAACTGACTGGTATGAATATGGACCTGGTCTATAAACGACGCAGCATCAAAGAAGGGGGAGCGACGCAGACTAGAAATAACCTCAAAGCTTCTCGCTTGGTAGACGTTCATGAAGGAGGACATCCTTTGGGCTGTCTCATAAAACAAAAGTAAGGCTTTTGTCATTCTTCATAATTCACTCCATCAAGGTTGAACGGCAAACAAAAGCATTTATTTGTTTGCTTGCAAGCTACGCCCTAATAAGATGACAGGATCTGACAATTTTGTTTTGAATCAAGGGCAGGGTAACTCAAGTGTCTTATTTTAATAATTACAGTAGCATGTTACTCTCTGCTATACAGACACTGATGTGGGCTGTAACATTTTTTCTTCTAGCTCACTCATGACTCTGAAGAGAATAAGCACTGCAAAAAATGAATGGATGGCAATTCCAAAGCAAACCCAGTGACCACTGTTCACCCAGTCCACTGCCAGCCATTCCTCCACAGTGATAGCAATTTTACATAATTTTGAGTGATATTAAATAATTTTGCAATCAAAAACTATTGATTAATTTTGCATGTTGCCGTTGTATAATTTGTGGTGTCAGAAAAGCAAAAAAAAATATTAGTGTCAATGTCATTGTTTCGCTGACACGTTTAGTTTCACACAAAGCTCATCTCTACTCTTTTGGGAGTTTGCCGCATGTTGTTGCAAAACCACAATACTCTGTTGGTCTTGAAAGATTGGTCAAAATGCTAAAAAAAAAGAGGCAATATTTCTAACAGTGATTGTATTAATTCACAACAGAGTTGGGAAATACCTCTAGGTGTGATGCAGCACACTTGTTCAACCTTGAAAGACTCAGCCATTAATGTAATAGTCCCTTAAAACTCAGCATTATTTCCCTTTATAAATGAAAAAGAAAATGCTCCTAGAGCTTAATAGTTGCCAATGTGTTGTGGAACATTCCAAATATGTCCACGTAAATGAGGTTGTGCAGAGCCTCCTCTCTGTAAAATTCATCACCCCTGGTGTTATGGATTTAACATATCCAAATACAGGCGGCTCCGCTTCCCTTGCCTCTTCAGTCATGCCTTCTGATTTGATTATATTAGTGTCCAGGGAGGGTGGTGGAGGCCCTGAGCTATTGTGCACGGGGAGGGGGAAGGGGGGTGCAGAGCATATGATGCCAAAGCCGCGCTGGTTCGCAACACTCCAGCCTCTGGCAGTGGTAAAGCGAGATAAACGCAGCAAAAAATTCACAGGAGACTTTGTGTTTAGCGGCGTGTAGAAGCGACTTCTCTTCTTATCTCCTTCACAGTCGCAGTCCGACTTGGAGCATATGACGGTGCCTCTGCGTGTCACAGTCAACTGAGGATTTGCTGCATAGCCCAGGTAACATTTGATATGGACAAAAAGCCAGGACACTTTGCACTGCATTCATAGGCCTATTTTTGCCATCTCCCCACCAAGAACGTCAAATGCCTGCCTACCCTGTTTCACAAGATCGGGTGTTCAGAGTTGATATTTTCAATCAAACATCTGTGTGAGGACAATTGACACTTCCAGGAGTCATTGATTCTGTGAACATGACTGGAATGGAGCCATTCAAAGAAGTGGCCAAATTGACTTTTGTAAGCGGCGGTAAATAAAACAAAGTATGTCGTTGTCTCCATGGGCAAAACACTTGACGCCTGGTGCGAATGTTTGGTGGTGGTCGGATGGATGGATGATGGGGGTGCATTGGCAGCCTCACCTCCGTCAGCCTGCCCCAGGGCAGCTGTGGCTACTTTCATAGTTTATCAACACCAGGGTATGAATGTGTAAGCGCATGAATAATGTATCCACCGTATAGTGTCTTTGAGTTTCCAGAAAATAGCTCTATAAATATGATGCATTATTATCATTATTATTAAAAATGTAAATCAAGCTTTTGTGAGTGTGTGTGGCGTTTTGGGTAAACTAAACACACAGAAAATATTTTTTCCAATACAGATTGAGATCTACTGTCATCTCCTGAATGTTTTCATGCTTTTTAAACTATTGATTAATTGACTTTCTCTGTCTTTTTCCACGGCTGATTCATTGGTGGCGCTCGGCGAGTGGCCGTTGTGAGTTGTTGGAGAGCCGCCAGAGTGATGTATTGACTTGGGTTGCAGCTGATGGAAAATGAAGTGCATCAATACGGACGGCTGACATTCTCGCATTCTAACAATTCAATTCTATGAAACTCAATAACGCTTATACACTGATAATGGAGAGATTATTGTGGATCAAGTCCAAATCAATCAAGACATTTAGAAATGATACGTTTACAGTGAAGACAATTGTACTGCACATATTGTGTGACATTTAAAAGATTATTGGATCTGACGTTATGATATGATGTACTCATAATATATGTTCTCTTGTTCAAATTACACATGATATTCTTGTGCTTTATTGAATAATAAAGTCATGAGATCCCTCCGTCTATCTGTAAAACTTGTTAGAGAAGAACACATTTTTATTATTTGGCTTTCAACTCTTCAACTTTTTTATGTTATTAATTTATTGTTTTAATTATTTTTACAAATCAGATTTTTACTAACACTTTTTAACATATATATATTTTAAAGTGCTCTGAATAGAGTTGAGCTGGGTTGAGATATGGCATGTATCATGTTATCATGTATTGGATAGATAAATACTTTATTAAGGGAAAAGCAGTTCCATTTGTTTTGTCCTGTCCTGGCTTAATTGTGTTCTAATGGCATCCATGGAGTATAGCCTCGTGGTCTGGTACAATGCCGATGTATTGTAATGGCATGATGTTGTCATGGTCTTGAGAATGTTTTATTGACATACTTGCCCCGAATGCCGAACCGCCACACAGCCATCGCCAATTCCATTCCACCCAATTAACCGTTGCACTCCTGTGCTCTTCTACAATTCTGCCTGCAGGGTTGCGCTTTAATCTGGTGCACTTTTCCACACCGTGTGCACTGCAGACTAAAGTGTTTAAGATTTGTGCAAGTGGCAGCCAATTCTTTGAGCACCTCTTGTGTGCACTGGGGCTGGCCGGAAGGAAATGCTTTGAGGTGGATCATGGGGGCGACATCAAGAGACTGCACAGTGCCAGAAGGATGAAGAGGGCAGACTTTCGCTGGAACGTAGCTGCAGTCTCGAGTCTTCACCGCAGCAATCATATTAATTATGTATATCTTGCATAAGAATATGTTGTTTGGATTGTATTTTCATCAGGGTTGATCTTGTGATATGATGTTCTCATATCATGCTGCGCTCGTGGTGGTGTGTACATGTCTTTTTATGACAATGTTCATCAGATGGTCTCGTGACATGCTATTTTGATTATGTTCTGATGACGTTTTCCCATACCCAATCACACGCAATAATAACCCGAGGAGGCTCTCATGGTGTCATGACATGATATGTTCTCATATGAAAGTGGCATGATGTTCTGACTTGATGACAAGTCGTCCTCAATTTATGTTCTAATGTCATAAAGTTCCAGTGTTCTAAAGACTTGAAGTTCTCATGGCAAGTGTCATCTACTTATGATCCAAAGTCATCTGGGATAGGATCCAGCTTCCCACAAACATGAACAGGCGAAATGGTATAGAAAATTGATGGCTTTAAGATTTCAATTGTCTCTTTTCAGTGAGCAAAAACAAAGAAAATTTCCTATTTCAGGAAAATTTCAATGACATATCTGAGTCAATATTTTCATCCCGGCATGCTGAGGCCCAGATAAGAGTCCATTGACACAAATTGACTGATACACTAAAGACTATTGAGCACACTCATTATCTCAACGACCTGACCCTCAGTTTGGCCCGACCACATGGACGCATCCCATCAGTATTGCGCACGCACGCACACACACACACACACACACACACACACGCACGCACACACACACACGAAATGATCAAATTTGCCATTACCAGGCAACCACTACAGCCAAACCCTGCATCCATTCTAGTCACATGGCCCCAAGGCTGATACAGATGACAGTAAAATGTATGCGCTTGTGGGCTGACACAGATGACAGTAAAATGTGTGTGCTTAAGTGTTCTCATATCTTAATGAATGAATGAGGTTAACTTGAGGCATTCCGCTTTCCTTCACACCAGCCTTGTTTCTAAGCAAAAGGAACAGGAGTACTTCCTGGTTGGCAGGTTCATTAAAAAATGACCAAACTCTTGTTTTCATGAATGATGCACATATGTCCTGAAAGGCTTAGGATTTCTTTTGCAAATTCATTTCAATTAACTTCTTTGCGACTGAAACTTTTGAACTACAACATAGAGAATATAGCTAAAATTATCATTGAAATCATTTTCCCTGTTTGGGGCTGTGTTTGATAAAATGACATTCCGTGCTTTGTTTACTTACTGTGATTTGCCCCCAGAAATACGTGTCAGGTAACGGTAGAAATGTTAATTGTAAAAAATCTAATCACACATGCACTTAAACAGTTAAAAATCACACAATGAGCTCTCTGGTATGTCACATCTTGACAATGCCTGGCGCCACCACTCAGAATCCAGCAAGACCATCTCCTTGATTATGTTCAAGGTCATGCATATTAATTATTTCTGCAGGTGTTGGGTAATTTACAATGCAAACTTTATTTTGTGTGTGTGTGCGTCCGTGCGTGCGTGCATGCGTGTGAGTTTATTTTGCGGAGGGTTGGATAAACGAGGAACTATGATTTCTTGAAGCAATTCTTCAGTAAACATCTTAAAGAAGTCCAAAAAATAGACCACAATTGTCTGAACAATTCCAAATGACAACGTTCACTGTGGGTGCTAAACTGAAAATAATTGCTGAATTAGGAAATAATATTTGCTAAAATTAAGATATTTCATTCCAAAACATAAAAATCATATTAACAGGTCAGGGGATATATGAACATAGACCCATCTTTTGGCTTTGGGTAACATTAATAGAAAAACATATTTTCTGTCAAAATTATTTTTCATACACATTTTCTTTAACACAATATATTTGTTAAATGATCTTTTTAAACAATGAAAGCAAGAAGTACAAAGCGATTAAAAGCCAGAGAGGCGAAGCAGCCACTTGACAGACGGGGAAACAAATCTCCATCATCGAGTGTGTGGAAAAGGTTTACACAGTTGACATATTTCCCACCTGGTTTGCCTCAACATTCAATTCCTGCCTCATGTGCATCAAATGATGAAATCCAAACAGTTTTGCTTCACTCTCCTTCCTCAAATGAAGTAATAACTTCATATCTCGCCAATTCATCAGTGCAACAAGCTAAAATGACAGTCCCGTGGGTGCACCGAGACCCTCTTGCAAGGAAAACATTTCGCAACAATTTACAGATGGAAAATACATTTGGGATTGGGTAAACACGATCGTGGCAGAGGCTAATTAGGGATGCAGTCAATCTCGTAAGGCCCTGTGCGTCTGCAGCCTGGCAGGCAAAACGTAACCTGAACACCAGACAGACAAGACTTCACAGTGTGCATGTACTGAACTCGCGTTGAACTCGACAGGGCACAAGAAGGAAACAACAACAAATTATCGAGGTAGCGCCAGCTTGCTCGGTTTGTCTCAAGCCATGGTGGAGCATCCCAGAAAAAAACAATCCAATCAAGCCACCCTGTTGTTGCATGAGACACGTATCACCGTTTGATGGAGATGCTGCTCCACTAAATAGTATAAAGTACTCTCTTGTTGAGAAACAATGACTAAATAGTGGCACCTGGATTTACACCTAATGTGGGTTTTTGTTTTATTTTTGCAGTGTGTTGCTAGGCAAAACTTGAGCAAGCTTCAGACTCTCCGCCGGTCGAGTCAAGTGCAAAAAAATTCAAGTAGCCTATTGTCCAATTGTCCCCCAATGCGCTGTCAGACCTTTTTTGAACAGGACAGTCAATCACACTGATATATGAGAACTGAGAAATGAGAACACTTCCCTACTAAACTCTCGGCCAAGATGAGTTGCTGCAGAAAAAAAACAAACATTTTTGACAGCATCAGGAGCTTGTTAGGATTCAGAAGAGGGAGATAAGGCTGAGGTGGAACATGGGTCAAACCACAAACCCACCGATTGCTAGATCATATTCCCTCAGCCATCTAAGCGTTTCTATACACTGGTCAAATATTCTGGGTAGTCTTTCCGTAGCCAATGTCTTGGATGGCAAACATGCTTCTGACCTGACAAAAGGCAGTCTGCAAGGGAAGCAGCGAGTGTTCAGTGATAAGCTGGGAAGCTGGTATGACTTAGTAACCTGCCCTCAGCCCCCCATCAGATGACGAGGGATGATATAAGTGAGCAGCCACAAGAATGGTAAGGCATGTGTGAGACCCTCATGCTTGACGGACAACATGTGCTGATTATGGACCAATGCACACCGACTAGGCTCACATGGTGGAAGAGCAAAGAGAACAAAATATGAGATCTGACCATCGCGCACGGGGGCCGTACTAATGTTTTTGCCCCTGGGGGGCATCTGGAACTCTCTCTGGAGGTGGCAATTATCTATAACTTTACAAAACGGTCATTTTTTAATTATTTTTTCTAATTGAATAACTCTTTCCTTGGATAGTTTTCAGTCAAGTTTAATGCAAAAAGAGCACTCTAAATATTCCCAAATGTTGGTATCCATGTCATATAATGGGAGATTTATCTCATTAAACAAATCTCGTGGATTAAAACAATTAAAAAGCTCTTGTTTAATTGATCTCAGTTGAACTTTTCAATGGACATGTCCAATTACTGGTTAAACTGACTTATTGCAGTTGAACAAATGGTGACTATTTGAGTCATACAAGTCACATGTACTGTATGTGGGCTATATGGCCTCATTCCTTTTATGTTCCTCTCAGTCCAAGTGCACATACACAAAGATACAATAAAATGTGTATGTGTTCGAAAAGATCTATCCGGGCAGTGAAGGATAATAAAAGAGCAAAGTAGTGTACATAGAGAAGAAAAGAAAAAGGTCAATCCTCATGGACAAATGCGTTTGGAATATATACAAATGTCCATTAACTTACACTAATGTGCTTCTCGGGTCAGCGTCTGCATGTGTGTGTGCAGTCAGCCGTCCTGCCCGTAAAACATAATGCGATTAGCGAAACCGCCGTTAAAAAAGATCTGACAGCGTGTGCCATGACAGACACAAACTCCACACCAAGCAGATTGTGTGCACAACAAACCAAACAGTGTTGAGAAATAGTGCACACGTCAAGATTATGCGGTGTTTGCAATCGCTTAGCTGGTGCTTATTTGCACTGCTCCAGCACAAATGCCAAAGTTGTCTTGTGCAGAGCGCTGCACATTTAACAAACTCTTTCTACATTTTCCTCCGCTACCTTACGTTGAAATGCATATCAAAGCTTCCTTTCTTTCTTTCTTGGTGTTTTGAGACTCCCTGGGGGGGAGGGGGGGGAGAGGGAGAGAAAACAAACTCCAGCCGAATCGGCCACTACAGGTTAGTTAAAGGCCATGTCATAGAAGTGTAGTGTAATTGTTTTTGTAATTAATATAGGCCAATGACAAACATTTTTCGAGGGTCCCTAATAGCCGTTGGCAGTTAGTAACGGGTACTATATATAGGGGGGGGGGGGGGGGGGGGTTGTAAAATGATTGTCTGTATGCACACATAAGCAAATAGGCATAATCACGGCCTATCGGGAGGACATAGCAGCAGATTCCATGTTGCTATAACCGTATACACTGTTTTTAGCTTTTTAATAACGCAGGAGTAGTTGTTACCTGAGACAACCCCAGGGAGAGGAAAAACAATTCCAGCCTCCCACCAGCCCCGTGGTTTAATCCCATCCAGCATCCTTGGGAAATAATGCCTTGTCTAATATTTCCTTTGGTCTTTCCGCTCAACATTGATGCTTTTTTTCGGTCTTGGCTGGGGCCATTAATTTTGACACGTGTATAATTGATTATCATATTAACGGCAAAAATCATTCAGCTTTTTTTTTTTTTTTTTTTGCTGAGTTGCGCCACATGGATAATGACTTCCAAGCAGTTGAGATCATACCTCATCTTATTTGCTTTTCAGTGAATGTGCTCTTTGGTGACCACGCATTTTTATTGAAGAGTCCAACCTCTCAATGTCCAATATGGAAATAAATTAAATGGAAATAATCAGTTCTAATTACCATCTGAAAACTTGATGTTATTTTATTAACTACCATCTCTCCATCCCTCCATCCCTCCATCCACCAACCCATTCATTGCAGCTAATATGACCAACCCACGACAGACAAAAATTTGTGGAGAAATGATTATTTCTTAATAATTTTACCTCTCCAACATGCTTCAAACATGATTAAACTTTTACAGTAAAAATATATAATATGCATCAACCTAAAGCCTCAGGTGGCTGGACAATATCTCACCAAATCACCGCATGGCTATTCCACGCTGCAACAATAAGGCACTCTAAAGCAGTCCAAAGCAATGCTGGTTGTCATGTAGAACCTTTCAAATTTACATGCATGCATTATTGGCCAAAAGCTCGAAAGTAGCCCGAGTCCACATCCTGGCTGTCACGTTGGATATATGCCCCAAAATAATATTTTGTTTTCAAAGATTACCTGTTGTATAGTTGTTGTCTCACGCTTATCTTAAAACACTGTGTACAGCTGTTGCTCATAACTTGTTGAAGATGGACGAAGAATATCCAACATGGAGGCAAGCAGGCTACCTTGTTGGAGATGGACGAAGAATATCCAACATGGAGGCAAGCAGGCAGAGGTGGTAGGCAGTGACAGGCAGGAAAAGGTGGTAGGCAATGACAGGCAGGCAAGGAGAGGGTAGGCAATGGCAGGCAAGCAAGGAGTTGTTTGTAAAAAATTGTTTGTAATCCAACTAAACCTAAATAATCTGAATACATTGTTGCAAGTTGCAAGATGTAAACTAAAGTTTGTTTTACATGTTCAAAGTTCCTAAATTCCAAAAGATACAAGCTTAAAGCAGTAAAAAAAACATATCACTATGATCTTCCTTTGCCTAAGTGAGACTGATTGACAATGACTACCATGTAGGAGCAGCCATCTTCACCTGATCAGGTGACTGACCAAAGGCTGTGTCAAAATAAAGGTCTATGGCCCAAGGCCAGCAAATCTTAACCAAAGTTCAAAATAAAAGTCAATGGCCCAAGGTCAGCCAATTTTAATCAAAATTAAAATTTAAGACACTAAATTGGCTCCAACACTAGTAGTGCATATATTTTTTTTCACTATTCCACCAATGTTGGAACAGTTTCCTGCATTATCACACAATATTCTAAAAGCATCATTCCAATAATCACCATATGCCCAGCACCACCGGGAACCAAGGCCCGGGCGAAAGTAAGGTGACGCACGAGACACGCACACGCTGCAGGACACCTGGCGCTTTATGCAAAAGCACGCCGTGCTCATCCTCTGTGCACTGTGCCTGAATATAGAACTGGTTCTGTCATCACCGGGCAGGTATTGTTTCCATTTCAACCGTGACTCGGCGGGAACACGGATATCTGCACAATCTCCTGTTGGGAAATGGTTGTACGTATTATAACCCTTGGGAGGTCCACCTGACAGAGAAAGATAGATGTTAAAAAAGCCACGTGGGGAGGGGAGAGATATAAGACGGAGACAGACATGAGCGAAAAGGGAGAACGAGAAAGCAGCACATTATTTCAGTGTACGGAGTCCTTGGAGGAACATTGTGTTTGTAGGGCGATACCTATCAGCTCCCTCGCTGTCTCAGGAGGTATTACTGCACAGCGGTGTACTTTACTGCTATAAAACATCCCTGCATCTCTGATAGACAGATTCAGACAGATAGCGGCAAGGTGAAAGGGACACGGACAGGAAGGCAGAGCAAGCAACCGTAGATTTTTCATGTATTACTACTTTACTTGAATAAGTATTTATTCAAGGATTCAGTGACAATGTCAACATGAATTTCTCTATAGACATTTATCTAAGAGATGCCAAAATGCCTTCAAAATATTCAATTTGATTTCATTTATTGGGAGAACATCCAGACTCAACACAGCAAGCAAGCCCTGTTTTGATCCCATAACCTCCCTTTTTTTTAAATGCTGTTTTGTTGCATAATGCAGAGGCTGGTGCTTTTCACAAACCAATTCCATTGACTTGATATGACATTTTGTCAATGGTATGTGAGCACAAATGCGCACACCGCTCGTCACTTTGACTGATTTCCCAGACGACGCGGCCGAATGGATGATTCACACTGCGGCGTGTCTGCCTGGCTGCCTGCACGCTTTGGTCTGTCTGTCGCGCTACCTCCTGAGGCACTGATCAACTAACTAGAGATTCATATCAAGTGGGTGCCCCCCCCCCCCCCCCCCATTGTGGATGTGGACCTTGACATATCGTCAAAACACACAACGATTAAACCCCGGCCTATGCAAGCGTCTGGTAGACATTTATTCAAGACTCAATTTACATGCCTTCACTTATCTCGTTGAGTGTCGTGGGGACACTGCAGTCAGGGTGGCTAGCCAGTAGATGACACCAAAATTCCAGTAAAAACATTTGTAGAAAAGTATCTACTTTGAAATGAGCAAGATAAAAAATCTAGTGAAAATCTTTGGCCATTGCCTTTTGTTAAAACGTTGACATGCATAGTACTTCCTCTAAATGATAGGACCAAAGTGGGGCATACATTCCAGTGCCCCAAGTGGGCGGAACTCACATCCAACTGTCGCGAGTAGGTCTCTATAAGCGGACCAAATCTGTGTTCCATGTTGCCATGGGAACTTTGGGTCAAGTCAGAGGTGCCACAGTTAACTTGATGTCTGCAGGTGTTATTTTTAGTATTTAGTATAGTATTTTTTATATATAGCATTTTCTTTTGCATTTTAAATCTTATTGTAATTTTGAAGGTAGGTTTCTTTGTGCTCATGGCGAAGTTATGTAGTTGTTGTTTAATAAGAGAGGGGCATGTTTTATTAAATTGTGAAACTTGAATTGTTTGCAATGAAAGATCCTTGAAAATGTGCCAACAATCGTCACTCAAAAGGGTAGAACTGCTTTTCATAATTGGAATGTCATGTACAATTCGAATAAAAGTTAATTAGATGATGTTATTTGTCAACGATGTGTTCATGCTTTAATACTTGTTACTGTGAAACCGAAGCCCTTCAGGAAAATGAGTTTGAAATCCCTGCTTTATAGAATAAGCTTACTTGAATAAAACATAAATATTTCATGATTAGAACAGTCGGAGTTAAAAAAAAGAATCTTGCAACAATAAACCCATAATTAAAAAGAGTGACGATTTTTCAGTTAACGCTGTTGTCTGATTTTGTTGATTTCAAATTGTTGACCCCATTTCCTGTTGATATGTGCACCTCTCCTCATTTCAAATACCCTACTTGGTTCCTTTATGTAACTCTTCACCCTGTTTGATTTATTTAGTCAGCAAGCTCCCTGTTTTCCCGCATTCTTGTTTCCAGGTCACCCCCCCCCCCCCCCCCCCTCTTCCTCCGTATGCATTTTGCTAATGATGTGATGACGCTCCCTCTGATATATTTATGGACACGCATGTTTTTGACACTTCAGAATTTCATTATCCGCCTCTCTTCAAAACCCATTTGTAACAGTTTTAAGCTTGCCAAAGTGACTGCAAGTGTCATGGATTTTGCCTGCCTAATAACGAAGGGGCTCTGTGATTGACTGGCGACCAGTTCGGGGTGCACCCCGCCTCTTACTCTAAATAAGCTGCGTGGTAAAAAAATAAAATAAAATCATCACCAAACACAGCAATATAGAAGAAACCAGAAGACACCCGGCTCCTCTGAGAAGCATTTAGTTGTTTGGTACTACTTTTAACTTCAATACATTTATAATAATTAAGAAACATTATTTTAGTTATTTAGGTAAATTTATATATGTTTCTTAGTTTTATTTAGTTAATCTTATAATATTTACTAGTCCCATTGCTTTACTTTTCATGTACAATACAGTCTTTTTAATTTCAAGTAATACAGACTATTTATAGGAATTTATTAAAGTAGTATTGTGTTGAGATTGGAAATTCATACTCGATTTTACGAAGACTGGAGCCTGAATCAATATATATATATAAATAACTTTAATGAAAAAGTAAACAATCGAAATGTTACAATAACTATGGCTGTGACTGTGGCTACAAAATCAATCAACCAAAATGATTTCCAGCATGAATACAAAACAAGATTGAGTGTCATTAACAGATTTAGATTGGAAAATAATCCTTTGCCATAGTGAAAATCATGCAGGCTTCCTCGAATGATATGCGGTCTAATTTATGAGTGCACACAGACATGGTAAAAAATATTGAGCACCTTTAATCTTTGCCACTGTAATTGACTTTATCTCACTCTGCCTTTCCAATTTTGCCTGTGTGCCTCATCTCACCGAAAACAGTTTCTTTTATTATCTTTCTGCTTTCGTCGACTGAAAGGTGATACATCTTCTAAGACAAAAATACCTTTGGGGAGTATAATAAATGACGAACTATTTTGTGTCAATTAACCTAATCTAAATATTGATCACATCACAATATTAGCATTTTTGGAAGACAATTCCAGGCACTGTTTTTGAAAAACAACATTTAATTTGAGTTACAGTAATTTTCGGACTATAAATCGCACCGGAGAATAAGTCGCACCAGCCATAAAATGCCCAAAAAAGTGAAAAAAAACCATATATATGTATATAAGTCGCTCCTGAGTATATGTCGCCTCCCCTCCCAAACTATGAAAAAAAAACACGATTTATAGTCCGGAAATTACGGTAATTTATTTTTTTAAGAGATTTGGTCCAATCATGTTACCGATGCAGGTACCTGAAAAACATATTTAGAAAATATTACTAAACAAAAAACTTTCCTATGAAATTAAAATGTATTGTCTTTGGATAGTCATTTTATTTTAGCACTATAACTGCCATAACAGGGTTGTTAATCAATGCTACAGAAGAGTTTGTTAGCGGTGTTAGCAGCTTTTCTACCGGGTCATCCACACACTTAAATGTAACATACAATAATCATGTATGATAATACCATCTTAATTTGTGTTGCTTTAAGTGACACGCTCCCTTAAGGCTGAAAATATTGAGAACATAGGAGCGGATATGCCTTACCCATGTCAGTGCAATTAGTTTCATTATTTCTACCGAGCCATGTAGTTCACTTCCTCCCTTTTTCTTCCAGTTGGCTAAGCAGGTTTTTAATAACAGGGTTGTTTGTATAATGACAGACATCTTATTTTTATAAATTTAGCATTTTCACCACACGATGCAAATGGATAGGATTAACATTTCTGGAGAAACTGGGAGAGTGCTGATGAGAATAATTTATAGAAATTCTTTCATGGCAAAACAAAAAGCTTCCTCTCACATTTTTTACAGTTGCAATACTTAAAATGTCATTGACAAAAAAATATTTGGAGGAGACTTTTTTATAGAGTGCAGGAAAGGTGTTTGTAAATTCTCCCAATACTATCTCTGCAATGATCAGACAAGAATCTATGACTTGCCTTTGGAAGAGAAGGATCAATTGATTTTATGCACGGCAGATTCATGAAATGGCTTTATTTACAGCAATTTGTAACATAGTCTCAGATAACATTTAACAATATTGATGCCTCTGATAGTGGATTGGCACATATAGAATTGAATAAGAACAAATTAAGAACGAGGAAATCCTTGGAGTTAACCCACATAGGCACGAGGGGAACATGCAAACTCCACACAGGAAGGCCGGAGCCGGAATCGAACGCGCAACATCCTCTGCAATGGTACCTTTTTTTCCTGAGTAAAGTACTTTCTTGTACTACATACAGATTGTTGTCCACCACCATCACCACCATCACCACCACCTTCACGCCAGGTCACTTAGTAGTATAGCCTCTTGCAGCAACAGCAAACAACAGAAGGTTGTTTCCCCTTTAAAAATACCAAGAGAAAATATGATAATTTATTTATAAAGTATTTATTTAATCCACCTTCTGTAGAGAATAGTTTATGAGTTTGGGTAGCAGCTTTAGTTATTTATTCATTATCTGGTGAATGAAGATCGTCCTTATTGCTCCACCTCTGCATGCCACATGAATGCATTTGTAGCTCCAGTCTGAAATTGAACGTGAATGTCTTTTTGTCTTCCAGCCCACTGATTTTCCTCTTTTGGCTTGTGCGTGACGCTAAATACACTTGTGCAATGCAGCCAGACAGAGACAACCACCTGCAGCTTGACAAACGTCACCCGGGGAGGGAGAGCTGGAGGCCAACAGAGTGTTAGACACACGTGGGACCTCTGCCTGGAGCACTCACCCCAATGACAAAGATAACCTTAGAAGAAGAAAGAAAATCCACTTAAATGCATAAATGTGAGAGAATACAATTAGAAAATATATATATATATATATATTATATAATACTTGCAATTGGTGGCACGGTGTCCAATGGTGCAGGGTTCAATTTTGGCTTCGGCCTTCCTGTGTGGAGTTTGCATGTGCTTCCTGTTCCTGCATCGGTTTCCTCCGGTTTCATCCCACATTCCAAAAACATGCTCAGTAGGCCGATCGTTCACTATTTTTTCTTATTATCGTGAGGCTCAAACCAACCGGAGTTGGTGAGTCACGTCAACATCAATAAAATCATATTTTGTGGCCAGGATTAGAACAGCGGGGGAACAATAGTCAGCAAATACACTTTAAAAGCAGTGCGAAAATGAAGTCAAGTCCCATGAGAAGGATTGCAATGTGATGGAAATGATATTGTTGACAGAGTGCAGCACACTTCTTTTTCTTTAAGGTCCACAGGACGGCTGGTGAAGTCAGCAAGACCCACAACAACAAAAAACATTACGGTTGCGGCCATGACATATTACATTGAAACAATATGTGAATGTATCTACTTACAGGATGCACTGGCGCTATGAGAAAGATCCTAACCACCAACCTTATTGTCCAGACCTGCACTCAATAAACCTTGGTTTAAATAGTGGCTAGAAAGTGGACTGAAGTAGATAAATGACATTAGAAGGCCCCATTAACCAGATTAGGAAAGTTGCAATGAACTTGTGCCAAAAATCAGCCGCCCTTAACAGCGGTCCGGTGGCTTTAGAAAGGGTTTCAAGTGTCTCCCTCAAATTTTCCATCTCAAGCTGACTCGCTGATACATTAACACAATCAGTGATGGTTACTGGCATGTGCATTGTGTAGCTACAAAAAAATAGAGATACAAAAAATTGTACAGGAATTATATTTAGTTGGTTAATTAAAGACATGAAAACTGAAGCAATTTGTCTGCACAAGCGTGTATTATGAGCCGATGTGGCTATGTTCATAATTAACAAATCACATTTAAACTCAAGGTAAAAGGGAGCCCGTATTGTACACACCTGGCAACTAACCGTGGCTAAATGACTAAATGTAACCAGCTTAACGATAACTAAATACATGTAACTAGTAAACTGTTGTACCTATAGCTGAGTAAATCCGTATAACCATAACTCAGTAATCATAATTTAATAATGTGGCAACAAAAGCAAAGTAGGAAAAAACTTAAGGAAAAGCCAACTCGAGCATATGAACTTTATTTTAAAATTTTTAAACCACTGCATGTATGTATGTCATAATAAAGCATAGAGATGGAGGTTAGAGGCTTTGGAATTCATGCGGAACTGAGCATTTCTTTGGTCTGCTGTGTAATTCTTCCATTCACTGATACACACGCGCGCATGCACGCACACACGCACACACATTTCTGCAGTGTGCGTCAGAGGAGATTCTCAAGTGCTTTCATACCAACATGAGCAGCACTGACACCCGCCATGTTCTCTGGATCATTTGGACTCACGCTCAACGTAGATCTCATGGTGCACTGACTGGAGTGAGGTTTCTGTGTGTGCGAGTGCACTCATGTGTGTGTGTCCTTCTGGCTATCTTCTTTTTATGACTGCATGTGTTCCCCCTCCATCCATTCCAGCTGACCTGCAGAAGCATGTCACACTTCCTCCCACCCTTGGGACCCCTAAAGTATCCGTGCACGCACACACAAAAATGTGTGTCTGTGCACTCTGTCAAATCCAAATGTGTTTTGTTGCCAGCTGCAATATTTATTTAATACAGCATCAATTGATTTTGACATTTAGTCTGCCCCTCGCACACACACGAAGTGAAGATGGTACGTCAAGAGTCATGTCTAATTTTTCAAGACCTAATAACATGATTATTTGTGTAAAAAGTTGATGAAGGCCAAAACATTTATAATAATGGATGTGACTTTCAGAAGAAACGCTGTGCTACTATGGCGCCATCTACAGTAGGCAGAGCATATGACAGCCTCCACTTTCAGTTGTCACTCAAAAGTCATTGCAGGAAATCAGATGACAAAGAGATTTATTAAATGGGACGCATGATAGAATACCTCACATAACACAAAAAGGGGATTACACATTAAATATACTGGATGGGGGAAGGGTTGATTTTTGTGGATGGGTTATACAGAGAAAAAAAATACTGCACAGTATGTAGAGGGCACAAATACACGGGGACACTTTTGCAAGTCGGGATGGGCATAAGGAACAATTCCAAATTGGCGTAACTGGGGTTAAACGATCATGATCATTATTGCCATAATGTTCATAATACAATAATTATAAATAAGTCATGATATTCCAGCATTTCAGAAAAAAAAAATGAACCCCAAAAAATGTAATGCCTCTCATTAAGTTATTTTTCAAAGAAAAATGGGTTTCTCTGTAGAGCATTGAAGGCTCATTATCAAGCTTCTACAGAGCTTTCCAAGGAGCTCATCATTTCAATCAGGCGTGTTAGAGGAGGGCCCCATCTAAAACACGTAGGAAACTGACCCTCGAGGACTGGAGTTAAATATCCCTGACCTACATTAAATCAATATTTTAAAAGATAAGTGGATATTTGTTTTGCAAACCCAAATTTAAGGAACCCTGCACTAAAACATTTGGATGTGCGCAACCCCAATTGCAAAACACAAGCTAATAAAAAATATATTTTAAAGCTCATACAAGTTAAACTGTCAAAACAGAGCAGAAAACAAGGAACAAACTTAATACTTAGTATACTGTACAGTATTTATACAAGCACATAGACATAAGTCAGTGGCTTTGATTAGGTATATAATCAGGTGAGGCTTATAGTCCAGAAATTACGGTGTATATACACACAGACACACACCATGATGTGAATGAATAGCTGATTACTTTCTTGGAAATTCATATTTTTTTTCGGCCATAGGTCTGTAAGACCCAACATGGAGTGCCACAAACACACTCATTAAATACTATGTACACAAAAGTACTAGCATGGCTGGCCGATCCTGGCCGCCAAATGCACTTGGTGGGGGGAGGGAGGGGTCGTGGAGCCACCACGCTTTGGTGTTTAAAGGTTTCAAGTAATGCCAGGAATCCAAAGTATTCACACATTTAACACACCTTTATCGTGTTCACTACAGTACCAGTGTGGACGATGCACAAGAGGCAGTGGCCCTTCTTAACCAGCAGAAGGGGAGACTATCGTTTCTTTCTAATTTCCATTTAGAATTTAAAATAGAGTAGGACATTTTATGCTGCCATCTCATTGCTATTAGCTGTTTTTATTTCCTACCAAACACCTGAATCGCAAATGGGCTATTTTTTCCTGTTAATTACCATCATTTACTGTCAGAGCGAGTGTGACATCTGTTCCTGGCGTGTTCAAATCTTCCATTAGATTTCTTCTCCACTATTAAGCATTCCTCTCATCTGCGTACAACTTACAAGATGAGGAGTCCTCCTGAGTAGTTTCCGGCGTAACCACCTGGCCGGGTTATTCGGCACTGAGCTCAGGCTCAGGGTAATGCCTAAAGACTTTGTAGATCCACTGTGTGTAGAAGGGCACGTTGACGAAAATGGCGGGCCGATTGGCGCGAGCGCAGCCTCGGCCGTGGACGCTCACGCCGATCACGACCTTGATCTCACCATCCTGACACACCAAAGGGCCGCCGTAATCCCTCTGTGGGGGTGGATGAATTAAATCAATGAGTTTCCTGAGCTTTAGTGAGCAAAGGCAAACATTTGAGATTTTACAAAAATCTTGCAGCAAATTGTATGTGTTTGTATGTTTCAAAAATATAAACACTGAGATCTTGCCCTTGGACCTTTTGCCATCTAATTGAAGATTATTTCACTGTTGTGCATTTTATGATAGACTTGATGCCACTTGATATTTGTGACAGGAACTTGGGTTTGATTGAAAGGTTAACTCGCGAGGCTCTTTTCCGACTTGGGCAGCGTTCTTGATTTTCTCCCATTGCACGGACATAATAAAATGCCAAATATCAAAGTTGATTTTTCTCGTATTGAAAGCAAGCGAAATGTGTTTTCGTGGTTGCTAGAGATGTAGCAGAAATCTCCAAAAACACACGAAACCACAAAAGCTTAGGGCTTTGGGTTGCTGATGAAATGTAGTGCAATGAAGAGCTGCTCCACTTTATTTGAAACTCCCAGCATTAAGTCCAAACATTTGCTCAAGATTTAGATCTGTGAAAGCAAAGCGAGGAACCGAGAGCGAGAAGATTTGCTTCGATGCACACGGGGAACAATTATTGTATCTCAGACAACCGAGCGGGTATGAACGGGGGCTTTACCTCACACACGCCCTCGTTCCTGCGACCTCCCGCGCAGATTTTGCTGTTGGTGATGTGCAGGCTTCCCCGGTGCAGCTCTCCGCATCGTTCGTTGCTCACGATGGGAAGGTTGACAGCCTTCAGGATGTCGTCATAGCCTGTACCTGAGGAAGTCAAAAGCACAAATTTGAAAAGTTGACCTGCCAAAGTAACAAAGTGATATAATTGTATTTATTTTTTGTTTTATGTTAAACAAAAATAATAAAGTAAAGTAAGTTCAAAATTATAAATTGATACATAATGTAGAAATACCTTTGGTCTCTCCCCATCCGTACATTTTACAAAGTGTTCCTTCAGGAATGGAGCAGCCGTCCACTGGCAGCTGAATGATGTGCACGTTGTCAGCGGGGCGTGCTGGCCTGCAACAAAATAAAGTACGCACAGTCAGCGTTTTGTGCACCCCTATATATGAGCTCTAACTTGCGGCGAGTGTCACTCACTTTGAGAGTCTTAGCAGGGCCAAACTGGAACCTTCGGGACCGCATATCACCTGTGCTATGCGCACTTCTTGTTTCGTGTCCCAATCAGCTGGGTCTGCGATATTGGTCACCCCCAGCCATACCCGATACTCGTTCAGATCAGGAACGCTGAAGTACAATGGAAGAGTTAGATTGGCAAAACACCAACATAAAAACAAAAACTGAAGTTACAAAGGTACCACGAGGAGAAGCACTGTCTGTCTGTGAGTACCCACTCCTCTCGTACCAGCGAACCCCCACACCAGTGCGTCGATCTGCAAAAGAATCCCCAAAGAAATAAATTCAATCAATTAGATTGATCAAAGCATATCCGGCAGATTAATGCCTGTGATATTTACAGTTTCATCAAATGATGTTTTCAAAGCAGTTGCATGGAATATTAATGATGGTGTTTAATAAGTTCCCAGAGAGCTGCGTGCCCTTCAGGAGTGTGGAAAAATGTGTGGATTATTAAAGAGTCGGCCGTACCCTTTTTGTATGCTGACCATCCAGCTGCCGGCTGACACGTGCAACGGACCTCCGCCGACGATTCGGGCCCTCTTATGGACGAAACACCCCACGGAGGACAGTTCACCTGTGCATGCGTGCAAATAGAAATACAGGCGGACCTTACATTTCAATGCAATTACCGGCAGGGCTGTTCAAGGCTGAGGTTAACATTAAAAATGAATAAATGACAAATATCGCACTAAACTAAGACCATAGTAAAAGAACTTGGTAAAAAATAATGAAATATGTTCAGAATTAAATGATGCTACTATCCTAACTCCCGGTGTATGAGATTTATCTCAGGGGGGGGGGCAGTACAATGATATCATGAAGACACAATCGAAGAAGACTTTCACAATTACTGTAAGTGACTGTCAACTTCTGTAACTGTAGTCATTTTTCTTGGAGGATGACAAAAAGATGCAAACATGGAAATTATGTTGTTGCCGATTGTTAATGGATTTCCTTGTACCACGCAAATAGCTGCGGTCCACAAACAAGTTTGTCATTAACTCTGAATCAGGCAAAAGCAGATTGATGAGCTGCCTTAGACACTCACCTATTGGAATGGTGTTCTGGGATGCATCACCTGCACAAAGCACAGGAGACAAAAAAATGGGGTCAGCCAGGATTAACCAATACCAACAGGAGAGGAAGGGATGCACAAGAAGATTGCATTTACTGCGGGTCAAATGTCACAGCCAACAGGGACCCTCAATTTGTCATGTGTGGCGAACAGGATCATACAATGTCTGTGTGAATTTTCCACTCAACAGCAAAATTGTATCACTAGTTTGTATTCTGTGTCTGTACATATACCGGCCATGACAAGTCGCGTTACTTTCTACCAAAAACAATTTCCCATCCAAGCAAATAATGAATCCTACTTCCTTGACAATGTTACTACACTTAGCTAATGTCACTTCTATTGTGGGTTATTCATTATTAGTTAAATAATAGGAAAACAGACCATAGGTAGATTTTTAACACAAACAGTATCATTCAAAAGAACCACTCAATGGTGGACTAAGCTTTTTTAAAATGTGTGCTAATATGGTAGCTTTTAGGAAACAATGACCACAAATTTGTTGAAGGAGCCCATTGTTCTCAAGTGCACACTTACATGGTTTCACGTTGCAGTAGTCCCAACGAATGGCAGAATTGTTGGTGTAACACCACGGTCCGTGTTTGTCATTATCAGGGTTTCTGCAGTAGTTTTTCTCAAGGCCTGCGACTGTCATTCCCCTCTCGCCACTATAAAACACCAAAAGGTCTCCATAACAAATCAATAGTGAGCGCAAAAACTAAACACATTTAATTAATTTTTCACATTTGGTAGCAAGCAGTCTGATACATTTTTTGAAAGTCCCAAGGAAATGGCGACCAAAAAATGACCACAATCTACTTGGCAAATTTCATTTGTCTTTTCGGGCATGGTTCCTTGAGACTTTTTTGCAGTTCTATTCATGATGGATATGCCTACCAACTGTCAGGTTGCTAGGTAACATTTTTTGTTTAGTTCCGACCTTGTGGAGTTATTAGAGTTAAATATTTAATGGTGAGTCATTAAACTTCGACACTGCAATAAAACTTTTTTTTGAACAAGTTTAGTTTTTGAATGACCTCTCCAATTAAATAAAGCGACCATGAAATAACCGACACAGAAAAGTGCTTTCAGACATTGCTCTGTTATAATATTTTCTGTGAATCTACCCATACTCGACGGATCTATCAATGTTCATGTTTCTCAGGGAAACGATTTAAAAAGGCTGAATTCTCAAATACGCTTGTAAAATTGAAAAAAGTAAAAACGTATTCAAAAATAAAAAAAACCTCAGCCTGGCCTGAAAATAATGACACATGATTAAAAGAATGTCAAGACAACTTTTGCACCCTTTTGCTCACGCTCTAAAAGAAGATATGTAATAAAAACAGGACTTCCTGGCGATTGAGTTCCTATAAAAGCTGAACAAATGCATGCAGATAGGATCTGGCCAGTGGAAGTACACAGCTGTGTAGGCTCTCTGTCCTGCGGGACAAGATAAGGAGGTGATGCACAGAGAAATTACTCACATAAACAGCCACCTACACTCTTTGACACATGATTTTGCCTCACTAAAATTCCTCCACGCTCGTCCATACAGGAACACCACAGTAAGTTTTGACAAATGAGCTCTTATCACGTATCTCAAAGTATGAGCTTAGCAGCCAATTCTCTGGGTGACTCCCTAAACCTTGACCTCTGAACCCCTCTGGGCGGGAGCCAGGGATTGCGTCGGAATGACTTTGAGGTGCTGCCTGGAGGAGGGACTCAAGGTCAGAGGTGAGGAGTGAGGCGGATTGCCCCTATCAGGATTTATATTTAGGTCATCGTTAGGGGAAGTTTCTCCAAAGGTGTTGAGAAGCTATGAAGGGGGTATTATAGTAAAATAAATATTTACTGCATGGAGGATGTGTAAGAAACACTTTCTCCTCTACGGACTCAAGTATTGGGACACTCAGATGGTTACACTTAATGGTTGTGAAAATGGCTGAAGGATCTGAATTACAAAAGGCAAAAACTTAATTGCTCATGCAAAACGACCAGGAACCTGATCATTAACAGAGTGCACCCAGCACTACATCAACCTCATTGGTTGAATTAATTCAAAATAAATTATTTTTTTCTGAAAGGAGTAGATGCAAGAAAAATATTTTTGCAGAATATTTTCTAGTCAGTAATGCAGTTTTGGCCATATTACCAATGAATGATATAACTCCTTACCACTCTGCATTTTTGTGCATCTGGGTCATTTCAGTGTAGGCCTTATGTCAAAATTTGTGCCGTGTTTTCCCAGAGCAATGAGTTTGAGGTTAATTAAATCCAACAGAACATGGCTTTCATGTGGTTGCTTTCCTCCAATTCATCGATGCAATCGTCATTAAGATGAAGTGCCTCTCCCACTAGCACTTTCAATTCCATCGCTTAAATTAATTTTACATTTGCGGGCATCTCCCAAAATCGTAATTTAGTGACCTCAATTTGGGATCTTTGTAAATCAGACCATTAGAGTTGGTTGTAGCTCAGTCCACTCATCTGGAATTTTTTTTGACAATATGTTGGACTGTGCATGTTGTAGCTCATCCAAAATGTGTTCTTCCACACCAAACTCCTCTGAGCATTGACCTTGTTTTGTGCACTGGGACAGGCTGGAACAGATGTTCCGTCCCCTAAACCAAAACAGTTTTTAAGGTTGCTTGGATTTTTATTTTCTCTCTATATGTGCTCCGTGACTGACTAATGATCAGTTCCTGGTGTACATCTCTCCTCAAAGTCAGCTGGGACAAAGTCCAGTTCCATGATGCAATCATGGAACTCTTTTTTTTTTTTTTTTTTTTATCCAGAACTATAAATTCATCAACTTCTTTAGTTTTTTACGAGAAAGAAATAGCAATGTTGATTAAAGGATCCATGGCAATTTAAGACCTCGGCATTACGGATTTGATGTTGAAGAAGTGTCATTTTTCATTGCAACTGTGGGTTTATTTTTGGAAAGTCAAATTTAAGTCTTGGTAAGTTTCTGCAGATACCCTGCCAAAGTGTTCACCACAATAGTTGGAAGCTTAAATTGCTCACAATGAAGAAATAAGACTGAGGTCCAACTAATTTTGTTAAAGCCAGTATTTGTGTGCTTTTTTTTCCTGGGTTGCTGCCCTTTTTGATGATCTCCTAGACTGGCTGCTGATGTCTATGTAAAGCAACGATGCAAGCGCTATGGAGCTTATCATTGTGTTTGTAAACAATAAGCGGCAGGGTACTAACGAGTGTCAGAAAGGGAACGACTATTGCTTACAAAGGAAAAACTGGCAAAAATATGCTGTTTGAAGTTGCACTGCCAGATGTCCAAAAGTCTTACGTTTATAATGGAAAAAATAAATACAGTAAAACAAATCCAGCTGAATGTGTTAGAAAGGAGGTCAAATGTGTGTCCAAAATAGTTTTAAAGAGAATTACTAGTAGATATTTCTCAGGGGACAGACTCGGAACCAGACTGCCATTATCATCAGTGTCTTGCATCAAAGCCGTTTTCTTTACATAAGATTTTTCTCGTGAACACTTCACACATTCAAACTGGTGTAATAGAAGAAGGCTCAAATCAACATTTACGAATTTTAAATGTTTTCTCATATGCTCATCATCTGTCATATGACATTAATGGTACAGTCTGTGTGATGCTACCAAGACGTATGTGACAAAATGGTGAAAGGATTTGTATAAATGGATTTTTGGGTTGAATGCAGTAAGCTGACCTGTGGCTGTGCTCCTCCCAGGGAGAGCAAGGCAGATTGGATCTCGTCCTTGACCGTTCCCCTCGATATTTCTCTCCAAAGCCTTCATAGCAATCTGAATTAAACAACAAAAGAAAGAGGATGAAACTCAGCGAGCCTAAAATATGGTTATATAAATGTGAATTTACTTCAAAATATTGCATTTCTGTTCAAAACGGTGGAATGGAAATCAAGAGTCTACATTAAAATAATTCATGTTGCTAGATGGTCTCGTTGCATTTATGTAAGAGGTTTTGTGAACCTTCTTGTTAAAGCTGAATCCAAGAAATGAAAAAGAGAACTCTTTTTCTTTTATGTCTCGTTATTTTTGAATAATTATATGTCTCATTGACACAAACGCAACATGCACCAGGAAAGTGAGGCATTAAAAATGAGAGGTGTTCCCAATGTTTTACCTCTCACTTCTTATGACAGAAAATCTTGATTACTCTGTAATGCAGATCCTACCACAAACTATCTTCAAAGTAACCTTCATTGTCACTTTAGTACACAACAAAATTGGAATATCTATAGTAGTTTCAGTTTCTGTATCTGGAAGATCTCACGGGAATATTTTCTGGCCGTATAGCATCACACGCTCTTTATATCCACAAGAATCATACCAGACAGCTTTAATCCATTTACACCATCAGCCTTTGTTTATGTGAGACGTGGTGGCGAGGCCTTCCCACACTCCTATAGCTGCCCACAGGGACATGGTGAAAATACATCTCCAATCGTGTGCGTGTGATTTGCACTTTGAGTTGGGCAAAGCACAACTCTTATTGTGAGAAAAGGAATCCAGCCGCTGCTATTTTAGAGTGCAAAGCCAGTCTCTCACCAGGCTTGTTTTGGGAGCCGCATTGAGGGATGTTGGTGCAGAACATGGTGCGCACTCTCGGGTCCGTTGTGAAGCACCATGGGAATTCTTGGCCATCTGGATTCCGGCAATAGTTTTCTCTCAAATCCCTGGAAAGCAAAAAGAAATGTACAGCGAATAACAAAGTCTTCTCACCCCTGTTCTAGTGCCAGATTTTTGTGATGACATAAATAAAAGAGAAGGTTTACCAAGAAAAGTCATTTGAGAATGTTTTCCTACATTATTGTGCCCCATAGCTTGTAGATATGGTTGCACGTGTGAACACCCAATTAGGGCTACCATCTTACCATCCTAACTCATAGCCCAGCCATGAAGATGGGATTGTCACATGTGCTAACTAGCTAGTACTCGCCAGAAATTACTGTAGCAGTTTTGTTATTTCATTTCCACTAATTTCCATGTGGTTGGTTAATTCTGAACACAGCCACATTCCCACTAATAAGAGAGCGTGCACACTTGTGCGATCACATCATCTCAGTTTATTTTTACTTCTCCTCTCAAAAAAACTGGGTTGCATTTGTTTATTAATCACATTAACGGTGGAAAAGATTTATTGTGGTGTCCTTTTTCATATCACAAAGATCTGCCTTTTGACCATGGGTATGTAGACTTTTGAGACTATTATTGGCGCTGAGTGAGTGAGTGAAGGAGTGAGGGAAGGATGGATGGATGAACGAACAAACGAACGGACGAAGAGACTCACTTGCAAGTGTACGCCTGCGGAATGAAAGAGTGGTTGTGGGGGTACTGCGAGTCCCAGCGTTGGCAGGTGAGCCCAGTGGGGGTCATGTCCACCGTCCCCCTATAAGCTTCTCCTTTGTCCTGGTAGCACTCACTGGTTTCCACCACAGTTCTTTTTAGAGGCGATTCTGCAGGGGCAAAACACTATGGCCTTCAGTAATCATACTTTGTATATATATATATATATATATATATATATATATATATATATATATATATATATATATATATATTATAAAACAGTCCGCAAGAAAACAGTCCAACAAATGATACAAATTAAAAAACATATTTTGCCATGTTGGACACTTAAGAGATATAGATCATAAAAAAGGAATATTTGTGTGACTAATTGTACTGCAATTTGCACAGAGAAGCAATGATACGCGTCGCAATAAAAGCTTATCTGACAAAAGTCGAGATGAGAGATAAGATGGGGGAGAGCGTGAGAATTAAAGAGGAGAGAATGTTCCCAGGGTGCGGCAAAGTGTGCAGACAAATTATGAAATGAGTCCACGATTCACCAAAATAGACCCACCCAGAAAACCCCAAACACCTGCATCAACATCAAATCCCAAAAATTCACAATTGTGTAGGGTCCAGGAACTATGAATTCTCCTCCACTTTTCACCCGTGCGACTTAAACAAAGCTGCAGTTTATCTGTGGATTTCCCCCATCACAGGAGATTCACATTCTTTTCTATTAAGATCAGCAAAATCGAGTTTACGCACCATAAATTTTGCATTTGTTTTTATGTTGAGGTGTGATGAGAATGTGACATACTTCCATGTGTTCTGCCGTCCCTAAGCACAATGAGCACAAACTATTGAGCAACTCACAGACAGATCGACAGATCAGAGGCATAGATTCTTTATCCTTTGGGAAGAATGATTAATATTACTGCAGCTTACCGGGGGAGTAAGCTCATCTCTGTTATAATATAATAGCCCAGCTAGCCAAGACACGTACACTACAATACACAGCACTCTGTCTATGGCTTTTGACATACTAAACTGTACTGCCATTTTTAGGTTAAAATGTGAACTCCATATAATGAGCCCATGTTGGTATAAATCCCCAATTAATTTAGTTGTTTTTATTGGCCCTTAAAATGAATTCGAAGCAACTTTTATATGTTTAAAAAAAAATGTATATATATATTTCAAATGTTGACAGAGAAAAGAACACTGTGCTCCTTCACTCTCGCTGCCTTGTTTTCATTAAGACTCACTGGGTCGTAAACTCGCTCCGTTTACAACAAACCTCCATATCACAGACAGCGAGGAGGCGGGTGATTTTTTTTTTTTTTTTTTTTTTTTTTTTTTTTTAAAGGCAGGAAAAACATGAGGGGGGTAAAAAAAAAAGGGGGAGGCCAGGGACGCTGAACCACTAGTTACTTTGCATGGACGAGTGCCATCCTAGTAAACATGGTGCCAAGAAGGCGGATGACTGTGCGGCACTACACTGAGTTCACAAAAGAACTCATCGCTGTTTAACGGGTCACTTTTGAACACATCAGCATGGGTGAAAAATGAGGCCGAGGGTTCCGATCAAGTCTACCACATCATTTGTGGCTCACTAAAACAAATCAAGTGGTTCTTGCTGAATGATTTTGTTGTTGTAATTTTTTTTTTCACTTTTTCATGAATACTATAAGCTTATTTTACCTCTAAGTGTGTGCATTTGAGTTATTTGTTGACTTTTGAGGAACATCACCAGCTGAAAGGATCTTCCCTGCGATGCTTGGCAAGTTGATATTTCCACCACGTTCCACCACGACAGTCTCGCTTTCATATTTTTGCTCCCATAATTGTGTTTTATCATGTCGCAATGAGATCACAAATGGAGCAGTAAGACGCAAAATGATTAAGAGGCCTTAGCATTCCCTCTTTCATGTTGAATCCTCAAAAGGAGCATCATACTTTGAAGCCATATTCCACATTAGATGGCAGAGGTTAAAAAAAAAAAAAAAAAAAAAAAAAAATCACAATATACCCCTACCCATCTATCTAGGGTAACTATTTCCAATCAGGGCTCATTATGGCAAATTCCAGAATTCTGAGTGGGAGTTGATCCAACACACGCGTATTAAAAATAAAAATGCATGCCATTGTAACATTATGCACCGTTTGAACATTTAATTTGGTGACTTTTTTTTTATAGTACCACATTGGGGAGACCATATAACAGCAGCAGTGCAAATCTCACACTGTAATCAATAAAATAAATACAAATTATTATATTACCACAAATTTTGATAGCGCAGTACTCCCAGCTTGTGTTTGGGTCGGTGGTGAAGCACCAGGGCCTCTGGCGTCCGTCTGGATTCCTGCAGTAGTTATCATCAAGGCCCTTGTCAGGATACCTAATGTGAAACATTTGTCATTAAAGGCATGACATCATTGGACTTGATAGAAAACACTGTCAAAGAATGATTGAAAAACTAAAAGGGAGAGAAAGCACTCATATCAAATGTCTTATTTCCATGGAAGTGTTTCCATGAAACTTGCATTGTGCTTCCTTCCAGGATCGCTGTTTAATCAATCAATTAATCTAGCAACCGATCGCAAGACCCGTTGCTAACTTTATCAGTCCACCGAAAGAATAACCTAGGTTACGCAAACACTGATTTTATTTGTTTTGCCGTCTAGTCTCCTGTCTGGAAGTTACTCACGTATTCCTCCTGCCTCCACAAACATGACACAAAATCAGGAAGTAAAATTTAAGAACTCCCTTCTGAAAAATTTTACGCTTCAGAATCTGAACTGGGTTTACCGGAAAGTTAGAGCAATTAATCAGAATGAAAAGTTTTCCCAGCAAATCACTGCTAAAAACACAACGCAAGTCCCAACTGGGATATGTAAGTACACTGAGCCGACCGAGTGCAGCACATGCACGTGACATGACTCTAAAAGGAGACGTGGCAGGCATTTGTACTCACAAATTGAAACAGTTCCCAGGTGTACAAAGCAAACCGGCTTAATTCAACAAAGCATTAAGTGACTTTACAGAGCACTTTAGCAAAACTCCTTGTATGGAGACTTTCAGATAATCTGACGCTCCCACCAAGATGAAGTAGGAGCAATCAATGTTGTCATGTAACCTAATTAACGGTGTTAGTGTGTGTGTCACCTGTCAGGTTGGTACAGATGCTTGTGTGGCTCCTCCAGATCCCAGCGTTGGCATTCCTTTCCACTCTCCGTGTGGTCCATGGGTCCTCTGTAGTCCTCCCCGTTACAATGTATGCATTCCACTATACAAGCGTGACACGTACGCGTACAATAAAATCAACACTCTTTAGAGAACTAATTGAAACAAAATGAGAAACGGTTAATTCATCACTAAAATGAACTGTTTTATTTAATCATTTTCCATCAATTTTAACCTCATTTACCCCATCTAATGGCCCATCTGTCTGTCTTAAAATTCAAATGTGACTCTTGAGCACAAAGACTTTTCGATTTATGGCCTCTAGGAAAACTAAATAACATTTCATTGCATATATATTAGATCACTACGGTATTTTCTAGGTTGCGCAAGCTTTTTTTTTAATAAACACCTCTGTTTCTATGGCATAGATTTGACTGCAACACACACACACACCTAAGCATGAAGGTGCTGATTCCTTTCATGCAGGAAAATCCCCCATTTGTTGCACACCGACTGCTACATGCTGTCTACTGTCAACAACACGGCGTGTGCAGATTAGGGGCAGATGTCTGAGGCAGAGCGCGTTTTTACACAATGAACTGCGTGCGTGCGATACTTTTGCAAGCGAGCTGTGCGCTCTTTGAGGCGAGCATGTTTCCTATTAAACAAGGGTGTCAAACTTGTTTTTATCGCCGCCCATGGTAGTTATGGTTGCCCTCAAAGTAGGGTTTCAAAACAGCAATAGGGCTTCGAATTAGGGTTTCAAGTTCTGGGTTTCATACAAGGTTAAGTATTATATATAAAGTTATGGTTAGAGCAAAGTAGTGTTTGAAGTGTGAGTTTCAAGCCTTGTCAAGGTATCAAGGGTGTTTCAAATGAGGCTTTCAAGTTTGGATTAACGTTACCGTAATTTTCGGACTATAAATCGCAGTTTTTTTTCAAAATTTTTTCACTTTTTTGGGCATTTTATGGCTGGTGCGATTTATACTCCGGTGCGACTTATAGTCCGAAAATTACGGTACAATAAAGTGTAAGCATTTCAATAATATTTCAAAACCAAGATTAAAAGTAAGGTCTCAAGACGGGGGTTCAAATTTTATTTGAGGGGTTTTAGCCAGGGTTCCAAATAAAGATTTTAAGGCAAGGCTACAGGATAAAATGAGCATTTGAAAACTTGCTTACCATATTAAACCAGGATTAGTTTCAAACGAGGGCCAGGATTGGGGTTTCAAATTAGGTACTTCGAACCCAAACTCTTTTTCAATTGTGCTTGATATCACCCTATCCACTCCTAAACATGTGTTTGTGCATGTGGCCTACCCTGAGAGCATTGCGGTATTCCACACTCCTGGTGTCTGCGGCGCGGGTCGGTGGTAAAGCACCACGGTCCATCAGTGGAGTTGTCCGGGTTTCGACAGTAGTTCTCCCTTAGGTCCTTCTTGTTGAAGCGGCTGGACGTGAATCTGTTGAGAGCAGAGCAGCCGTAACGCAAACACGCGCCACATGTGCAGAGACCATCTGCAAGCTTTTTGCAGGTAGCGTGTGGAGAGCGTTTTTTGGGAAAAGAAAAACAAATACACTCATGACCACAGCGATTGTTGTCCCGAGCGGTCAGTGTCCTCCCGGTGTGAGCGGAATTGATGCAGAGTCATCGCCGTGACTTAATGAGAGTGCATCACATGTCGAAGAATCAGAGGTGGCAAACAGTCACACTTAAACCAGACTGGACCGTAAAGCACCACCATCCATCTAGTCTGGACACGAGCATAAAACTATGTAACATACACAACTTCAGTTGGTTCAAATTGCTTAATACACAAAAAATAAAAACAGTAAAACAATCTATTTTAGCGCAGCACCAAAGTGCAGTATTTCTAATTGGTTACTTCCTACCACTGAAAACAATCTACTCTAAGTGTTCCATGAGGCCATAGCAGGGAGAAATGTAAACAATCGCCAATGATGACTCTGACTCATATATTCTCCATCAGGACCGCACATGGCCTGAGCCTCCAGAGAGCCACACTGTGAGCCAAGTAGGGTTTTTCCAAGTGATGACTGAAAGACAATCTCTGAACTGGTGGTTCTTTGGAAAAATGTATCCAAATGCCATCTGGATACGTCAGTAAAATATCTTTCTTGACTGTTTTAGTACCGTTCCGACATGAAAGAAACAATTACCTCGTATGGCGACGCAAGAATACGTGGTCACATGAAGGGGTATACTGTGAATATTCACCTGTGTTGGACATCCCGTTACAAAACTTAATCATCAACGCAGGGTGCCGACAGCCCCTGTCACCCGGAAAAACATTGCCAAGTATGGCTGCTGTCAAGCTACCAAAGTAAATTGGTGAGGTCTGGACCCCACGACGTAATACAAACGTCGATTGCTCCACACTATTATAGTTAATTGCCCAAGGGGGGGTGGCCATCACGTGGTTTGAGCATCCTGAAAATACAACGGCCGTTTAGAAAAATCCATACATTTTCCCCAAATTTCCCGATGGCCACTACATCTCTGGTCTCAAAGCAGAAAATACACCATAAATACACCGTAGTAGCCATACTAGTTTCATTATAGCCTTGTCTAGCGTCCTCCCGTGTTAAGCTGAAGTCAAAATTGAAAGTTATTATTATCCTCTGTATCCGAACAGGAACAATTACCAATTTTTCTCTTTTTATCAGTCGCTCCCAACAGTCTCAATTGATGACACGTTTGAACCTGGTTTTGTTATTTTAGGTATTTTCCCTTGGGCCAAGCCACCTACCTCCACTGCAACTAGGCTCTTATACTGAACATAAGCATAGAATCCCTTTCGATGACTCACCTGTGTTTAAGACTTTCACCATAGCACAGTGGAGAAACAATGTTTTACTCCTTGCATGACTAAAATCTTCTTTAATGGGCTTGTTATATTTTTACAGGGCATCCGATTAGAAAAATGGTGCTTTATCTGGAAATGTAACTCGGTGGGGAGGTACTTCCAGCTTCCACCCTATGCTGTTATGTAGATATAATCCTGTTTACAGACGCTCATATTTGGGTAAACAGAAAGCCTGCAGCAAAAACTGACGTTTGCATTTTTGATGAAGCACTGCACCCCGGGTGCTCCTACGCTCTTACGCTCTTACTGTATATCGTGCACACAGGAATGCATCGCGGCCGACGGCTACTGACTAATTGCATCACTAACCAGACAAAACCAACACAACTATATAAATCTACATTAAATGGTTCTTACTTGTGTTCATGAGGAATAGGGGAAATCCAAGCCTGGCACTGTATCCCACTAACTGTCGCTGATCTTCGACCCCTGTAGCTCTCACCAGTACCCGTGATGCACTCACGAACGTAGTCTGAAAAAAAAAAAAAAAAAAGAATCGGAATATTTACAATCTTGCTTTAATGAGTCAAATGTGTTTGCATGAAGACTTTCCACATGTGTTGTGCATTTAAAGTTGTTTGTAGGGCGAGAGGAATTCCCATCGTTCACACAAAAGGTCGCGTAATGGCACAAAATGAAGCATAATGTGCTGCGACACAATAAACAACGACATCGGTCCTTGCCCTTCCCTTGTTTATCTCTCAAGGGAAGATGTCTTTACAAGGCTAAAAATACTTGTGGGTTGTTGTTGTTTTTGCCCATTTCAGACAGCAATAGCAACTTTGTGTGGGATCGTCACCTTTCTTTTGATACAGTTGGACGTTCAAGTCGTGTTGCGTCTGGGCGACGGGCGAGTTGCGGTCAAAAGACAGCCACTGGCATTTCCCGTTTTGGTAATCATAGAGGAACGCTCTGGACACAAATAAACAAACGAGACAGTGAGAAGGAAAAAAAGAAAGTGGCAAAGTGAAGCATACAGGCAACATTCCATTCAATTACCCTAATAAAAGGAGCCTGCTAAACTTGAAAAATACCTGAGTGAGAAAATTTGAAAAACAAGGCCCTCTTGAAGTGGTTTTGTTCTTTTATCATCATTAAGAACAGGCCAAATTATTTTAGGCCTGTCTTGGAGACATGTGAAAATTTACTTTCGATATGGTTACAAATCCAAAAATCCTTAGCCCCCCAAAGCTAGTTTCACTTAAAACCATGACATTTGATGGGCATGTTTATCATGAATAGATGCAGAAAAAAGTCTCAAGCTGCCACATCCAAAACAACAGACATTCTTTTGTATGAAGAGTTAATTGAGGGTCTATTCGACCATATCTGCAGATGCATAAGAATACATTTTCCAAACTATGTTTTTCCATTGCTACCATATTATGTATTGTACACACAGAAGTGGCGCTAAATTGGGACGAATTTCAATTGTTGTCATTGCGGATGGATTGTGCATTACAGTTTGGTGACTCTCCATAAAACTACAAAACTCTCATTTAATCTTTGAATGGTGCAATAGAAAACTGGTCATTTTGTCTATTTCCAGTGGAACTTCAAATGGGATTTTTTTTCCCCAATTGCTATGAAAAATATTACTTTTTGTCATCAATTATGGATAAAGCATTGTGGGAAACTTTGATGACTCGCCAGGAAACATGAAAATCAATTTGAAGTCTTTGAAAATTCTGTTTCAAAAGCCAGTTTGACTTTGCCACATACAAAATTGGCCTATCATGAGAAGATGGATTCAAAAATCTGATAAACCCTTGCACAAAAAGACACAAAAGGTCTGACGTTTCGTTATGAAGTTGAAGGGCTTGTGCATAACGTCCACACTTTCAGTGGTAATACAACAGCATTTCATTGTAGGCATTACCTGCAGGTGAAAGGGAGTTTTCTGTTGCGGCTGCAGGTTCGAGCACACTTGGCCATGCCGACCTTCCGGCTTTTGGTCAAAAGGGAGGGGCTTGAGGATGTGGCAACCAGGCGCACGCCATCAGTCCTCTGGTAGTCCTGCAGTGCATTTCTTCGGCCCTCTGATACAAAGACACCGCATAAAATATGCATTGGACAACAGACAAGTGGTCAGGACAGGCAGCAAACAGGGCTAGATGGGTCAATACACAGGCCGGGTCGGTAATGGGAGTCAGGCAGACCGGGAGCAGTGAGCGAGCAAGCGGCATCTTGGGACGAGATAGCGGGGTTTGAATAGGAAGGTTCATTAGCGGGTGACAGGTGTGGATGAATAACTTGATGGGAAGGGTGTGGCTATGAGCGATTGAGGTCAATGTTGATAGTGAGTTACAGATGCCGCAGGCCCATGGAAATGTCTTATGTTTAACGTTGTCGTCACAGATTGCAGTGATGTGGGTCGTACAGTGAAATGTTCTTAATAGTAAACCACTTAAATTTACATCGTATTTGGTCGGCAAGTGTTCAAAATGGACCATGGACACATTATTATGATGAGACAGTAGAACCACAAGTGGACGTGGATGACACATCCAACTGTTGTAGCATGTTGCAATTTAGTGTACGTGCCAGATTTATATTTGCGAAATGCAGCGACTGATCACAGCTTTAAACAATACGAGGAGAAGCGGTTCATGTAATAGATGAGTGGATATGAATCATAAACAGCTGTAGACGTACAGTCACTATCTGGCTATTTATTTATTTATTTATTTATTTATTTATTTATTTATTTATTTATTTATTTATTTATTTATTTGTTTGTTTATTTGTTTATTTGTTTATGTATTTATGTCTTTATGTCTTTATTTATTTATTTATTTATTTATTTATTTATTTATTTATTTATTTATTTATTTATTTATTTATTTATTTTTGTTTGTTTGTTTGTTTGTTCATTCATATATTTAGTTGTTTGTTCGTTTGTTTATGCATTAATCGATCATCCATTCATCCATTCATTCATTCATTCATTCATTCATTCATTCATTCATTCATAAGAACTTTACGTCAGGGACGCAAACTGAAGAGTGATCCACCCTGTCGTAGTCACCAGCCAGTTTCAGTACACATATTGAAAAACAAGTATTCAGATACCCATTGATGACGACGTTTTTATGTTGAAATAAATTCACTTGTGTGTCGCTACTCAATGTGTCATTGCCGCACACACTGAGGGCCTACAATATACAGCGGTGTCTTAAGATACGAGTGGCTTGGCTTATGGATTTTTTGATACGAGTTTAGCAGATGTTTTTTTCTCGTTCTTCGGACACCTACTGATGATGGCAGCAGCAAAGTTCACAACATCGAGCAACCATCAATTAATGGTATCCTTTAAGTTGAAGAACAATATCATTGAAGAACAATAATGGCTGTAATGCATTCATGAACTGCCAATAAACCCATCAGAAATAGGAAGGACAATGCATTAGGTAGAGTTGTTTTTTTGTGCATCCATCTTCTTGTATAAATATAATTTGTGGCACACATTTTTGGACTGTGGGTTTTATGCAGTACAATATTAAGAATGTGATTTACAATATGTGAGTCTTAGGATACGATCATGGTCATGGAATTAATTAAACTCATTTCAAGGCAACATTATATATTTTTTTTATCTGGTTAAAAGAAGATTAATACCACCTCGGTGACCCCTTGACCGCCAATGAGCATTACTGCCACCTGCAGCTCAGATGAAGCTAATATGACGCAATAACCAAGGGACCATTTGATATAACCTCATCGAAACTGAGGAACGTTTTATCATATTTGGTGCATTGGGAAAATTCAAGTACTCCTTAAATACCAAAATGAACTTGATAAAAATAAAACTGTGGTTTGCGCAAAATACTAACTTGGCAATATATACATACAATAGCATTGTGGAACATAAATCTATTTGAATTGTATTCTTAGCCCAACAACATGGTTGTTTGTCATGTTGGAATGTTTCCATAAATCAGGAAACAAAAGACAAACAATTTGGTAGCAGTATGTTGAAAATGTTGTCAAAAAATATACGATGACAATAAATTACAACAATAAAAACTTTATAAAACATGAAAGAGTTTTATTGTGACAGACTCGTCCTTAATTAAACCTTAACTAATATAGAGTAACTCATGTAATCCGAGGTTTCTACCAACACATGCATGGATACGCGCGCGCGCACGCGCATAATAATGATGACGCATGCAAATCAATGACACAAAGCGGTCAAGACGAGTCATAACTTCGGTTCCTCCGCTCACGCAAACACGAACGCGCACGCAAGTGCCTTCTTGTGCGTCTACGAAGACGCATTTAACATGCGCAAGGTACAAATTGACACTCGTGAAGCGGTCACGTGGGGCATTTGTGGACCATTACAGCAAGGATTCAGGGTAAAAGATAAATAAATCTATCTGCACAAATGCATCGGAATTGTTCTTATCAGCTCGGCTGGAGGATCACTGAATACTTTCACTTGGTCGTGCGCCACGGCAAGAAAAAGCAACCCACGGTCAAACTTACCTGAGTAGGACAGCACGGAGAGAGTCAGCAGTAGCTTGTAAATCCACATCGCAATCCACGTTTCATGAACCAAACAAAAAACTCAGCAATGAGAAAGAAAAGAGCTCAAAGTACAAGAGGAGTCCGACGCTCACTGGAAGATGTTGCCTCCACCACTGCGCAGAGGATGCGTCTCCTCTCCTCCAAGTATTTCTTCCTCGGCTCCTCCACCCCCTCCTCCTCCTCCTCCTCATCCCTCCCTCTACGTCTCGCGCCCACCCCATTAACTTCTTATTTCGACCTTCTTAATCCTTAACTGAAAAGTCATATTGAAGTTACAAAACACCATTCCCCATCATCACATAATTATTTTTGAAAGCAACAACAATCTCCCCACAGATTTACTGGAACACCGAAATTCTTGCTGAAAGTTAAAATAACTCAATGACAAATAAGCAACATAAGGACTCACAATTTCACATTTTATGGGCAGAATTTGTGGGGCACAATATTTATTTTGCCACAATTGAATAAAAACAGCACTTTCAACTTCCTAAATGTGTTTACACTACAGCTTGTCTTTCAGTTGGTCCTGATAAGAAGTACGGTGGTTATAGTGGGGGTGATGGGGGTGCGTCCTGGATGAAAACATCCTAATGCCTGATGAGTGCCATCTCTACCTCCAGTGATGACAGTGTGAGATAGGAAATGACCTTAGTATGTCCCCCAGACATCGCACCAAGGGTTTCCATAGCTTCTGTGAACTCGCAGGCTAAGTGCCCATCATATAATTACAAAATTAAAGTGAGGGATGGATGGATGGATGGATGGATGGATGGATGGATGGATGGATGGATGGATGGATGGATGGATGGATGGATGAATGGATGGATGGAGGGGGAGACTTCTGACTCAATTTCCCCCTTGTTCAAGTGACTAATTTTCTGCTGCTTACTGAAAATAGTCGCTGGCCGTAATAAACAAGTGTGCATGAGTCACACACTTTCACCGCAGTGTCTCTTTATGTCTCAATTTTCAATATTTAAAGTAACAGACTACAAATGAGTTTACAGATTTTGCAGAGATGCTTTTGTGTTTCATGCTATAGACCAGACCTGAGCAAACGACAAGTGAGAAAATGTAACTTTGAGTACTTTGTGTTTATCGCATATGGGGAAAAAAGGATAGACTGGAATACACATTACCTGAAGAGACAAAAATACAGATTTATCAAATGAACAAAATGGTCAATACTAACTAGTGACAGCAGTATCAAAGGAATCTACTGTAGCAGACTCCATTTTGTAACTTTGGGACAGCAGGGGCTTTTTAAGTGTTAGAGTATAAAAGGACTCCTGCTAATGAACCTTTTCTTGCGCTTTATTGTGTGTGTGTGTGTGTTTGTTTTTAGGTTTGTGATGACAGTAGACGCAGATGCAGTAAACACAGATACGCCGTGTTAAGAGATCCTGTCGCTTAAAACAAACACACGCTTCCTGTTGTCCGGGCGCGAGATTGAGGCCGCTGCTCGTAATTGAGGTCTGCTGACAGTTACGGTAAGATGAATCAAACACATGCACACACACTCTTCCCCCACAAGTATTTTGTGACATAACTTGTGTCACATTGTATTTCCCTTTTGTTTTGCAGGAGGCATAATATTTAAAAATGAAACTATCTGTCAAAAAATGGATTTGGATTTCATTATAGTTCACTTTTGTGCACCGATTGTCAAAGTGTCACTTGTGATCCTTGCGTCATCAATCACACATAACCAGCAGGGAAAAAAAAGCCATCCGTCATTTAGGTAGCATTTAAAATTCAACAATGTTGTCCTGGAAATAACTTTTTTCATGTCATACTTTCAGTCATGGACAGAAATGTCGAAATCTCAGCCTTTTGTCGGCCTTGCTCTTGTGTTTATGGGCGTCGACGTAAACGGAGCGGGCAGAATGTGGGAGGAACAATTAGTGGATTTTGTGTATCCCTGCAAAGCCATAACTGTTTAAAAAGCACATCCTTTGGCCCCCGCACCATCAGCACGGCGTCACGTGCATCGTCATTGTGAAGCCCGCAAAACTGCACTGGGAACTGGAAGTATCATTTATGAAATAAATAAATAAATAAATAGGTCATGTTTACGTGGGCATTTTATGGAATGGTATAGAGAAAAGGAAATGTTTGCCTCTATTGTTTTGCTGTTAGTTTATTTTCCCCGTAAAGCTTCCGTCATTTCTCTTTGGGCTTGTTTATAATAAGAGCTGGAAACACATTTGTAAACTTGAAATTGCCTCAGACTGGGAATTTGAAAACTGAATGAATGACCTGAGGACAATAGTGCTGGTGAATAAGTGACGCTCAAACAGTAAGTCCCTTGACATCAATGCGATTGGATGTGCTCAAATACATTTCTTTATCATACTTGTTTTATTATTCATGTGCAACGAGTAAAAACAAAGCATTCGTCATAAATATAACACATGGGTGGGCAGTGGGCACATTTTTTGTGTTCAAGGACCACATGAGTCTTAAAACAGTTGCTGACCAGTAGGTCTTAAATGTCCGACCGAAATCCCTGGCAGTGACTTAAAACAAAGACAAACACCATCCTAACCCTGCAACTGGGCTGCAACTGAGTGTGCATGTGTGCGTCGAAAAGATTCGAAAGATAGGCATGATAAGAAAAGCAGCCCGAGGACATGAGCGCGACAATGAAAACAGTGAGCGCTAACCTGCGCTTCCTCATTTCTCGCACATCTGCAAACAATCAACGTTGTGTTGTCTGCCACTCGCTGCTAATTCGCCCCCATATGACTCATGACTGTGAGAGGCCCTTGAGGCATCCTTCAGGGTTACTTCACTATATCAAGCTTGTCATACACACTACTGAAAAGGGCTCTCACACAATGCTGAAATGCTCTCATACATACAGCTGAAATACTCTCACATTCACTATTGTTTTGCGTTCGTACGCCTTACTGAAACACTATGTATGCCTGAGCTGCTCACTACATGCTACTAAAACGCTCTCACAGGACTAAGATGCTGTCATGCATAACACTGATAATCTCTTGCACACACTGTGCTCTCACTTACATTACTGGAAATGCTCGAATAAACCACTAAAACACTGTCATGCATATACCGTATTTTCCGGACTATAAGGCGCACCGGACTATAAGGCGCACCTTCAATGAATGGCTCATTTTAAAACTTTGTCCTTATATAAGACGCACCGGACTATAAGGCGCACCATTAATGCATCATGTCAAATTTTTAATCCAAATCAAATCATTCTCCATTTTATCCTTTTTTATTCCAACTTCAGACGCAACAAATTACTTTATCATCACAAAATAATGATCCATAGTCTTTTTGATTCATGATTCATAGTCTTCAGTGGGCCACTTATGATTGATTTCATGACACAATGCTTTGGGCCAGTTTAAATTTAGGAATTTGGTCCATATATAAGGCGCACTGGACTATAAGGCGCACTGTAGGCTTTTGAGAAAATTTTAGGTTTTTAGGTGCGCCTTATAGTACGGAAAATACGGTAAATAAAATGCTCATACCATGCTACTGAAATACTCTCAAACACTACTGAGATGCTCTCACACTACTGAATTGCTCTCACAGGCAAATGCTTTTGCAGAGGCTGCTCTCACAGTTAAAACTGAAATGATCTCATACACAGTATCAAAACGCTCTTGTACATACTACTGAAATGCTTACCCACACACACACACACACACGCGCACAAACACACCACAAAAACAGTTTCACATATCAACAGTACTCATTCACACAACTTAAACATTCGCTGACTGCTGAAACTTTCCAACACACACTATGAGATTTTTCTCACGCATAAAATTGAATCACACTCTCACTCACAGTTTGGTTTCGTAACCTTGACCATTGAAACACTTTCACACACAAGAGAAAATTGTTTCGTACATCATGACACACTCATATGACACAATATACAAAAACATGTGTTTCAATAGTGAGTGTGTAAGCATTTTAGCAGTACATGTAAGCAATTCTTTAAGTGCATCAGTGTTTCAGACCTGTGTGAGGGCAAAAACGGTCAGACGTGTAAGAGTATTCAGTGTTTGAGTGTTTCCACTCGGTGTATGAGAGCGGTTCAGTTGCATGAGTGAAAGGTAATCCTGAGTTTTGTCCTTGAGGGCCCTCATACACGGCGGGCTGCATGCACATGAAAAAAAAAATCTGCAAGTATGCTTCATCCAACGTGTGTCCATGTCAGAACTCATACTTTTAATGAACCTGTTGATGGCCAAATTGGCTTAGTGACTTTGGAGCACAGCTGAGTGATTTGCCAGACATCCAGTAACATAAAACATGAATAAACACACACTCACAGACAAACACTCTGAAAATATTTTTAACCAAACTGTCTTGATGAATTAGGTTGAGTTTTCTGTTGACAAGCTCCCATTGTTAAACCCTGCTGAATACATAGAAACACCATGTCAAGCCTGAAACAATAAAAACTGAAACCAAAAGAGAACAAATCCCAAATCAATTCCCACGATACAAGAAATTCACTTTGCACTATATTTCATACAGCCTGTCACAATGATCAAATATTCTCTTATGCAAACATAACCCACAAAGACAAATTTGTGATTCTAAACATAAACATTGAGCATTTATTCGATTCTGCATATGTGTTACTATTTACGATTTAACTGATGTGATGGTGTCCACTTTCAAACCATCAAGGGCATCTAGTATAATACATATCAAAATATGTATTAAAAACAAAGTCAAACAAACACATACTAGCTTGGCCACATAAGATAAGATAAGATAAGAGGAACTTTATTAATCTCACGTGTGAGAAACTGCATGTAACAACAGCCCGATTTACAGGAAGGTACAAGTAGGGGGAAAAGGTGCAAAAAAGAGACTTCTGGACCGTAGTCCTCCGGCACAAAAAAAATAGAATACAATATAAAAGAAAAATATGGAAAAATAACAACAATTGTAGTAAAACTAAAAATATAAGCTATGAATATTTACAAAAAGAGGATAAAAATGTAGTGGTAAAGTGTCGTAAAGTGTATGAAGTGTATGTATTTCCATATTACAGGAAAGAGCACGGGCTTTGATTCTCAAACCATAAATATGACTACAATATTGCGTGGTGTCTTCTTGCAGTGTGTGAGTGTGTGTTGCGTAATTGCTAACACTTCCAGGTGAATTTTGTCAAAGCAACACAGTCCTGCCTTCCATGTGGTCTTAATTTGTGGATTTAGTGTGGAGCCTGAGACATATTAAGGCATTGGTTCTCAAATTGAGGTCAGCTAATGTAGCCCTGTTGTTAGTGGAAACAGTGCAGGTCACCTACAATTAATGGGCAAATATTTCCTACAACATAGAAATATTTCAGTAGAAATGTGGCGCTTAGTGGTACGCAAAGTGTTTCAAGCACATACTATCCCTTGGCTTTACAAGTAAATACATAAAACTGCACTCCTAATGAATAAAACAACAAGCGCATTCAAGATGCATTGAGTTAAGCGGCCACTGAAGTCATCAACATTTCCGACTCAATCTTTTTTAACGATTATTGTTTTTCTGTCCCATCAGTAACCCTATTGAGTTTCCAGACTGATCTGAGGAAGATAATGGAGGAAGCTGAGGTCAAAGGTGAGATCCATGGGCCGGGTGGCCTATTTGATTCGTCAGTGCTTTGCCAGGAGATCTGTAATCGTAGGAACTTGATTGATTTTTCATGATACCAAACTTAGAGTTCTTGTAGTCTCAGAAGTGATGAATGGAATTGAACATGACAGGTACTTGCGTGCAACATCCGCCAGTGTTAATAATACAAAATATGTCATTGTGAATTTGAACGCAGCAAAAATAGTCTGCAGCACTGAAGAAGAGACAAAACAAAGCATGCCAATTAAAGTTTTCATGCGCTCTCTTGTGAGCCGATTTCAGGGAAGTTTATCCACACTCGGGTTGATTGCCCCCGGGCGGGGTCACAAGGCCAAGGCCACTGAGAGCGTTGCTGCTAAATTTAGACTCGCACCATCGCTGTGTTGCACTGCAGATAGTGTTTGTTAGTGTAATCTCCAGCGAGGCATATTTTATTACAAAATAGTGTTGATGAACTTTTGAAAGTTGGAGGTTAAGCATGGCGTGTGTTTATCCGTGCTCATTTCGCTGGAATCAGCATCAGTCGCGTGTGTCACTTCCTGCAATTAGAGGAACAAACTCAGAAAAAAAGACACTTTTTTTTACCTATGCGGCAGGGAGTCACGCGGCTTGAGCTTCTGAGTGAAGTGTTCTCTTTTGAACGGGCCAACATTGTGCTAAAATAAGGACAGCGCAGAAAGAGAGCAAAAAAAGAAGTTACTGATGCAAAGGAATATAAAACTCTATTAGGCTGTTTTTGACATTGAACAAATCAAATGGCCTGCACTGCATGAGTCACGGCACCACTGGCCCAATTTGTCCATTACGTGTCATTGTTGATGAGTTCCTGCTGTTGTGTAGCCATCAGTTATTACTCCACATCAGGTCAACAGTGTCAAAGTTTGGCTTTGAATCTAAGCTGTGGACATCACGTGTGACGTTTGCGTGTTCTTCCCGTGTTTGCGAAGGTTTCTCCAGATATTTCCTCCCATATTGCCAAAACTTGCACGTTAAGCTCTTGAAGACTAAATTGTCCATAGGTGCCAAATTTAGAATGACATTTTATTTTAGTTTGCTTTTAACTTGTCTTGATTTGTTTGGTATGTAAAGTGGTCAGCGTGACGTCAACTATGGTTGAAGTTGAGTTTGTTTTTTTCAACCCGGAATTAAGAACATTTCCTGACATTCTTGCAGCCTACTAGAATTATGTTGAACAAAGAATAATTTTTTTCTGTCATCATAAACATGCTCAATCAAGGAAATGCAGTTCACTGCCAGGCTTTGATTATTGTGCTCTTGAGCTAATTAAAACTTCCATATATTTGTGTTATCACTACAGATTTTGGGATGTTGCACTGCACCCTTCTTTGAGCCAAGAGACCGCTTTCCCCGCGTCTGTAACTCCTTAAGTCAGGCATGTTAAAGCCTTTGACCTCATCCCCCGTTTACAAGGGTATCACCTTACGAGATGCCTTCAAGGTGATCACGAGAGAGCAAACGTACAGAGACCTCCCTGTCTGACACGTCTCCAAAAGAAACAAACTCAGGGACAACAGCTCTTGATGCTATTTGCTGCGGCGATGCATAGATTGGCACGGCTGTAAACACAAATGGCCTTAAACACAAATGCGGTGGTGGCAAATAACAGGATTAGAATGCAGCCTTCCGCTAAAGTTGGAAATTGTGGTCTAATGGTCTATCGCACTGCGGATCTGAGGATGTAAAATCCGCAGAAATTATATGGCACGCCAACGGGAGTAAAAAAGAGCCAGTATAACTGCAGTTCAAAAATATTTAACAGAAATTCTTAAAACAGTTAAATTGTTATTTTAAGACAGAGATGCATTTTCTTAATTTTCACAAAACATTTCCCTGGTGTCCTAATAACTTTCCCTCTTTTTAATCGTTTGATTAACTGTCTTGATGCATTAAGGTAATGACTAACAGATTCCCGTCTGTGTCGTTTTATCACTTTGGATTTGACTCCACGGCTTTTGAGTAGAGGATAAAGATGAGGAAAAAATATGCTCGCTTTCAAGGGTGTTTATGAAGTAAGAACATCAACAACACTAAAACGTGATGTGACGTGAGGTGCTTTCAATAATTAAAAAAGGCCAGACAAGGGCATAACAACACAACACTTTTATTGTGAATATATTTGCACAATAATTAACACCATGTTATAAATATTTTCAATCCTTTCTGTTATCTTTCTCTTTTATACAGTAAATAGTGTACAAATGTATACAAAAAGTTATTCGGGCTATAGTCAAGTTCCACAAAAAGAGTAAATAATGTACAGTATTAAAGCACAATCAGATATGGAGGAGGGGAGAAGGGGAATCTGCCCCCCCCCCCCTATAAACACACGTCAACACTTTGATAAACAGGCATCAGCTGCACACCTGGCACCGGCAGCGCAACACGAAGGCAAGGTGGAGAGAACTTGAACCTCAGAAGGCATGCACGTGGTAACCATGATGTTGATTAAAACGGAGAGGTAAGGCAATGCTGGATGATCACTCATTCTTTGTCCTCTCATGTTCTCTCCAGCAGGCCCTGATGGCGACCGCGGGGGCGCTCGAAACACAACAAACAATAAAGCTCAACCCAGGAACTTTGCAGCGTTTTCGACGCGCAGGCCTGAAGCCAGCGTCTGCTTCACAGCACTTTTAAGAGAGCGACAACAAAGAGGAAACAAGCAGGAAGAGGGCAGGGAAAACAAAGACAGTCATGTTTGATGTTGAGCTCATTCACAAGTCATCTTGGCTCCTGAGTCAGGTGTTGCAGAGAAAAAGCAGAAAGCAAATTCAGCAAAATGTTAGAGCGTGAATTGGAGTCTGCTTTTGGCTGAGGTGGATTCAGGAAGAAAGTGCATTCTCATCAATCCTTCATGTTTTGGCCCTTAACACGCTTTCACAAGAATTTAGTAAGAAATTGCGCATAAGCACTGTTCAACTACATCTCAGCAAAATGACATTTTGCTTGACATTGTGCTATGAAATCACCAAAAAAGATTTTGGTATAATTGTTCCAGTGCAGAATTTACACAATATAAAATGAGAAGATTTTCGTAAAAATTGACTCATTTCACTACAGTCTTGTAGGTTCCATCTGGGATGGATAGCGCACTTTGCTTCGAGGCTGACAAATCTAATTTCAGAGGAGATTGAGGGCAGAAAAATGGAGACTGTGGAGTATAACGACACAGTCTCCAAAACTAGGGCACAGCAACAGGGTAAGTTTTTTTTAATTTTGACATTATGCATATGCTTGGAACCTCAACTGAGCAGGGACTAGAGGTAGAACATTGTTTGTGTCAATGTCGAGTGTGCAGCGGGAAAAGGGGCATCTGAGTTCAGATACAGGCACTGGGAATCCAGTGCATCAAAAAAAAAAAAATATATATATATATATATGAATAAAGACCAAATATAGTAAATGTTTGATTTTACTACCACTTGGAGCTTTGGTGTCATGGTACAGTAATTCCTTGGCAATTCTAAAAAGTATTTTTAAATTCACTCATACATCTTTTCAGCATGGCAAAAGCTCCAAGAATTTCCCGTGGCACCATGGGAAAACAAACTTACTCTGCCAAAAGGCTGTCTGGGGATATTCACCATTCATCCCACAAGTGGAATTGGGATCAACTGAGGGATTAATATTTTTGTATTTCTGGAGCTAAATTTAGCCTGGATTGTAAGTGAAACTCAAGAGAGTGCGCACTTCAGGTGAACATTTGGAATTGGGGGGTTAGATCACCAAATGATTCCCGAGCGCGGCACCGCTGCTGCTCACTGCTCCCCTCTCCCCCAGGGAATGGATCAAAATCACATGGGGATGGGTTAAATGACACCACACCCAGATGTGTGTGTGACGATCATTGGGACTTTAACTTTAATTTTCCAAATTGTCAATAAACCGTCAGGCTTATTTTTGGAGGCAATGTTGTAAAATTAATATTAAATTGGGGATTATAGTTTGTGGAATATTTAGAAATCAACATTTTGGGACAGCGTGTTCATTTTTTTTCATGATTTGATTACTATATTGTCTTTTGCTTGATATAAAGCACACAGCTCTACAATACAACACTGAGCTAGTAGCAAAATGTCTGTTGAGCAGGTACAGTACATTTTTAAATACTCGACAACAAAAAGAATGACGGGATGCGGAGTTACTCGGGGTTCATACGCCATCAATACAAACAATAGCAACAACCACACAAATCAACGCTGTCAGTGAGCACACAATCTTGAAAACAAAACAGAATTAAAGGGTTTGGTTTGCGCTTACCCTTGCACCCCTCAGGTGAATCTTTTTGGGTACAGCATGAAAACGGGAACTGGATAAGGATTGAGAATGAAATGAGCAAGAAACCTTTGGCATCAGAAAACAAAGACGCCGAGACTGCGCAGGGAACAAAGTAACACCACATTTGTAAAATCAGCATACCATCCGGGAGGGCGTCCCTCCGGTCTCCTCGTGTGACATGAGACCTTTGCCCGTTGAGAACGTTTTGGCTGCTTAGTTTCCTCTACATACACTGACAGTCATGCTAGTCGTGTCGGTTTAGACGTTTCTAGGCGTCACGAGCTTGACGAAGGAAAGCCGAGCAACAGCAGCAGAAGCAGCTGGAGAGTGAACGTGGTTCCAAGGCTCGGGCTCAGGCCGGTTCCTCCGCCGCAATCAGAGTCGTCTTCCTGCGGGGCAAATCCTTTGTGAGTTAAAAACACAGACACTGACAATAAACTCAACACTGATGGAAATTGTTGGGCCAAAAATGGTGTTGAATGTGGGGAAATTAGTAAATTACAGTACAATGGAATACAAATCATCGTTACTGAGCCAAAACATGCTCATCACTGTACATTTGAAAAATTGCAATCCATTGTGAATAAGCAAATTTAGGGATTCGACGTTACAGACGTTGATCAATGGACTAGTTGGCACAGCGGCATTGTATTTTCTAAACTGAGATAAACTATTTAGATTATTTTTTCATGCTCAATGGCTTTACGTTATTGCCATCAATTGTGGCAGCACGAGAGTGTTTACCGTAGTGACGTGGTTTTTGTGACCGCTTTGTTTATTGCTACACTCATTCCTCTAGTAACGAGGTTGAAGTTCACTACAACCAGATGTTCTATCTAAAACCAAGAGCATTCATGCATGCGGCCTCGGGTTTTGTTTCAAAAGCAGGTTGGGAAATACGCTGCCATGAACCCTTTAAACCCTACAATGACCACTCGCAATTTTAATACATACTCCACCCTGTTAATAATATATCGCTGGTATGGGGAGGCCTTTTATTTGTAAGAATAAAAACAAAAAAAAAACCATTGATAAATTCTTCTTACTAGGTGCTGCTGTTTTGGTTAGCACAGCATTTAGTACTAGCCTTACAACAGTTCATGTCTGTGAGTGTGTGTTAGGAGTACTCCGGAAGCTCGAGCATGCCAGGAGCAGGGCTTGAAAAGGTTTCGGAGTTGCCTGGATTCAAAAGGCAGGAAAGCCGAGCAGGGCTTCCTCTGTTTACCTCAGTGACACAATCTGTCTCCCTATGAGGAGCGCAGCCAAAAGTAAGGAAGGCAAAGATGAAAAGATGAGAAAGGCCCACTTCCTTTTTCCTCTTTCGGCATACCAGCACACATTCACAGACATCAAGTGTCCTGATCTAAGAAGCTATTAAAAAACAATGAAAGGCATGGCTAACAGATATGAGACCATTTTTTAAGACTAAATATTTAGACAGCTTATAAACGCTGGAACGTTGGCTGGTCAGGAACAATATTTTATTCAGAGTCCTCCTTTGATTTAGTCAATTTATGCTTATTTATGCAGCACGTGAACCGCATCACCCCTTTTTTTTCTTTGGTGGAATCCATGTAATGAATTGAAAGCTAATGGGTGTGAACAAAGCAGCTGAAATATTGTTTCCTGGAATGACGTCCTATGCAAAGCACTTTATTAGTCGTGACGCAAATGCTACAATGGGAAAATATTGAAGTAATTTATTTAGAAATATGTATACCAATATAATTATAACAATTATTTAAAAATATTTTTCATTCATAAATTAAAAAAAGTAATGAAATTTCCATTTTAATCGTGCATACTACTAATAATAATAATCATAATAATAATAATTTACTGTTTGATAAAGTAAAACAATCACTTTTTTGTTCAAACCTCTCGCTTTTAATGGTTTATTTTCATTTTATGTTGTCCTCAAAAGGGTATATGGTTTAAAATTCTTAGAATGGAAAAAAACAAACCTGACCTAAAGCATAGTCATTGAAATATAGATAAAAATCGCCATAAAATATGCAATATTATTCTGGACCCTTCTATACTACAGAGGCACACTAACCCAAAAAGTGAGCAGCAGCAACAGAAAAAAGAAGCGAGTAGCTCAATGTGGACCCTCTGCTGATTGGACACAAGGGCTCATCCTAGCGTGACGGATGATAGCCGCAGCCAATGGAAGGCACAGACAAATAATATGAGAAGATGAATACAGAAATCATGAAGAAACAACAGGAACACAGGAAAACAGGAAGCAATGCATGAAAAATGGTTGAAAATTACAAATGTGGACACAATAGATGAGTTGATGGTGTGAGCACACCCAAAGGCCAAAACTGATCAGAATCTGACAACGAATGACACATGAACTGAAAAAAGCCCATGTCTGAACACACATACGAAATCTGAATCTTACATTTTCGTTGTTGTCGAAGCATACGTCTGGCCCTTTCCGGTACCTCGGGTTCTGGGCCAGCTCGCACGGATCTGGACCTTCAGCTGAAAACCCAGTTTTCAGGAAAACTACTACATTGTGGTGATATTCCAGAATTATATTCATAACCCAAAGTACCTGCCATTGCACATGTTATGTTGGTGTCTGCTTAGTGGATAAAACTGGGATGTGTATGGAACTAATCATTTAAAAAAACAAAACGAGAAGAAAAGAAATTACTGATTGTTATGTCCTCAGAAAAATCAAAACCCGACTGGGTAAGGAACTGATTAAATCGACACAGAAGGCGTAAAACCAAACTAACAAGACACAAATTTGACAGCGTGCAAGTCAAACACATGTCGAGGAGCAAACCGCAGACACACAAGACACCGAGTCACATCAGGAAACAATAAATCCGACTTAACACCGAGTAAGACAATAAAAACAATCACAGCTAAAAGCCCAATCGAGACCAAAAGCCAACAAATAGTTCTAAACAGAACTATTTGTCCGCCCGTGTTAAACCGCACAGGCACCATTACCTTAGTGGCATCAAGTGCGCCCTGCAGTGACCCCGCGGCAAACGCCCGCGATGACACCTTTACGATTGGAGCAGCAAGAAGCCACATTTAAGCCACATCTGTCAAACAGATATCCTGCCGACATTTCACCACACAAGTGCACCTCTGCTCTTAACCTTAATTCAATGTGATGGCGGCGTACAAGCCAGAAACAAAGAAAAGCCAATCTGGTAGTAATGCGAGAGCACCTTTCATACGCGCCGCATCTGGTTTACTGCTCACCCGCGGACCTGCTGGAAAGTGCTTCGGCGTGTGTCCATGGATGCCCACTTTAAAGCTCTCTTGTCACAAGGGCTGATGGATGGAAGGACCGGGGAGTAAAAAAAAAAAATGTCACCTTCATGTTGACTATTTACGACTTGAGTGAAAGGATACAGGGTTGTTCAGCCTGTCGCAGCGGTCTGGGGTCACATGACAAACACGTGTCCTTGGCATCGGTGATCAGGAACACAAGGTTGGTGTTTGGCAGCTTCTCCGCTCGATACATCCTAAAAGGCACATGGAGATGATGCAGCATGAATCTAGTTGGCAATCATACAAGAATTTTATGGTTTGAGGACAATGTTTCTCCCTGAATAAGGTTCAAAAAACAAAAGGTGACCGACTTCAATGTGATGACAATGTGATGACACTCAACAACTCAACCCCATGGAGATACAGACCGGCTAAACATCATTTAAAAGACCATACACATACATATTTATCTTTATTTATTTATTATTACGTTATTCAAAATAACCACATAACAACCGTTTTGTACAGACGGCGTAAAATGATGCTGTTATATCCCTTTATGAATTTGGTGAAATGAAAGAATTGCTTTGAACATAAGATATTCCTTTATTTATGCACTCAAATGAAAGTTTGCTGGAGGCCAAAATGCATTTTGAAGAACCAGAAGAACAAACAATTTATCGAGATCAGCCATCTTTGTGGTTTACATTCGCCTCGAGCGCTTTGAACTGGGACAATCCCAGTGTTGTAAATCAGACGACCCACCTTTCTTGAAAGCTGAATAAGTAATGTAGGAATTGATTTCAAGCCAAAAAATAACATTATTTCTTTTAAAAATTGGTATTTCCATCCATCCATCTATAAATTCCATGTCTTTATCAGTCGAGCTATCCAACTATTTCCCATTATAATCCAACCATGTGCTATCCTTCTATCACATTTATTTAGTCATCATTTACTCTCGCCCGTCCACCCGTTCATGTATCTTTTCCTACAACCACATATGTATCCATTCATCCAACAACCCCTCCATAAATCTATCTATCCAATCTTGTCATCACTGAAACAGGATTCATTTAAGGTAGGTAAGCTTTTATCCAAGGAGTGCAAATATATTATATTCTTAGTAGTTCGGCTAAAATTACAGTGATTTACTTTATGAGCTGCTATGTAATATAAGCAGTCCCATTTGATACATACTGCTTGGACCAATGCAGGTGTGCATGTGGCCTCTCCAAGCTGTTCTCTTATTGGACTTTTTATGGCCACCATGAGGCTTTGTGTGTGTGCAGCGGTTAACATTGGGAACCAGACATGCGGGACCCATAACATCGGGTAATTACAGCCATATTTAACCTCTAAATTGACACAAAAGAAGGTTAGAGCAAAGTAAATGTGCAGAGGCCCGTGAAGATTGGCAAAATTGAAGAAAAGCCAGAGACTGGGAGAAGTCGAATAGATAAAAGGACATTTGTGCTTTCCCCCGCAATTCCTGTCAGTGACGGATCAAGGTCAAATGGGCCTGATTGGAACTCGTAAGAGAAGCCGCCTGAAGTAAAAACCGAAAAAAGGCCCTTCAGGAAGGCAACACGATTCCTAACCTATCCCCACGGATCATTAAACAGAAAAATCATCTGAGGAAGGGCGGGACAACTTTATAGTGTCATATACATACACATTTAGAGGTGAAAATCCACTTTGTGGGGGTGCATGAAAAATTAATATATGCAGAGCATACTCAAAGGAATTAACAGACATACCTCGAACAGTTTCCACAATCCAGGACCCCCGAGTAGGATCTTTCATCGTTGTCAAAGAAGTATTGCGTCTGCTCTGTGATGCAGCTTTCTTTAAACATGGCGTCAGGAATGTCGTCATTGGCTGACTCTGCTAAATGAGGTTTGCACAAGTCGTAAATATACCGCCGCTTTTCCACTGCACATTACCACAGCAACAACAAAACTGTTTGACATAAAAAACATGACAATGACGACATCACCTTTTTCTTTTCTACTCAACAAGCTTGAACAACATGGTTGGAATAGTTCATCCTAACACCAAGAAATACTTAATGATTAAGCGTTGGTGATATGCAAAGCCATTTCGAGCAAGTCGTGGAAGAGAAGCAAAAAGTGGGAACAATGATAAACGATTGTGTTGCTCACCTGCCTCCAGTAGATTGGGGAACATGAGGCCATAAAAGAGTTGCTGGAGTATGGACCTAGAAAAGGAAAATAATGCAGAGGTTAGGCTGATATTTTAGGGTTAAGGTTGATGATTTAGTTTAACAGAGAAAGACATTTTTACCTTTAAGGCAGGAATTAACAAACTTTTTTTGCTCGCAATATACCGTCATTTCTAGACTATGAGGGAAAATTCGGTGAAAATTCAGTTTGGTTCATATATGTCTAAGCCGCAGCAGACTATGAGCCGTTTAAAGTTTAATTGACTTTACTATTGCTCAGAGTATACCCCAAAATTAATAATCTCGCCAAACATGTTCCAGCGGGGCGGGAGGCAGTGCCCCCACACCCCGCCAGTGACCATACATACTAATAATCATACTACCTGTAAAGGAAGGAAATTGAATCCGACTGCACAAAACAATCTTAGGATTGCACACCAACTCAGCTAGCTTACGAATGTGTTAGTTCCCACCAATGGAAATGATTACCATAAAACATGGATATATGCAGAATCTATTGTACAAATGCACTCACCAGGCAGCAGCGGAAGCCCACCAGGCAATACTGAGCAAATCTGCTATGGTTGGCTACAAAAAAAAGTCAGAAATAGACTTTAAAACCCTTTAAAATCCCCCCCACATGGCAAAGCAAATCCAAGATTCAACCGACCACATAGATAGAGCGGGGCCCCGCCGCAGCCTTGCTGTCTTTCTCCGGGTCGCACACAGACTGGTAATCATAGGTCTTGTTGAAGGAATACAAAGAGGTGTTGACCAGGTTGATCATCAGCACGGGATCCACCTCGCCAAAGAACTGACCTATCTGGACACACGAAAGGGACACTCAGTTGGGAAAAACTTTTTAAGTGACTGAATTGGGGCTTTACATTGGTGTGGATCAGTTTTGAAGAAACTTTCAACTAATTTGCATGCGGAGTTCAGTCACATGCAGACAATCCTTTTAAGCAGGCAGCTGTCAACACATCTTGGGGAGTGAGATATTGCAATGTCCTTTTCCGCTCTGCTCACTTCTGAAATGTCAAATGTTATGCAACAGTATTATATTTCTGCCATGGCCATATGGCCATGGAGGAATCTATTATTTTTTGCTTTCCAAGTGGTGTAAAAGTTACTCCAGTGAAAACTTTCATTTTCTGTTTTGACAAACGTAGACTAAAGATAGAAAAAATATATATATATCATAGGATACATTACTTTTTTCACAGGCGGCCTTCAAGCATAGAAAATAAATTTCAGAGCCACTGGCATTTGTTTGTTTTGTTCTATTCATGATCCAATAAACGAAGGCCTGATCTGATTATCGGCACCAAATAATCAGAATTTGATTTCTATGCGTGGTCAAGAGCAGATGTTTTTTTCTTTAAACCACAGACCATGAAAATGAAAAGCCACAGACTCAATCTCATGATCCATCTGAAAATAACAACAGATTACAATGATGATATTCAGTGTATTTTGACATAAGCACTTTATTAAGGCACTTTTGATACAATTTAAAAATACTTTCTTGTCGTAAGACAGTGATGAGTCTGTTTACCTGCTTAACATGTTTCAGCCACTTCCTGAAGTGGCTAAAACAGCACAATATGTCCCCTTTAAAATCAGGAACATAGAGAATGTCCTATCATGAGTGACAAGAAGCATTCCTCAGACCACTACATATAGTACTAACATTGGACCATAGGGACCTGCAGCAGTCTGTAGTCAGCATCTCACTGTGAGAGGCTCACACCCACAAGAGACTCACTTCAATAAAGCATCCCCAACTGACAGAACCTGAACTTTGAGCATCCTCCTGCGTCTGATGTTGTCCTTTAGTAGGGGCATGGATGAACTTACATCCTCGAGGAGCTTTGAAAGGAGCTCAGAGCAAGCAAGTAAGCCTCTTTGTAACTTAGACATGAGTCCTTTGCCTGACCTTGGTAGGAGACTGATGCAGTCCCACGAGACGCAATAGTTGACTTATAAAGTTTCTGATGTTATCTTTCTGAAAGATATTGCTAAATGATTCATCCTGGGATATTTTTTCATAAAACTCCAGTGTGCTTTGCTACCTTCACACTGTATGTATCATCTTAGTTGATACATATTTTTTTAGCCATTAAACTACATTGACATGTGTCTTTAATATGAAGAAACTCACCAAACTGATGTAATCATCCTGATTGGACATGAGCAGAAAACCACCATCATCTAGGATCACGCAATCGACATGCTGCAAAGGGGCAAAATAGTTTAGATTCAAGTCACATGCGGTGTGATTTTTTAAACATGCATTGTTTTACCTTGTCATTCCTCATACAGCCACAGATCTCATCTTTGCACTGAAAGAATGAATAAAGTGAATTAGGTGCTAACGCCTAAATGTGTGAAAATGAATCATAATAAATACATAGCATCACTTACATTCTCTTTAAGTGTAGCATTCATGAAACTGTTCATCCAGTAAGTGACATCGAGTTTCACTCCCACCACTATAAATCAGACCAGCAGCAAAGATACATCAACAATGTTGTGATTTGTTTTGTTTTTCTTTTACATTTTCAAATGACTCAATTTGGTGGATGCACGTTTGTTGATTCTCAAAATTCAATTCGGAGCAGAACGTGGACTAGCAATTGGTACGTCTGCATCATATTTGGAGGTTCTATAGGTTTGAATCTTGGCTGAGTGGAGTTTGCATATTCCATTTGCTTGCGTGGGTGTGCTCTGGCTTCTTCCTACATTCCAAAAACATGCTTGGTAGGTCAATTGATGAATGGAAAATCTGATTAGTGTAACATGTGTGATAAAGCCATAATACAGTGATTGGGATATACAGCAAACCTGTGCCTTTTAGTCATTCCCGAAATTACTAGTATATATATTTTTTGAATGTACTTGAAAGGCTTTTTACAATAAATATTGATTTTGGCAACTGAACCGGGTTTCGCTTGAAGTCTTTGTCACAAGCAGCAATCCATGTGGGATTAAACACGACTGACCTGCTGGTTTAAGCGTGACTTCATTGATGGTGAGATCTACGGCTTTGCTGACGAGGATACCAGATTCGGATACGCTCTCTCTGCCTTCTGCTGCAACTGAGTGAAGGGCAGACGAGGGAACATTGGATGCAATCATTGCACATTTGGCAGAAGCGAGCGTTTGATAACCACACTTCAAATGGGAATAATTGTGATCCATGATGAGGAACGCTTGTAATTCACATTAAGCCTGGTGGAGCTCACGAACCCCCCATGTGTTAATCCAGTCAACTGTTACCCCAACTGCTTTACACACATTGTTTGCCTCCCCTGAAGTCTGCCAGAGAGATTAGCAAAGATAAACTCGAGAGGAACCTCACAGTCCAAGAGTGAGACAGAGAATGAGTGCCGACAGACATACTGTAAGGGACCAAGGATAAAAGTCATGATGTCATCGGCGTACGAGTGTAATCTTCGCCTAGAGGGTTTGAGCTGAAGGCCGCTAATGCTCGACGCCAGACCACACTGAAGAAACGCTCAAGTACCAAAGTACAGCCACACAAGATTCTTACTGTTAAAAGTCGGAGCGGTGAAAATGTATATGTCGTTGTCCAGGGCTCTCTTGTAGAAGCTTGACTCGTACGGCTCTGGGTTCTCCATCCATTCTTCTCCAGTGCTAAAAACAAAAATTGTAGAAATATGAATTGTTAAAACTTGTCATTAATGCTTCTGTTAAGGACATTAATACACATTATTGATCTGTTTTAAAAGTCTTCTGCTGGCATAATCGTGTTTCATTTGACTATTTAAGGATTTACGTACATTGCGGCACTATGGGAATTGGAATATTCCTGTGTTCAATAACATCCAAATTTATGCTAAATAGGAGTCAGAACACACTTGCCATTATTTAAAGCATCTCTGGTTAACCCCAAACAAATTTCAGGTGTTCTAGTAGGCATCTACTGACTTTTTGTCTTTCTTTCTTTCTAGCGGCAGCCTGAAGATTAAGTGCCAGCGTTGACTGCAACCTGTTTTTCTTTTTTTTTTAGTTGGAACTCGGCCGTTAGACAAGGTGGAAGACATTATGAACAGCAGGGTCTCTATTATAATATAGTTGAGTCTCAAATCGTCGTTGCGCTTTGAATTATTTCAAAGTACGAGCATAGTACAAGTTATTTTAAACAACCTTCAAAGGACAAGCAATTTTTCTTTAATTTAGAAAAACCAAACTTGGACCCGAATCCTAATGCTGTTATAGATTATTATGAATACTCCCTAAACATAATACTTTTTCAGTTTATAAATCAAAAGAGCTGAAATATTCCTTTTGAGCATATTACCAAAAAATATCAATGCTTGATATGCATATGTGTCAAAAGAAATGACTTGAAGATGCATCACTGTCTATATTTTGCATATGGAAATGAGTCGGAAGTGATTATGACTAATGTTAAACTCACTTGTGGAAAAATTAGACCACCCATGCATAGCAGAGATGAAGAAATAGAGGAAAATAAAATGCATGTGGTTCCTACACGCACACATGGAGTGATCCATGTGCTGCAAGAGCCTAATCCTTCATCTTCAAGAGTCAATGGAGCAGCCAGAAAGAGCTCTAACAAAGTATCACAGCCCCTTTCAATTTTCACAGCACACATTTGCACAGCTCGTAGCTCGCAGGCTAGGTTGGCCGCGTCGCAGAAGAACAACATCAACGACGAGCGGGGAGGGGTACCTTCTCGGGAAGACTCTTGTGATTCCTCCATCTGTGGCTACAAACCTGGCCACTGTCCCATTCCTGAGAGGATGGAAAAACACAGTCAAGCTTCAAAGTGGATCATGCTGACAAATACTGCATCTGTGAGTCCCAGCTGGGAAAAAAGACACTCTTGAATTTCACAACCAGAGTCACTTGTCAATGTAGAGGGGACCATTGGAATTCGCTACCAAAAATGTGGTCCAAATGTCAAAACAGAATCCAGAACCCAACGGAAACTGGAATCAACTCATCTCCCTTGCCTTCCAAAATGTTTTACTGTATTTTCCTTGACTCTTTATTTGTATGCGTAATGCCAAGCCGCTATTGCAGAGAAGAAAAGGAAAAAATATTTTCACCCCTCCAGCACATTTTAACTATAGATGTTTATATTCAAATTTATAAACCAACCACTCAATCTGACTTTATATCTGTATGGTACGAAGTGCATATGTATCACTATCGCTTTCTTAGCTTTACATCTGTAAATAAATGATTCCCCTACAAAAGCTCTCACTCGGTCTTGGTTGCCTGGTTTCATAATTTGAAGTGTGACAAAAAACAAAAAATATTTTAAAAAAGCATCAAAGTCATATGTTTCTTTTCAAACACAAAATTAATTCTCGCCACTTTTTGGGCCAGAAACTGATATGAGTGAAATTACATTTGTTTATGTTCCGTATCTCCTCAATAGCAGGCTACACTGAATTGGTTTCAAGGCAGCATGCCTGCCATGCTTGTGGAGTATGAACCTCATCATGCAAAGGTCTAAGGAGTCTCAACTTGATAGAAAGCAGTCCCAATTGGAACCAGATATAGTATTTAAATTTGTGCACACACTCCTAATTTATTTTCCTTGAGTGGTTACATAGTATGGAGTGTGGAACGTTTTTACACATGTTTTGAAAGGATTCCTGGCAGCGCTACTTGTGTCTGGTAGCAATAAGCCTTGTTTGTGTTTCAGTTAAGCCAGGTACACAACACTCATACTGACTCTTGGACCAAGTTTCAGCATTTTGTTACAAAAACAGTACGCATGCAGCTACCAAAACACAATGAAGCATAGCTGCAGTGTCGACGTTTGGATGAGTTCTACTCACACTTTCTGATCTTTCCACAAGTCAACCAGCTCAGCTGTCAGGCCTGCATCCAGGATGAGTCGACTCACAAGGGATACATTGCCTGTGATTGGAGACAGATGCAGTCCACATATCATGCATGTCACAGCTTCAAGTGCAAGGCTTGCAAACAAACTTGTGATGGCAACATGAATGGAAGAAAAACAAGCAGTCATTGAAATTAAATGGTTATAGTATTTCTTACTCTTTAATAATTTGGAACAGGGATGTCCAAACTCCTTCTACTGGGGTCCATAAAAAAGATGTGATTTAAGATATAGGTACTTTGAGTGATCATGGGACAATTTAAATTCAAGGCAGTGTACAGAATCCCACGTGAAGATCAAAAATTATATCTTGTAGCGTTCAAGGTTTGTCAGTTTTATTTTTGATTGTGTTGTTTTTCAGCAATGTGATTTTTTCTCATCACATTATGATGTTGGCCTTGATTCATTTTCTAAAATATACAGTGAACACCTCAGCTGGCCCCCTGTCAGACTTTGGACACTCCTGGTTTGGACACCAAACTTTTCAAAGTCAGCAGCCGAGTGTGACCTTGGCTCCAAATGGATCTGGGATAGCTGTTTCCATTAGCAGGGGGATAATGGCAGTAAGCTATCCCGTCCGATGAGATCCATTAGATGACGACCAATCAAACCCGATGAATCACCAAGGAGAATGACAACAAGGGGCTTCTAGGAAGCTCAGTCGATCGGGCCTGATGTCACCCTGCGCCGACCTGACTCATCAAATGAGCTGCTCTGTCCTTCAGACAGTCAGCACAAGGGGGAAGATTGTACATCCTTAAAAATGGAAATAGACTGTGACACATGCACACTCAAACACACACTCACATTTAAATGACTGCACGTATTGTACATTGAGGCCGAAACACCGTCAGTGGGAGTATTTGTGAGGAGAACCAAAACACTGAGGGAGATGCATGACTCACATGCATCTGGAGTGTTCCTATCAATGTACTGGTTGAAATCGAGGAGAAACTGGGTGTTGTTGAGTGACAACGTCAGCTCTTTGCAGTATTCCCTGAAGAAACAGCAACCGTCAGTTTCACTCTCTGCACCACGTTTGATCCGGCATGCGCAACTTTATGTTCAGAGTCGGGGAAAGTGGGCAGGGGGCGGGGTTTAACCCACTCACCGTGGAGCAATGAAGGTGTGACCATAGTTGTCAAAGTTCTCCAACTGGATGGTTTCCATCACTTTGGAAACACACACACACACACACACACATACAGATCTTAATCTACACCACTGGACTAGTACTACTTTACATTACTTTTGGTTCCTCGAAAAAACTTTGATGTGCCATTAGATTCTTGTCCGCAGAGAAAGTAAAATAAATAAATAATGTGTATACGTACACACGCACACACACATGCATTTGTAGTCAGAAACCAGCAATGAATATTAACTTCACTTATTTCTTTTAACACGTTAAGATTTCTCGCTTTTTTTTTGGCTTTTAGGGGTAGGAATGTTACAATGATGGAACTGAAAACAGGAATGTGGTACACAGTCATCAGAACCATTTGGCTTAAGATCATAGCATACACTGGAAAGTAAATGTAGGTATTATCTGAAGTGACTCAGCACAAGCAGGAAGTTCAGACCGAGGACCTAATGACAGTTTATACACGTGAATGATTAACAATATTAAAATGTTAGTATTAAAAATATTACTGCATAGTAAACTAAAATCGTATGAAGGGGACAGTCCGTGTAATGGACGGATTGAACACGCCCCCGCACGGACACGACATATTGGACAGATATGAGGTGTTGGATAAAGAGAATGAAGCAAAATACTTGCCTATTTGCCCTGTGACCCCCATGAAGAAGAGGGAGAAGAGGAGTAAAGTCAGAAAGCAAGAAAGTAGTTAAAACCATTCTATCAAACTAGAATATCAGGGCATGCACCGAAACAACATAGTTGTAAACATTAAAAAAAATCCCCCAAGTTGCTGACGAGCATTCAAAATCTCATAAATGACAAGACAGGCGTCCTTCACGATTGAATTTTTAGCGTGCTGGCGTGGTGGCGCTGTCTGCAAAAGCCATCACTGAATGTCCCACTTTGAACATTGTCATGGAAATGTGCCATGGGATGAAACGACATCCTTCGCATAAAAATTTGACAGGCAGATTTATTGGCTGGCTCCACCGCACCGTATATAGCACCCCTGGGTATAGGAGCGCATGTTTATGTAGTTCTACTTGGGGGGGCATTTTTTCCTCATGAGATGTTATGGTGGTCCAGCTCAGGTGTGAAACTTAAAGGACATATAATGCAAATTGATTTTTGAATCGCTTGTATACAAAATAGTGGAGTGCCTGCCAATCAGTGGAGACTGGCCAATAGAGAGCGCTGTCTCCCCACTGCAGACCTTGAAAACAAAAGTTAAAGAAAATATTCATGATAAAATGATGGATTTTTCAATCAGAAGAATAAATAGTATGTATGTATTGATGAGTAAAGTTCTGTCATTTATGTTTAATTTGGTGATACATTTAGAGTACGGATAATTGTCAAAATTAAATACCTAAACAATTAGGGGCACAACATTCCAGCTATTGTTGCAATCAGCAATATCCTGGGACCAAAATTCGGCCGCCATCATTATGCTATGATAGCTGAAAGATGACGGGGCGATGGCTGTCAAGCCCCAAAACCTTTTTGTTGATGGAAAGAGGGGAATAGGACAGCTGGAAATACACCTATCATGAAAATCAAATGTTCCCAAAATTCCAGATGGCCAACACAACCATTATTGTCTTCGCAGTCCAACAGGTACGACCCTGGTTGTCATAGTAACAAAAGCGAGAATCTCTATTGGCCCAGCAGTAGAATATAAAGGACCAGTGTCAATGTGCCACATGCACATATAGATCTTTAGATCCTTGGGGTATTTTGTCACAGACCTCAGTGTTATTAAAACAATTGGCAAAAGTTTTAAATTGTCGAGAATAAAACGCAAAATGTCTCTTTTAAGATTGCTGGACACCAAATTTTAGAGTCGATGCCTGAGCAGCACGGCAGATCTTTTAACAGCCCCGTAAACGTCAATAGGCTCTTTACGGCGGCAAGGGAGTGACACAAGGGCCAAAGCACTCTGTCAAAATCTCATCTACTGGGATAACTGCACCATTAGCCAAACGGCTTTGTAGAGACACATCAAAGTGATGAAAATGCACTAGAGGCAGATGTTTTTTTATGCTGAACTCGCTGTTTTTTTGCCACTAATCATACCCTACGAGGCATCCATAAGCTGTATCCTAAATAATCGTCCACAGAAGGCTAAATTTAATAATCACGCTAATGTGCGGAGGATAAAAGCATGCAAGAAGCGGAAGGAACATAGCGTTTATAAAAAAAGAAAGGACAGAAGAATGAGTACTTGCCCCAAGAAGATGCTGTAAATGTCCAGCAGAGAAAACACACAGAGCGGTAGAGGAGAATTAAATAGTAAATCGTACGGAAAGAATTCAAAACTTAATGTTGAAGTCAAAAGTAAGTACTTTTTATAAAAAAATGCTTATCATACTACTTATTTTATGTAGAAAGAATGAATATACAAAACAGCAGTTTTTTTGTGTGTGGACACTTTAATACTAAAAGTGGTAGTCAAAACTAAATGTATGCCCACTTTACTTAAGTATCATAAAACTTATTTATAGTAGAAAAAGAATCACCAACTAAATAATTGGGTTCCTTGAAAAGCTGCTGACAAATATTCTAAGGTTATTAAAATGACTATTAATATGAACGCAGGAAGGCAAAAGTGATAGAAGCCAGAAGAAAAGGAGGAAGGCAAAAACATTTAGGGAGGATCAAAAGAACTTCGGCACTCGGGCTGGGTCACCGACAATGAGTTCATGTGTTTGACTACGCCCGGGAGTGCGCGGCTGCTAACCAGCGGGTTACAATACAAAACAAAAATCATGGCAGGGATGCGGCGCAAAAAGGAGCGGCCTGTGATTCCACCTGGGGAAAAAACTGTGGTGACCTAATGAATTGTTGATATTGATATTGTTGAGTTGATAGTGATGGGCCAATAAAAGGTTGGTTGGTGTTGCACTCACACATTGCTTGCTTGATGTCATCTCCCAGTTTGGCTTGTATGAAGTGCTCGCTGTATTTTGGCAGAACCAGAGCCAGGCTGCACAGGAAAGACAAACGGCAATCATTGTTTGTTTATCGTTGAAGTGGGGGGTTCGCTCAAATGACTCACCTGTAATCGGTTCCATTGACTGGTGCCCAAGTGTATGTTCTTATTCCTCTATCAATGTATCTCTGGAAGATGATACAAAATGTAATTTAGCTGCGTAAAATTGAATTTTGTTTGTTAGTTATTTCAAATCCAAATCTCTGACCTCATCCTGACTTTTCACAAGGGTCTGTATTGTGCGCTCACCCGTCTCGCCATCGATCATCATTCTCCTGATCTGTGGGGTGACAGGTACACCTTACTTACTTAACCCAACCCAAAGAACCACATCACGGTGCGACTCCACCAAGATACCTCCACTTTAATGTCATTCTCCAGCTCGGCGTCCAGGAAGTCGAGGGTAACAGGCTCCTGAAATTTAGGATTCTACAAGAAAGAATTTTTAAAAAAGACCATGGAGGTGGGATTTCTATTGTGAAACTGAATTTAATGCCTGACACAATGAATACAATCCATATGTGTGCAGTTAAGTCCAGCATTATTTGGACAAAGGATGAGTGTCAATTAAAATGTAGATGGAAATAGAATATCCGATACCGAACAGTGCAGATTTCAAATTAGGCACTTTGACCTGGAGTTTAAATCTAAATACAAGTACCGGTGTAGAAAATCATTTCAGTCATAGTTCATTCCAAGTAACGTTGTGGCCTTATCCCAAAAGCCAGGATACAATTCATTATTTTTTTATTTAGTTTCAGGTGTCATTTGAAATTATGTGAAGACATCAAAGTTGCAAAATCACCGCAGCGCTCTAGAATGACATTCCCTGGATGTTTGGTGTTTTCATCAGTGGTGATCAAAGCAAATTTGATTTACCGGGTGACAATTTGCAATGTCAATTGGTCGGCGTCTGAGCAAGGGAATGACCGACTTACAAAAACTGCAAAGCCTAAGATGCGAAATGTTGATAGCCTAATATTTGAATGACACCTTCAACAAAATAGAACAAAGGAAGGTTATAGTGACTTTTGGGACAGCCTGTAATGAGCTGTGTTTAAAACAAAAAACACATCTGTGTGCTTTTATGGTGGTATAAAATGAAATGTGAGCAGAATGACGGTGCTATTCTAGTGCCTGTATATGTGCCAGATGAGACAGTGCCAATGGGTTGAAGGGATATTAATATCCTAAAAAAAATATCAAACAGTTCACTTACATCACATTAAATGCACAGTTAAGACGTGTGTGAAATATTCAATGACACATTGAAATTGAATGAGTTCCTTACGTTTGTCGGTAAGTAAAAGAAAAAAAGTGCAATGAAAGACGATGGACCTCAGCATGAAAATGAGAGAAGGGGAAAAAAAAAAAGAATAAATGATCAAGGGCGAGCAACGATGCTTGAGACAGAATAAGACATCAAACTTGTAATGCAGGGAGAGATATAAAACAAACTAATGAAAGAAATTCAAAGACAGAGAAGAGCGAATATGTTGGAAACAGAAAATATATTTTACGCATTAGAGGGGCCGATTTTCCTAATTGTCTAATAATAAAAACACCATCCTAAAAAGTCACATTGGGAGTAACATCAACTATGAATCTAATGCTAACAAGGGTATGCTAGAAAAAAAAAACACCTATAAAATACTGTACGCATACTCATCTATGGCTACTAAACCGAATGACTAAGTGCAAAACGCTGCAAGATCTCACCTCATGAAAAGTGACAGCAAACTTATTATATAGCCTTAGATTCCTGTTATGGATCCTTTTCTGGGAAAATCATGATAAAGTGTTTCGTAAAATCGCTTTCAAATATGTATGGTTGGCGGGGTTGTCAAAATACAAGAGTGGCGTAAAAAATAAGTTCATAGGGATTCTGGTAGTAATACTATACTTAGCATGTAATGTCAGCTAAAAGCCCATAAAACTTTATACCCTTATGAATTCAAATGTCTGTCTAAAAAGTTAGGATAGAACTGCAAAGCTAACCTCAAGAGTACAATGCTGCAAAACATTAATGTTAGGTAATAGTTCAGACCAACGTCAAATATTTATCCGAAGCTTACCATAAGTCCACAGTGTATTTTGGTGACACCTACCTTGGGCTGAAGATTGGGATGCAACAAGACATATCCGTTTGGATCGATGGCAAAATAGTATCCATTTGGACCAATCTGATGAAGCAAACATAGCATGTAGGAAATTTAAGTAAGTCAGTAAGTTACCATGAATAAATCCCAGAAATATATCACAGATATGAATCAAGTCATATGACTTGACTTGAAATTTGGTGGCAACTCAACTTTCTTGGTTATATTCCGCTGAAACTTGAAACTTGCTTGCCGTTTGCACGTATGTGACTTACTCCCATTTCTGATGACTCTTCCCTACACTGGCTTTCATGCAACCTCAAAAAAATACACTTCAACTCACTGTGAAACGTGGCGTAAGCTTCTTGATGTCATTCAGTGACACGTCGATGCCCATTACGCCGAGAATGAGCTGATTTTGATGCTGAAATATAGAAAAAAAAAGAGGAAAAACATCAGCTGGCCTCTACTGTTGACTCCTGCACATCTGTGATCATGTGTCAACTTCACCACACCTCGCCGTTCCTGTCGTCTTTGCTTTTGGTCTTATTGAAGACGGGAAGAGTCCCGGTAATAACCAGACCGAGTTCCTGAGTGAGGCACAAATACAACATATTGCCGTATATTACCCTAAATTTACTTCTTGAGCCTGCCCACGCATCATGTTTCAAATTAAACAACCACCTTGCTCTATCTGCAGACATGTGATAATTAAATTGAATGGAAATAATGATAGTTCTCTGCACTGTTTTATACTTCCTGTTGAGCAATATGACTACAGTTTCAAGATTCCCACCACTGCCATGATTGTGTTTAATCATGTGCATTTAGACATTAGAGCACAATAGTAATGTCACACCAGTGCATCGAGGTACACATTGGTCCACTGCACTTGTTTGGCCTGCTTGTCCGCCAGAACCATGGGTCTGCCCAGGACATCCAAGTATTCCTAAAGTGGGGGAAGAAAAAATATTTTAAAAAAAAAATGACTCATGTCTGCATGTAGGTTAGGATGATGTCTCAAGTATGAACTAAAATGACCTGTGTGTTAATTCTTATGGCTCCAATGGAGGGGATCTCATAGAAGTAACCTGGAGTAAATTAAGAACATCAGAAGGAAAATGGCATAGTGGAGACATTTTGAATGTGCACAGCGCTGCACCTTTGTTGGAACAGGCCATCCACTGAATGGGTCCTTTATCATAGTTGTGCTGTCCCACGGAGAAGGTGAAGATCCTCACCTACAGAAAACATTATGATGTGCAATTTACTTATCAACTTGTTTGAAATAGTAGAAACTATGCTCTAAAGATGGATCTCATCATGCGCACAATCTTGCTATTCATCTTGAGGAAGGGAAAAGCTAAATAATTCAACAGTAAATGACATCAAGCGAACTGCTCTGTAGGCCATTTTTGTTGTGTTAGATAACAAATAATAAATCAACATATGATTTGAATCATTCAGCACAGCCATCAACGGTAGATTATGCTTATGGGATATTTTATAGTTTGCTGTTTCAATGGACATTTTCTTCAATTCTGGAATGACCCATAAATGCAAACACTTTATGACTACAAGAAAATATATGTTGTCATGTGTGTGACCAACTTTTTTGTCCGCGTTGTATCTCTCCAGTATGGTCCGCGCTCGCTCTTCTCCTCCATCAGTAAACAGCATGATGATCTTATTACAGTTTGCTCTGCTTATATTTGTCTGTTCATACACAAAAACAGGAAGCTTTTTGGACTTTGGACTACGTTGTGTTATTTTTTTTTTGTTTTAATTTCTATATTATGAAGTTATATCATATATCATAAGTTAGTCAAATGTCATGCTGAAACCACATGATGCGACATAAACTGTGCTAGTAGAAAAGCATCCAGCAGATGGCAGCAAATATCAGGACAATACTACAGCTGTCATTTACCACCTGTTTCATGCCTATGTAATAATATAGCGTCATTTGCATTTGAAAAATGAATAAAAAATTAATAAAAAGCAAGACCCACATCAAAATTAATGCAAGAACTGCATCTAAAAAAGTTTAATTGCAACTCAGAGTAAAAAAAAAAAAAAAAAGATGAAGTTGTCTATGATTAAATACACTGAAATAAAATGAAACAAGTGTTTATGCAATAAATACCAAAGCAATAAATACCAATATTTTCCATTGGTGAATTTATTTTATTTAGTCCCTGAAGAAAAAGAAAGCTTATAATGCTAAATTGAAAAGCTATTCAAATGACTAAAAATGAAATATTGAAAGGCGGTTTAACATTACCGTAGCGAGTTGCTCAAATGCAAATTCGAATCCCTTAGTGTAGTTGGTGATGCCCTTGGCGGTGATGTTTTGCACGGCATCCTTGAGCAGTTTCTTGTTCCTCACGTTGGCTTGAACCAGATGGTCAAAGCATGCCGTCTTCTTCACCATGGTGTTGAACTGTGAAACAAAATCCTGGAATTAATAAATGACGCAGACCCGAAAGACACGCTGCCGTAATCAGAGAAAACACTGGGTCTTATGTGCCAGTTTGGCTCGGTGCAATTTAGAATACATTTTCACATGTGCAACATATGTGTAAATGAAATACAGCGTGAAACACACACATGCACGAACACACATTCCGCTCCCACCTGGCTTTGGTTGCAGGAGCCAGTGGAAAAACAGACACATTTATCAAGCCCCGCTAATTGCTTCACATCCTTGGAGCACCACGACTTGGTACCCATGGCAACAAGATCCCAGCTACATTATAGAATAATGGTTATGCAGCAACATTGTCTCGATTTTGTTTTGATTGTTGGTGAATAAAAAATTGACGAAGCCTCATTTCCATACAGCTCAAGAACATCGACGCCAGTCATTGGTAAGTGCGGTACCTCAGGGAACAGCCCTGGATTGGAAGTGAGCCAAATAATGTGCATTGGGTTGTCATATGATGGGGTTTTTTCGTGTGCATATATATGTCCAAGCATGTTTGGGGTCGTGTTGTGCTCATCCCAAGCGCACAAAGCAGCCTTGCCCTGATGCACTTGACAATGCAGGGCATTATCGCAAGTCGTTTCTGCCTTACCCACCAGGGTGTTTTTTGTGTCCATTATGTCAGGCAAAATTTACTTTGTGCTAGGTGGCCGGCCTTCCCTTAATTTAATGCAAATGAGGGATGCCACGAGGGTTGACCGTGAAAAGTCTACTCCCATCCCACAACAGCGCAGAAAGGCGCAAATGTCTCATTATGGCCAGTTCTACCAGCGAAATACTAAAACATACAATTTAATAGTTTCTATGTCACAAAACGCAATTAATATTCAGAGATTCTTGAAAATCAATCGGAATGCTGTAAAATTGTTTGGCTTTCAAGAGACTCTCTATTTTAAAAAATGGCTGGCAATGAAAGACCTAATATCATAATATTACAATCTTATCTTGGAGAAAGACAAAGTAATAAACTTCGTTATGACAAAACAAGTCTTTTATCTGTTAAACATGATGGCTTCATTCCTTTATTTCTTTTCATAACATTCCCAACTGATGTCTCAGAGATACGTATGTATAATGTTTTGTGTCTGTGTGTGTGTTCGCCCATGTGGGTGTACGCGCGAGTTTGTGCGTGCGCTTGTCCAACGGGAAGCCTTGAAGCAGCATCTCCTTTGACAAATACAAACACATCTCTATTGGACTGAAAGGCCATGATCACATTGTCTGACAAAAGACACACAGGCACACACACCAAATCAAAAAGACAGCAAATAGATGAACACAAACAAAACAGAGTTAGGCATAATGGCCCATGTTGCCGCAATCTATTAAAAGGAGGAGGAGGAAAGGGTGTGTGGGTAGTGAATATGGGTCAATTGGGAGGGTGTCATAGTGTGCCGAAATAAATGAGATTATGTTATGAGATATGTCATGTTTACACAGATGGTGACTATGCAGTCAGGGGTGCAGGGAGGGGCAATCGTCAAAGACCTCATCAGTGGTTTGTCAAACATGGAACTGAAGACAGACAGTTTTAAAAGACTCAATGGCAGTGTGTTGGACTCAAAAATTAAATAAAACTAAACTGATGAAGACAATTTGTCGGATTTGAAGAATATGTACGTATCTACGAGCCCAACATCCAGACACTGGTTAAGTGAGTCTTCATTGTTGCTCGTCTGCACTAAGTGCCTATCTGAAGGTAGCTATGGTATATTTTGATAGGAGGTGTTGTTAGGTTATTTATGATTTGATGATTATTATTTTATGTTTTGTCTTCAGTGCTTTGTTACAGATGCACTCTATAAACTGTGTAAATAAAGTTGAGTTGAATTGAGACTGACAATGTTTCCCAAATGGATCCAGGTACCTTTTTATTAAACAGCTGTATTTTTTTTTTTGATAATGTGTGTCACTAATGGGTGGATGGTACATATCAATCTTCCGGGGCTATATAATGTATTTAACTACTTTGACTGGATCTGAAAGAATTTAGGAAATCGGGTTTCATGTGAACAGACGGCATCAAAAGTGGGAGCGAAAAAAAAACGTGTGAAAACGAAAAAAAAAATGACCGACCACAAGTGAAGAATAGGAAGGAGTAGCCAACAGGCGTTCCGCTGACCAACAACAGCTGTCGTGGGAGTGCATACGTGCATATGTGTGTGCGCGAGTGTCTTCATTGACCAAATGCCAACTTGGTCCCTTGGCTGCTGTTAATGTGAGATAATTAATTGCTACCATTCGAAATTAATGACGCCATGTCAAGTCCTGACACCTCCAGGTGGCACACACCAGTGTTAGAGGTTTTCGAGCAACCCCGCGAATGAAAACACAGACGTACTGAGACGGTAACTTCCAGACAAACTGGTGACTTGGAGAGCTCAGTATTGTTTACTTGACGTCAGAAGTGAAAGAACTACTGATTTAACATGAATATTTTCCTTACTAAATAAACCCAGACATCTGCTAGAGTACTCAGATGAAACTTTGTCTGCTCAATTCTTAGAAACACAAAGGACAGCAAAATGGACGGTAAAGGTCTTCTTAGACTGAACGTCCACTAAGAAGCACAACACATTGTTTTCAGAACAGCAAAGCTTCCCAGTGGGAGTACAAAGTTCCAATCTGCACGCTTCATCACAACAAGCACCTCATCTATGGCAGCCCACCACTATCGACAAACCACTCAGCCTCCTGATTGGTTCTTTGGCCGCTTAATCGCAAGTCTGGAAGGTTTCGAGAAATGAAAGTACAGCGAGTCTTGGGAGTGATTGCTCGATGACAAAATAAGTGAAGGGATAGAATGGCAAAACATGAAAAAGGGAAAGGGGCAGAACTGTACATGTGCACATACATATGTATATTGGTCATTGATGCAAAGAGAAAAATGGGGAGACGTATTTGAGATGACAAATAAATTGCTCCAAATTGAGGTTTAATTAATTTAGTAGAACGCAAAGGTGGCAGGGAAAGTTGGCTAGATGTCACAATACTTTTGTGCATGCAGTAAATAAAAAGAAGGGGCGGTGAAAAGAGTGCCAAGTTTCACCCAGTACACCAAATAGAGCAGCAGGCATTTCATTAAAGGCCTGCTTGAAGGTGGCCAGACGTGGCAAAAATCTATACTTCATTACAACTCATCCATCTCTGGCAACCACTTGCGTGTGTGCGTGTGTGTGACAAACCAATAGTGGGGAGGAGTGGCTTTGCTTGCGCGTACGCTTAACCCTTAAGAACCTTTAAGAAAAGACCCTTCCGAAAAATATCAGCATTTCATCTTGTACAAACAGCAACTTTTTCTCCATTCAATATCGCCAAAATTGGCAAAAAAATAAAGTAAATGACAAAACATTGTCCCCGTAAATTCAAAGCGTCTGAATCAGAACTCACATAAACCACGTTGACGTAGTCGTCGTCCGACAGCGTCTCCAGCATCTCGCTAACGGACGTCCGGATCAGTTTGAGTGTCAGGCCGGAAACGCTGCCGCTCCTGCAAAAGCCACAAGACAACATCAATCTGCTGCACTTGTGTTTGTCAGATAAGAGCGATGGAAGGCAAGAGGGTAGCCTAGAGGGCACGGAGAAGTCGAGAAATGAAATATGATCAGGGTGAATCATAAGGGGACAGACAGATCAATGACGTTAGCGTAACTCACGCGTCCACCAGGATGAGCATGTCTTTGGGTGAGGCGGCTCCTTGGATGTACCTGCACACACACTTAACCAGTCAGCACAGTGGTAACTTGATTTACGAGATTAATTCACTTCCTAGCATCCCGTAGCGCAAATCACATGTATCACCAATCATCTTTCCCTCAGTGGAATGAATAAGCGCTCCAGCTACCAACATATTGGGTAATGTTTTTTTAAACACAACAAATGGCACATTACTTTTTTCCAATTCCACTGAACTTTGTCTTTGTTGTTGTGTGAATGCTGGAATCAATCGGACAGACACAGAACATTGAAATCCTAAACTTAATTCGAAACCCTAATTTCAAATAATAGCCCTGGTTTGAAACCCTACTTTGAAACCTTAACTAATTTTAAACCCATATTTGAAATGGTATTTTGAAACCCCATCTCTAGTTTGAAACCCGAATTTGAAACCATAACCCTAATTTGGAATCCTGATTTGAAACACCAACCCCAGTTTAAAACCCTACTTTGAAACCCTAACTCTAGTTTGAAACTCCAGTTTGAAACCTTAAGCCTGATTTGAAACACTAACCCTTATTTGAACCCCTACTTTGAACCCCAAACCTTAATGTGACTTAACTCGAGTACAAACCCTAGCTTGTAATCCTAACCTTAGTTAGAAATCTTACTTCAAAACCCTAGTTTGAAACCTAAGGCTAGTTTGAAACCCGACTTTAAAATCCTAACCCTAGTTTGAAACCAAAGTTGTCACCTTCACAGTCAATCAACGAGCCATTTTGTGCCTGGCCAAGCAGCAAGCAATGATGTCGTGGGTTCTCTTACCACGGTCTCCTGCGTACATCATACAGGTCAATTTTACTGGGTGTCTTGCGAGCATCCATCCATGGAGATGCTGCAGAACATGAAAAGTGTCTAGATTACATCTGTCACATACTGTATGGTTCCAAAAACTCTCGCATATCATTAATTTGTAGAATCCAGAATATAAATCATGACAGGACGTGCAGACTTCATTTAATTGCTTTGCCAATCACCAGTTTGGTATTAGTGTGGGGAAGCATGGAAAATGAGCACGCATGAGAGAGTGAACCCGCTCTTCATGCATGCTAAGTAGTATTTAAAAACACAGGGTAATAAAGTAGTCAAAGCCAGTGATCATTCCAGAATATTGCACATCAACCACTCTCGTGAGGCCGCACAGACGATGTCATGAATAGAAAACACTATGAATCTTAAGCATGCATGATTGTTTCATATTGCACTGTGTTTTAGAAGAGATTCTCCGTTGAGCCTTTGTGAGCAGTAATAGGAGCATATTGTAGACATGGTGACTGGACGGTCAAGGTCATCTTAATATAAAAACAAACACTCAAAATGTCAGAATTTGGTGTAGGGAGAGAAAATCCGATTAGATCCGTTTCCCGTCTGAGTGGAACGGAGACAGATCAAGTGGTTCAGGCATATGGCTACAATCCTGAAAGCTTTTCTGCTGAGTTGTATTTGGTACAATGGTCTCCACCATGTTGGAAAGGAAAATTTGGTACCAGGAGGTGCGATCTAAATCTTATGCTTGCTTAGACCAAGATGAGTATCTGTGCAGGGTTGACAGCTGGTCTAAGCACATATTTCATTACCAAATACGTATGTCAACAGCGGGCATCAGATCTTCTGAATCACTGGATAATATTTTTTAAGTCATCTCACTGGGCAGCACAGCTATCTGTTCAACGCATGATAGTAGGATTAGAACCGCTGACCCTTTGGTCACTGACCTCACTCACCTGCTCTACCAACTTTGCCAAAGTCATCCTAAATTGAATGTAAGGAGCCAATTTGATTGGCTAAGACTGAAGTCGACTCCAACAGCAGTGCAGCCCTCTCTTCTCGTAGATGCGAGCCTAACAATCCTCAATACCTACCACATTGCTCTTAATTTAAAGACCTCTGTCTACTTTTTTCGCCTACCTGGGTAGTATCGGGCCAGACCGGTAGCGCTTCCAAACACCTGCCAAAGAAGTGTGGGATCATCCTCTCTGTTTTTCTTAAACACGTCCTCCAGTGCCTCGGTCCAGTTCAGCTCGTTCAGGACAATGGTTGCTAAAATCAAAGGAGAGATTGTGATGGACACTTTGTTTGTCAACAGACACCAGGGTACTTCCATGACTTGAAACGAACGAACGTGTCAGTAAGGACAATAACTCAAACAGATGTCGTAAATAATTGGACAGAGAAGATCCAAGACTGCCTCCAGGGACAGAACTTGATGGAAACCTTCACAGGATTGCGAAAGACAATTCCTTACAGATGGATATCATGTAGAAACGTAAAGTTGTAAAATAACTTATTTCTGAGTAATTTGGCAAAACGGTGGCTGGCCTGCTTTCTAGCGCCAGAAGTGTCCTTTCCATTTTCCGTATGAATATAAAACCTTTTAAATGGAGATTAAAGGTATTTGACTCCTACATCATTCAAGTCCTTTACTGTTTTCTCAATGTTTTCGCTTTGGTCAAAAACAATGTATAGAACTATATATTTTTTATATTTGTGGTGCAATTGAAGAACAATTGAGCTCTTGGGTATGTCATTGTAAAAATCTCAGTAAAAATACACATTGTTATAATTTATAAGGTTCTATGAAGTGAGCAAGAACTCGTGTGTATTTTTGATGAACACGTTTATGTTCCCACTCAAAAATGAACTTGTTCATTTCCCACCTTGAAATAACTTATAACCTGTGTGTGTATGCATGTGCATGTATGTGTGTGTGATAGCGGCTGATTGATAGTGTGTGTTGTGGGAGGCAACAGGCATTATGGATGCAGTGACACAGCACTTGGACAGCCCAGAGCCACGTAACACTCACAATGATGGATGAAGGGGGCCGCAACACTGGGCGCCCCCAAAATGGATCAGCCGCTCACTACACCCCCCCCCTTCCATTCTTCTTCATTTTTAGTCTCCTTACTGCCACTGAGGATATGATATTTGCACATGTGCCTCATTTGCCTGACAGTAGGGATTCCGTTAAACATTGGATTGTTATAACCGACACTTCCTCACAAAATCTCAGACAAGAGTTGTATCAAAATCTGTGTCTTTAAAACTATAATAGGTAATAATGCATATTGGTCATTTTCAAAATAATATTCCATTTCTGTGATTAATTTCTTGATGTTGTTGTGATGCATGGATGGAAAACATGACAAGAAAACATTTTCTGTGTTTTTTGTTGCTGCCAAAATTAAACCAATACTGAGGAAAATAAATGAATAATGCAATATCAATGAATTCAAATATGATATAATAAATTAGATTGCCAATTAATGAAACAAAAGTGATATGTTAAATATTTAATCCCATTTTTTTTACTAATTCAATGTCATTTGTTAATGGCCTTTTTGTAATGATGATGTGACGTACTGACAAATGTCATTAAGGTCATCACTTGTTATACTGTATGTGTATGGCTTTTTATTCTTAATTTTGGCACAGACAACAATCTCCATAGAGTATAATGTTTTTTTTTCATCTCGGTTTTAAATTTAAATTTGAAAGTGTACGTGAGTGAAATTGATGGGTATTTATTGTATTGATTGTGACGTGGCTCATTGATGTGGCGACAATTGCATGCACGCCTCGCGAAACAAAAGTTAATGAAGCCTCGCTTTGCCAAGAGTGGCAATTGCATTTTTTTTTAAATTGAAACATACGTGTGTGTGTGTGTGTGTGTGTGTGTGCGTGTGTGTGTGTGTGCGTCTGCGTGTGCATGGGAGTGTGCACATTATGCATTTACCTCATTAAATCGGGAATTTTAAATGGGGTGAGATAAAATATCACTACAGCCAGCAGTGCATAATGAGATCATTTCAAATTGCGTGAGGCTAAAAGTAACAATGGGCCAATAGAATAAAAAAACTTGGCATATAATCAGGATAACACGTACTCATTATAATTTGCATTGGAGCCAGGTATTAATTCAAACCATAGGTGACTATAATAACATGAATTGGATGACTAACTGACTGAACGTGGTTAAAAACTATGACCGTGTCTGCCAAATCTCTCTGTGGAGCCCACCTCCCACTTTAACCAGAAAATCCAATTTCACCCCCCTGGCCGAGAAAAGCCTATTCCTGGAACGTTTATGGGGTGGAGATCAAATTGAAGCCTCAACAGCGTACAAATGTCTTCTTTTCCCTTCAGAGCGCTCGCAAAAATACATTCTGTGGTGAAGGTGACTGTTTGGTGCAAAAAAAAAAGAAACAAAAATATGCGAGGCCGGCAGCCAGGCTGCATGCAGACTAATGTGTGTCTACAATTTGTTTTCATCACAAGTGCCAAACGCCACACCTGTAGCATTGCTACGTGTAAGATTGAGGCAGAATCTCCGAGCAAAATGAGTTTTACACAGATGGAAAGACACACTGCATATAGTACATTCAGAATATCTTCTACATTCATATCAATGCATTTCTCTGATTCATAAAATCGTGTTTACGATTCATGTCGTGAAAGTGGGTCCTACGATGTAGACGTGTAAAATTTGCCAATTGCTAAAAAGTATTACAACAGTTACAAGGTATCCTTCAACTTCTCATTGGGATTTAAATTGAACAGTGATTTTAAACTATGTGAGAAAATTGCCGCAACGGTTGAGAAGCTTTTTTTTCATCTCAGGCAGCTGGCAAGGTTGAAGCTTTGCCTTAAGCTCGCTTCAAACCAGAAGCGATATCAGCTCGCATGTTTCACGTGTATTTGTGGGTAGCAGAGGGAAATTTGCTTCGTGCTGAGAAGAGGAAGAGCTTCTCATTCTCCTCGGACAGAAAGAAAAACAAAGTTTGCACAAAGCTAGGCGGCTGGTGGGGTTGCTAAAACTTTGGCTGAGGCTAAATATTACATTGGTTAGCAGTTCAACAGCTCTAAACAAGTCAATATTCTCACAAGAGGGTACAAAGCTGCAGTTTGAAACAAAAATCCATGCCCTGGATCATATAATGTTTGTTTTCTTTATCTTGTTATCGTTTTAGTGCATTTACATTGTTATTTTCAATGTTATGTTTTCATTTTTTATTCATGTACAGTGCTGTTGAGGTTCTTCAACCACAATCCACGTGGTGCACTACAAAAATGTTATACAGGAAATCTCATGCATTCTCGTATCATTCAGTTCCCCTTGATCAGAATATCCACTGAATTAATGTTATGTAGTGTCCTTGAGTTCTTTTGGTGTCCACACAAAAAAAAAGCTCATGATTTGACCGTGTAAACAGACTTTTGTTCCTATTAAGGTAGGAGCATATCCCTCAGTCCTGGATAGATTCCAGCAGCTCTGATATTCATTACTCGCAAGCAATGCATGGTATCTTTGAGTGTGAAGTATTATGGCACCCGGCCCGGAATAGAACTAGGAATTTCACACAGAAATGAAAAAAAAAACTACAAGGTCAAGACAGGTTCAAGTCCGCGCTAACACACAAATTCCAAAACGCACAACAAAAGAGGTGAGGGGTCTAACCTCGGGGCCAGATGCATCCACAGCAGGACATTAATCCGTTCCACAGTCCCCTTCCTTCGTGCGAATGCTGACACTTCGCAATTAACAGAATACTAATTCATGAATGCAGCAAGTCCCAGTGCCACACAGGTTGCCCGCACGTACATCAGGTCTCACATGCCAAGAAAAATGAGTTTCCTCACCCATGCTCCAAAGGTCTTAACATGTTTGGTGACACTCCCGACCGAGTGCTGTTTGACTGTGAGGAGAATGACTCAGATGTCAAACGTTCGCAAAATAATGGACCTTTTTCACTCTGACGTCACACGCAAGGTTATTTCAGTAAATGAAAACTAACAAAATGACTAAAGGTAAAGTTGAAAAAACATTTTCGTTGCTAAAAACTGAAAGGTTTTATGTTTCAATAACCAAATTATAATGAAAATGTCCTTTGTTCGGCAATCAATTTAACACGTGTCACACGCCTGCTTTTCTAGCACCTTGGTCAGCGCTCCGCTAATAATAAATGCATTTATTTTTAATATTCGTGCACGGCCAATAACCAGAAGAAGTGAAGTTCAAACAGCCGTCTAGGAGTTGTTCCCTTCTTAATGTGTGTCATACAGAAAGAACGTTATCGAGCAGCTGACAGTAAATAAAGAACCCCCTGATGAAATTGTTCCTCAAAGAGAAGTTTGCGTGTACTTCATCCACAAATGCTGATGATTTAATGACAACATACACACTGCGATGCACTCTTGTTTCTTCAAACTTCAAAGCTGCTGTGTATGCAGCTGAACATTTTATTTTTTGCTCTTCTTTTACTTTGGTGAAAATATTGACAGGTGTTTTGTGTAACCTCGATACACCAGCAAACTCAAAACAGATGGGGTGGAGGAATAAAAGATGAACACAAAGAACTACTCTTGCAGTGTAAAGAAATAGAAGAGAGAATAAAAGAAAGCACCAGACCGGAGCCTTCCTATACTCAGTGAGCTATTAAACATTGGAATAGTCGTCATAACAGGAGATATGCCGACAGTAGCTCAGCCGAAAGACTGCTCAGAGGCCTGAATGTAGTGTGTCACTAAGGACAATAGGTGCCTATTGTGTTGAATTATTAAACGAAATGCGATTTGCCCTTGGACATGGTGAATTGTGATTATTGTTAATGTCTTTCGTCTATTTCATAAAATTGTTGAATTCAATTGACCCTTTTACATTTGAAACGGTTAGAAGACATTATAAAGCTAGATACATTCTTAAGTATGTCATGAACTGATTTTGTTGACTTTTTTTTAAATTAGAATTACCGTGATCATAAGCCGCTACTGTTTAAGTTTTTAATCCTGCGGTGTACAGTCTGCCGCGGTTTATCTGGGGATTTTTCATAAATTTTATGATATTTTAAAACGATTCGTTTGTTAAATACAGGTAATAGAAATGAGGACATTATATTTCAAACACGCGGCTTATAGTCCAGTGCGTTTTATATATGAACAAAACAGGATATTCCCCTAATTTTAACTGGCGCGGTTTACAGTCCTGGAATTACAGCATTTTTTTAGTTTTGTAATATTCTCTCTGTCCCATATTTTCAGGAAGGACGGATGGACCTACTTCCACCTGTTCCCTTCATCCATCGTCTATTCCCTTTATCAACTAATCAGCTTCTTCCAATCCCTCGTGTCGCTTCAGAGTGCGCCTCTTTGTCTTGTCTGCCTTTCTGACAGTCTATGTCGAGTCATTGTTGGTAGTCATGTTGAGCTGGTCCTGCTTCCTTTGGTTCAAAATGTATTCCCTACATTTCTATGTTACTTTAATTCTTGCTTTTTTGCTGGACTTGAATTTACACACTTATATCAACAGTAAGAAGGAAATAAACCCAAGAGAGGTGACTAAAAATTCACAAACAAAACCCAGTATCATTACCTCCAGCTTTGGATAATTGTCATCTATGAAGCCAAAAGCAAATTTGGCACAGGCATAACCTGAAATCACATCTTTGAAAGCAGTTTTTGCGTGTGTCAGCTGTATCCATGGTTACACTGCGTGTGCGCGTGTGCACTCACAGCCATCATAGATGTCGGTGGGGATGTGCACGGCCGTGTGGCTGTGGTCTGTGAGGCGTCGAAAAGACGGATCCTCCTTAAAGTCCGGACGGAGATGGGATTTGCGCCCCTCGGTTTCATTTGAATCCAGCTATTGAAGAAAAACACGAAAGATTAAAGTGTTTGCCTTTATTGGCTGGCTATGGTTTATGTTTCTATGTCTTTGCTTAAGATGAGGAGACAATATGCAGTCTTGCATCAATGACAGCCTGCATTGAGATATGGATGACGGCCAATGAGGGGGGAGGAAAAAAGAGGGAGTGCGGGAGTAAGAGTGTGAACACTTGCTTCCTAATAAAGCAACAATACAGCTGCCTCATCTATCTCATCTGTCAATTAGAGGGGAACCATGGCAGGAACCTCTTCACCTGTAATATACAAAGGGTGAGGGGGGCGTGAGGAGGGATGAAATAGAGGCAACAAAATAAGATTAAAAGAAGAAAGGCTTGAATGTTACATGAAAGAGGTAGAAGACAAGAGTCAAAAGCTCGAAGATGAAGGGGGGAGGTGGAGGATATCAATGTGAAAGGGAATTCAACCTCTTGACTGGCTCGCATCAGGATGGCTTGAAAGAATGACCAAAGTCTTGGGACACACTTATTGATATAAATGTGGGATTGTTTGTTTTCTTTTTTGATTGAGTCTTTGCATTCCTTATGATCTGATTAGACTGATCAGTCAGCTGGTCGTTTTTTTTTTCCATCACTCATGGCACTAAGACCTTTGTGAAAGAATTTGGGAAGATGATGTAATAGTTTTCTGCTTTTATACAGCATTAAAGACTTTTTGTCTGGTTGGGGAATCGAGTTTATTAAATTGGCAATTTTACAGGATTTTGAAGTGGTAATTGGACTTACTCAACTAGTAATGAATCACATTTTTGGGGTCGTTTGAGTAGAGAACAAACTCCCACTATCCAACATTCGGTCTTCCCAGAAGAGTTGTCCCAATACTTTAGTCCTTGTACAGTGTTGATCGAAGGAAAACACTTACGTTGTCCTTGGAATTGTAGTATGCAATTTCATCATCCTGCAAACAAGCGCAAGAGAAAAACAAAAAAGGTCATCATAATTTGCCAAGAACAAAATGATGGCCTCAGTTATCGTAACGTTCCGCACGGACGCGAGGGCGCTGGGAATGAGCGTCCTAATGCGTGGTTATGTGCAATATTTACTGACGGGGCTGCAATCACTGTGTAAGGCACACACTTAGGCTGCCATATTAAAGCAACTGAGATGATGAAATAGAGTCCATCCGTAGCGGTATATGAACTGCATGTGTGTCTTTCCTTTGGTGTGCATCTTTCTTTTGAGATATTCGGTTGTTGAATGTTTATTTTGAACATGAAAACAGAAATTGGGAGGTGCAATAAACAATGAATAATAAAACATGTCATTTATCTATTCTGCTTTATTGATGATGTTACTAATGTGATTAAAATGATTTATGGGTTTCAATGATTTATGGGGTTCCGCAAGATTAAATTTTTGCACGCCTGCCTTTCTTGCATTTGCTGTCTATGGGTTCCATCTCCGGGCGGCTCGGTGGAGCACTGGCTAGCACGTCCGCCTCACAGTAAGGAGGGTGCGGGTTCGATTCCACTTCCGGCCCTCCCTGTGTGGAGTTTGCATGTTCTCCCCGTGTCCGTGTGGGTTTTCTCCGGGCACTCCGGTTTCCTCCCACATCCCCAAAAACATGCTTGGTAGGCCGATTGAGCGCTCCAAATTGCCCCTAGGTGTGAGTGCGTGTGTGGATGGTTGTTCGTCTCTGTGTGCCCTGCGATTGGCTGGCAACCAGTTCAGCGTGTCCCCCGCCTACTGCCCGATAACAGCTGGGATAGGCTCCGGCAAACCCGCGACCCCTGTGGGGATAATGGAAATGGATGGGTTCCATCTCCAAGCATGGGATTTCCTATGCCGATGACAATTGTAGTTATGTTCCACAAGCAAAATATTACTTCTCTTTAAAACCACTTTTATCATGTTTTGAAGATATTAAAGCATAAATGGCCTAAATAGTTTTAAATTTAATGAAAATGAGGCATAAGTGATGGTGGTTCTTTCCAGTGGTCGTTGTATTTTATACTTGCCTTTATGTCTTCCCCCATTGAATGCAAAACAGATACATTTTTAAATTTCACATTATTTTAACATCCGTACAGTATATTTCTAATAATTTAGTAAATGATCGTTGCGGTGTAGAATTAGAAAATATCGACACGTTATCTGCAAGAATGAATGCGTGAAATGTTGATTTTGTGGCTGAATTGTATTACCTCTTTCTGTAAATATTGGTGAAATGACTGAACTTTTTGCCACAAATCTCTACACCTTCTCTATGCATGCACAAATTACAATACAAAAACTGCCACAATTTTTCCTCACCTCATACTCATCCTTCCACTGATGTTTCCTCTGAAAGTTTTCGGCAGCTGTTGCCAGTTTCTAGAAGAGAAGGTGGGAAGGGGGAGAGGGGGGGGTGAAGGATGACAAGGATTTCAGTCGGGGGAACTACACAGCCATTGGTTTGCGTAATTATTGGAAAAGTGCACAAAAAGCTGCAGACACAGATATATTACGACCATCCCTCTCTTGCACAACTCAAACTGTCCACGCTATCAAGGTCTTACAGAAGTGTGGGGCAAAAGGCCACGTCGCACAGCATAATAATGTCATACTGAAAAGGTTTAACGTGCGTGCGTGCATGTGTGTGTGTGTGTGGGTTGCAGCCTATAAAATGGCACGTTGCTGAATCACGTCACAGGTGAGTGAATTACTGACCGGCCGCTTGTCACTCGAGGGGGGGCCTGCTAAATAAAGACTGGGAGTGCCACTCCTGTTACCCAACCATTTTCCACTTATCCTCACTATTGGGTCTCGGGTGAGCTAGAAGATATCCAAGCTGACTTAAAACGAGAGGCAGGGTACACAATAGGCTGGTTGCCAGCCAGTTACAGGGCACGTGGACAGAAGAATTCCCATCTGTATTCACACCTTGAGAATTCAGTTTTTATTTAATCCAGCCCTTCTCAAATATAGTAGAGCGACCGCCACTCAAAGGGGGGCTTGTGTGACCCCAGGGAACATGTTAATTCAAATACAGTGTTATGCAGTGTGTGGAACAGTGTCGGGCTGGTTTGCACGTTCGCCTCACAGTTCAGAGCTGCAGGTTTCAATTCTGAGTGGGTTTCCGTACACATTCCAAAAATATATACATGGTAGGCCGATTGATCAGTCCAAATTGTCCGTGAGCGTAAATGATTGTTCTTCTTGTTTTTATATTGTGTCGCGTACTTGTATGTCTATCGTGTTATGTGTCTCGTCACCGTGGGATAGAGAAAAACGTAATTTCGGTCTCTTTGTGTGTTGTGACGTGGAGAGATTGACAATAAAGCTGACTTTGACTTTGACTTTGAACTTTGTGTGCCCTGTGATTGGCTAGTGACCAGCTCAGGCTGTACAAAGACTGCTGGGAGAGGCTCCTGCACACCTGTGACCCTCGTGGCGGTGAAGCAATTCAGAAAATGGATGGATGGATGTCGTACAGTAGCGTACTTATGACAATTTTATAGACAAACAATACTATTTATAGTCAGACAATATTCTCTTTTCCCTGGGCGGCTTAGCTGAACTGATTTAGAAGCTTTATCTTGGGCCATAAAATATGCAATATAAATTATTGTGAAAATATCAAATGTGTTTGAGTGACAAAAACGCACAATGGCTAAGCAGATTCATTCATCATATTTCCCATGGTCTCATTTCCATCCTCCGTCATTTCCAACAGCACTCTGCTTGTGTTTGTCAAATCCTTTGAAACAACTTCACGCTTCAGTGACTGATCCAAAGACAGACGGGTGGTGGTAGGGGGGGGGGGGGGGGGGGGGGTAGAAGATTACAAGGCACACTGCTGGCCCAGCTAACCCCCGAAAAGCATGAGCCTTTTACACCAAACCAAAACATACATTTGCAACACTCACAATCCAGTATTCCGCTAATGACATGATCGCACTTTAGAAATCAAACATATTGATAGAAAGAGCTTGTCTATTGCTGGTCCAACGTCAAAGTAATCAATTACAAAGACTGCACCACAGAGGTTGTCTTCAAATATTCACCAATGCTTTTGTAAGCGTCCAGATGGTTTATGAAATAGGCCATGGAAGTAGGATGGAACTAGATGATCGTATAAAAATCTCACTTATTCCTTTTCATTAATAATTCACTGCACAGACAGTTCAAGTCTGAAAATACGCCCGAGGATACACAGTTATAAAATCATAATACACGTATATGATTTTTCTGAAATATATAACTCTTTAAATGTTTCAGTTAATTCTTATCCTCTCACTGCATAAGGTTACATGATCATTTGATCATTCTATCACATGAGCTTCTTATTTATATGTTGTACTCAAAACAATAAAGCAATCTTTCACCTTATACTGCCAAATGCATGTTCAAACACGCCTCAGTGGAGAGCAGACGGATATGATTGTTAAAAATTCATAACAGGACTTCTGGAAGATGTGTGTGAGTGTGTGGAAAGATAGCCTAATGAGTCTATCCCGCAGTATATATCTCTTTGTTCAACACACACAGCTTGAATTTGATTAAATCTTGTCGACATTTTCGATGATGAATGCAGTCCAACATTTTGGTACTTAATCAGACTTCTGTGGGAAAATGTGTCGCGACAGTGGCACCAAACTTCACAGTTCAAATCGGTGTCATGGAAGGCAACTCTACATCTCTTCTGGAATGTTTTTTTACACCTGCTGGGCTCCTCATTGACTGACTCATTGACTACCAAGCTCACTGTCATGAAATGTCATATTCAAAAATTACATTTTTGCATTTCATGCCATTTTGATAGTGTTTTTCACCATATTGAAACATTTTCCCATCGTAAGATACTGAATTGCAATCAAACCGATTGTGTTGTTTTTTTATTTCTCCTTGGTCAATTTTGGGTTTATTTTACACTTTGACTAGAATGTTATCTTTTGGGCTATTTGGAAATGAAAATAGAGACCGTAAGGGTGATGAATCTGAAAATGGACACTTTAACCATCCCATCTACTTTTGTCCATCAAACATGCTGATTCTTTAACCAAGGTTCATCACCAATATAATATGGCTCCATCAAACATGCTGATTCTTTAACCAAGGTTCATCACCAATATAATATGGCTTTTTTTTTTCTATGGGAGACACTCAAAGTGTCTTTTGGAGTATTATAGATTGCCGAGTCATCTTAGATTCGCCAAAGAAATCCTACAGCAGATAAAGTGCATTTGCAAGCTTCATTAGGTTCCAAATATTGCAGAAACATCAAATCTCACTTCCTGACATGGAAGTGCTCCTCAACAGTTGTGGAACTTGTTAATTTGTGCAATCAAAGCAAAACACACCGTTCTAAGTCAATAGGCCCTGAGAGAGTTATTGCAAGTTGTCATATACTCAAATTGATCCGTGCTTGCCAGCAAGGAAATAAAGCAGATTTCAGCAGAGAAACTATTGAGTTAATGGCCGTCCCTAACTGGCCGCTCGCAACGATCTCCCTGTAACTGCTCATTAGTCTTCTACTGTCTGTTTGTAGTGTGGATGGCTCAGCTCCTCCACTGTAATGAGTTCACACCGTGAACCACCATTGCTGACCACTGGAAACCCAAAGACGAGCCAGCAGCTTGGCTGCAGCTTTAATAAGGGAGGAGGATGAGAGCTGGATTCAAATCTGTCTGTTTGAAAAGTGTCACAGAAGAAGAGTGAGCTGAAAAGAAAATTCTCTGCAAGTGGGAATTCTAATGTGATAAACACAGTCGCTGAGAAAGACACATGCTTTGTACAATGCTGCATTTCAGGCTTCTAGTAGCTAATGGACACTTGAAGAGCTACCTTGAGTTACCTTGTGTATGAAATGCACTCTATAAATAAAACCGCCTTGCACTCGCTGCTTGAATATTTATTTGACGGTCAGTTCCAGAAAATTCTCAAAATCCTCAAAAATCAGTTTTACCCAACTTTATGAATTGTACCATCGATTTTTCCTCAACACAGGCTTCAAATCTTCAATTTACTTTAATGGCGCATATTCTACGATGGCATTAAAATAGTCGATACCCCAATTTTTTTTTTTTCTCCCCTGGGCAGCATCATTCCCATGCTTTACTTTAGACAACAAACAAACAAATGTATTATCTTGATAATGATATACGTACATATTCCTTGAATGGTTTAAAATGACGTCATATTAAAACATTTTTTCATGGTACATCGTCTTTTCAAGCTCATTTTGCTAGAACATACTCAGGTTCTCATGAAAAGTGCTTATCTCTTTTTAAACCATTTTTCACAAAATCCCCAAAAGACAAGCACGTATGGACTGGAAATACGAGATCAGCTCGACTAAAGCCCAGACTCTCTTGTGTGTGCATGCAAAAGGAAAAAAAAAAAGCTCCTAAAGCCTGAAATCAATGGCCCATTCAGAGCATGTCGCTTTCTCCCTTACACAACAAAGCAATACTCACATAAAGCAGTAATGGCCTAAAAGATCATTAACACACACACTTGTATAGCCTCCACCCACTCACGTCCATTCACATTTGACAAGCCAAGAAGAAAAAAAACATAAAATAGGAGGAATAAGACAACGAGTGGGGGCCATCAATATAAGAAGCTGAGTGAGTCCAGGAAGAAGAGAATGAAGGCTTATTGATTAATGCAGAGAAAAGAGGAAAATACCTCATTAAAACCTGAGAACAAACACACAGAAGAACTCAATAGTGTAAATATCTTTTTCTACATGGTCAAAGGAACAACACAACTGGATTATTCAATCATTCAACAAACAAAGGTGGGTGCAGAAAATCACGAGTGTGCCGCGCAAGCGCGTCGTCGCTTATCAAACGCTAGACGTGGAGGTCGGGCAGATAAAGAACATGTTGATTTTTATATTCCACTTTGATAGACTGGTATGGCAAAGGGCCAGAGAAAACGCCACAGTGGAGAGACGGTGATGAAAAAAAAATATGAGAGGCGCTCTGGGTGCCTTGTGGCAGAGCCTTGCTCAAATCTCCCAGAGGAATGTCGGCAACTGCTTCTGTTTCACGCTTCAGTGTCAATGTTGTCTGCCCCTGAGAACATCTTGTGACATAAAATGTCAGCCAAAGACTTATTTAAAAATATTTATCCATGTATCCATCCAATTCCTATATCCCTGTTCAGGGTCTTGAGCGTATCCAATGGGTGGAAGATGGACTATATCTGCAGCAGTCAGTCACGGGGCACATATGAAAACAGACAAGCATTTACTGTCACCTTCACACAGTCATTGGGTGAGAAATGAACTGATGCTACCTGCATTGATGATGGGAAAAAGCAGCATTGCACATTCAAATGTAGCTGTTACCAATCGTCCTACTCGAAGAGCCTTTTCAACACCTTCAGCAAAAAAAGGTTTTGCGATATCTAAAGTGGGTATGACATATTGTTTTTATTTTTTTTTTGTGTGTTTTTATAAGTGAATAAAAACACTAGTTTGTTGCTCTTGTCAAGTAAACTGCTTCAGAGAACGTTAAATTGTGTTTCTGGTGCGGTGCATTAAAGGAACAAAGGACATTTTGGGGGCAAAGGCAAGGTTAGTCACAAAAATGAGGACAGCAGGTATTGAACAAACCTCAATGAGGGACCTTCACAGATAAACGTTGAAAAAAGACGCTTGCACAGTTGTAGCGTACTTTCAAAGAAATAAGTTAATGTCAAATTGAGTCCTCTTTTAGTCGAGAAATTAAAGTCAAATTTATCCATGGGCATTAAAATAAAAATGTTGCCTGCTTTTGCATTCCGTTCGGTCAAAGATTTACGACGCCTGCGGAGCATGCAAGTCGGTTGCCAACTTGAATTAAGAAGAACTACTTCACTCAACAATATAAAATAAAGTATTTGTAGTGATTTCCAATTACGATATTAATTTGACCTGATTAATGTTTTTTTTCCCTCCAAATAACCCCAGGACTGTAGACATGACCTTTGCATCTGAGAAGAAGAGTGATGTTTTTTAAAAAAAAATGTTTATCTAGCACATAGTATTAAACCTTCTGTTTTATTCAGATTGTTTCTCTTTCCCTGGATTTATCAACGGTTTGCCTAACAGGGGTCGTATAGCTCAATAAATCTTGCCGCCCAGAGTAGCAGACACCTCCTATACATAAGTGAGAAGACTTGTCCACTACCTCTCTTCTGAGCTCATGGAAAATGTCCTCTTTTCCAGCAAAAGTCAAACTAGCTTTTTGAGTCATAAAATCTAGGCAAAGACATAACTTCTCACATCGGGGCTGTATAATAAATTATGCGCATAATATTCTAGACTATTATTTTCTGGACATGTGCTCGTGTGCTCATGTGTGGAATTTTGTGCGAAAAGATATGAATTTAAAAGAGAATATGTGATTATAATGCTGTCCATAGTGCTTTTGGAGAGCGAATACGGTAAATAAATATAGAAATATCGTATCTTCGAGGTTCGCAATCCACCCTCAATTTATTCTCTGAAAAACATTTTAAAAATGCTCTTAGATTTTACCAAAGCAGTAGATTAGGTGTTTTAGTCAACTATGTGATTAAAGTGCAGTCAAAGTTGATTGATAAATTATGTCACTCAAGGTTTTTCGCTGCGGGACAATATTTTTTTTGCACCGAAGTGCTGTTTTGAAGGATCGGAATAGTTGCTGAATGAGGACTAGCGCGGATCGGAATAGACAGAGGTAGCAAAGCAAACTGTCATGTCCTTTGTTTGCTTTTGATTTAGAATTTGGTTTGATTTTCCTGTTTGACTATGCTGGTGTCTAATATGATACTTTGTTTTCCCTTTGTTTTGGATTCCTGTTAAGCTTGTATTCATCTCAGTATCTTGTTTCGTCTATCGGTCCTTTTTTTAAATTACCTTTATCCTGCACTCCTGCCCCGCTTCCTTGCATTTGGGTCCTCAAACCTGCCACGACACTAACCGATGTTCTCCTCCACAAGCATCTTATCACATCTCACACTCTGTGACCATGCAGAAATGTATTAAAATTGCCGTATTGATGGTTGTACTACATTTTGCTGCCCCACAGAGTAAATTGGTAATTGGAAAACGACAAGCCAAAAACACACGTTTCTTTTTGGAGCTAGCCCGGGATTTTAGTGGAAGTTGCAGAGACTCTTCTAATCATCTGTCAGCCAACTATGCTCCCTCGCCCCCCCTCCCCCCACCCCTCCCTGGCTGGGGAGGTGGTTAGGTGGCACCCAAGCTGACAGCGGCTATCTGGATTCTCGTGGACCAATTCAGGATGAGGGAACTGCAGCTCAACCTCCTCGAAGACACTGCCAGGACAATCGAGGGCACCTCCGGCAGCTCTTCGTTTTGACTTGGACATCCACTTTTTCATTGATTTTCATATTATGTATTATTTGTGCCCTCTCTGCATCCATTGCAGCCTGGTGATCCTGAAAGGGGGATCCTTCCATCTCTGGTCCCTTCTCAAGGTTTCTCATTTTCCTCTGCTAGGTTTTTTGTTTTTAGTTTTTCCTTGCCCTTTTGGAAGCTTAAGATCAGGGGATGCTTTGAGAATAATTGTCAATTTTTGTCTATGTGAAGCCCTTTGAGACTGCGTGTGATTTAGGGCTATACAAATAAACTTGAGTTGACTTGACTATGTGTAAAGGCAAAATTGTTAAATGAGTTTGAAAGGATATTAACATGTTTTTAGTAAATAGTTGATTTAGGGCAATATTTTTTTTGCAGAGGGTGTCAACTATCTCCGTAATCTGACATATGCAATATTCACTAATTGTTCTATTTCCGCAATATCATTTTGGTGACTCCTTTGCACATGCTCATTATGTGCCTCATGCTCATTTATTGTTTTTGTCTCATGCAAAGTGTATCAAGTGCTTTCCTCTGTAATGTCTGCATTTGTTTCATCGTTGGCACACACAGTGGTGAGTGTGTGTACAGGGGGAGGGCGGTATTTGTAAATCTGTCGCCTTCTGCCACAGTGTTTCCAAATGAGCGCAAGATGCGACCTTATGCGCATTAATATAATGAGCTGAGGTTATGATAGGATCAGAGATGTCTCAGTCTCCAGAGCAGATGTTACTCAACCGCCTAGCTCCGCTCTGCGCTGATTATATTAGAAAGACGAGAGGTGTCTGCGTGTGACAGACAGAAAGACGGAATAGGACGGAGCAGCGCAGATGGGGAATTGTAACGAGACTTGTGGTAAGCCTGGGAGAGGTGTTGCGTACAAACCTTTTCACCATAGTGTCACACCTACATCCAGGTGGCAAAAGCTCAAGTGAGCCCTTTTATCATTTGACCACATATACTTGGACAATATTGTGCCCCCAACGTGACAGCTCAAAGTACATCATGATATACGTCCGTCCCTAGCGTGTCATAGCAGCAGTACAGCTTTTCATTTGAACACAGCATGCACGCAGCAGCAATTGTCTCTCTTTTAACCTGTTAAATACCTTGTGGGGGATCACAGAGAGATTCTTGGCATGATGCTCTAGGTACAAAAATCCACGTGGGAGAAGTGGGATATACATTGCAGGCCACATCCTGAGTTCCCAATTTGGATTTAATACATGTGTAATTTTGTGTGCATTTTAAATTGCAATTTTTAATTTGGAAACTGGAAAGATCAAAACTGCAAATAAGTAATTAAATAAAAATAAATGAACTGAAACAGCATCGTCCGTAAAGTTAAATACAACTGAACTGGATTTAACAAATTTCCTTTATTGTTATATTTAATGTTTCAGCCATTATACAACTGTTTGAATATTTAATGATTCTTCTAAATAAAACGTTTTTGCAAATATTTAGTTTTTCATAGTTTTTTTTTTTTTGTATTGTTTGGCCAGTATATCCCATCTGCATGTTTACGCTGCACTCAGATATCCATTTCCATCTAATCTAATTTTAAATTAGAGTTAGATTAGATTAGATTTATTGTCTTTGCAGCGGAAGGTGCAAAACAATGGCAAGCATCAGCATCTACAATGTAAAAAAATAAAAATAAAACACACCTTCACACCCTAAGAAAACTATATGCAGTACATATACCACAGTCAGGGCATAAACAGCAAGATGCATGTTGTTGTAAAGGCTTATCGAGCAGCCACTACTCCACTTAGGAATAGTAAAACAAAAAAATCTAGGGCAGTAGGTGTGCTGTAATGTAATGTAAATATATGTGTTGTTATATTTATATTAGAACACTACCCTGCCCCAGATCTTTACTACGTATATAGAGCAGAGCAAACACCCATAAACCTTGAAATTAGGTTTATAGTCATAGTGATTTACTGAAAGCAAAACGGTGCATCCCAGCTGCAGTTCATGGCCATGGCTTGAGGTTTTACAGTAAGCGGTGTTACAGACCAGGCTATATGTCACCCAGTGCTCATACCAAGTCATGTGCAATATATGCAAACTTACAAAAGAGCCAGTAATGCTCACTTAGTGTGTATGCATAAGATAGTCTGTCTGCCGAGAGTTTTACGAGTTTGCCTGCATTGTGCAGCATTAACAATTTAAATTTTAATTAGTTTCGGGGCCCCTTGTGCTTTCACACTGGCGACGTGTTCATCCATTTTTGGAGCAACAACCTTTTTTGTGCTCTCAGAGCTGCATTTTTTTTTTTCCCAACACTAAAATTCGCAAGGCTTTTGTGAAGTGTTCATGGAGTTCAGTATATTCTCTGACAGCCCCGGAGGGTAGTAGTACAGCTATTGCAGTAAAAGTTCTAGATATTAAAATCATAAAAGTAAGTTTTAAAAAAGTATTAAAAATGTATGTGAATATATCTGAAAAAGAAAAAAGCCTCACCTCAGACAAATTTTGGTAAAATTTAATTCTACTAATGGTCAAGATGACAGAATGTTGAATAAATGCCTCACCTCTAATAAAGACCGATGTCTCCGGGAAAATAATATTCCTTGTATTGCAGAAAGTAGTACTCATTAACAAATTAACACAAGCATTTATGGTTGTTTTTAAAGCCTCATTTCTGATAAATGCCTCTGTAGTTGAGTAAACAAATTCTCTCTCTCGTAAAACTGTTTTGCTTTCCGACTATCATGAAGACAAACTGTAACGTAAATGATCGTGAGAAAGAGTCATGGCCCCATCCAAACCCTTTGGCTTTATTTTGATCTGGTTAGGTTCATTAACCTCGTGTAACAAGATCACTGCCACCACAGCCAGTGAGGCGAAAAGCACCGCGACAGCCACCATGTGTAAATGCGCGTGCCCGCTGGATATCAAGGCTCGGCGAAGATCGTAAAGCCTTTGATACTGTGCGCTCTCTCCGAGCAACGTGCTACCAAGTGCACATTAATAATGCATGCCACGCTCTTCCCACACACTTATTTATGGAGGCATGAGTACACATGCGTAGCCACACACAGGTGGCTGGTTAAACCACCGCCTCAGTCTGGGGCTGTGATGCAGAGACAGCGAAATAAAAATTCTAGGTGAAACATGGACTTGTTGGATGTGTAATGTGGGTGCTTACATTATCTGCGTGCGTGCGGGCGTGCCATTCACTCATTCATTCATTGTCCTCAGGCATTCCGAAGGCAACATCAATAGAGGTCACTCACAGGGCAGGACGAGACAAAGATGTAATAAGCAGCAAGGGGTGATTGATATTTGAAGGAAGGTCCGACTGTCTGACTTAAGTTTTCTGACAATGGACAATATTGGTTAGTGGCAATAATGAGCTGTTAAGCTGGTTTGTCAACAACTGATAGAAAGTGAAAGAACAAAATTGAAGAACAAAACATTTGTTACAGCAAATGTTAGAGCAAATGTTATGACTGTTTAGTGCTATCTTTCTTAAAAAAAAAAGGAAAAAAAACATTCCAAAAGAGGGTGGTTTTATTTGAGGCAGCCGGAGTACATTTGATACGAGCATGGCATCGCAAGCCAAAACGTAGCTGTTAGCCTCCGACTGAGTCAATTTGGTTTCCGTTGCTTACTTAAAACACGCCAGACAGACACTTGGCAGGAGATGTGTTCATGAAGCGACTGTCTGCATTACTAATAAGACAACAAGGAGGAAGCTTCATACAGGAGTCGGTCAGGATGCTGCGAGACGAGTGCAATCGGCGCCCTCTGAATCCACAAACACACACATGCCAGCGTCTATTGATGACCCACTTCTCTTCTTAGAGAAGAAAAAAAAAATCCTCTGGGTCACAGCTTTCATTATGGCACTATTTCTGCTTTTATGTTGACATGACTTGTATAATGAAGCCAGTTGCCATGGATTTGAGTAGAACTGTGTTGTATTACTGCTCTTACGACTGCTCAGAGTGACGAATGACCATGCACTTTTTTATTTATGACGAATGTTTTACTTGCCACGCTTCACCCACTTGAAATGGTGAAGGCTAAAAGATAGCTTTGTAATTTATTGACAGCAACCTGTGAACAATGCCAGCTTCCAAATGGGGGATCAGTTGGCTGCTGACACCCAAATGACAAAATTCCTGTTTAAATTCCTGCATTGAGACTTTTTCATGAATCCTTAGATGACGTCCACATACAAAATGGCTTTTGCCAACATATTACAAATCCTAACTTTTGTTATGATTTATTGCAATACAAAAGGCATAAGTCATCTCTGCCATTATCCTTAGAAAGGTTTTGGGATATTGCATTTGTATTTTGGTTCCAATTAAATATTGGTTTGGCTTCACATGTGTTTGAAAAGAGACCAGGATGGTTAACACGTCCTGGATGCTTCTTTACTACCCCACTGTGAGCCTTTAGTTGCAATTGGGTGTAATTTTGATTTATTTGGAGGCAAATGTTAGCTGCCAGAGAATTATTACAACATGGAGGAGTGTGACGGCTTCCTCTTAGAGCACAATGACGCTTATGTAGGAAAAAGCAAACAATCCAATTCAGTTTCCCTTGGGATTGCAAACACTCAGCCAGCCAAACAATTTAACATATGATTCTGTTAATTAGGAACCAGATGGCACTGCTAGAAACTGAAAATTAGGTATTTGGAGAAATAAGACATTAATCAACTCAAGTAAAGGTATTTGAACGCTGTTTAATAAATGTCATTATGAATATCCTATAAAACAATTTCAATTGACATCATTAGAGCACTTTTCCTATTCGGAAGTGATCAAAATAATTTAATTAAATGTTTTGGTACACTTTTTGAATAATTGCTGGGCTTTTATAGTACAGCATAGCATCAAATCGAATTGAATCGAATAGATTAGAATGTAGGTAATGTACAGTAGAGTTGTGCTATTCCAGGTAAATAAATTAAGCAGCTTTTATTCTATTGTATCAATTCAATGGACATTGCACTGATCCTTGTAGGTTGTCCGTCTTGGCCACCTAAGCGCAGTATGATCCAAAATATGGATATAATATAAATAGAGTCATTATCAGCTCCTCGGTAAACCACAATAGTCATTCTTCGCAGGGAAGAAGAACTAGGACAGCTTCGATACTGTCTAATTTTTATTCTGAATTGGACATTTGATCATACTATCTACAATTTAGGTGGAACAGAATGTCTCCAGAGGTGGCACAGCTTGATAAAATACAGAAAAAACATGTTTGAATGTTCCCTAGCTTGCTTCAGCGATGGTACATTCCCCGTGGGAAAGTGCAAGCTGTCGTTTCTTTGCGCTTGGCCTCGTTATTAAAGATGTCAGCATGCACGGGCTGGCGTTACACTTCCACGCAGATGCTTACTTGGTACATTGTGTCCAGTCTTACCTCCAAGGCCGTAGACCTCTTGCGGAGCAGCTGTTCGATGTTCCTGGCGGCTCTGGCCACCAGCTCCTCTGCATCATTCTGCTCCACACTGTAGAGGTGCTGGTTCTTTAAGAAAATCTACGCAAACACACAATACAAACGCACAGTCATGCATATAGGAACTCCAATGTTGATTACTTAAGAGCTGCGATCCCCGATCCCCAACCTTTTTAGCACCACTGACCGGATTTTTGTCAGACAATATATTCACGGACCACAGTTTGATGACGTATGATTTTTGTAAAGAAAACTTCCAAAGACAATTCCAGAAAAAGCAAATCAAATTGAAATCAAATGTCAAAATCATCAATAAATTAAACAATCACTGACTGCACATTGTTTTCTTCGCAAAAATCGTCCGTGTTTGAATTACGATTTCATCCCCGCAAAACAGTTTAACCACAATCTAAAACCTCACCATACGGTCTTGGACTTTTAGTGAGACAAATCCCGCAATTCAATTTTGTTCTGAATTTCTGCGTCATTTTTTTCAGGGTCTCCTTCAGGATGCCAAAATACCTGAAATTTTGCCAGGATACATGTTTTGTTTTTTAAAAAAACAAACGAAATTTTGAATGTGATGAAGTCTCCGCTCCCAAAAGGAAAAAAAAAATGTCAGCTAAATTGTCCCAACCAATTATACAATTACAGTATATTTGCATCATTGGTATGTTCTTACCTGGGTGAGGCTCTTGCCGGCCATGGCAGTGTCTGCCAGGGTGATGAGCTCTTTCTGCATCTGATCAACCCATTCTTTAATCCTGCCATTCAGAAGTCAGACACATGGACACACACACAAACACACAGAGCAACCGAGTTAAGCCACTTCAGAGGCAACATCACCAGAGCAATTAAGCTGTCAATCACATCAGTCCTGAAGGCGACAGGCGAGCTGCTCAATCACGAGACATCAAAACAAACAAGGGAAGGTGTCACCAAACTGGTAGATCAATCCGATTGAAAGGACCAGGGTGCAACAGACCTCTCATAATATGTGTAGACCATAAAAAGTAGGGTTCTCACAATCTACAATCATAATTACAGCGATTGTGATGTTGTTGTTTTTTTGGTTTAATCTATCTTCTCACCTAGTTCAGGGGTGTCCACACTTTTTGCAAAGCGGGCCAGATTTGGTTAGATGAAAATGTATAGGGGCCGACCATTCGCACAGACATTCCTCAAACCATTACCATTGTAAATGAACTTGTCAATATGTAACTATATCCTTTGCTGTCTGCAGATAGGTTGATATTGCAAATGAAAATCTGTTGTCAATTGCACTACCATTAAAGTTAAAGATGAAAATGATACTAAATTAAATGCAAATGAACAATTTTATGAAATTTGAATGATTTTTTTTATTAGATGTATTAAGTTTGTTTTATTATTGTTATCGTTGTATTAATAAAAAAGGGTGATATTGGTGTTTGTGACTGCAGTAAACAGGCCAAGTTGCATCATGTCCGATTTTTAATCTAAATTAAATCATTCTCCATTTTGTCTTTTTTATTTCAATTTCATACGCAACAGATTACCTCATAATCACAAAATAATAATCCATAGTATTTTTGTTGTTTGCGATCACTTTGAGTCGGCGGCGCGGACGCGTAGTAGTGTGTAGAGTTAGTACGAAGTAGACAAGCTCTCACCAGTAGTCCGTGTTTTGTTTTTCCCTGTGCAGCGTCACTTGCAACGTCTCTGATTTTAGCGTCGCCTTAGTCCTTGGTGTGTGCATATTTGAAAAAGGAAATGTCACTGATTATCTTGCAAACGGACACTTGTGTGCGCGTGAACTGGGAAGGGATGGAGACACGCTCGCAACCAATCGTAAACGCTGGCGCATGTGCGTGCGCGTTCCCGTTAGGACGAATTTTATTTCTGGGGCGCGTAGGTCCCCGCGACAGTGCCAGCGGCCCACTTATTATTGATTTTATGACACAATGCTTCGGGCCAGTTTAAATTTAGACGCGGGCCGCATTTGGCCCGCGGGCGGTAGTTTGGATAGATTAACCTGGTTAAACTGTTTGTATTTGTGGTTTTAGTAGAAACTCATTACTATTTGGTCCTCCTCTCATTGATATTCTGGTTTCGGTGAAGCCCTTTCAGATTAAGAGCTATATAAATAACTTTGACTTGACTATGTAGCATCAACAGTCTAAATAAAAACGGGTGAAGAAGAATTGTCACATGTCATGGTCATTCGATCAGATTCAAAATTTCCAAAGGTCATCAAACAACTCCTTTCCAGCAGGATCTCTACCATTTTATGACTGTTCAATTTAGTCCTACACAATTTTCGAACCTGTATGAGCACTGACAGCCAACAAGACGAGCACCAGCACCTTCCCTGCATCAGTGATCAATCTTATATCATTTAGTATTTTAAGATGAGCGATCATTTAGAGATTGAAAATTTGAGATGTATCTCTAGTTTTCTACAGGGAATCGTCAAATTTCAAGGGTTTAGGAAGCTCTGCTGATTTCTAGCGGCACAATCAACATTTTTACCACCCCCAAGTATGTGTGACCTGATGGTGAAAAGGTCTATTAAACTGTCAATCCCAGTAGGAGATGGCGAACGGCTTGATTGTGAGACATCAAAACAAATAAGAGATTCATGGGGTGAGGTGTTGCCAAACAGGTCAGTCAACCTGATTGAAAGGGCCAGCATTCAATCCAGCGTCATCAGGCGATTTCCCGAGAAGTGGGCCAAATGGGCTTGATGTCAGTGACAATGATGGTAATACGAGTGAACGAGCCAGGAAATGGAGACACAATCCATCTGTTTAATTGTGAGTAAGAGCCTGATGGACTTCAGGTCTGAAAAGTGTGACAAATAGACCTTTTGGCCATGACATCACACATGATTCTCATTGACAAAAGAGAAACCTTTACAAAAGTAAATAAACCATCCTACGTATATACGTACCATTATAGCGAAGCAGATTGATTGAGAAAATAGCTTGGATGATACTCATGGCCATCCTTTCCTCCAGTATAGATTGAATGTGCAAAGGTCAAGGTGGAAAAATGTCATATAGAGTAAATTGCTTCCAAGGGAGACGTAACTCTGGCCGTAATTGATATGTCAGAAGTTAATTCAAAAGTGGATCCCCTTGCGCTTATTTTTCACAAATATTATGCAAAGGTCTCAATTATAGCTCCATAATAACTGAAAAAAAATGGCATGAAATAATCCACAAAGTCAAAGCTCTTGATTTTCATTTGCACGCACGGGTGCCAAATGTAGACCTAAAAAATAATCCAGTCGCCCTTTCTCCTAGTTAGCACTAATGCTAATCTACACTTTTGGTAATAAATGAATCAAATCATAATCCACAAAATCAAATGATAATATGATGGACAGATTGCTGAGCATTTTTATTAGCGCTGCCATAGCTGAGCTGCATCCCAAATGCAAATCACACTACACACGCCAGAGTAAGCATGGAAAAACCAATACGCTCACCCACAGGATATTTCCGAGTAAGCGTTAATGGCCGTGGTGTAAGAGCAATATATCTGCCTGGCTCCATGCAGCTGAGCAAAGTATGCAACAAGAAAGAGAAATGTTCTCACTGACAACAATTCTCAAATCAGGAGGTGCAGAAAATATTCATAGTACTGATGGTAAACAAAATGAGACCATTTGGGGACCAACAGGGGAAGCACAAAGTGAAATTGTTCAGGAAAAGAAAAAGTCAAGCTTGTCTATTGGGAACAAATTGCAGTGCAAAGCAGCTGCTTGCCTTAAATTCCCAAAGCCAGATGGTTATAGACAAGCACTGCAGACTGAACAGAATGAGCTCCTTTATGAACAAAAAAAATGTATATCCTGTTTGGTAGATGTGCAGCCACAGCATAATGTGCAATGCTCACTATTTAATTCCATTTTATATGCTGACTGGGATAGAAATTCTGCAAGAACCTGGCTGGTAACTGCACATTAAATCCCAAGCTTAAATCTTTGTAACAGAAATGCATACAAAACAGATGCTACAAGTGCTGCAATTGTGGAAGCTACGCTTTTTGTGGAACAATAAATGCACTTGTTTAAATTCCCATTTTGACAAGATTCCAGTCAATAAAACACAGTTGACTTAACCTACTAGCTTGAGAGCATACCAGCATCCAAGCTTTGCATTTTAAAGACACAATGACTATGACATTTGATTTCATCCATCACTAAAAAGCCTCTAAAAAGTGGCACACAAACCAAATCATAAAAGTGGCTATGTGTGAATATGTTGTGATTGTATTACCGTATTTTCTGCACTATAAGGCACGCCGGTTTATAAGGCGCACCTACAATAAATAGCCAACTTTAAAACCTTGTCCATCTATAAGGCGCACCGGATTATAAGGTGCACCTTCAACGAATGGCCCATTTTGAAACTTTGTCTATATATGAGATACATACATTTGGCTCGCAGGCCGGACTTTGGACACGCCTTCTGTAGTGGCTCAATATTGGTCCATATATAAGGCGCACCTGATTGTAAGGCACACTGTCAGCTTTTGAGAAAATTTGAGGTTTTTAGGTGTGCCTTATAGTGCGGAAAATACAGTACTGTTTTCGACTGGTGTCATGGGTGAAGAAAGCTCAAATGACATATGATATCATACTGTATATGAAATACATGACAGTTTGCTCACAGGCAGCTAACAATAGCGTCATTTCATACGTAATGTGGAGGCAGGCACTCCATATGCAACAATTCTATTAAAGCCATTAAAAAGTAAATTTTCCATAATATCGCCCTTTTTAAAATCAAGTGCATTTGGGAATTGGCTGCAAGTAACGCTAATATACTTTGCAGCAGTAAATGTCAATGCAATCTAGTCATTTTATTCCCACTTCTTGCTGTGTGACATATGTATTTCAGACTTCCGCTCAGCTGCCGCATATTTTTGGGATTTCCTGATTTGATTAAATTATTCTTACCCGAGTAGTTCTCTTTTATGCTCCAGAGTGTGCTGATTGTAGATGTCAAATTAGCATTTGAGAGGAGCGCAATTAGTCATATTCCCAGTTTGTATAAGCTTTATGGTGAAGTCATCTCTGTGTTACACATTTGACATTTCCAAGCAAGTGGACATCTCTCCAGTGTGCAATTAATAAACCCGATCCCTTAAATCATGTATTTCCAACACCTAGGGTGTTGGCTTGATTAACATCTTGCTGCACATCAAGACTTCAGACTATATCATGTGACACATGACTGAACAACAACAACAAAAATGAGGTTTTAAATCATTTGCATTTCAAAACGCTCATCTTAAATCACCTTTCCCCATTCAAATGAATGAAAATACCAGTGGTCTGTTCCAGCCTCCCCACAAAACAAACAAAAGGTTTTGTAAAGTAAAATATTGTACCGGATTTTCCAGACTATAAGGCGCACCTAAAAATCTAAAATTTTCTCAAAAGCTGACAGTGCACCTTATAGTCCGATGCGCCTTACATATGGACCAAATTCCTAAATTTAAACTGGCCCGAAGCATTGTGTGATGAAATCAATCATAAGTGGCCCGCTGAAAACTATGAATCATGAATCAAAAAGACTATGGATCATTATTTTGTGATCATAAAGTAATTTGTTGCGTCTGAAGTTGAAATAAAAAAGATAAAATGGAGAATGATTTGGATTAAAAATCTGACATGATGCATTAATGGTGGGCCTTATAGTCTGGTGCGCCTTATATAAAGACAAAGTTTTAAAATGGTCCATTCATTGAGGTTGCGCCTTATAGTCCGGAAAATATGGTACTTTCGAATGTAAAGGATTAAAGAGTTTGTGCATCATAATTTATTGTGACTTTGCAGCTTCTTCTGGAATACGTGCATATCTTTGCTACCTGGGGCTAGAATAATAGCACACTTGTCTTCATAAGAGTCACTGGTGGGCTGGAGCTTTGAGCTACTGTACAGTTTGTGTTCATCTACAAAACCCCTGCGGGGCTCAACTTCAGAGGCGGACTTTCTAATACACGACATTTATTGGCTCCCACATAATGTTGTGGTCGCTCTTTCATTGTGTCGAGGTCAGCTAGGGGTTAGTTGCAGCTGATTTCAACCAACAGCATTAATTGTACGGACTAGTAACAAAATCATGTTATTGCTCTAATTTAGGGGATGCTTGTGTAGTTGCAAGTTGTTGATGATTAAAAAGTATTTAGAAATGCATGGGAAGTATGAAAATAATTGGCATAAAGCCAGGGTGAGTGATATTCTTTCAGCTCGGCTTTCTATTTTTTTATTAGTCCTGCCCCTGGTACAACAGCAGCAGCACACAATTAAACACTGGAGCTCTAAAGGCAAGTGGGTCAGAAGCTGTGTTGTTGTTTTTCCAACGCAGGAAGAGCAAATGGGGGCAAACAGGAGGAAATAAGGCAAGACAAACGAGAGACAGATTTTGTAATATCAGCGGCAGTTTGGAGGGAATAATGAGCTGGCCAATGGAGTGTGCCCAAAATTCACCCAAAATTCATAACAGGACAAGTGAGAGGTGTATATTTTGTTTACATGGATGTCGCCCTGATAATATTTGGATTCACATACTTCAGTAAATATTGTGATTTCTTGTGAATAATATGCATTTTTTTGAGGGGTGGGGTCATAAAAATAAAAATCCTGCTTCCTATATAGTGGCAGCAGACCAGCTCAATAAGAGCGTAGTTGCATGGGCAGGTAAATCATTCTGCTTCACATAATTAAAAGTAGAACATTTAAAAAAAATTAAAAAACAGAACAGGGAAAGAAAATCAAAAGCAAACTGAAAAAATAAAACGTATCTTACTAATATTATTAAAAGAGCATAGCTCCCGCGAAAGAACAAGATTTAAAAAATTAGTTGAAGGACTTTAATTAATCATAGGCATGGGAAAAGTTGGAAAAGCAGAGTTTTTAGCTACTATATAATGCAAATAAACCATCACCAGCTGCCATTGCTGCGACAGTACCCCCCACCCCACCCTGCTGCCATCAATTCCTTCAAGGTAAATTTAATGACAGATGGACTGATGCTTGCGAGCGCCTCATTTTAATTTCTTTTGTTCTGTCTCTTGTGTGGCTAAATGATCCATTTGTATCTCATCAGGATACGCGGGGAAACAGGCTTATATATTGCTCGCCGCCGTGATGAAACCTCATCGTCATGGTGATAAAAGGATGGGAGACTTAGAAAAGTCTTGCTGGAGTCATTAGAGACATACTTGCAATTACTGCTTAACAATTGCCAGAGCCATATAGTCAAGACGTTAGGAAATTTAAAACGAAATGGACAGATTTGCAACATTAGAACTGTCTGTGAATGTTAAGTATGTCGAACCCTATTTGCAAGTCTTGATGACATGGAGCCACTATCAGGTCAAAGTGTTGGTGAGTTTCTCCTGCGCTCACTACAACCAGCAGGGAGTGGCAAGAGTTTCCCAGACTCTCCAAAAATGTCTCTAGATTTGTCCCTAGTCAGCTTTCGGAAAACAGGTAAGTCTCGATGATATGAAAACACCATTACGTCAAAGCCAAAATCTGCGAAAAAGAGCCTCGAGAGTCTCCCAAAAGCTCTGAAATGTTCCAAAAATCTTGGGGGCTTGCATGCACTTTGGCGAGAAGGAGCCTCGAGAGTCTCCCAAAATCTCTGACATGTTCCAAAAATCTTGGGGGCTTGCATGCACTTTGCAGTTTATAATTGATTTTTTAGACAAATAGCCACACCCTTATTTTTGCTTAACCAGTGTGCAGCGCCTGTTTGAAAATTTTATCAGTGTTGAAATGCTGCATAATGGCAGAATACCTCGTTGGTAGGTTTGATTTGAGTGTGTTCAATGCATTCAACAAATGGTGGCTCAACTCAAACAAACGCTTAACCCATATAGATGCCTGGTCCCTTCTCCAGTTAAGTAAAGCATTACATGTGCAGGATGAATAGTAATGCACTTCCATAAGCAGCCTGTTATATCCAGCACTCCAGCAATTATGATAAGTTATGTATCTAGTTTGAGAGCACAGCACTTATCCATGATCCATCAATATAATGTCATATTTAACACCAGACTGATGCAAGACAAACAAGTTGAAAAATAACTTGATGATGATGACAAAAGAAGACACGCGCACGCACACAAAAGGTGGGTGACATCCTCCCAGCCCACGCGCGCATATTGATCGCGCATGCAGACAGACAACCAACGCCACGCGAACGCCTCATATAAACAAATAAAGAGCGTATTGGCAGGAGGCCACCCTTGATGACGAGACAAGAGAACAGAAAATACAGCGGATCAATTGGATTAAATACTTACAGGAGCGAGGAGGGGAACTGGGAAGCCCGTGAGGCACTCAGGAGGAGCAGGACCTGGAACGTCCAGGCGTGCGCCCTGCAGGTACCCATTGGAAAACGATGTGGGAGGTGGATGTGGGTGGGGGCCGAATGTGGCGCCCCCCGCCGCTGATGAATAAGAGCGCGGCGGCGTGTCAACCTGCCGGTGCCTCCCCAGTGCTCGCTGCTCGAAAGCCTTATTCTAATCTGATCAGAGCGACAACAGACAGGACAGGTAGCGCCGGAGCTCCTCCTCCTCTCTCTCTCTCTCTCTCTCTCTCTCTCTCTCTCTCTCTCTCTCTCTCTCTCTCTCTCTCTCTCTCTCTCTCTCTCTCTCTCTCTCTCTCTCTCTCTCTCTCTCTCTCTCTCTCTCTCTCTCTCTCTCTAGTGGATGTACGACACTATGGGTTGGATCTATCTATCTATCTATCTATCTATCTATCTATCTATCTATCTATCTATCTACCTATCTATCTATCTATCTATCTCTCTATCTATCTATCTATCTCTCTCTCTATCTATCTCTCTCTCTATCTATCTATCTATCTATCTATCTATCTATCTATCTATCTATCTATCTATCTATCTATCTATCTATCTATCTATCTATCTATCTATCTATCTATCTATCTATCTATCTATCTATCCATCCGTCATATTCCACAATGAGCTGGAGCCTATCCCAGCTGACTTTTGACAGAATGCACACTGAAGTTATTGCCAGCCAATCACAGGGCAGGTACTGAATCAACAAATGAGCATTCACACTCATATTTACACCTAAGGAAAATTTCACATCTTGAATTTAATTAACACGGCTGTTTTGGGATTGTGGGTGGAAACTGGAGTACCCAAAGACAACCCACGCTCAGCAAGCTCAGAAACTGTCAGGCAGATGTGCTAATCACTAAGTTCACAGTGCCACACTAATATCAGGATCAGATTTGGTTGGATTTTGTACTGAAAGTGTCACGATCTGGTTTTGTCGACTTAGTTTTAATTAGATTTAGTTTGTTTCTTGTTCGGTCCCACTTTTGCTTCCGATGTCTTTCACAGTCTTATATACATATATGATACATATTGCACCAAGCGGATATTTTCTCTGGGAACTTTTGAATTAGAAGAACAGCATTTCGATTGGGGGAAATTGAACGTGGTTGTGCGTACGTGCGTGCGTGCGTGCGTGTAATGCAGCCCTGGAGGTGGGAAGCGTGGCCGCACAGGCAGGATGCTCAGGGACTCGGTTATCAATCGTTGCCTGGCAACCACGCACCATCTCCGGTGTCCTCTCACCCTCCTACTCTTCCTCTTTCCGTGTCCTCCTTCCCTCTTTTTGCTGCTTTGTCGCCCCTTTTTCCAAACACTGTTGCATTCATCTCAGCATCTCATCTGCTGAGATACCTTTTCAGGCATTTTTTTCTACGATTACTTCACAGAGATGAGAATGGCGAAGGCAAGAATGGTCGCTTCTGGAGAGGGTTAGCGAATGCAAGGGATACAATAGCAAAGAAAAAGTGAAGACAGGCTGCACCGGCAGATATTCATGACTTCTTTTTTTCTCATTAACAAGGAAGCATATCACTATATCCTGAATAATAGGTGTCAGACTCATCCCAGCAACACCTTTTATTTCGAATACAAGGCTTTGACCATGCAAGTTCTAAAATTTGAAAGGACTGACAGATGTGATCATGATAATTACTTCACAGCTCTACATGGGATTGACGCATTTAAAGGACACATGTTTGGCTTATTTTCTCAGAATATTTCTGAATAACTTTTAAACTAGGTACTACTTCAAAAAATGCTTGGCTCTCCAAGAAAATTTAAAATAATAAAAATTACAATCCAGTTGCCTAGTAGGCCTGTGTTCTTCAAAAACAACATTGAGGTTAATTGTTACAAAAACAAAACAAGAAAAGAAAATTTTATATTGAAAGCCTTGTCCGCATTTATTCTTCCGTTGGCCAAGCAACTAATTAGTCGTAAAACAAAAAGAACATACGTAAAGGCATTCATTTCTCAAAGTACCTCTGTACTGAGAAGTTAAAGACAACTGAACTGCGATCTTCCTTAAAGATAGGGTGAGAAGCTCGGTCATCCGGGACAGACTTGGTGTAGAGCCGCTGCTTCTCCACAGTGAGAGTAGCCAGAGGAGGTGGCTTGGGCAACTCATCAGGATGTCTCCTGGTCGCCTCCCTGGGGAGGTGTTCCGGGCATGTCCCACCGGCAGGAGCCCCCATTGACGACCCAGGATGCGCTGGAGAGACTATGTCTCTCAGCTGGCCTGGGAACGCCTTGGGATCCCCCGGGATGAGCTGGATGAAGTGGCTGGGTAGAGGGAAGTCTGGGAGTCCCTCCTAAAGCTGCTGCCCCTGTGACCCGACCCCGGATAAGCAGAAGATGGATGGATGGATGGATGGATGGATGGATGGATGGATGGATGGATGGATGGATGGATGGATGGATGGATGGATGGATGGATGGATGGATGGATGGATGGATGGATGGATGGATGGATGGATGGATGGACTGCGATTAACAAATTACGCAGTATTTGCACAGATTTGACTAGTCGGCACCTGTATTCCACCAATGAAAAACATAACAAAACATAAATCCACTAATCAAGCGCTATGTAAATTTACAAAAGTTCCACAATCTGTCAGTTTTCAGAAGGGCTTGTTTACAGATGAAAGATTTAATCGATTGTTTGATTTTACACTTGATGATTGTGCAAGCAACCCTGAGACCAAACAATCTGTATACAAACTATTTGCATTAATACACTATCTCTTTAATTGACTTTCTGTGCTCCAAGTATCATATGCGCCCTGAGGGCAACAAAAACGTAGGAACCATATAAGCAGTCTGGCCGCTTAGCAACCTTTAATATAGAACTTAATTTCTTGATGCCTTCTTCAGGGACCCCTTCGAAAAAATCTGCATAATTCACTGGAAGCTCGTGCAGCCTGAGTTACTGAGGTACGTACTTATTACTTATAAAGTAATACTGCCCCCTAAAGGCCATATATTGACATTATGGATGGCTGTTGGAACAAGTAAATATAAATTGTTTAAATGGATATACTATGCTGTACGTAAGAGGATTGTCTTTAAACATTGTTGAATTATATTTATAATATTAAATATTTATTATATTAAATATTCTTTATTTCTTTAGATCAAATGAAAACATCACTTTTTTACAACAATAATAATAAATATAATAATTTTATTATAAAAAATATTTTGCCTGAGACCTGCACACTGCAGATTTATTGGGGGTTGCAGAAGTCACTAGTGCTTTGAAACATAATTGAAAATCCATGCCTGAAAGAATAGACCAAACACCACTCTGCATTTGTAATATAGTCTCTTCTTAATATTTATTCTGTCTGACTCGTGGAGGGGTTTAATTTTTTTACAGCACAATTTGCATAATGTCTAAACACATCCTGTGTACAACCACAAAACCATTACATTATTATTATTTTTTGGTTGGAAAAACAAGACCATTTTACAAGCATATTTCTTTACAGTCAGCATACAGATCAATTTATACATAATGTGTTGGACCGAACATGCAACATCCACGACATGAAGACATTTTTCCCTCTCATCTTTGTTGTACAACTATAGACACGCATTAATTACTGTACATTTAATTTATACCTCTTTTTGCACCCCCTCGCATGCTCATATTTGGACAAAATAAACATTCACTCTGTAGAAAATAAACACTTTATGTACACTGTCAAAGTCACATTCACGCAGATGGATGATTGGACGATCAACAGGCAACTGAACAAACAGTGAAGAAGAATCAAACCATTAAGAGAGAATTTTGCATGGAAACAAAGCTTTCACTTGCTTTACAGTAGACTGCTGTTGGCGTTGGGCCGGTCAGATTGTGCATTGCCATTTTGTGGAACTCCCCCATCTATTTCTCTCTCTCCATATATATTTTTTTGTTGTTCTTTAAAATCTGCTACATAGACATAAATAAATACACACCACATTAAACATTCTACTGTCACGTTTTCAATTCATTCCAGTGCAGAAACATTACAACACATGAATGAGGAAAACCATAAAGTGCACAAGCTTCCACGCCTATAAATAGATTCAAATCCATTTCAAAATAAAATACGTTCCGTTCTTCTTTTTTGTTTTAGACCTTATTTTTCAACAGACAGACATATAATTACAAAAAAAATCAAATGTTGCATAGAAGTACCTCAAAAGAAGCAAACAAAAATGGCACAATACCACAAAAATCCTCCATCTTCTTTTTCTTATTGTAATATATTTTCAAGGTTTTTTTTTTTGCTGTTGAAGTGACATCTTGTTCTTAGCCTCTTCATATTTAGTGATATGCACATTGACGCTTTTTGTGTTTTATGACTTTTTTTCTTTTTTCAATATGGTCACGACACTATACAGGGTTGACCTGCACTGTAATTAAGTGCCCACGGTGTGTTTTTTGGTCACAGGCAGTGAAGAAGGCTGGTTCACCATGTCGCACCGGGAGTATCACATACGCACACACACATACACAGAGGAACCTTGACCTGGAGGGAGGTGTTGATACGAGATAAACAAACACTAGTCATCCTCGAGTGTCGGCACAATCCCCGCGGTACTGCTTTATGTGCAAAAGGCTGACTGCATGTGACCATTGTCGTGGGCCACTCGTAAACGTCTTGAGGGCAAGTATGGGGACCCTACGGCAACCTGTCACGTATCATAAGAACATTTATTTGATCCTTCAGCAATATTTATCTTTGTAGTAGTGGTAAGGACTTCTGCCGTACAGTTGAGAGGGCCTAGCTTCAGTACTACAGCTTCACATTACAAAATCGTAAATGTTAGGTTCATCTAAGACTGAGTCTCTACGGTATCAATCTGAGTGAAGGTCAGTGCTTGTTTGTCTGTCTGTGTCTTGTGATCAATCCAGGGTGTCCTTCCACGCTCAAAGTCAGCTTGGATAGCCTCCAGCTCACCCAAACTCAAAACGAGGACACAAGATATTGCGAATTGATGTGTTTGCCTAGATGAGTGATTGAGCGGTGACCAATCCAGGGTCAGGATATGGTCAAGTCTACATGGACGCTTATTGAGGGCAAGCTCAATGGAAAATATTTTTTGTTTACCCGTTTGTCCTCTATGATTGAACTGGCGACCAATCCTGGGTCAAAGTCAAATTGACTAGACTTCCTGCCTGCAACCCAAATGGGGATAAACGGTGACTTGACTTGTCAACTGGCTGTTGAAAACCAAGACTGAATCAGCATTTTCGGATTTGAGTCTGAACAAATCAGAGCATAATAGCTGTATCCAAATTCAAAGGCTGCATTTTCATCCGCAATCTTGACTGCATTACGTCACTTTCAGCGCGACTCGCCGGCACGTGGTTTCCAAATTCGAGAACGACAATTAGCATTCTGGGTCTTTCAACGCGTGCAATACTATAACCTTTCTCAGATTGTCAACAGGCAAATGCTATTATTTAACACATCTGTCTGCATTATACTGTGTATAAATGTATTTATATTTTCTGTATAATCTCTCTCCAAGCCACAAACAATTCCAACATTTCTGCTATGAGGATAACGCAAGCCCAAGTTGATGCTGGCAGTTGATAGCATGTCAAACCCCCTGAATGGATGTCAATGAATATAATGTTTTTTCTTTATGAAATGATGGTGATGATTATGATTGCATTATCTGTTCAGAGGTTGCTGGGCGCCGAGCTGACAAGCAGCTTGTGCCAGCTAACCACCCTCTTCCTCATGTCCACCTTGTCCAACCAGATGTAGGCCTCCCCGATCAGAGTCTTCTTCACAAACTTGCCTCCATTGGAGACCAGGAAAAGCTGCAAGGGCAGAACAATAAAGCGGCTCCATGTTTTGGAACAACTGTCATGTTTGTCAGAACACAGAACCATAAAACCATAACAAGACTGCAGCGTGTACTGACTTCTTTTTTTTTTTTTGGCGTACCTGTATCGAGTGTCCCGTGGGGTTAAGTGGGAAGCGGAAGGTCTCGTTAAAAGAAGGCTCCCGGTCGTGACGGCAAACCCTGGTCTTTTTCTTGATGATCCTCTTCTGAGTGGCCACGTTGACCACGTACAGCTTCACGTACAGGTCTGATGGAGCACGGGGGCGATAGAAGACAAACATTTCATTTCAGACTCGGGTTGCCAAATTATTTAAAATGACATCAAAAATAGTGCTTAGAAATAAATGTGTTGACATATCATGCTTTGAAAATATTATTTCGCATGGGTATCTCCAGAAGACAAAATACAATGTTTAGATTAAGAATTTCCAAAATCCCTGTGTAACTTCCCGTGGATATTCATTGGAATATTTCCAGGAATGAACCTCTCTTAGGAATTATGGTTTGATATCCACATGTAAAAACACAGTTGCAGTTCACCCCACCTGGTAGGTGGTCGGGACTTTTGAACTTGTGAGTGATGTTTCTGCACTGCAGGACTTCCAGGACCAACTGGTCGCCGTCTGTCTTCACCTCTTTCTTCAGGGCCACCTTGATCTCACCCATTACTTGAGTTTTCCCACCTACAACAAAGGCTCACGGTAAAAAAAAAAAAAAAGGCCAGCTAGAACAGCTGAACCTTATATAGGAAGCACTTTAAATGGTGGCTGCTGCGTGATGGCTGAGTTTCAATGTGACTGATTAGCCACATTTACATAACAAGGGGTGTGCACAATTATGCAATCACATCATCTCGAGAGTTTCTCCTTACTTCCTCTCCAAAAATATTTTTTTTCAATTGGGTTGTCAAGGTTATAGGTCATATTAACTGAGGAAAATACTATGAAATTATTATCTTAGTTCCATTTTTATATCACAAAAATCTGGCATTTCAACAGGGGTGTGTAAAGTTTCTAAATTATAGCACGTCCAAAGTTGAAGAGAAAAAGGCTACTGTTGTGGACTATTTTCAATGAGTGGCCAGCAGGTGGTGACACATACTGCAAATATGAGAAATCTAAAATCGTCGTCCCTTGATAGTCCAACCCACCTCAACACACAATTGAGACATGGTTTACGTTTCATTATAAAAAGTATTTCATATTTCAAGAGAATGTAAGGAAATTATCTGTTTATATAAGGTACAATTAAGACGCAAGTCACACATACCCAAACTGTTGTATATGTGTGTTGATGTGTGCCTTAAAGGGGCGCGGCCTCGCGAGTCCTATCGGGTGTTGCAATGAGTTGGTTAGTTCAGTAGTTGTGTGTGTTTCATGCACGTTGTGTTTTTGTTTTCTATTTGTGTTTTCAACTATATGTACTAAGAGTTTATTTCTGGTTTTAAGTAACTTGAGCTAAAATGTAAAATATCCAAAATGTCATCAGTCTATATGTCAGGACATCTGAATGCTTTGGCCTTAGCACAAAAACAGCAAAGGTTTGCTGGTGAATATCAAAAGCTCAGGTTACCAAAAAGTGCGAGAATCAGCAAATTTATGAATATGCTACATTCACTGTCCTCGAGTTCTCAAAGTAAGCCGCTTACCTTCATTCTCAGGAGTTCCAATGTGGTTTTTGTCCGTTCCGTTGGGAATTGTCGTACCACTGCGACAACAAAGACAAACAACATTAGCATTGGCACTGTCAGTCACAGCAGAGTTTTAAATGTTTTTTAAATGTCTTCTCTCACATGCGCGGGACTTGAAATATGGCACTGTCCACTCCAGTCCCTCCACCCTCACCTCCATCCAGACCACCCCCGTAGGCATCGCTCACCAGACTTGGGGCAGACAGCACCACTGGCCCTGAGACATCGCCCAGACGGTGCCCTGGTCCTGTCATACAGAGACAGAGAGAGAGAGAAAGCGAGAGAGTGTCTATATATGTATATAGAGTATGGCATATATAGTATACTTTATCATTATTATTTTAGTACTACTTAGTAAGTTTTTATTAGACCTTTGTTGCATCATATTATTTCCTTACACCATATACTGTAGTACTACTGCTACTAGCAGTATATTCTATAGTCACTATATTATTATTAGTTTATGCTATAGACTGACTGACTCTTTAGTCACTATTTTATTACTGATAAGTCAGCAGTTGTACTAGTTGTTTTATTGACGCTTCCGTGACTGTGGGTGTACCTAATATTCTGGCAAAGTTGTTCCACCCATTTCAACAAGTGCCCATATTGGCAATAAAATCAGTGACTTAGTAATTATAATCAAAACAAAATGAATTGATCCAAAGAACATATTGTTAAGAGAATACATATACATATTTACAAACGAGGAAACATTTCTTACAATATTTATATCTATCATGTCTGTTATTCACACATTTACAATCTTATATTAAGGTTTAAATCATTTTAGTATTTCTTTGGATGTTATTGATTATGTTTCCTGTATGTTGCCTCACCTTCCCTTTTTCTCTGCGCTCATTGGTGGATGAGGCTCGCAATGATGCTGTTTCCTGCTTTGACCGCCAATTGTTGAGGGCAGAGGGAGTAAAAAGGGTTGGGGTCCGGGGAGGAGTAGCAGGTAGGGTGGGGATTCTGTGTGCCATATGCATGTATGTGGGCGTGTGTGTGCATTTATGTGTGTTGCCGTTTGCTTTTGGTGCATTCACATGGTAAACTCATGCAAAGACACACACAAAGAGCGGCAGTAGAAAAGCCAGGGGAGCTGCAAAGTCATGCTTTTATACTTAAGAACACATAATAGAAATCTATTATTATTATTAGGATTATATTTTGTCCATTTTGCTAACTTCAGGGACTACCATCCTGCATTGGTTTCAGGGATTTAGAAAAACCAGATGCTTGGGATTGGCACATGCACACTAGGTTGTTATATTTGAAGGTTAGTGATTTATAACATAAGTTAGAGGCTTTATTTGTTTGTATTTTAGATGAGTTGAATCCAGGAAAACAAGCATATTCATTTTTGTTATGAACAGGACTTTTACATTGTTCAGTATTCGATATAATAACGGTGGAAAGGTTCCTAATAAAAGGAAAAAAAATACATGAAACTCAGGAATGCTATATCGCAAACGCGCAAGGGTTCACTGGAAGTAAATTCAAAAAGTGAAACTGTTTAGGTAGCGGTTTTAGTGTCAGCTACATGCACAAGTGGGGAGTGGAAAAAATAGGGGAGAAGTGTGTCAAAGGATGTGCATCAAGGGTAGGGAAGGGATTTACTTGGTTGCAGGCGGGACTGTTGCACGGCAGCCTCGGCGGCAGCGATGGCTATCCCTGCATCTTCCAGATGGGCCTGGGTGACACTGCTCTTGCTTTGGCTCCGCGACGGCCCGTGCGAACGGAGCTGGCCATCCGAGGAAGACTTGGAGCTGCCTGGGCTGCTGTGAGACTTTTCCAAGGACAACATCTGCGAATCTGTTGTGACGGTAGTGTGGATTTATTGTGTTAGCATCCTTTTTTTTGATCCTTGTTACCTAGCAGGAGGGACGCTAGACAGCATTCACTTAGCATTTATTCTGTCAAGGCTTTCTACAAATAAAACATCAGGCTAGGCAGCTGTACGCTTGGTTACCTGTCGTATGCCATGTGTTCTCCTTACCTTTAGAAGGATCAGGGAAGATTCCATGGCTTCTGCTCTTGATTACAGAGTTAACGGGTGAATCGAAGTTCCCTTCTCCCTGCTCTGGCCCTTGTCCCATACCGTGCCCAGGCCCCATGCCAGACCCTGACAGGTGTCCTTGGACACCGTGCCCCTGCCCGGCTCCAGACCCAGGCGGCCCCTGAACCCCTTGGTGGACTCTGCTGTGCTCAATGCTCTCGCTCTGTTCCTTGAGTGGAAACCAGCGAGGTGTGTTGTCGAGCTGAGTCGTGTTGGACAAGTCGATCAAGACCTGAGCTCAAACACAAACATTACAGAATGAGCCCAGGTGAAGATTTACTGGGTTTGTATGAAGACAAAGATTTTGACTCACTTCTCCCAGAAAGTCATTAGATGACGATCTGTCGTAGTCCCACACTGTCACCTCCAAGGTCTTTTTCTTAAGCTAGATTGAAGAGGAGAAAAGGAACTCATGTGGGACCGTCATGGGCACAATTCAGAATAACCTCTCGCATACATGAATGAAATGCTCTAATGTGTAAGAGGAAATGAACTTCAGAAGTGTGAGAGGGTGTTTCAGAAGTTAGTGAGTGGAAAAAAACCAGCATTCATTTGTGTGATCGTTTAGCTAGTATGTCTGAAAGCATTTCAACGTAACGTCAGAGAAGGTTTCACTCGTGCATGAGAGTATTTCAGAAGTGTGTGTTTCTTTGTGCTAAAATGAGTGCTATAATTCAAAGTGGATGTGCACAAGCATTTGAGTGCGTTTGTATGGCTTTGAACAAAATATTTTTTTGTGGGGACTGAAATGTCATTCCAAACAAAGCGACTAATGAAAATCAACACCCGCATGCGTGTGTCAAAGCGTTGCAATGATTTTAAAGATGATTGGGTGCGTTTGTGTGTGCTCATGCGTTGTTATAGTTTATTAGAACATGAATCTGAAAACATAAAGTGAATATGCATGCATGCGTGAACATGTACCTGTTCCAGATGGATGTTCTTGTATATGACAGTCTGGTTCCATTCTGGGTTCATGGTCTTCTGGGCATATTTCGTCCTTCTCTTGTTGTCCACACTGCGGCATTGCGGCAACACACAAAACACTTGATCACCATTTGCCCATCTTGGCAGTAGACTGAATTATTTTCCATAGACATGAACGTAAAGGAATAAGATGCGAGTCAATATGACTGTTTGGAAATCATGGTTTGAAAGAGATGAAGAAATAAATGCTTCCATTGATTCTTGTACAAAAGAGGCACGGGAGATTTGAAGGTGAGAGGCATGTGGAAGAAGCAGAATTCATGGTACAGTTTGTCTTAACATTACTACACCGAGCAGAGACACAAAGAACAAAAAGGATGAGTAACAAATCACAGAATTTGAAGGGAAGGGTAGAAAAAAAAAAACACAACACCACTAACTGAAAGCAAAGATCAGCACCACACTACCTTGCATTCTGGACAACCATTACTTGGCTGAGGGAGTCCAGAAGAGGAAGAGGAGGGCAGATTGTCACAAATAAGAAAAACGAAAAAACAAACAAAAAAAACAAAAAACAGAAAAAAAAACAGTCAGAGAAGCCCAACGAGCTCAAAGAAAAGTCAGTCAAAGGATAGTGAAACGGACCGATATACTCTCTCTAAGGTTACATACAAACACAGACAGGGTTAGGGTTACATCTTGGAAATGCATGACTAAGCAACTTGAACACTTGAACGCAATTGGCCGACAGGCAAATCAAAAGTGTTGTTCTACTATCTGCTATGTCGGACAACAACGTTGAACATACACATGGAGAGGAACGAGTCCTGCTGCGTACAAACATGTCTTTAATACTGTTAGGGAGTCTAATGGCTCTATTGATCCCTGGGCTAATTTCTTCCTCTCACGAAGAGAGCAGTCAGAGCAGCAACAACAACATGGTTACAGCAGGGGAAGCAACCATTTTAAAACTACTGAATTTGCAAGTTTGCGCACTTGTAAGGAATGCAAATGTTTCTATATGTTGCACTGTATTTCGTAGAGACATGACTACTCGCTCGCAGACGCTTACCCTCGCCCAGGCAGCAGGTAGACTTTGACAAAAGGGTCCGAGTAGCCGTCGTTGTCCCTCGGCGCCAGATTTCTGGCCTGGAGCACGTGAACAATTAGGTTCCCCACATTCCTGTCGTAGTTGATCTGCAGCTGAATTGGGAGACGGATCATTACTGTTGGTGTACGGCCAAGAGATGAGACCGAAATTCCATCCGTCTATTTGCTTTTAAAGTATCATTAAGGAAAAAGTGTTTGTCATCTTCCAGGTTGTTGAAAGTCTTTTGCCTTAAATCCATTGCAGTAAATAGCTTTGTCCTCTATGAGTTTCTTTCCTCTGCAAGCTTTGCTTGGTGCTCATTTTGCTCCAGTCTGTACAGCGAATCCTTCCCACCTCCAAACTTTTGCCGATCTGTGCAACCATTTAATGCACCACTATGGTAGTTAATCTTTGCTCACTCTGGCAATCCAAGAGGTGCGGTTAATCTTACTCCCAGCCGGGCAGACGCCATTGAAGCTCTTACGACTACTATTACTCACTGTTGATGCAATGTGTTTTATACCTGGATTTCTCCAGTAATGGGATGAGGCATCCTTATCATGTCTGTTGGCTGAAAAAAAGAGAACAGAAAGCCATGATTTGAATTTGTTGAACAAAAACACATTTATTCCGTGATGATATTAATATATAATCCACTCCAGCCCCCGCATCCCCACTCATATACGACCGTTCAAAGGTTTGCGGTCACTTAAAAATGTCCCTATTTTTAAAATAAAATGACTATTTTTCAATGAGGATAACATTTAACTAATCAAGATTACTCAACTAATTGAATGAGAGTCAGAACAGACCTCCAACTATTTCAAGTGCCTCTCATTAACTCCAAACATAGTTCAGATGTTTTAGTTACCACATTCATGGTGGTAATTATTTTTATGAAATTTTAGGAATGATTTACCTTGGTTTCATTTACAAAGTGTTATAAAAGCCTGGCATTTGAAAAGGGGTGTGTCAACTTTTTATATCCACTGTAAATCTTTGTGAGGACTGAATTGTCCTTGCAAACAAAACAAGTGATGTGAATCAATGTGTGTGTGTGTGTGTGTGTGTGCGTGCGTGCATGCGTGCATGTCACCTTGCACACCTCCATTGCATATACTTGTTGGATCATAATTGGCCTGTCATTGTCTGATGTAAAGCATAATAGAGTTTGACCTTCCTCCCTGGGGAAGGCCTCCCCTTGGACGCGTTATGTGATGTCACGCTAATGGAATGAAAATGGCAGAGGTGAACAAGGATGATGCTGAGGCATGTAAAAGGCAGCCCTACAGTCAGAGCTGGACACAGGGGCGTGGAGGGAGAGTTATCATTTCATATCATAATTTTGATACTAGTATTTTGTTTGTATTATATAACACTGAGTACAGGCTCCAGCACCCCTGCAACAGGCTAGGCGGTGTTCAAAATGGATGGATGGATAGTATTGCAACATGTAAAAATATGTATATATATATATATTTATGTATAATTTTAGCACAATGACTAATAATAATATTATAATGAATAAATCAATAAATCTAATAATATAATTCATTTCATCTTCCACTCGAGTACCTTGTGTCGTTGTTTCTTATTTATGGCAGGCGACGCAGGCTGGCCGGGGCTGGGCACCCCGCTGGATGTGGCTGACCCGGGGCCAGAATGCAGCAGAGCCGATCGCTCCAGTGCCGACAGTACGCCCAGACCGGCGGGTCCTTCGAGACCAGTGCCCATCGCACCCGGCGCCTGCTGCTGTGAAACCTTGTGCAGCTCAGCAGCCAGCTGCTTGGGATCTACGCCGGGAGAACGTTGGCCTCCTAATGCAACAAGCAACTGTGTAGTCACATTGCGATAGTGTAATACACATGCATGCAAATCCATTGTACATACCAGCCTTAAGCTGGACGTGGTGCTCCAGAACTTGTGGGTGCTCGGGATCGGACAGCATGTTAAGGTCGCTGTTTGAAATCGCACATTTGGGGACATTTGTAATATCAACCAGTGCAACAATCAATAAGAGTGGTCAGATGATGAGGATGTGAAGTGAGAACAGAAGGGTGTGGAGGGAAATAAAGTCATGCAGAGATCAGCCGTATAGACCTTTTCACCATGACGTCACTGGTTGCAAAATTCAGGGGATTTTACAAATTGAACACCTCATGGGAATTAACAAGAATAGATTAGAAATTTTAAAAAACTGAAGGTTGGCTTTCAATAGGGAATTCGGTATCTTACGAGTTTTTCAAATTACGAGCGGTCAAAGACAAAATGTGAGGTCAAGGAGCTTCAAAATAAAGGAAAAACAACAGATAATGTAATAGCCACATTTGTAGTAAAAGAGATTTTGCAATAATATTAGTTTATGACAAAATGAAACTTGAATTATCCTTGAATATGATACCTTTACAATAAATCACTCTCAGTTTCAAATTGTTTCTTATTAATTCCCGTGGAAGTTCTGAATGTCAAAAATTCCCTCCATTTTGTTTTTCTAACTCCTAAATTCTCATGGACTGCTAATTTTCCAACCCATTGGACCTTATAGGTAGGGTACCTCAGAGTTACAAACCCAGATGGCACCTCCATTTAACAAACCCCTTACATCTCATCTGGCCAAGGCAGAGTGGTTGAGAATCATTTTATTGGCCTTGTTCTCAGACATAGTTTAAAGTGTCATGTGTCAATTGAAGGTCCACTGGCCATATTATGAAAAGGTCAATCCAGCATGTCAAAGAGATTTCAGAGGGAGAGATAGCAAAACGGTGGCAGCTGTGACATACAGTCGTACGCAGAGCTCCGCCTCTGCACATGGCTGCCCCACAATGCCTTGCACTTCCTCGTAGGTCTTTCCCGTCAGCTGCACACCGTTCCACTCCAGCACCTGCATGCCTGGAATGGCGTCGTAGGAGGGAAAAAATTAGATATGGATAAGAATATTTAAGGTTTTGGATTGTCTGAGCTCATGACAGCTTTGGTCATTATTGTGAGCTGTGTTGCCTTTATGAGTGACATTTTGCAGACTGAAAAACCCTTTTTCCACTGCAGCTGCTCGTGTGTTGAACAGATGCCATGTTCAAGAAATGTTTGATAAATAAAACATTTTCTTCACAATTGGAAGATGCAAGGACATTATCACGTATCAGTACTTGGTAATGGCGTGTACATATTAAAATGTGAGAACTCGTACTATGTGTAATTTTTTTTATTAGTGCATCTTTATCGTCAATACATGTTGATAGTTGATTTGCACAATGAACAAAGACCACAGCAATGCAAATTGAAGCGATTTGCTAAAAAATTGTACTGAATGACTTCTCGCTAGTTAAAATTATTACGTCTTTTTGCCAAAAAATTTCACTATGTAGCCTCCCACGTGATTCATTTTGTCCTCTGCCTCCTCTTTCTCAGCCTATTTGGGTTTGCACCTGCAGGCATGTTCTGCCGTGCCACGCTCTGCGTCGTCCCCATTCAGCATGTGGTGCACTCTCAGCTACACATCAGCTTTTTAAAGCTAGAGTAACCTTCCTCCTTAGTCAAAATTATCATGAGGGTCACCACTGCGGATAAACACTAGAGGTAATCATGAAAAACAAGCTGTATTTGTGAGATTTGGTTTGAGCGTCTAATCTCTCCTGTTTGCAAATTGCACCTCAGTGTGTTAGAATTGCCTCTGCTGTGTAAGAATTGCTAAAAATAGCCTAATGACTAACACCGTGGAAGGTAAACTGAAAGGACGTGATGTTCTGTGCACCAAGAAATGACAGCGTGTATGTGACTCAATGATTCCGTCAAGCCTCATAAACGTCCGTTTTTACAAATAAAGGGCACACATACACGAGGAAAACGTACTTTGACTTCACAAATTTATAGCTATGCTGATCCAAGATCCGCCATTTTAACAGCCCGACAACAGAATCTCTAAAAGCCTGTAATCATGTCAGAAAAAGTGACTGTGTTTGCTGCTCGTTGGTGTTTTGAGAATAAAATATCAGGGTGTGCATACTTGCTAAATCCATAGCGACAAAGCCATATTCGCTTTTATCAAACTAGGGGCTTGCAGCAATGGAGGCAGGGTGGTCAGTGGCTCATTTGGATTAGACAGAACCACCCCTCCAAAACATGTTGACTTCAGTGAACAGTAGGAAGGGGGTGGTGTAATGTAATTCTTGAGTCTTCCTGTGTTAAGATGGAAAACATATTACAGACCCCTGGGGACTGTTTTAAATTGTGGGAACAAAAATCCATTAACCTCTCCTTTTAAAATGACACCATTTCAATAACAAAAGAAACTCATTCCGCTTCCCCTTTTTGTCTTCTTACCCTCTATGACTATTCCTGTTTGTTCGGCGACCCCACCAGGGATGACTCTGGCAACATAGGCACCAATCTGCCCTCGGCTGCCCGGGATCTCCTTGCCGCCGACCACCCGGATCCCGAGACCGTTCCCTAAGCAAGGAAACATTAAGTGACAATGATGGTCTGTCCACAAGAAGGGAGATTCTTCATGGTGTCTGTATGACTTTGTACCTGACACGCTAGAGTCCCTCTGGTCTCTGGTTAGTTTGATACGAGTGTGAGGGAAGACGTAAGGGGCCAGTTTCATCTGAAAAATACATGAATTAACATGATGTAAATCAGGGGTGTCAAACTCATTTCTTTCGCGGGCCGCATTGTAGTCATAGCTTCTTTCTGAGGGCAACCCAAATAAATGTATGAGCACCTCATATTATATACAGCAAAAGCTACAAAACAAACTGACAAATAACTCGTTTTCAAATCAGACGAGTAAAAACTGGTCAAATAGTAAAAAAAATATATATTATCAAAAGTGAAGACAATTTGCAATTCTAGTAATGACGCGAATTTGATGCACACTTTGTCTTTGCGGGCCACATAAAATGATGTGGCGGGACGTATTTGGCCCCCGGGCCTTGACTTTGACACTCACTGGTTGTATAAAGGAATCATTCGGAAATCAGAATGACCCATAAAAGTTCCTAATTTAGAGATCACACTACCTTCACTGCTATAAAGGTATGTTGATGTGCGTGAGTGTGTGTTTTTAACACATGCACAATCATTAATTGGTCTTCTTTTGAATCGAGTTTTCAATTATGTTGTATACCTGTTGTACAAATAAATAACAAAATAAATTTTAAAAAAATAGTTTATTTTTTATTTCCGAGAAGTACATATAATGCCATTTCTTTTTGTTTCGTTTCATTTCATTTTCGAATAATGCTATTTTGTTTCGTTTCAATTGCTAATATTCATATATAATATATGTTTCATTTCAATTAAATATTTCGTGACCAATCCATGGGCCTGCATCCAAACTAAACTACAAGCATTACGGTCTTATGATCAAATGTTTTGGTCACTGGTCATTTTGGTCATTAGCCACCACTGTTGACCAGTCTTAGACTCTACCCTTTAGTCATCATTCATGGATCATCGTATTAATTTCTTTGGAAAATCTACTTTGGGATCTTAAGATCAGGGGATGCTTTGAGAATAATTGTCAATTTTTGTCTATGTGAAGCCCTTTGAGACTGCTTGTGATTTAGGGCTATACAAATAAACTTGACTTGACTTGACTTGACTTGTCTACTGTTAAGTAGGCATTGTGAAATGTGTGAAATATGCTCCAGTATAATGCTTTAGTGAATCGGCAACTCACTTGTCCCCTGTTTGCCATGTGCCTGGCCTGTGGCTGTCCTTCTCTTGGCTTGTCAAACCAGTCGGTGTCCTCTCGTCTCAGATGGTAGGCTGGGCAAGGAAAGGTAGCCGGTAAAAAAAAAACTGTTAGTGAATAGGGGTTAGGCTATCTACTGGATGCTTTAGGTTAGGGTAAGTAAAGCAGAACTAAATCTTCAAATCAAGCTTTGGAAACGCTGTTTCCGATATGCATCACAAAGTCTGTTACACATCAATTTAATTGCTGTCATATTGCCCAAAATGATTATATTTTCTCCAGCTTGACATGGTCCTTGACACGGTGAAGGAAATTCACGTTGATGCTTAAACATATTATTCCTCCATCAGCTTGGCATAAAGCAGGATCCTAAGGGCTTGTATACTTTATGTGCTTTCACCAACTAATTAATACATTTGATTCTGTCTTTCCAAGGATGTTAATGATACATTTTTGAAAGGTTATCAATTTGATGATTTTTTTTTTTTTTCATCTGGAGTTTTACCAAATTTTAATGTAATTCTCGTTTAATTGGCGTATAGCGGCTAAGTCAATGTGTTTACTTGTATGACGGAAGGTTAAGAATGTTACTACGACCATGCAGGATTTTCCTCTTCTATTGATATGTTGTTTAGATGCTATTCTCTTGAGAAACGTTAGTCTCCCTTTGCTCTGTGGCCTCTGAGTTTGTCCTACTATCCTATCCTATTATCTGTGCATCTTGACTTAAGAGCGCTTATCAGAATTAGAGGGAAACATTCTTATCAAAGATCAGTGTGCAGCAGTAGTATCAACCTTGAATATTTTTTTTTGAATCAGAAACTTATAGTAATTGAAACTTAAATCCTAGCACACATCTCTGTGAGAAAAACACACATGAACATGTGTAACCAGAAAAAGAACTGATATGATTTACGGAATCAATGTGATGTGCAGCCATTCCTCAATGATGCATACTCACTGAGTCAGTGCAGAAGATGTGCTATTGTGATGGTTCATTCCCGAAATGAATTGCAACTAAGGGTTCCACTAAATGGCATGGGACTTTCTACCACTGAGATGTGGGTCATTCCAGAATGGATCCAGTCAGTATGTTCATAACTTAAAGAGAAGCGAATCATTCAGGAGAGTAATGATATGTGACATGGAGGCGTACATTTTGTATGTTGCTACATGGGAGAATGCTGTCTCACCTTCTATATTCCAGTTTGGGCCTCCAGCTGGGATACAAAATTGTATATGTTTATATATATATTTTCTTAAATATGTTTTTTTTTGTTTCAACAAAAGCGTGCAGCAGCCTGTAAAGTCAAGGAACTAAGCTTTTATGTAGACTACTGGGAGTGTATGTTGGCACATGCATTAAAAGCGGGAGTTAATGTATGATGCATGCTTGAAACTACAGCAACCAACTAGCCGCTACTTGTAGACACTTAAAGGAGAGTCATTATGAAAAAGACACAAGATATACTATAGGGGGGAAAGCTCATCCATCAACCAGTGTGTAAATGGGCCTTGAGAGTTGGTTAACTATGATACTCTACCGTGTGCGATACTTTCATGAAAGATTCTGGCTTCCTCTCTGTTCAACACCAGCACGGACTCACTGAGTCCTGTAATCAAGGCAGATTGACACTTATATGTGGGGTCAGCACACAAATCATCTTTTTTTATCACCCACAAACAGCCTTCTAAAACAGTCCACAAGCTACATGGTATGTGAGTGTCATACTCATTCATCAAGACAGTGTTTTGAATTTGTTGTGTGAATGTGTGTTTTGCGGCTACAAATCTGGATTTCTACCAAAAACAGCAATGAGGATAACTGAAAATATGAAACACATTGACTTTATTAGGACAGAAACTCAAATCATATACGCTGAATGCATCTCGAAAAACATGCAAGGATGCAAAATCAAATACAGATAAAGACACTTAACCTAACACAATTTGCACACTATGGCAATAGAATGAATTACTGCATACCTTTATCGAGGTACAAACATAATGTAATGCAGACTAAAAATATACAAAACAAAATGACAATGCATGCATATGAAATCACAGAAGAAATATTGATAGACCTGAATTGTGCCATACATAAACGCAAGCTTATGCATTACAAGTGGAAGCATCAAAATGATGAAGAACTGCATGCAACATATCTAATGGAATGATTTTCAACATGACAGAAAAAATGTACGGTAACATGTAAGTAGCAACGCTTACTGTAACTACTGATGATAGAATAAATAACACGTAAGATCATTCAACAGTAACATGCATGACAAGCAAGTCCACACAGTTGAGTTCTTGCAACAGTCTCTGGTTCCATTTACCTTCACTGTCCGACATGGCACCTTGTAAGTCGTCCATGATGTATGCGATATCTCGATCATAGCCGCGAGTTCGAGATTCTTCCCTCATGTGTTGTTGGACCTCTGGCAGGGAATGGCTTGAGCCAAACTGGTCCCTGGAGTCAGCAGAAATTGGTGGGAGAGGTCCTGCTGATGCCCGAGCCATACCCATTGGCTGGCCTACCGGGCTCAGTGGGCTTTCCTCCTCGGAGTTCTGAGCCACGATGGGGATACGGCCCCGGCTATGGCTGATAGGCAAACTGGTGGGCTTTGTTCTGGTCACGCCAGGACCAAATGCTGCGTCCAACACTTCCACCTCAGTTTTAAGTCGTAGTGAGGAGCTGGAAAGGTCCCGTTTGATTGATAGATCCAAGCCATAGACAGAGGAGGGTCGGGAAGATGGACGAGATGATGGTCTGGAACGGCTCCCACTTGGATAGGTACCATCATCGTGGGCAGAAGCCCTACTCGTGGACCCGAGTCCAAGAGACTGCCCCAGAGAACCAGCAAGATTAGCTCCCACTGAGGAGCCCAAATATTTTTGCTGCTCTGTTAAATTCTTCCTCAGTCCAAACGTAATCTCATCCTGAAGAAGCCTTGCCCTGGCAGCCAGGTTTGTGACAGAGGAAGCTCCGGATCCCATGTAGCTGCCAAAGCTTGCCTCCAAATCCCGACTCTCCTGAATAGGGGAAAATTTGGTGATGGCCTTTGGGTCTATTAAAGCCTTTTTGTTCTTCATCTGTTTCTGGTAAATTACAGCAGCTGGGAGTTGTTTTGCAGCCTGCTTCTCAAGTGTGAGCCTTCCAATGCTGTATTTTTCACCTTTAGGAAAGTGTCGAAAACTGCTATCGCTGGACAGATAATGGGGAAGGCCCAAGGCTGATAAATGTTCTAGTCCTTCAGTTCCTCGACGGAACTCCTGCTTGATTTGTTGCTTGAGTAGCTTTAACTCATAGGGCTCTTCCATACTGTCTTCCTCTCCTTTACCATAACCTTGAAGTTGGGACTGGCCTAAAAAATCTGCTACCTAAAGGGGGGAAAAGGAAAAATTATAAGTGCAACAGAAAGGATAGTGGAGAAAGAGTTGACAAAGGTGATTATGAAGAAAAATGATGGGGGTGTACCTCTGTGCGCCTGACTTCAGCTGCCCTAAGTAGTCTGTCTGTCTTGGATAGCTCTTTATCAGGCAGGTTAAATCCAGAACCCAAGCTAGAGGTACCCAATCCTGTGGATCCTTTGGTGAGTTCTCCTATGTCCTCAATCAGCACATAGTTCCTGGCATGGTGGTGGTCGATGTCAGCGTAGAATGAATCCGCAGAGATGCTTGACATGGGACTAGAGGCCATGCTTCTCTCCTCTAGCCCGAGCCTCAAGTCCAAGCTACCGTATTTGCCTCCGAGATGCGCCACCCCAAAGCCGCTTTCTGAGGAGGTCGGCACAATGATTAGAGGCTGGTTACGGATGACCTCATAGTTAGTGGAGATCTTGGGCTCTAAATCAGACATGTTGGTTTGACGCTGCTTTCCTTGTTGTAAGAGCAGAGCGTGCTGGTAGCTGCTTGATTGATCCTGACTGTGGGAGAGGGAAAGTGTTGAGACATGTTGGTACGGAGACACCTGTTGATGGTAAACAGACTGTGGTTCATACAGATTGTGTTGGGTATAATGGCTTGTGGTTTGAGTCTGGGGGACATATTGGCCGTAATGAGAGTAGGGACTTGTGAGTGTGTTGTACTGGGAATCAGCTTCTGTATGCGGGGGTATGAACTGATCAAACTCTGATTGGGGCGCTGTGCGTGGCCTCTCCAGGCCATCACCTCTGTCATCTCTAATGTTGCTAACCTCACTGTCTGACATGTAATCTCTTTCTTCAGCCACACCCTGGAGATATGCCCTCTCCCTTTTCTCTCGCTCTTTCAGCAAGACCTCCTTTCGACGATTAATACCCATCTCCAGGTACCTGCAATAATACAATATCATCTGTCATCTTGTTGTTAATTAAGGAACATTTCTTAGAACTTTCCAAACAAGGAAAATACTATTGGTTCTCACACAATAATACCTTTCACTATGTGTGAGTTTGGAGCTGTCTCACTGAATGATCTCAAGGCAGCCTTTTAGCCCATAAGCTAGTAAGTGTGGGCATCATGCAGATGGATTAGGGAGGATGATCGCAAAAGAGGGATGAGAGCAATGGTATTAATCAAAATTATGGGTGACAACCAGAATCATGTAATGGACTGTCATACAATCTATAAAAGCCATTTTTTTTTGTTTAATCTGTACCATCTCACCGTAGCTTTGCATCAATTTCCTTTTCCTCTTCGTCTAGTTCAGCTTGTTTCTTGCGTAGTTTTGAAGATTCCCTCTCTACCATATCAAGCTCTTTGTCAATGTCCTGCAGGATCTTGGCCCTGGCCATTGTAGTACTGCGAGCAAGCCGACGACGGGCAGAGTTGGTGCTGTAGCCTGCGCGTCCCATCAGCGGGTCTTCTTCGGGAGGTGGGTCGGGGAGTGTCCGTTTGACCTTCTTACCTGTACTACAGGGGGACCCTCGACCCTAGAACACATGGACAAAGAGTGAATTAACCGATTTTTTTTAATCAGTATTGCTGATTGTATTCTGAAATTGACTTTGTAACTCACTGAATATGTGTCAGCATAGTAGACTCCCATTCTGCCTTCTGTGGTAGGACTCAGAGACTTCTGACCAGGCTTCAACCGAGGACAAGAGGAAAATCTGCTTGGGTCAGCAGTGAGCATTCTCTGTCCTCCAACTGATGTATCATGCGATAGAGGGGGCACAGATGTATAGAAACCTCTCGACCTTGCAGTGGCATCAGTTGTGAGGTGTGTACTGTAACCCACGTCAGCAGGTGTATGCCTTCTGTCCGATTCTGTCTGACAGCTCAGACTGCCCCCTCTTCGAGAGCTTTCAGGAGCTGAGATATGTTTGATTATTTCCACCTTGGTGTCCATCTGGACTTTAGGTCTTTTGATAGATCCAGAGTGGTCAGTCTGAACAGATATCTCAGCAACTGTCTGGACAGCAATGCTGGACACCTTTGAGCTATGTTTTCCTTCGCTGCTGTGTTTTCGGGTACGTCTTCTAGACTTTGCAGGAGCATCCCATTCGTCTTGGTCCTCATCATCACTCTGAGCCGAACTATCAACGTTTCTTTTGTTCTTCTTCCGTCTTCCAACATGCTGCTTTTCGGCTGAGTCTTCATCGTCTGTCTGCACCCCACTGTCAATGATTCTTTTGCCTGTGTCCTGATTGTTTTGAACCCGCCTCCCGATGTTATGCTGGTCCTGACTTTCCTGTAATTGTTTTCCAATAGACGGACCTGAAGGTTCATCCTTTACAGGCCAGTACTGTCCACTGTCCCCTACTCCTGCATACTTGGCCTCAAGTAGGTTTGTGGTAGTACCTGTACTAACATAGTGCTCATTTAACTGCCGTTGGAGTTGAAGCTGGAGTTGTTGGATTTGCTGCAATTGCTCTTTCTGCTGAGTATATGTCTCCTGTTGGGCCATCATGTGAGCATGGTGTTCTTCTTCTTGTTGCATGAGAAGCTGTTGTTTTAGAGCCTGGAGCTCCTCAAGCTCTTGTTGCACCATAAGTTGCTCCTGTTCACGATAGCGCTGGATCTCCTGTCTCTCCCACTCTAACTCCTCAGCAAGACAGAGCTGTTTAAGCTTCTCTAGCTCTAGAAACTCCCTTTCCATCTGGTATTGAGCCATCTTGGTGCTGTCTAAACCTGGGAATATTGGAGACAAGGCTAACGCATCTAGAGAAGCTGCGAGGGCTTCCAATGTGGCATCTGAATACATTTCTGGATACCCTGTTATGATGTCAGCCAATGCTGTGGGTAGAAATTCCTTTGGTACCCCTGTGTCATAAGGAATAATTTGACCGTGGTCTGTGGGAGGGATGAAGCCAAACTGTTGGGGCACAGCCTGATTCTGGGCTGTTGATGTGGGCACTAAGGTAGAGCTGAAGATGGAGCCAGGTTGTGTGGTAACAGCATATGTTGATGGAACAGGGGCTGAAACAGAGGAGTAAACTATTCCTTCTGAAGTTCTTAGACCACTGGTGACACCAAACACAGTGAGTGTGTCTTGAGAAGATGGAGAAGTCACTCCAGCAAAGTCTGATGTAGCTTTGCTAGTGTAGTCTAGAGCTTTACCTGCCACAACAAGACAGGGGGATATTGTTTATTATTTGAAATACACACCATGATTTTGTCTATGAAATTAAAGCCACTTAAACCAGATTCAGAATATGTCCATGCACATGCATATTTGAAGTCATTTTGGCTAACAAGATGCAAAGCCAAAATATTGTGGGAGCACACGCAGGCAAACACATGCATCTGTTTGAAAAAGAAAAAAAAACACAGTTACTGAAACAATACAATTAAAAGGGCAACAACAAGACGCAGAAATAAAAAAACGACTATGATCGGCCAATTTATCATGCAGCACAAACTTTACTTTACTCACCAGTCGAAAGTTTGGTGGCAGTGAGATCGATAGCTCCATCTGTAGATCCAATGAGGTAGTCATAGTCTTTGTTGGGATCATAGGGAAAGAGTCGTACCTCTCTGAGGCTGGTCTCAGGTAGTGACGATTTTTCACCATTTACACCTGTGAGAACATACTGTCCAGCATCATCATACTGGTTGGTATCTCTGTGGACCAAACGGTTGTCGGGCTGAGTTGTGACAGGTGGTTGTGTTCGACAACTTCCTGTAAAGGGTAATTTGTATATGACATCACAGCATACACTCCTTCTACCAGCTGTGAGGTCAACTGGTGTCTCATCATCCTCAACAACAGTGGTTATTACTTCAGGGCTTGTTCCGGATAAAGCTACCATAGACCTTACTGGTCTATAGTTGGACAAATCCATGGCACCTGTTGCCTCCAAAGATAGAACGTTGTTGATATCTGTTGCGGCAGAGGTAACCGATTGTTTCCCTTCTCTGATGAGTGCTCCATATGAAAGATTAATTGGTATGTCTTGAGCTGTGGATGGTACAGCAACAACTACAGGCTGGGCATTCACTGGTGTGTAGACAATTTGTGCTACTGGTTCGCATGGTTTGTATGTGGTGAGAGGCAAGGGTAAGGATGTAACAGGCCCCTGCAAGTCGAGAGGTTTCTCTGCTGGAGGCTTGCCGAATGAAGCAATGGTTGCCGTGCATGTGACGATTGTGATGCTGTCAGTTACTAGAGCCAGTGTAGTTGCAGGGACAACCTCCGCACTGAGATTGATTATTTTTGGCTGCACAGCTGTGATTTGACGCACAGAATCATTGGATGACGGTCGATATAACTCTGGTGGAGTCAAATCCATGCCTTGTTCAGTCATCTTCTCGCCAACCTTCATGGTGCGTAGATCCATTACATCTCCACGATGGATTATCTTTTCATTTTGCTTAGGGTGAGTTTGGTATTTTCTTTCATCTGATTTTATGGTGGCAGCTATGTTGGGGGGAGTATGTTGTGGAAGTCTTTCATGGACAACAGACACAGTAGTTCTCTGGACCTCTGTGGTGACGACTTGGGTGACTAAGCTCGGCTGAATTTCAGCAGACTGACCTGTAGTTGAAACTGAAGAGTATTTGTGACTCAAACTAGAGACAACTTTCTCAGGTCCTCGAATCTCTTGGCTTTCAATGGACTCTTGCTGAATTTTAGTGATGGTGATGGGTGCAATGGCTCCACTGGGTGGGATGTCCTGTGCGGCAGGTATTGACGTTCTCCTTTTATACGCTTCTGTTTTTATTATCTCTAGTGGGTGATCATATTCAGATGAATATGCTAATAGCTGTGGTGGGTCAACTGGAGGAAATGAATCAGTCCTGCCAAACCCATAATCAGGAATATCTTTTTCCGCTGGCATGTTTATTACCAAGGGCTGCTGCATGGTTAAAGACTGTCTTCTTGTGGCAGAAAAGGCCCCAGTGTTGACAACCTGGGCAGACACTTCATAATCTGTAGGAAAGGTAAATATTTCACTTGTGCTGTATGGTTGTTTTCCTATGGATGATATTGAGGTCCTCCTTTCACTTGAAGTTTGTTCAGCTGTAACGTCACGTGACATTGAATCCACTGCCTGAGATTGTATCATGGACGACAATGGTGCTTGTCTCACAGCGACCTCCATTGTTTCAATATGTGTTGGGTCTGGTTGCAATGCAATGACCTCAAGTGGAGGTGTTGAACATGGCATGGCTGTTGTTCCATAGACTTCCGGCATATAAGTAACAGGAGGCTCTTCTCGCTGCGGTATCACATTTGACTCCATTATAACAGATGCAGGAAGTAATTCAGGAGAAGGTGCAACCTCTTGATGCAATCTTGGTATATCCGGAATCGTAATGACATAATCCTTTTGTGGTTCTGTCACAGGTGGTTGAGGGGCCCTCCACCCGGCTGCAGAATAGGGTATTATTTGCTGAGTTGCTGCAGATAGCTGTTGACTCGTTGCAATTGGTGACCTTGGTGCTGTCTCTGTGATCATGATTCCATCAGCAGTTTCTGGTTGGGGGTGTACATTTTCCATTTCAATTTCATGTTGTAGGCAAAGACCACTAGAGTATACTGAAACTGTATTTTCCTTGGGACTTAGTACATCTGAAGCTAATCTAGGCTCCAGAAAAAGAGAGACATGTTGAGTGGGAGCCTGTTGGGTTGGCATTGTTTGTAGTTGGACCACAGGAACTTCAGCTAAAATCTTGCCTTCTGAGACTATTTTTTGATGTTGAGTGATATCTAAGGCAGACAGTGATTTTGCAGAGCTTGTACTCAGCTCAACTGTTGCTGAAGTCTCTAAGATGCTGTCTTGCATTGTTGATGATGGCAAGGGCTGATAAATGGCTTGTTGTTGCTGCATTATCACAGGTATGTTTGGCTTCTTTATTGGGTCTGGTACACTATGGGCCTGAATGAATGTTTCCGTATCAGTGTATGCCACAAAATAATCTCTTTCGGACTGCACTTTAGAGACCGCCATACTATTGGGTGACACTTGTTCTAATGGAACAGTGGAAGCTATGGGTATCGGGGGTGGAAGCCCTACAGTGGGGACCGATGCCCTCCGTACAGTGGCCTGTGCTGAAAATGTTTGACTCGGGGTATTCTGCTCTAAAGGGGTGGTTCGAACTTCTGGCCCTTTTGTAGCTGGAATAAATCCTCGTCTTATTGGTGCCTGGACTGTAATCACTTCTGTTGGTGAACCAGGCTCGGACGGCAGAGTTATCACCACATATGTTTTCAAAGAGTTGGCATGCCTCGGAGATAACGGTGATTTGGGAGATGTTCCCCCTGACTTACTCTCTACAGGTCGAGTCAAACTGAGTGACAGGGCATTTGGAGGTGCTTTGGTTCTCGGCAGTGTTGCAGCTTTTGGTGCAACAACAGGAGGTGGTTTGACACTTTCTCCTGGTTTGTGGCTGAAAACCAGTCCAGCTGGAATTATTACAGGCTTAGGTGGTATTGGTGGAGGAGCCTTGGAAGAAGGACTAGCACCAGCTTTTGCAACAGAAACCTGGTATGCTGTTGCTGAAGCAGGAACTGGAGGCTTTGGATAAATATTGGGCTTTGAGAATGTCAAAGGAGGTGGTGGAGGTGTAGCAGCTACAGGTATTTCAACCATTTCTGTAACATTAGTTCCCACAGCAGGTTTAGGTGGGAGTGGTGGAACTTCTGACACTGTACAGGATCGTAACGTTGAATCTGTGGATGCACTTTCAATCACATGGTGTGTGACTGTTTGACTGGTTGGTACCTGAGATGCCGAACATGCTGCCGTGCTGTCTTGAAGAGTTCGGGATATCCTAGTTGTGTTTTCAACACTTGGCACTATGATCACCACATGCCCTGCTCTCGTTGGGGTCACTATCTGAGCTACAGCCACATCATCAGGTTTCATATCCTCCATTCTTGGCTGTATATCCACAATTACAGACTGCATTGGCTGGGCCGCAACTGTGACTCCTGTAGTGATAGTGGAAGCCACAATGGTGGAGACATTCTGAGCACCCTTTATCGGTAGCTGATTACCACCATGCTCAGGTAGTGAAACTGATGTTGATCGCGGCGGAGGGGGAGGTGGGACTTTCTTTTTTACGATAGTAGTTGAAGGGATGGATACAGGGATCATCGATTTGGATGCTGGTTGGACTGAGTGCACAACATTTGCTTGTGCCTGGGAAGTGATTGCTGTGATTGTTGAGAGTGGCGCAGATGTTTCTGTTGGGAATTGAGATGTAGTCGAAACTAGGTCTGGCATCTGGACAATTACTGGTTCTTGGTAGGGTACCGGAACAGTTGAAGTAGGCACAAGAGCTGGAGATGGAACGGAGCCTTGAAAACTACTTGCAACTCGTGATCCAGTAAATTGAGCTGCTGGTTTGGCTGTGACAGCGACAGGCTCTGGTCTTGAGGTTGAGACCTCTCGCACTGACGAAGCCTCAGTGGGCATTTGGGAGGGAGATGTAACCAAGTCTGGCATTTCAACTATAACAGGAGGAGGAGTTTCCTCTGAGGCTGACTTTAAAGGTACAGGAACAGATGACTTAACTTGGACTGGTTCAGTTGTTTCCGCTTTAGATGGATCAGACACCACATCTGGAATTGCTACTACAACTGTAGTGCTTTCTCTTGAAGATTCTTCATCTTTAGCGGACATGAATGATGAACCCTCTTGAGTGGTTTGAGTCAAGAAAGAAGCTGTCGGTGTCGAAAGAGGCGTTGAGTCTGATGATTGAGCCTGGTAGGATGAAGACGTGGCATTAGATTCCATGCTGGAATCGGGTGTGGCCGGTGAAGTTGGTGGTGACTGTGGCGATACAGGGGAAGGTGTCGTGGTCAGTTCTGGGGCTAATATTGGAGTTGGAATAGGTTTTGCTTCTGGGACTTCACAGACCAGCGATATTGGTTCCATTTCGCTTGTCTCGGACAAAGGTGGGCTTATGGATTGATCATCTTTAGTTTCGGAATCATCACTTGGGGTAATGTCGGATGAAATACCAACACCATACTCATCTGGTAGACTGTCATCCTCGTCTTCTCCTGATGAACACTGTGTAATTTTGAGGTCAGGTATGGGGAAGAGTGCTTTTCTAAGTGCAGGATCAAGCGGTACCATGGGTCGAACAAAATCTATTGAGCCAGATGTTGTGCTTGGAACAACAGTTATCTCAGATCGCTTAGGAGGTTCAGTGGGACGTGGTGGAGCTGGCCGTTTTTTCTTCTTGACTGGCGCTTCATCAGAAGGTTCATCAGTTTTAGTAGTCATGCTTTCTCCAGTGTGCGAAGAGACTTCTGTGGGCATGATTACAACACAGGTCTCGGGATCTGGAGGAGACACAGATGAGACAGATTCCAATGCTGTCTGGGCCTGTTTAAACTCTTGTTCGATCATCATCAATTCCCTCTTTTTTTCCATCATCTCCTCATAAACCTCCTCTGGAGACCTAAGTTTCTTCAAAGGTTCAGGGCTGATTTCTTGTTTGAAGACTTCAAAGTCAGTCATCATTATCTCAGGCTCCTCAACCAAGGATTCATAAAGATAGTCTTCGATTGACATGCCACCATAAAGCGGCTCAACACCTGGAGGGCTGTCACCTGGGATAGCTTTGGCCTTCTGGAGAATGTCCTCATATGCTTCTTCTGCACTCTTTAATGACTTTGAAATACTTTCCATCTCTTCAAATGGCCCTGATGAAATATATGGTATCACTGTTGGAGAAGGTTTGCCTCCTCTCTGTACAGCCTGCTTTGATTCTGGCTCTGATTCTATGCTCGCCCAGTACTCGGAACCAGATGTTCTGGCTTGTCTAAGATCCTCTGCAGAGGAAGTACTTTGATCGGAGGACAATTGACCATGCACGTTAAGTTGGCTCTTTTCTTTACGAAATTTCTCATCCTCTGAGGAGTCTTCAATGGTGGGGAGTGGTTGTGTCGCATGTCTGTGTTTACCCTTGCGAAACTGTTTGTCCCCGCTAATCCTTCTGTGACTCGGACTGCTATCACTGTCCTCCTCCAGAGATGATGCTGATGTAGGTGACGACCCTGGAGTGAAGCTAGACGCTTGAACGCTCGATGAGCCCTTTGACAGGGATTCAGTGATGCTCTCTACCTCTTCATCAGTGCTTTGTCTATGTCTGATGACTGGAATAGCTTTCTTTAAGGTCGTGCTGGGAATTGTTTCATGTGTAGTTGCCTCGCTTGTCGTTAAGGGGGATTTTGTCCATAGTAGCGCACCTTCATTGTCGGTGCAGCCTTTGCTTGACAGTGATTTACGTTTTATGGAGGCATTATCAAGCTCAGCTTTCTTGATAAGCTCCTCATTGGACAATTTCCTTTCTTTCTCTTCCTCCGAGAGAGACATTTCCTCTTCGCCACCCATATCCATGATCTGACTGCGAAGGAAGTCTTCATCTTCTACAGACGAGTCAGCACTTTCCGTTTTGATTTCTTCACTGATAGATGGTACATCGGTCACCTTCAGTCTCCTCCTCTGAATCTCAGGGGAGGGTGAAGGGGTGAAATCACTCCCGCTGCTCTCTTCCATTGCTGGAAAACTAAGCCGCCTTTTCCCACCTCCGACAACCTCCTTATCTGGCAGGATTTTCTCCTCTTCTGCGTCAGTTTTAGTCACACTGCACACACCCTGCTCCATATTTGGTTCCTCTGACAAGGGTAATATCTGGGGTTGAGCATCTTCAACTTTAGATGTTGCCTTGGAAACTGGCTTGGGCACAACTTGGTTCCCAAGTTCATCAGGAGATTTTTCCAATTTTATAGGCTCTTTTGCTGTATTGTCTCCCACCTAAAACACACAAACACAACATATCTGTAGAAAAAACTTTTGCAAAGAACAATTCTGTTAGGCCATGACAAAACAAATGTCTTCTTATAAAAACAAACTTTTCTTACTGTCATGGTCATGTCCTTTGTAGAATCTAACTGTGGCTTTGGGAGAAGGGCCATGTTAGTCTTGTTTTCGACTGATTTTTCCACAACTTTATGGCTGTCAGTTGGTGCCAACTGTAAGACATCTGATGGTTCTTCAGACTGTTCTTTAACCTGAACTTTCTGAGCAGATTTGATGGGCTCAATTACTTTAATTTGGTCTCCGGTACTCTGCATTTCGACAGCAATCGGCTCTGATGAGGGATGCTTTGTTTCCTCTGCAGAAACTTCTGCTGTTACTTCTGAGAGGTCAGGTTTTAATATTTGGGGAATGTCTTTCCCACTTGCCTCAACTTTCTGTAATTCTGCGTCTCTGTCGACTGCTACACTATTGGAAACATCTGTGCTTGGCAATGTAGGTTCAGAGACCAATATTAATTGCACAGTTTCTGCCGCAGGTTCAACTAAATGCTTTTTTTCCTCTTGAACTGGCGTATCCTTCACTGTTTTAGGTAAAAATGAAGACTCCGCCTTTGTCAAAGCTACCACTTCTGGCGTTTCCAATTTTGTTGTTGGTCCTGTCGTTACAGTCTTGGTGGAGGTTGGCGTACTTGGCGTCTTTTGAATTACATTTGCAGGCTCGACCTTTGCAGAGCCTAGCTTGGGCTCTACGTTTTTGCTTGCAAGTATGACTTGGGTCGCTTGTGGTGTCGATATAGGTGAAGGTTGAGAGATTTTCCCTGAGTCTCCCAGTTGTCCCAACATAGCCTTTTGGCTGTGGCAGTTGAGACACAGCCACTCTTTCTGTCGTAAAAAAAACATGGCATAGTGTACATCATTAAAATGCATGGTTAGTTAATTGCATCACTTAATACATATTGTGCATGAGAGACAATCCTCATGACAAAATTAAACCTGATCTTACATGAATCCAAGGCTATATTTTCCTCCACTATTGCACTACAATGACACTAAACCTCTGATTAGTGACCGCCCGCTGCTACTGCTGATGGGGGTGGCAAGGGAGCTATTGATTTTCTGGCAGACTTTCCTTTGGCACAAGAGGAGATGCTCGGCTTTCAGCATCCCATACTGAGCGGAGATCTTTATAACTCCTACCCGTCGTGTACACACGCGTGCACGCACACGCACTCACGCACCATTGACCCACTGATCTCTAAAATGCGAGACTTTAATAAATGGCAAAAGTCGAAATGGAATAAGGTGAAGCAACGTCACATATTGAACGGTTTGTTTAATACAGTTACCATTCAGGGGAAGAAAAAATATGATTTAACATTGACAGCATTACAAACAATGCAACAGTAGGTACATAAACCCAACGAATCCTAGTTGACGTTCCATTAATAAATTAAAGCTATAAACTGCAAATCTAATTAAAATGGAGGTCCCCCAGCAGTAAACAGCATTGCAGATGCAACAAGATCAGAAAAGTTATGCAAATATTCAGAGCACTGCAACATTTGCTTCCAGTCGACGCAAAGCCTCAATGGACTCACTTGAGTTTGAGCAGATGTCATAAAAAATTGCTGATGGCAGCAACTTTATTTTGCTGTTGAGTCACAGTGGTCAGAACTCAGACAGTGCCTAGCAATGAACAAAGGTTGAAGACTGCCTTTAACGTCCCAGCCACATTCTACATTCACCACTGTATTTTTCTTTTATTTTGCCTTATTTGACAGGGACAATGCGGTCAATTAGTGTGACAAACCTGCACTTGATGAGACCCATAAAGAGTTTATAGCTAGTGCTAATTCTCAGCCATTGCGGTTCAATATAGATTGTTTCATACATATAATATACATGAATAAAAAGGCCATCCTACATAATTTAATAAAGTAAGCCAATTTTGCATTTATACGACATAATGTCACTCACCGACAATGTTGCAGTATAATATACAAAGTACCGTACCTCAATTTAAAACCTGTCTCATCATTCTTCTATACTCCATTTATAACATAATGGTGATTTCTGGGTGTGATGAAGCATTTCAGACAAATCTTAGAAAGACAAGATAAAAATACACTGCAATAAAGGAGTCTCCTCTAACGCAAACACAAACATCTATGACTCAAGGCCATCACGGGCATTGCAGTCTGGATATTGCACCTCTTACGTATGGCTCTAATGTATATTGAGCTCGCACTGAGTACAGAATTATTTTGGTCCAAAGGTAAACAAAAACCTTTGGCTGAGTTCAATCTTTCCATCATCTTTCCTCACACACAATAGAATGATACATGTGCGTCCTACTTATCGGGACAGCGGTCACTTTTTGATGGAATGGGCCTCAGCACAATGAACAATCAGAAGGGTTTAATGGAGAAACATGCCCCCGGCATTCACATTTTTCAAGCCTTTCAACCCTCTGTCCTACTCAAAAACCGTGCTCTTTCCTGCTATAAAACAGGCTACTCTTTCTGTGTACACATGTTCAAGTAGCTTTACGGAGGGAGGGAAACAGAACATCTTGGATGGTATATACAGGTCATTCAAGCAGCTCTTCTCCCCTGAGGCTTTGCACTCTCTGCAACGTGACACTTAGATGCAGTAATTAAGGACATCTATTTTAAAGTTATTCACTGTTTACAAAATCTGGTCTCTTGGAAGGCATGATATTCAACAACAAATGTTTTTGCAATGTGGGTGGAAGTCTGAGTAAAGAACAAAGAAGAACATGCAAACTCCTAGCAGTCTAGCAAAAACGTGGAAGAATCAATTTGGAAAGCACACCAAATGGAAACCTGCAGGGTCCACCCACACTAAAAAGGAAATTGTAGAATTACGTGGCACTACTGATTCAAGCAATAGAGCAGATGGCTCGAAAGAAAGTCTCTCCTGCTGTGACGTAATGTCGAGTTTGACGTAATCTGCCTCATGTCGAGTTTATTGGCATATCGCACGATTTTGCAATTTCAAATCTGTCACGGGCTTTGGCAACCGTGCCCCCGCTGGAGTCTCTGTGCTGACATCAGATCCCATTTCACTAATGCTGTTGCACAACAGCCTTAATACAGTTGATGTGTTTCCTAGGGTCTGCTGAAGACATGAACAATGTCCTTGTATGAGTCAAATATGCTAACAGACAAAGGAAAAATATGATGAAGTTTTGTTCAATTCCCACTAGTCATAAAGACACCTCAGCAACCTTCTTTCAAAATAACCAAAGGAACAAAAATAGATCATTTTCACCAGAGCCAGTTTCAACCATCGGCCACCGCACATTTTCATGCAGGGGCACAATAATTATTCATTGTTGATGTATTTAGACAATCATCGGCTGTCATCAACTAAACTGGTAAATTGTGGAAATTAATACCAACACATTTCTTAACGATGACTCAAGTATTGCACTTACCCCTCCTGTATGAGGTGTGGGATTAAATCCACAGAGGTTACACACAAGGCTCTTGCATTCGGTGCAAGTGTTGTAATTTGGAGCTTCCTTGGAGGCCACATGGAGTTCAACCTTACACAGCGGACAGGTGGGCATATCTGCTTTGGGTTCTCCTGACACTTCCCTGCCTTCTAATGGCTTTGTCTCAACTTTAGACTGGGCCATTGGAGCAGGTTTGCCTGGTTGAGGTGCTTGTGGTTTTGGTTCAGCCTTTGCAGGGGACATCTTTGGAGAGACTGGGGGAGTTGTTTTGGGCTCATCTTGAACAGCGGATGTTATTAATGTGGATGCAGAGCTAAAAATAGAAGAGCCAAATCCAAACATTTTACCAGTGACACTCTCAGCGGGCTTTGCAGCAGAAGCAGGTTGCGTTTTGGGGGCACCGAATCCAAAGAATCCCCCAGACTCCTTCTTTACAGACGCAGCTGGTGGTGGTGTGGATTTTAAAGGGGTTTGGGATTTAGAAGGCTGTTGAGGTGGTTTTTCATCTGCTGGTTTTGCAGCAACAGCCTTTATTTCTGGTTTCAGGGTTTGAGGAATATTTCCAGAGTCTCTCCTTGCAGACACAGCAGACGGTGTGGAATTGACAGCAGTCATTTTGGATTCAGAAGGTGGTTGAGATGACTTTCCATCTGCCAGTTTTGAAGCAACTGCCTTGACTTCTGATTTTGGAGTTTCTGAATCATCTACCTGCTGTGGTTTTCCAGCTTGCTGTGTTTGCTTGGCCACATCTTGGGCCCTTCCTTGGTCATCACCTGAAGAATCTTTTGACTTTGAATCCGTCTTTTTTGGTGTTACAATCTGGGGAGCCGTATCCTCTCCTTGGTCGCCCTCTTTTTTGATTACCTTCTCTGGCTGGACTATATCCTTTTGCTCTGAGGCTGCGGGAGAAGGCTTGACTGGTGTGGGCAGTAGTTTCATCACAGAAGGTCCACTGGGCTCTGAAGCTCCAAGTGCCCTCTTCATCTGACAATTGAGACACAGCCATTCTTGTACCTGACAAAGAAACAACATAAAGAGGTTATTAACATGAGCTTGGAATGCTTTTTCAAGATAAGCAATCTAAGAATTCTTACCTCCAATACATTTGGCATTGGATTAAATCCACACTGAATGCAGACAGTCATTTTGCATTCCGTACAGTTGTTGAAGTTAGGAGCACCTTTACCATCCATGTTAAGTTGTACCTTACAGAGTGGGCATGTGGACTCAGCTGCTTTTGGAGACCCCTGAGTATCTTTTGGTGCCTTGGTAGATACAGCTGTTGCTTTAGCAACTTTATCCTGTATAACGGGTGGAGTCGTTTTCACCGGTAGTTTTTCCTCCACTTTTTTCTGGAGAGTTGGTGCTTTGGTGTCTTTTGCAGGTATTGTTTTAGGAGAGGCAGGTGGTGTTGTCTTAGGGGAAGCATGTGTGGACATCTTGCGTGGGGTTGGTGGCGTCGTTTTACTTTCATCTTGAACAGCGGCGTTGATCAAACTGGACGCTGAATTCAAGAAGGATGATCCAAAACCAAACATCTTCCCAGTCACAGATTCAGCAGGTTTGGATGCAGTAGGTTGTATTTTAGGACCACCAAAACCAAAGAAGCCCCCAGATTCTTGCTTTGCAGGTTGAGCTGTTGGTGGGGGTACAGATTTGGCGGGGGATTTCGAAGCGTTTGCAGGTTGGGGTGCTGTTTTTGCTGCTTCTGGTGGTGGGGGAGCAACCTTTACAGTAGAGGTCACAGTTTCTGGAAGCTTCTTCTGTGCTGATCCAGATTGAACGTTAGGTGTCTTATCAAGTAAAACAGATGGAACATCAGACTTATTGATTGCATCAGGACCACTCTTTTCAGGTACTGAAGCAGTCACAGGTGTTGACTTGTCAGTGGGTTCATCTTGGGATTCATTTTCTTTAGTTGTGACAACACTGACCATCTTTTTGTTGGATGGCATGGCTTTAGTGTCCTCCTGAGAAGCTGGTGTTACAGCATCTTTCTCCATTGAGTCAGGTGGCATTTCTTTGCTCGGTGATGGTTGAGATTTTATAAGTGGAAGCCCAAGAGGCTCAGAAGCCCCAAGGGCCCTCTGCATCTGACAGTTGAGACACAGCCATTCTTTTCCCTGGCAAAACAAAAGAGATGAGTATTTTTAACAACAAACACATTTTGTTTTATTTAGTAATACTAAATTAGTATCAAATATATCACTTACTTCTGCTTTATTTGGCATAGGACTAAATCCACATTTGTTGCAGACTGTGGATTTACATCCAGTGCACGTGTTGTAATTGGGTAGATCTTCTGAGTCCATATTAAGTTCAACCTTGCAAAGAGGACAATTAGGTTGTGTCGCTTTGGGAGCAGCTTGGGAGTTCTCTACTTCTGAAGGTTCTTGTGGACCTTGGTCTGCGGCTTTGACTTGTTCTGATGTCTTTTCTTCAGCTGACTTTACCTCTGTCATGGACGTTTTGCGTGGCGAGACAGCAGGGCTTGGCTTGACTGGTAGAATCTGAGATGCTGACACTTTATCTGAGATTTGTGCGGGGGCAGACATTTTACGAGAACTTGGCGGTGTCGTGCGAGGTTCCTCACGAACGGCAGAGGTTATCAAAGACGATGCTGAACTGAAGAGCGTTGACCCAAACCCCTTCATCTTTCCTGTCACTTCCTCGGCTGTTTTCGAGACACCTTCCTGAGATTTCTTGGTATCAATCACTTTGTCTTTAATTGGTTGTACTGTTGAGGGAGCAGATGTGGGAACTACGTCTTCACTAAGGTTAGGTTCCTTGTTAGGACATTTGGGAAGCTCTTTATTATTATCAATTTTGACGACTTGATCCATCAATTTTATTTCTGTTCCTTGCACTTGCATATCTGATGACTTGGTTGTTGCAAGGGAGCTAGATACAAGATGATCATCTATCTTCAGAGAAGATTCAACATCTGTCTTAACAGGATGAGCTGGATCAGTCAGTGGTTTATCAGTAAGTGGACTTGCAGTCCGCGTCTCTTCAGCTGAAGATGCCAATGGGATTTGACCTTCCTTCATAGGTGCCAAAACAGTTTTAATCTGCTTTGTTGCTAGTGAGACACTGCCTGAGCTGTCTTCTAACTTTTGTAAAGTTATTGGTGATGTTTCTTCTGTCTGTTTTTTGTTTGGAACATCTGCTTTCTGAGTGGAATTTGTCTCTTTAATTTGTTTAGAGGTTGGATCAGGTGATGTCTCTTTCTTGGGTGATGGCTGAGGTTTCATCAATGGTGGCTCCACTGCTTCTGCTGCTGAGAGAGCTCTTTGCATTTGGCATGTCAGACACAGCCACTCTTTTTTCTGTAACAAAAACAAGAAAGTTTTGAATATTAATTAAATGTCATTTTACAATTAAAAAAAAAAAGTTTTGTATCTGTACGTGATTACAATACCTATTCACTCACCTCTGATACATTCGGCATAGAGTTAAATCCACATTGCTTACAGACAGTAGTTTTGCAATTGGTACAGGTGTCATAGTTGGGGAGATCTTGGGACCCAATGTTGAGGTCAACCTTACATAGTGGACAAGCGGATTGGACATCTTTTTGAGATTTATCCACTTTGGTTTGCTCGGATGAAGTTGTTTTAGGTGGCTGAGTTTGATCCAGTTTTGTCTCTTGTTCCTTCTTTTGGACAGAAGGGGGTTGACTCTGTTTCATGGGGGACATCTTGGGCGAAACTGGTGGGGTTGAGTTGATCAAAGTGGAGGTGCTGTTGAAAATAGAAGATCCAAAGCCAAACATTTTTCCAGTCACTGATTCTGCAGGCTTTGAGGCATCAGGATGGGTTTTACTGCCTCCAAAACCCAAAAATCCTCCTGAATCAGTGGCGTTGCCATCTTTACGTTCAGCTTGCCTTGTCTGGCTTGGTGATGTTTTGACACCTGGTATGTTTTGAGGGTCTGGTGGAGTCTTTTTAACAGGCGGAGGAATCTTGTCTTTCAGACCATCTGACTTGTTAGCACTCGAAGAAGCTGTAGCAGGCTTTGCTGTCCCAGCCGTTGGTTGTCTTTGAGGTGAGCTTTGTGTCAATGTCACTTTGTTTTCGGGTTCAGCTTTTGTAGGAACGTGAGAGTTTTTAGTCATAGCTCCTGGGGGTTGGCTCGCACCTAAAGCACGCTGCATTTGGCAGGTGAGACACAGCCACTCCTGAACCTAAAAAAAAAAGTAAGGTTATTCCAATTACGTTTTAAAACTACATTCCAGTGTTTAACAACCTGTAAACAGAGCATAAAAATTAGGGCATACATTAAGGTTGATTAAAGGAATGATTCCAGGGCAAGTAATCACACTTGAAAATAAGTATAATATATATAGCTTTACCTTTGCTTCATTTGGCATGGGATTAAACCCGCACTTATTACATACAGTGTTTTTGCATTCAGTGCAAGTACTGGAGTTGGCTTGGTGAAGTTCATCTTTACAGAGCGGACATGTAGAACCTGGTATGACAGCTGACTTAGTCGCTTCTACAGCCTTTGGAGGTTTTGGTGTGTCATTATCTCCTTTAGTCCGACCTAATGATGGTGCTGTTCCCAACTGTGACTTCTTCTGTGGCTCCCGATTGTGAGAATTATCGGATTTAAGCTCTTTTGCAGGGGACTTTTTGGGAGAAGCTGGAGGAGTGGTCTTGGGCTGATCCTGAACAGCCGATGATATTAATGTAGACGCCGAGCTGAAGATTGAGGAGCCAAACCCGAACATCTTTCCTGACACTGAATCGGTTGGCTTGTCTACATCTGGCTTGGATTTTGTAGCACCCAAGCCAAAAAATCCTCCAGTCTCCTGCTGCTTTGCTGCAGTGGCATTGCTCTGCTTACGCCCAGGTTGGTTTATCTGATCTGATGGTTTCTCAGGAATGGGCTTCTCGTTTTTCTGTTGCGTTTTAGCATCAGGTGCTGCGCTATCCAACTTCACTGATGTAGTGGAAGTTTCAGGTCTTTTTGACTGAACTGAAGCTGTGGATGACTTTTTCTTTGGTGTCTCAGCAGAATCCGTATTTGTCTTTATTTGCGAGGTCATAGGATTGGGGTTGTCTGTTGACTTGATCATAGCTGGCACTTGTTCTTGTTTTTGAGAAGCCGGTTGCTCAGATGCTTCGACCGCTCTTTTCATCTGACAGGTAAGACACAGCCATTCCTTTTTCTGAAATAAAGCAAAAATTGATCAAACAAATACAAATACATAATTCCTAGAGTATAGAGTTACCTTTCCAATGGGCAGAGGGTTAAATCCACATTTGTCACAGACAGTGGTCTTACACTCAGAGCAGTTATTGTAATTTGGAGGTTCTTTAGAGCCAATGTTTAATTTTACATTGCATAGCGGACAGTTTTCGATAAGATGGGTATGGGACACTATGGCTTCATTTGCTGGCTGTGATGAAACTTTATCCTGCTTGCTCGGATCTGATTCTTTATTTTTCTTGACTTCCTGAGAAAGACTTCCGGAATCTTTCAGTGGTGCTTTGAAGGGAGAAGTTGTTGGTGTACTTTTGGGAGAAACCTTGGGCGCAGCTGCCATCTTTGGAGAGACCTGCACTGGGGCAGACATTTTGCGAGAGCTTGGCGGTGTCGTGCGTGACTCTTCCTGAGCAGCTGATGATATCAGAGTGGATGCTGAACTGAAAATGGAAGTTCCAAAACCAAACATCTTCCCAGTAATTGAGTCTGTTGTTTTGGAAGCATCAGAAGTGGTTTTCAGGCTACTCGCGCCAGACAGGTTGGACGACTCTTTCTGGGCATCTGAAGTGACTTTGCTCTGTTTTGGTCCAGAATCAGTAGCCTGGTCTGATGGTTTCTGAGGACCAGACTTCATTTGAGGCTCCTGGTCCTTAAGTGGGGCACCATGTTTGTTCTGATCTGGTTCTTTAGCAGTTACAGATGGGATTTTTTGTGGTGTGCTCGGTGCAGAAACCTCCTTCTTTTTATCAGACGCTGCAGTCTGCATTTTCGGAAGCACATTAGCTTTTAATACATCCTTCTTGGTTGTTTCAACTTCATTTGAAACAGTTGTCTTCTGAAGTATGGACGATGGAGGTGGTTTATTTACTGCACTGGGGGGGTTTGTTGGAAGTTCAGATGCATTCAGAGCTCTTTGCATCTGACAGTTCAGACATAGCCATTCTTTGACCTAAAAAAAGAAGATTAAAAATGTCAATTATGGGAAATAATTGCATTTTGTTTTCTAATAATGACAAGCATCAATCATTCATCTATCAATTTTCTATAGCCCTTGTCCTCATTTCAGTCACAGGTAACCCGAGCTTTTCCCAGCTGACTTTGGACGAGTGGCACCGAGGACTGATTGCCAGTTAATTACTGGGTACATACTGAAAGACAGATCTTCATTGTAAATGAGAAATAGTTGTCAACTAATCTACCTGGTTAAATAAAGGTTACAAAATACAATCAAACAAACAAAGACAACGATTCACAATTACATTCTTATATTCTATGGACAAATTAGACCTGGGATGGGAAACTTAAATGATGATAGGGGCCAGCTATTTGCGGGTACACGTAGGACCACTCACTTGGTAACCATATGAAAAATGCCAATTTAAATGTTGACAACATGTGTTCCAATCCACGAACAGTACAGTGTATAACTAAAGCCCATTGGAATGCATTGGGAAAACTGAAATTGTGAATCCATGGGTGCATAATATGCTGGATCCACTGTATTAGAGGAAACATGTTTTCTAATTTTCCCTGTTTTATACTAAATGAATTATTATATGAAATGAATTACCGTTGACAGATTTGGCACTGGACTAAATCCACACTGGCTGCAAACAGTGTTTTTACATTCCGTGCATTTGCTGTAGTTGGGAGGATCCTTTGAGCCAAAATTGAGTTCTGCTTTACATATAGGGCAAGAAGATAGGCCTTCTTTGGACGAGGCCTGGGGGACAGCCTTTGAAACATCTAATGGAGGTTTAGATAGTAACATTTTAGAAGACTTGGACTCCTGTTTCTTCTCCCATTCTTTCTCCTGGGCAACAGATGATTTGGTCACCTTTGCGGCAGGTATTTTTGGAGACAGTGGAGGTGTCATTTTAGGCTCTTCATGACCTGCTGAGGTGATTAAAGTGGATGCAGAGCTGAAGATAGAGGAACCAAAGCTGAACATTTTCCCGCCTATTGAGTCATTGGACGTAACTGCATCAGACTGTAATTTAGGACCACGGGACTCTTGTGCCTTTGAAGCAGAATTAGTCTGCTTAAGTTCAGTTGTAATTGTTGCTTCCGAGGGCTTCTGGGGTCCTTTCTTCTGGTCTTCTGATTGAGCTTTTGGGCCCGAAGATGAAATGAGAGTTTTCTGGTTTGCAATCTCTATCTTTGCAGATTCCTTTGCAGGTGTGTCCTTCACTTTGAACTCAGCAAGTGTCGGCTCATCTTTTGTTTGAGATGTATGCTGTTTTTCCGTCTTGGGGATGGTCGCAGATGTAGGAACTTTGTTTGGCGAGACCTGTGGTTTCATCATGGGCATTCCTGGAGGCTCTGATGCACCGAGGGCACGTTGCATCTGACAGTTGAGGCATAACCATTCCTTGACCTATACAAGAGTGGATATGGTGTTTGTTAAAAATCACAAGAGTAAATAAATAAATACCAAATAAAGTGGCTTACCTCCTTCACATTTGGCACAGGGTTAAATCCACATTGGTTACAGACGGTGTTTTTACACTCTGTACAGGTGTTGTAGTTGGGATTTTTAGAACCAACATTGAGTTCCGATTTACAGACAGGACATGATGACTGGACAGGTTTGGAAATAACTTGGAGAGGAGATACTTTCTTCGATGGCTCCAATGAAAGCTCGTCTTCTTTCGACTGCTGGCTTTGTTCTGTTTTCTTATCTGGTTGTTGTTTTTTAACAGATGGGGACTCTTTCGAAGCAGGCAACTTGGGAGAAGCCTGTGTGGGTTTTGGTTCCTCTTGCACAGCGGAGGACATCAATGTGGATGCAGAGCTGAATATGGAGGAACCAAATCCAAACATCTTCCCAGTCACTGTCTCGGTAGGCTTAGTAGCATCTAGCTGTTTTTTAGGGCTGCCGAAACCAAAGAAACCACCTGACTCTTGCTGTGGAGCTTCAGTGGCATTAGCCTCTTTTTGTAACGGCTCAGTTTTTTTCTGCACATCTGCCTTCATGTTGTCCTGCCGTGTTTTCTGAGCAGGAGCTGAGGTGGCCTGTTTCTGACTGTCTTGTGCTTTAACATCTTCAGCCTTGGATGACTGGGCAGGAGTCACCTGCGGTAAATGCTCTCCAGGCGTTCTTTTTGATGGGGATCTAGCCAACGGGGTGTCCATCGGAGGTTTGTTTCCTTTCGTCGCACGTTTCACTTGGCAATTTAAACAAAGCCACTCCTTGCCCTTAAAGAAAACAGGAGATAAAGGTTATTCTTTACAACGGAGGAGGAGGTACACCGGTCGTCTGTAACTTTCAAGACAAACAATGATTCACAGAGTGTCTAATGACATATGCATATTCTTTGGAGAAAAACAAGGAAGCCAAAGTATCTCGAGAAAAGCCATGCAAGGAAATAGGAAGTACAGTCAAACTACTAACAGGAGCGTCTCAAACTCCAAACTGCTCAACAAGAATCTTATCTGTAGTTCTGGTCATCAAAAAACTTGGCTTTCAGTCCTTTTTCCATCTTATCAAACCCACTTTTGCTTTAGTCCCATTCCTTTAATTCTAGTATGGTAACACATAGAGTAAGAAGCTGAAGTTCTCTGTCAACCAGTCAACTAGGAAGAGTGTACCGAAGCATACCTCAGGGACACTTATCACAACAGATGGAGACCGTAAAATGGATATGTTGGGAACTGTTACAGAATCGTAACACAGCAGACCGAACTGAATCAAGAGTAAATCGAAAAAGAGGCAATAGCATCAAAAGGAGACATCCAATTCCAAGCAAAACACATCAAGGAACACAATGGGTAGGTGTCTCATTTGCCAGACAATGAACACGTTTAATTTGATTTTGGGAGAGAGAACGACAGTCAATTACTGGATACGTAATGTACTTTTTTTTATACAAAGCAGTTTAATAGCTCGATCAGACTGCACATCATTGCTGCAGAAGGAAACAGCAGCCTTGGGGTGTCGTTGGCAGGCTTGTCCTTATGAACTGCACATTGTGCATTGAATTACAGAGTCGAGTGTCAGGTCCTTTGTGCTTCAGACTGCCAGTAAGATGCCTTATCCATTTACTTCAGTGTCTGCTCGGTTGCCTTCGTAGTAGAAGCCTGCGAGGTGTAGATGTGTATTTTTAGCATGGAGCAAACATCTGACGTCTGCTTTTAGCAGACTTTAAGAGATGTAAGGGATCTGAATTGGATTTTCTTGTTAGTCATCGATGACACAGCAGAATAATAATGATGTTGCTTTTGATAAGCAATCCCCCTAAAGCAATGTTGGATCAAAGCAACACACAATTGTTAAGTTCACTGCAAACAGAGAGAGAGTGATGGTACCCCTTCACTATTTTATATAATCCGTATGATTGAGTCTTACCTCCTTAACATTTGGCATGGGGTTAAATCCACATTGGTTGCAGACAGTACTCCTGCATTCTGTGCAGCTGCTGTAGTTGGGAGGGTCCTTAGAGCCCACATTGAGTTCCATTTTACAAAGAGGACAAGAGGATTGGCCTTTTTTAGGAAGGTGCCCGGGTGAATGCGAAGGGTCAGATGGAGAAAGGCCTCCAGGAGGAACACTGGCCTGCTGCGGTTGCAGGTTTTTTTCCTGGACGGCAGCAGGTTTGGTCTGTACTTTGGGAGAAACCGGCGGTGTGTTTTTGGGCTCATCCTGAACTGATGAGGTTATCAGGGTCGATGCAGAGCTGAGCATGGAAGAACCAAATCCAAACATTTTGCCAGTCACTGTCTCCTCAGGCTTTGCTGTTTTAGAAGCACCAAAGCCAAATAAGCCTCCGGATTCCCGTTCATTAGTTGTTGCTGGACCACTTTTTTCTGGTTGCTGTTTCTGGGGGTTTGTTGCGACGTGTTTGGGACTTGCTTGGCTTTTGGGAGCTTCACTTTTGGCTGCTGATTTATTTTGTGTTCTGTTGGTTGAACCTGATGGAACAGGTGATGGCGTTGTAGAAGGGGATGGATTTGGCTTTTTCACTGGTGGTCCTTCAGCTCTCTTTATCTGGCAAGTTAGACAAAGCCACTCGGATGCCTGGAGACAGATATTAGTAGTTAAAAAAATAATGCTCTGTTTGTTAGTAAATTCTAAATTGGCCTATTCTTATCAGCATAGGTGGAAAATATACCTACACAACATTGTTTAAAGTTTGGGGAATACTATACACTGCACATGTTTTTAGCCTGTTTTGTTTTTACAATGTGTGTGCTGGAATGTATTTTGTAGAGATACATTCAAATAATTGAAATCTATTTGTTAATTATTTTATAATAAATTAATTAGGGCTTTGCTTTTGTTTAACATGGCCAAAATCATCAGAATTTCAACCTGTTAAATAAAATCAATATTTTCAGATTTTGGTAGTCCTCCGTTCAAGTGATTATTTTGTGTTGAATCAAAATAAAACATTTGCAAAGAATTGGGAAACAATGATTGAAGTTTTTTCCTGTTTTATAACTAAGAACCATAAATACGAACCAAATGATACATCATTGCAAATGAAAATCAGAATTGTCAATTTTCAAAATTTGTCCTAAAAAGATCTTAGAAAAGCTCAGTAAAAGTGGGAAAACATTGATCGGTAATGCACTCTTTCATTTTCTGCAAGCATGGTGACAGTATTTGTCTGAGTATAAACTATAGAATACTTACATCGGCGTCAGGTGGGCTGAAGCCACACAGGTTGCACACTTGAGTTTTGCACTGCGTGCACGTTTTATGGTTTGGTGTTTCCTTGGTGTGTACATTGAGTTTGGTGGTTTTGCAAACTGGACAAACTGAAGAGCCTTGCTTGAGGTCTGGCGTGGCAGGTCCTTTTGGACCTCGCTGCTGGGCGGTCTGTAATGCTCTTGCATTGGACGAGGCCTGTTGTGGTGGGGCTTTGGGGGTGGTCTGTTGTTGTGGGGAAAATTTAGGTGATCCTTGTTGCGGAGACTGTTTAGGCGGCCCTGACTGTTGTGATAGTTTTGAGGACCCCTGTTGTTGTGGGGATGGTTTAGGTGACTGCTGCTGTTGTGGGGATGGTTTAGGTGACTGCTGCTGTTGTTGGGATGGCTTAGGCGGTCCTGATTGTTGCTGGGATGGTTTAGGGGCTCCCTGTTGTTGCTGTCGCCGGGATTGATCTCCATGAGCCTGCAGTGGATCCTCAGGCTTGGATGCACCTTGTTGCTGCAAGCCTTTTGGTTGACCTTCATTCTGTTTCAGGGGTCCGGCCTGTCCATTGCCGTGCAGTTGCGGCTGCCCTTGTTTTGCAGGGGGCTGGCTCCTCTGCACAGGAGCACCCTGGTTAGGTTTTGCGGGTCCTTTCTGTTGTGGTTGCCCTTTCGCTGGGCCCACACCTGCCTGCTGCTCTCCACTTTTCTGTTTTTTATCCCCATCCACGTCATCACCAAACAGACCAAACTTGTTGACAGCAGTCGACACGGCACTCAACGGGTTGGTCCCACTGAGGAATTTGGAGGAAAACATATCTTCCTCCTCGTCTTCCTCTTCCGTGTAGGAGCTGGAGTCTACAGAAGTGTCTGAGTCAGAGCAGGAGCCACTGTCTGTTTCCTCTCCTGGCGCTCCGGCCAAGACCTGTGGGGGAGCTGCAGTGGGTGCTGAGGAGAGAGCATCGACGGTCCCACTGCTACTGCTGCTGCTGCTGCTGCTCCCTGGACTCTCCTCTGGCTCGGCATCTACATGAGTTTTCCTGGAGAGGGTGGAGGGGGAGATGGAGGAGCGAGGGGAAGGTCAGGGTTGACAGGGAACAAGATAAGATGGAGGGATGATAGAAGGAAAGCAAATTAACATCACTTCACTCTCTGTATCGGTGCGTTTGACTGCATGTTGAACAACCCGAAACATGAATGTTGAATACAATGGGCATACACTGGATTTCTTAGGATTCTCTACATCAAGGGTGTCAAACTCGAAGCTCGTTGTTAAAATATGTGGCTACCTACCCTTATTATTGTCAGTTGGCAACGCCAAGTTGTTGCTGGAATTTAAGGAGAGTTAAGAATGCTATTTAACAAAGTACCCCCGGTCATTTTTCTTTACAGTGTCGACAGTTTGATGGTGTGACCGCAATCTTTAATATAGTTTCATTCTAGTTAAACGGCTTCCTCTTCTGAGATGAAATGAAAATATTCATTTGCATATGCGTAGGTTCTATGTACTTGGTGTAAAATGTTTTAGAACCGCTAATGTAGTGGTTGTGTATGTTCATTCCGAATAATCCCCACTGGCAGGGTCCAATTTAGAAAATCCCGATCACTCATGGCAGTGACCAATGAAGAATTTTCAATTAATGGTGAACACTGTGACCACATTCACCACACTCTTAACCACTCACTGCAACACATGCAGCAAGCACACAAATAACACTTGCATTGTGGTGCCACCCAATCATCCTCGAGTAGAACTCCTCTAACATGCCCATTATTACGTGGTGTCCACTCGTGCTGTTACGTAACACGTGATTAATTCTGTACACACACACACATGAACAAATGCACTTACTCACACTCCACTAATGTCTGACTTGAGCATTTGCATATCACTCCGAGCCACTGGAAATCCAGCCTGGCACTGTTGCTTGTGCATGGAGCGGGTCGGAACTGCTCGGGTGAGCACCGCGAGCCCATTATGAGCCTGACAAAGCCAATGGAACGTGGGGCAATGTGTACATGGGCATCACCATACATTCGAAATGACCATTCGAGGTGCATGTTTTTCAGTTGAACGTCTAGCATCGTCCTTGTCCATGTATTCATGACGAGAACATCAAATTGCATTGCAGCTCTGGTCCAGTACACCCCCCCCCACCAGCCCCCAACACATGATGGGTTGCAGCCAATCCACAACGAAAATCACATCACAGAAAAACCTCACGATGATATGTTGAAACGCCTGTGGGAGATAGTGAAGCGTGACGGATGGAGAACGAGTCATCCTCCACAGTTCTGTGCGCATGCCCTTGACAGGAAGCCACACTTTTTATTTAAGATTGCATGAAATTAGCTCTAATAAAAGAAGCGGAGGAGGGAAATCCTGTCATGCTGGGTGGTGTTAAAAGACAGGGAAAAAAACAAGGACTCGCGCATCCTCCTCCCACCCCGCAGCATCCTTCACCCTACGCGGCTACAATGTCAAATGGCAAGTCTCTCCCCGTTTTGCGGATGATAAGCAGGGGGATACCTTCAGTGAGATCGAATCCGTACGGCCATCCTGCTCCTCGACGCGCTCGCCGTGTGCGTGGCTGTAGAGAGGCGTAGGGCACAGAGGCAGCGGCGGAAGGAGGGAGCGATGATCAGCAACATCCTCCAGAAGAGGAGAAGGGGGGTATGCCTCCCGTGTCATTGCGCATGCGTTGCATCTGACAGGTGATCGCAATGCACGGCCAGGGAAATTAAAGGGGACACGCGGGTTTGGGTCCACGTGACTCGCGTGAGCAAACGAAAAGCCTGCTGAAATGCAGCTATTGCAATGTGTTTATTTTTTTAGAAATGACACGCGAACTCCCCGTCAAGAAATCGTTATGAAGGTTGTTATCTGCACGAGATTGTATTGGGCGTCTGAGATTCTGCATGCCTGCACCATCATTCATTTATTTTATTGGTATTTAAAGTGGCGTTAATGTTAATAATAATATATACAGGATGTAACAATGCATATGTAATTTTAGAAAATATGATGAAGATGATGATGTCGGTGATGGTGGTCATGATGATTATTAGTGGTAATAGTGGTGGTGGTAGTAGGAGTAAATAAACGTCAGTATTCTAAGTATACTATTTTTGATTCAGTTGTTTGTTAATATACTGTACTGCACTGCATTATAGAATAGAAAAATAATGTTTTACTCTCTCGCTCTCTCTCGCTCTCTCTCTCTCTCTCTCTCTCTCTCACTCTCTCTCTCTCTCTCTCTCTCTCTCACACACACACACTCTCACAGACTCTCTCACTCCCTCTCTCCCACTCTCTCACTGATCAAAATGTCTACATGCTGTCTGGAGACTATCCAACACAATTTCTGAATGATCACACAAATGTCAACATTAGATGAATTTGTCATAACGTTAAGTGAGCAAATTTTGCTTGCACAGCATTTTTTCATTTCTGGACCTGCAGCTTTCCAGTTATTTTCTGCTAGGGTGCAGTTTAGTAGCTGCCCCCCTTTATTTAAATGAAGCCATGAGTTCCAGACAGTAAATATCCAGAGGCAGAAAGCACCTCTGTAAGGTCACTGCTCCCCCTTTCGTGGCCTTCTCACTGACTGTTTTAGATGTGATGTGCTCAGACAACCTGCTCACTGTCACCTGATCTTACTGGGGGAAAAAACAGTGTAGTAGAAGAAAAGAAAAGGCTTTAGATGTCAGTAAAATTGTAAGCGTGTTGGTTCCCAGGTGTATTGTTAAACTCTTCTGTAGCATGTTTTTGTAGAAATACTCCATGGATCATGAATTACAATGCACGTTTCATTCACCACCTCTCAAGTTTTGATGTTGTTTTCCAATCTCATATGAAAGAGCTCAGTTTGTCAAATCAAATTTGTTTTAATGTTTTAATGTTAATGCTTTGTTATAATAAGCATTGTTGCAACAGTGTCTACATGCAACACTTTTTGTCAATATTTGCCGTATTATGAATATTTACTATGTTCAAGTGTTTTAAATATAAAATGATAGAGCACAATTGTATTGCAAGTATGTCTTCCGTTAATATTTGCACAATGGATGAATTCATCTTTCAATGGTGGCAAAGTGTGAATGGGATGCGGGGGAGTGACAGAGCGAGAAAGTGTGCATGTGTGTGTGTTTTCACGCGTGGGAATCCTGTGTGATTAGAAGATGAACAAAAGTCAGAAATCATTTTGGACTGCGTGCAAAGTTTCCAACTCATTCTCATCACACGGTACTTAAATCTGTTGTTTTTGTTGTTGTTTCCCGGCTTTTGGGGAGGAGGGGAGGAAGCTGCGCGAGCAAAAGCCTATAAACTACAACCTGCACTCTGGCCATCCACTTTCCTCCCACGCACTTAAATCCCTCGCAATAGCTCAAGCGCCGTCAAGTCGAACAAGAAGAATGAATTACGTGCTCCCACTGTGGTGTCATGCGTAGAATGGTCACGTGATTCTGTCCTTCAATAGTCTCTTGAGATTGTAAAGACAAGTGGACAGAAAGCTTTTTACAGCAGGGTCAGTTTGACCCATGGTGTGATTATATACACAAAAGTATAAACCAAACAAGTTGGGAAATCTTGCTGACTAAAAAGGTGGACAGGAAGTGAACATCAACTCTCATGGTAGAATACGCCAATCACCAAGGTTTTCTATCCAATCTTGGAGGCCTGCCTCTCCTTTGCTCCGACATTAGAAAGGCGCCATCACTTTTTTGTTTTCTCTCTCCCGCATGTTCAACACTGACACACACACGCACACACACATCATCTCCCCTTTCTGGCTGGCTCTCAGTCAAACAAACAGAGCTTACGAGCAGTGCTTATCGCTCTCGTTTTAATTAGGCCGACACAGCAGAGCGTAATGCAGCATGGAGGTTTTTCCCTTTTGGATGCAATTGTAGAAGTTAAGACTCAATGCAACTTCGGATAACCAAGTTACTCCCAATTACATTTGTACATGTTTTTTTTAGTAGCACTCACCTCTGGCGACCTTTCAGGAAGGCGAAACAGTTTTTCCCTGGCATCTTTTTTGATGGCAACCTGTGTAGGTCTCCAGGTTCGTGTGCCTTCTGCGTGTTTCGACAGGGGAAGGTGGGTTTGTCAGCATGTAATCAATACAGTAATATGATAAGGCACACTTCGGCGCTGTCATTAAATTTACATCTGCAGCCCAAGGGGGCGAATTTGGACTCCACACCAACCCGCCAAGTCAACACATTTGACTTTACAAGCAACACTGCTCTTGATGCTTCGATGTTGCTGACTATATTTGCTGCTTTTTATTTTTATATGTGCAGGAAAGGGAATCACGTAGTGTGGTGTCGTGTAGCATTATGCAGGGAGTCACTTTTGCGACAGACTGTATACGTTTGTTGGCCATAATTAAAGCTGCTGACTACTTGCTGCTGATCACGTTCACATGTGGGTGTATACATACTTATATATAATATTTATTATTCATGTATTACTGCCACATGCACCGATGTTCTTGTTCAGTCTCCTTTCCTGATGTAAATATGGAGAGATATTTCATAATATATTCAATACATTGCTTGGGGTCAAATTGAAATGTAGACTAATCTTCTATTTTGCGTTTCAATTTTTTTCCCGTCATATGCTAGCATTAGGCTAGTAGACTAAGTGTGCATGTGCCCAACCGTCACTTTTTTTTAAGAGCATGAATTTGTGGCAATCAGTAGCCAGCTCCTTCCTTCACTCACCAGCATCACAAGCCTCTCACGTGCCACCATCGGTTCAAAGTGACCACGGCTGTCCGCCTTGCTAAAAATACCCTTAAAGAGACATCAGCACAGTTCTACTTCTATTCGAGTCTTGTTTCGGTCTCCACAGCCCCCTCTCTCAAATCAGTGAGCTGTAACCCGGTTATAATGAGGAGCCACAGTCCAATCATTGATGTTCATTCATGAGCAGGCTGGCAAACAGAGGAGCGGTGCGACATCTGGCTTCAGAATGGGCCTTTTGAGTACAAAATGAAAGTCAAAAATGCTCAAAATAGAAAGGCATGGATGGGTGACGGTTGCTTTACCGAGAGACTAAATGTGGTTTAATAGTCACCCTGTGTAATGTGTTCATCCCCATTAAAGCGTGACGCATACGTCACATTTTTGAACAGGCAAATGCTTTCAGGTTTCAGAGAAAATTACCAGAGCAGATCTCATAGTCGCTCTTATTGATTAAAGTGAAGAAGTCTCCAGAGATTCAGACGGGTTCCCAAAGTGGCCGTTATTAAGGCTTCATGGATGCACGGTGACATGTTCACACGCTGTTCTTATTATCGGATTATCTTTTGCCAATGAGTGGAAAGTGCCCTATAAATTGGATGATGAAATGCAGAATATATCTGATCAGGGATTAGTCCACTTCACTCCCTAAATGTTCATGCGGAGTGGCAAAGTTGACTCATCTGCTCAACACTTATTACAAGAGGTACATGAACAAGTGTGCGTGTGTGTGCGCGTGTCTGTCTTGTCCAGTAATTTCAAAATGAAGGCCACAAGGCTGTTCCAGCATTATGTTTCAGGTGTGCCGTTCATCTGTGACTTATCTTAGCACCTTTTCTGCTTGGCATATTAAGACGGAGAAATGGTACCATCTGTGTGTGACATCTGCGTATGTGCACGCTGAAGTCAACCTGCAGAAGGAGGAGATCCATTCTCTCATCAAATATTCACCAGCGAGGCTCCCAGCAGCCTGCTGCTGCTTTGGCCCTGCTATGGATGATGCATTCACGCTCAGAATATGCCACAAGAGGCCATTTTTTATGGATATTTTGCTTTAAAATCTTATACAGTTTGTCTTCCAGTGCTCTTCTTTGCATCGTATATAAGACGAGGCATATGATACCTTTTTCCCCTTCCGGAAAGAAAGAAAGAAGGAAAGAAAGAAGGAAAGAAAGAAAGAAAGAAAGAAAGAAAGAAAGAAAGAAAGAAAGAAAGAAAGAAAGAAAGAAAGAAAGAAAGAAAGAAAGAAAGAAAGAAAGAAAGAAAGAAAGAAAGAAAGAAAGAAAGAAAGAAAGAAAGAAAGAAAGAAAGAAAGAAAGAAAGAAAGAAAGAAAGAAAAGCCTTATTAGGGGGGCTTATTACGTGTGGCCCAGCCACACACACCTATCATATTGTGTTGGTATTAACTTTTCCGCTTCCGAAATCAAACCTTACACGCTAATCGTGAGAGTTAGGTGATGTATTACATTTGAGACGAATCTTTCTTTTAAGCCTGGCACTGGAGCAGCTTCGTGGCCACTTAATGAGCATTAGCGTGCTTCTGCAAAGATTTGGATGGATATTTCTGCAGATGCCTTTAAGGACGCGTGGGGAAAAAAACTTTAACGTGTATAATCAAATCACTCACATAAATCCTTGCATTTGTGAACATTTGCCTTCAGAATTCCTCTAATGTTCACTGCTTCCAAGGAGCATTAAAACGATTTGATTTTATTAGATGAGAAACATTATTTGTGTGGTATAAACATCCAGTTTATTTTCCTGTTTACATTTTTTATGCATTCATTATTTATATTGGTATTCTTTTAACCTGAAGGTATGAAATTACAGCACTAATTACAAACTAGATCAGGCCAAAATACAGCAAAGCATTTAACAGTACCGAGAAAAATGACCTTGTTTGCCTTGCTAATCTACCACTGAAGAGCTCTGACATTTGACGTTTGGAACATGAATGACAAACATTTGTCAAATTCTGAGAAAACATCATTTGACATGGAACATGTCATTTGCCATGATTTCATCTGTTGGTGTATTACCGATCAGTTGCAGCTGTTGACGTTACGAGTGATGTAATGGCAATGATGCAGGGATGAGGAAAAAAGGACGGGATTAGCGAGGACTGGGAAACCACACCCCCTCCGGACAGAGTCACAAGAGTAGTGATTACACCCAGATTAATCGCACGGGCTACATCACACACACACACACACAAACACGCACACACTGGAATTATATAAACATACAAGTGTATAAACCTCTAAATGTTCCATCACGCCAAAATACGATCTGAAAATTTGCCTGGAGCATATCTGGAAGGCTTTTTCTTGTTTGTCCCCCAAAATTAAATCATTAAACAAGAGATGTGAGTGAAGAGAGGAGACAGTAAAACAGGCCTAAATCCAGATGTCAGGGTGGGAGACTAGTTGTTGCTTAACCAAATGTTAGCACAGAACAGTGATTCTTAACTGTGGTCACCCTGGGACCGGCATATTTCTATTGTTGCAAACATGCGACCCATTTTTATAAACATTAAGTGGAATAAAGCATTGTTTGTTCAAAATAGTAGCTACAGAAAATATGTGTACAATGTTACATTTCTGAAGACAATTTCAAATGAGTTTAATTTAAGCATATTGTTAGCTTGGACTCACCAAAGACTGCACTATATTGTATTTGAGTAGCTAGTGACTAGAACTGGTCAAATTCCAAAATGGTATTGAGTAACATTTCCTGACTCATGTCATTTTTTACTAGTTGTGTGCAACTCAATTTTAGGTCCCGGCCCACCAGTTGAGAACCTGCTAGCGTTCCGAGGTTCGGAATCTGGCTCGTTCTTTTCATGAGTGTCTTTCTCACTTGCATCTGCTAGCTGGCCCACTTGGAGTCTTCCATACGTTTTAATGCGCTTTGCTTACGTCAACACTTGCCACGTTTGCCTGCAGCTGTCAGCTGATGATCTCAGGCTTCCCTCAGGTTGCTTTTTGACCCAAAATGTCATTCTTTTAACAGGAAGTATATTATTATTATTATTATTATTATTATTATTATTATTATTATTATTATTATTATTATTATTATTATTATTATTATTATTATTATTATTATTATTATTATTATTATTATTATTATTATTATTATTATAATATTGGGACTTATCATCATATGAAGCAGGCCACTGAAGCATCATTGGCTCCAGTTTCACTTCAGCCCCCCTTCCTAGAAGCCACTCGACTCAAGGCAAACAAACACTCAAATTGATGTATGCAAACTGCACTTTAATGTATTGGATGTGAGCAGCTGCACCACTGAGATAACATGTGTTGGCCCATTGCTATTGTCTTTATCATCTCTTTTTGCACACATTTTGTGTGCTTGCGCACCGGCGTTCATGTTTGCCAGTGGCAAATATGCTCTTCCCTAGAGCGGCAAGTGTCCCATGCAGAAGGACAAGCTTGCTGCCCGAGCACTGATAGTGTTTCTGTGGAGCTTATCAAGGCAGTAGGTGCTGGATTCAGTTTAACCTTTACTTTTGGTGAGAAAAAAAAAATGCTGGATGAATGTAAAAAAAGATTGCTGTCTTCTGCCCAATGATTGTAGTAGTGATCCTTAATTACTGGTCGTTTTCTTGAACCAGGGCAAGAATATCCTCATGATGATTGTCTACTTTAAATTGTGCACTACAGACCTTTTCAATGGTGCCTATATAATCTCTTTTACTTTTGATGATATCAGCTCAAAGTTTTGATTAGTTTTCTGTCAGAGAAACTTCTTTTACTCTAAAGATTGCTAATTTATACATATATATTTGATGTATTAATTACTGTCCTAGTTAAATTAAACATCACATTGATTGCAAAGATGATGAAGCAGCACTTTTTTGGCATTGGTTCTTGAATTGACATTTTCTTCTTTAACTCAATATCAAGGGACGTTTGCATTTTATTAAACAGATTGAGTTAGAATTTGGAGCCAGCCCGCTGGCTAATTTTATTTTAGTAATGAGCATGCACCAAGTCCTTGCTCACAAGTCACGGGAAAAATATTTTCTAACAGTTTCTTGAAGAATTTGTAAGTTAGTTGCATATGCACACATTTAAGGACGATATTGTGCCTTTGGGGGGGGGGGGGGGGGGGCAACTTCGTCAAGTTGTTTATCACCCAATTAAGTTCGGCACAGGCAAGGCGTGTGGTCTTCATGCCGCAAGAATGCGCTGGAGTCCTCTTGGAGATCTGCACCCACAAAGTACATTTAAAAGAACTCCAAGAAGAGCTCCACTTTTGTAGGTTGTAAAGTTGACCACTTTGGGTGGCCTTTTGGAGTACATCTACCCTCAATCGTAATTTTAAAAAATAACTATAACACTATTGGGCAATGCATACTTGCTTGATTGATTGATTGTTTTTAAGTGCATTGACCAAATTACAGTTAAAGAAGTTAATTGGGTCCTTGCCCGCTTTGGTTCTTTTATATATATGTGGCTATTGTAGAAAAGGCCTCAGCTAACTATGCTGGACTTGACAGAGAGAGGCAGAAAGAGCGCTTTGATGGGGACGTGTGTTGAGCTGTTTCAGAGCTTGTTGCCATGGCAGCCATATGGAATCTATCAGCAGCATGAATTCCATCCTCAGATGCCTTTAGTACCCCGCTGGCTCAGGTGGACCACGGCTGAATTTGAATGAGTGTGAAAAGCCCTCTGTAAGTGTGTGTGTGTGCAATAACAAAATCGGTAGCATGTCCTTCAAGAGCTTTCACGCTGAACCATTAAAAAGGAAAATAAGCTCTGATGACTGCAATGACCTGCAGTCACATAATAAAATATATCTGGGTTGTGCATTTTGCACGTTATGCTCCAAGGAAGGAAGTCATCAACTGTGGTGCGGCCGATTTTTCACATTTGTTGTTTCCAAATGAGATTTTTCTCAAAAAATTTAACTGATTTAAAACGTTTCTGTGAAACCCATCATTTTGACTGAGATGCATAGTTTAAAAAATTGGAGCAACGACTTCTCCAAGATTTGAATTTAACTACTGAAATCAGATCATAAAATATATTTATGCACTTATTTCGGTATGTTTAGCTTCAAGGGATTAGGAAAAACAGATTTTGTGTGTACCTCACCACCAAAATAAAAAATTAAAGAGGCAAAATAGTGAAATAAAACTGTCTTCACTTGCTATATGCTAAAATTCTTATATATATGTTGTCATGTTATGAATCTAGGAAGTATTTTAGGGCCAAAAAGTTTTTGTTTTGTGTTGATTCTGTGCTTCTCTATTTTTTGTTGCACCACAAAGACGAAAACATTTCCCACTCCCCCATCTCTTCAAATTTCAATCTGTTGTTCACTAATACGACACTTAACATTTATTTAGCTTCTTCAAGGGCTTAATTTTTCTTTTATTCTCATTTAGATCTTGATTAGAATACAAAAAAGCAAGTTTCTGGTACAGTATAGTGGTTTTGTTTCATTTAACTGTACAATGAAATGTTCATAACACAAACAAACATACTAACAACAGCATTACATTTTTCCAGTTTATGTTTGTCTAAAAACTACATAACCCAGAAACAGAATAAATTATCATCATATGTCAGCGTAGTAATATTAATAACAACAATATTAGAAGAGATTTACTTATAACACACACAACTCTGGAAAAAAAACAGAGACCACTTCAAAATGATCTGTCAGATTTTGCTCTTGATATGTACAGTCAATGTTAAAATCTACGCACATATTTTCAGAATCAGCCCCCAAACTGCTGCCAGCTGAATGTTCCATTCTAGTTTTTGGAGTGATCACAGGGTTGTGTTTGCACCAAACATCCAATACCTTTAGGAATTGTTGCCAAAACGTTCAACTTTGATGTTATTTTGGTCTCTTAATTTTTACCAGAGCTGTTTTATTTCTGTCATGACAGATACAGTGAGATACACATGCAGTGCGTTCAGAGCACTAGTACAGTTGTAAAGAGACGGCAGAGTGCATTGGGATTGACGCCGGGGTCAGTCCACGGGATCTTGTATTTACAGTGTGTCTTGTCTTCGCGGATCACTGTCCCTGTCACCTAATTGCCCGGCGCCCCCTTGCCTCTGAGAGGGGAGGACCTCATTTTTCACACGACTGACCCGCACACAACCCGTCTGTGACAGATGATCGCTTTGTCTTTTCAAAGTCAGTCTGACAACCAAACTACAGTAAATGTCAATATGTTAACATCTCACATTGGAATTTAGTAGGAGAAACACGGGAACTGGATATGTTATGTTCCGCAAATATGATGGGTTTTTGTGATTAAATGCTCTAATGCCAAAACAGTTGACTTAAAATTGTCAGCATGGTAAATAATGTGGTTATCATATTCGCTTCACAATCAAAAGCTTCCGGGTTTGATTCTCGGATCTTTCAATTAGGCGTTTGCTTGCCTGGGATATACCATTTTTCTTTCCAAATACGTGCATGTTAAGTTAAAACTGAATGGAAGTGTGAATATGTCCAACTGTGCCCTGAGATTGGCAGGCGACCAATCAAGGGTGTGATCCACCTCTTGTCCCAAAGTCAGGCACTCGCTCACCTAAATACGAACAAACACTAAAGAAAACTGATGGCTTGATGAATTGGATGTAACTACTCTGGACAACACTGAAACAGGCTCAAATTAAAATCGTGGTTTGTTCTCCGGTGATTGCATGTCGCATTCTCCCGGAACTCTATTTTCCTCCCACACTCCAAAAAAACATGCGCATTTGGTTCACTGACGACTCTAAAATATGCATAGGTTGTGAATGCGAAATTGTCTGTGTGTGCTTGTGATGAACTGTCAAACAATCCAAGGTGTGATCATTTGTATTATTTACAATGTTAGGGTTTTTTTTGGTACTAAATTCTCTAAAGAACAAATGTGAGTGAGTGTGCTTCTCAGGTGTCAAGAGTGTGCCTGGGGGCTCGATGACTACCCTCAGCCGCCCTGGCTTTACCTTTTTTCACACCACTTGGGGGGATAAACTTCTTTTTGTTCTTTTTGCGTTTCTTATCTGGGCACCACACCTTCTCACAATACTCTTCCACTCGCTGGGCGTCCCTGTAATCAATCAGCTGGAGGAACTCTTTGTACCACTGCCTGGAGTGTGGGCCCGGCAGGGAAGCTGGGACCAGAGTCCTGGGTCTGAAACTGGGGCTCGCCACGGGGTTGACATGCGACTGGCAGGGGGCTCCGCTTTTGTCGTTAGGCCTGATGGCGGACGCCAACGCTTTCCCGCTGAGCACGTGCAGAGTGACGCGCAGCAACGTGTGCACGTAGCCGTGTTCAACCGTCTGGCACACGTACACGCCCGCATCGGAACTGGTGACGCTCAGAAGGAGAAGCCCGTGCGAGGTCCAGATCACGCGCTCGTCCTCGTGAACCTGCCAGTATAAATCAATGGGACTTCTTAAATTTATGGATTAATAAAACGTTTAACACAGAAACTTAATGAAACATACATTTTGTTGTGTTTGGTGTTGCACTAACTGATACTCCCCAAATATTCTGTTTGTTTGTTTATTTGATTTATTTTCTAGGGTAAATGATCAAAATACAATGTCTAGACTGCTGGCAAATTATGAGCCATCAAGACAACTTAATTAATTAATCTTCAGATCGTCCTCCTCACTCACCAGTGTATCCTCGGACATGCTCCCCCATACCTCAAAGAACTCCTTGCCTCAAAACCTGCCACCCGAAGCCTCCGCTCATCCAACTCACACCTTCTCCACGTCCCGAAAACCAAGTTGCGCATCATGGGCGACCGGGCCTTCTGCCATGCAGCCCCCACACTGTGGAACTCCCTCCCCGACCACTTAAGAGCACCCCAATTCACTGACTCTTTCAAAACCGAATTTAAAACTCACCTCTTTACCCTAGCATTTCCGTAATCCTGTTTCTCACATCCTGGTTGTCGTCCAGTTGTTTTATACTTGTCTTTGCTTTGTTTTCTTGTTTTTACTTGCCATGTAGCACTTTGAGATTCCTCCGAATGTAAAGTGCGTTATAAATATAATTTATTATTATTATTAATTTGCCAATCCTTCAATCATCAGGTTAACCATATCTAAGTATCAATTTTTTAAATCATATTTGATCATTTTTTGGTCAAATGACATGCAAATGTTTGTTTGCTAGTTTTGCCATTTCAGAAAAAGTTTCTTCCTCAAAAATGTGTGACTTGATGATGAAAATTGTCAACAATAGCATTTCTTTCCACAGTACAGTTCTCTGCGCTTCATAGTGTCCGAAACTGACCTGTTTTTTGTCGTCTCCATTTTGTAGGAACCAGAGCACCTTGGCATGAAGTGATCGAGGGACGCAGCTGAGCAACGTGCTGTTACCCTCCACGCCAAACACCGTCTTTTCCTCGGATTTATGCCATTGCTCATCTGGATGGACACACGGGATTAAGATCTCATTTAAGCATTGTTCATATTTGTAGACCATTTCTTTGACATACAAAGCAACTGGAGCCAGTTCCTTTCCACTCACCATCAATTTGCAGGCCATTGCACAGCTGGACGGCGTTGCCGTGGCGAATATCCTGTCGCCTGAATCGTCTGCTGAAAATGAGCAGCAAAAAATAATATGGATGGAGGGGGATTTTTGTATGAGCGACAGAAGCATTGGTGGACAACAAAAAAAGGCCACGAGTAGTAATATAGTGCAAGTATGGAGTATGTACTTTATACATACATTTAAACAAAGGAGTTTTTTGTATTTTTATATTTTTGTTAAAGCATGTATGTACTTTTGCACCTCTGCCCTGTGCTTACCTTTTGGTGTAGACTCCAGTTGGGTAGTAGCTGGAGCAGGCGAAACCATCCCAAGCGCAGTAGGGGTCTCGAGCAAGACAACAGTCGGCGCATTCAGAGCCGTAGAGGGCGCACTGGTGCAATTTAACCTGGGCCACGCCCACGTCCGAGCCCACGTACAACTGTTGCTGTGAACCCCCAAAACCATAAACAGGAAGTTCAATATGCTCAAATATTCTACTGCCAGCTTTGATGACAGAACACAGCCATGCAAAGTGATGCAACATTATCACCTTGTGGTTAAAAAGCAGAATTGCAAGAATGATCTATTTTAATCCAGCCAATATAAATAGGGAACATCGGATGTATTATGCTTGCACAAAGAGAACATACATATTCCGTCTTACCCGTTTTGGTGATATAATAAGCTCTTTTATTGGTGCTGGAACCTGGGAGGAAAAAAAGACAGACATCTGTATCAAAACAATAGTAGCATAGGGACGTGCATGAGATGCAGTAAAGACAAATATGCTTTTATATTTTCAGGGCCATTAACTAATTTCAGTGGGTTCATTTCATTTCGGTTATTTGTACTTTAGTAGATACAGTTAATTTCCTATTCAGTGATTGTAGATGTGAATGGCAGTGTAAATGTTTCTTTTCTTGTAATCGAATTAATTGCCTAAAATTCTGAAAACTAAAAGAAGAAACTTTATTGTTGCAACGTCCACACCTCAAACACTTGCAGCTCCTCCAGCAGCACTTCTTCCATTGTGTCAGCGTCTTTGTTGTAGATTGTGATCACTTTGAGCACCAGCGCGTCATCTAAAGGAAAGAGACGGAAGTGGATTGTTTAGGGTCTGTCATGCCATATTTTGACAAATCAATCCATCAATAGTACCGTTTCATACTGAATTGTTTTTTATCATACCATATTGTACAGTATCGTACCAATATATAAAATCATACGGTACATATTGTTTAATACTTACTAAATTTTATTGTATCACATACCTCTCATAACTTGTTGGGTACTGTGTCACATTTCATTATACAAAACATTATTGTAGCTGTCCTTGCAAGGTTAACTAAAGAGCTAGTAAACAATGCGTGTTGCCATAAAGAACAAGCTGTACCTGTCCCAATGTAGAGAACATGGTAGTGTCCATCCTGGGCTTGAACTCTGTCCACCGCAATCTGAGTCAACTTTCTCGGGCTCGGCTCTGTTTGCAGGAAAACCGGCCTGCGATGTTGTGGAAGAACTGGACGATACATCATGGGGTGAGCGCGCACAAAGCGCAAAACCTCATCTGGGAACTCCTTGGAGCTTGAAAAGCCGCCGCCGTTGACTTTGCTGGCGCACTACCAACAAGATGACAGATTTAAAGCGGTGGAAGTAGAGAAGGTAATTAATTGCATTGCCACGGTTTTGCTGTGTGGATGACAAAAAGATGGTGACTGCAATTGAGGTTGCTAACATTCAGGATGGTGTTCCATATGCTCACTGTGTTGTTATCAGTCAAAGATAAAAAGTCAATGCATAATTGTGGCTCTTTTAGAATCAGGTCAACAAGCCTCTGGGACATATTTTTGTCACCACAATATATAACAGTTCTCAGTATGCATCTCTGACTGGCTTTCACCAAAATACCCCAAGGATCAAGAATTGTAGAGTGCTATTCACTCTCTTGTTTTTTTAATCTTTTGAAAATCAAATTGTTTTGAGTGTGCAGCCCTGTCCCATTTGAGAGTGGCTTTTGTTACCATGGTGACAAGCACTGGAGTTAAGAGGGCATTTATTTGTCCAAGCTAAAAAAGTGAGTGCAAACTGCAAAATGCACATGATTCTGGGATTAGCATGGATTGCATTTTCCTTTGTGAATGTAGCACTTCATCCACTACGGGTCATCTTATTCCAGCGATTGGAAGAATGTGTGGAAAACTCGATTGCTCTAAGTTGGTTCAAGTCCTCGGTTCAAGGCCTATCTTTAGGACAGGCTATACTTTGCTGCTAGTGAGTCTCAAATAAAATGCGTATGACTTGTGGGGTCCCTCAAGGGTCAATCTTGTGACACCTATTGTTCAATCTGCACATGCTTCCATTCGCTATTGTGTCCTTCCACAACTACCCGGGTGACACAGATCTACGTTTCACTGTCTGAAAAAAATCAATTATTAAACAGGACGTACAGATCCAGGCCGTGGGTAGGGCACTCTATCCTCAGAAGGTGTCCAGTGATGCTCAGGTCTCTCTCTGAAGGCAAAGGGGCCATTAAACGCTGCTCGGATGTCGTCCATGTGATAGACACACACTGCATAGCCTTTAAACACCGCACTGAAAAAAGAAGACTTTAAGTGATCAGTCTGCCTTCATGCCATGAAACACAAATGTTGTCTTCCTCACCTTGTTGTGCTAAAAAGGCCAAAGATTTCTGGGTTTTTCCCATCTTTGTTCTTCAACACATAGACGTCCTCTAAAAAAAAAAAAACACACAGAATTTATTTTGGAAGTACTGTAGATACAGGATGAAAGAGGTAAACCGCATGTCCTCACCGAGTAAATCAAAGTGAGTGTCAATGCCGTCAGGTCCAGCCACAGAGCAAATGAGTCGAGTTTTCAGAAAAGAGCTCCATCTGTTCACCAGCATCCTTTGTCCTCCTTGATCATTCTGAAACGCAATAGGACACTAAATGATGGCTGAATGCGCTCTCAGCACTTTTGGCTTCATGATGGATTTTGTGCACAAAAAGCCATAACAATATATCAAAGCCTTACCGCACAGACTCGTCCGACGCGGGTGTAGACTGCCTTGTTGACACCCTCTGCACCCACCTCACGTTCAGTGAAGAAGAAGTAAACTTTGTCATCATCTTTGTCGTCGTTATCAGGAATAACCGCTGAGCCGACAAATCTCGGTTCTGCAGAGAGACAAATGTGAAAGTTTCTACTGAAGTGAGTCCGCCTCAGTTGCCACCCTGAAGATGTTGATGGATGGATGGATGGATGGATGGATGGATGGATGGATGGATGGATGGATGGATGGATGGATGGATGGATGGATGGATGGATGGGATTCAACTGACCGTTGAGCTGCTGCCTGTCATCCCTCTCAGTGCGTGTGTATGTGCGGTTGTTGAGGCGACACACGGCAGCATCGTTCTCCCAGTAGTCCGTGTAGAGGCCGACGTATAATTCTCCACCTGAAACAAAGAAACAAGCACCAGCACAGCTTGGCATGAATACATGATGTAACAAGACCACAGGATGGCAGCATTGAGACGTTTAAAAACAGGAGACTGCATTTTTAAAGCTTTCCGATATGGAGTATCACATTAGAGTTTTTACCTCTTGTTCTTATTTACCTGAGAGTGTAGAGGTGCAGGGACTATTGTGGTTAAACGGACATCGTCCTTTACCGCTCGTAAGGCTCTCCTCTTGCAGAGTAAACAGCCTGTCCTGTCAGCACAAATCAGCATGAGCATTGTTATGCATAAAAAAGACAAGCATTCAAACAAAGCAAGATGTGTGAACTGTGGGTCGAAAATGATGGATGAGAAGGAGGGAGGGAGGGAGGTAGGGAGAGGGAAGTGATGGATGAGCCAAAATAAAAGGCCTGTTGCTCTTACAGGTATATATGAGTTAAACGCTAATGCATGACTGATCTCGGACAACCAGGTGGCACACACACACGCACGCACGCACACACACACACCACACGCACGCATACAACCATTGATCCCTGCCTTTTTACGACCGACACGGGTGGTACAGAACTGTCATTGATTTATGTGGAAGGTCCCGGAGGCCTGCTGTGCTGTGAATACGGCCCCTCCGATGACTGTAACAAAGGCCAGCTTCAGGGTCACCAATCACCACACAAACAAGCAACTCACACTCACACCTTTAATCCATTTATCATTTGTGTTTGTTAGAAATTTGGAGGGAAAGGGATTCCCCAGCAAGCCTGAGTCGCAACTTAACCATGATGAACATACTTTCACATCAGCATAATTGCATTGTGCAGCTAAACAAGTCTTCACTTCCGATTGTCCACGAGATGGTGTGGCAGATCGAGAGTGCCTTGATGGTTGTGAGTGTGCGCACATTATAAAGATAGTCGGAAGAGAGAGAACGAGGGGGAAATGTTTTCTCATTAAAAAAGTCTGACATGACAGCCAGGACAAGGGCTTCAGACTGGCGGGGCTGTTTTCAAACGCCTCGTTGTTGTAGCATGGGAAAGCCTTGGGCTGACCCAATGGAATATGTTCCACTTGAAGGAGATTTTTTTTTTCTTCATGGCTCAACCATATAATTAAAAGTACGGTCGACAGAAACATCAATTTTCGAGGTCGTAATTGCGGTGTTCGATTGACACTTGAGCGAGATGTAGCTTCAACATATTCAGTAGACATGCCGACAGTGTTTGAGTGGAGAAATTGGCTTGATTTTTCACGATTTTGAAGCCTCATTTGATTGACTAGCTCAAGGTTGTTAATATCATTCTTCCCCGTGGTGTGTCAAATGTCCGCATTCTTCAATCATTAGGAGTCTTGCAAGGGGGGCTGTCCTGACATGTTGAGCTGACCAGATGAACCGGTTCTTTCTTCCAATGTTTGCGGTCTTGCAGCTCTAGTCTGCATTTTTCATGGCAAATGGAGGCAAATTTCCAAATTTCATTTCAAATTTACTACATTTATAATCTCTTCGGAAGAACTTTATATAATTATGCTATAGTGGTTAATGAATCTGCTACACAGTGTTGACTTGAAATTTCTTAAGAAAATCTACGTATAAATTTGATCATACAGATAACAAATGAAATTGAAAAAGCTAATGAGTTGATGATAAAATAGACCACTACAGCAAAACGGAGACTGGGGAGTGTGGAGTATAACCATGCAAAGTCTAGATATGGAAGCTGTGGATAAAGCACACTAAGAAAATGCAACCGCAGCTACTCTCAGTGGAGAATGAGGAGCCCAATACTCCAATGACTCACCTTCCCTGAGTTTCCAACGTGTACCAAGGCGCATATGGGGTTGAATGATGCCGTCCCACAGACCAAGAGATGGGTCTGGTTGTACTGCTGCAAAACCTTGATGTAGTTTGCGCATTCCAGCTGTTGGAAGAATTTGGATGAATAAATCACTAGAGTGATGACAAGGCATCAGGGGGGAAATGTGTAGTGGACAAATGCCAGACGTTTACTGCATTATCAATAATGTCGCTGGGGCAGGTGAGACAAAGGTCATTCTGCTGTAGGAGAGCACCACACAACCTACTCAATGTGAAGTGATTTACGAAAACTGTATTGTAATATACAGTTGACATACTTTTTCCCGGCCCTTCATCAAGCATTCTTCTATTTGGGGTTCAGTACTGGCCCACTGGATCTGGAATAGAGTAGAGGGAATAAAATAACAGTAGAATTACTGGGATTGTTGAAAATATAACTCGAATTACAAGGCTGTCTACAGTTCCATTTATGTCTAAATATGCACATCGAAGAAGATCACACGAGCCGGTAATGGGTTTAAGAGTTCATTAGTCTTGGACCAGGATACCTCTCTGTGGTGCGTGTTAACCTGGTCCAGGCTGAGGGAGAAAAGAGCATTCTTGGCCCCGATATAAAGCCTCTCATGGCCTTCGTCCAGCAGCATGGCCTGGGGCTGAAGAGGCACTCCATTGCCCTGGAACACCCATGTCCTGTTCAGCTGCCAAAGTTCTGTTGCCAAAACATCAACACGAGACATTGAAGATTAACAAAAATGATTATGACAATACTGCGGCGGCTGCGGTTTGTATTGTATTTCAAACAGTGCAGAGGTTACCATGCCTAGGTTTGACTTGGTTTATTAAGTTTAAGCCATAGTGGCCTTGTTCTGTCCATGTTCATTGACTGCAATGCTACAATGTCTGTTGCAATAAGTGTGATTTAAAATACAAGCCTTAGAATAAATGCAGACTGTGGTTGACCTTTTAGAAATAGACGTCATAACTTGACGAATGTTTTTATTCATTTAAGTATCACTTTGAAGGCCACCAACCGAAAACGTTTAAATGTCTGACCCTGCATTATTCTAACAATGAATAATGGCCAAGGCTAGTGTGCCAGAAGAGATAAATACTGGACTGTTGGCTGTAGCGGAAGAGCACAGACAACCAATCACACTCACATATATACTGTTTGAGCTGAACCAATGCTGCTTGCATCCAAGTTAGGACCAGTCCAAGTCAGATTTTTGCCATCAATACCAGCAAAATGTGTAGAATGTGGAATGTGTTGATATTTGCACTGCTGGTCAAAACATTATAGGAAAAGTTGATCATTTAAACTGTGTTATTTATTCTCACAGTAACATATGAATTGAAAACATGTCTGGAAGATGTGAATATTTACATATGATATTTGCAAGTCAATTTACAGTGTGCACCCCTAAAATTTCAAGTCAGGGCCTATGTGCTTCTAATAAAAATAATAATAATCTGGAAATCACATGCCTGAATTGTCTGACAGATTTATTTGTTTATTTCAACAATCAAATTTTGAGTTTGCACGACCTGGCAAGGTCATAAATTGACGTAAAATGACGTCAGGGATTTAACGGCAGTGATTGGACGCTAAATTCTAACAGACATCACCTGTTAGGTAGGCGCACCGATCTTAAACTGGTATGAAATCCCAATTGACTCCTTAATCTCACAATATCCTCCTACCGACGAATGGATGTCTTTCCGAAAGGAATACAAACTTGGCAAATCCGACCTGCAGGAATGTCAACTCTAACCCCTCAATCGCTATGAACTCAAGGGAAATAAAGGAGGATGGATTTTGTTCTTTTATGATATTACACTCTGGTCGTTTCGGTGAGTAAAAGGTTTACTTTCATTTTTAATATTGTTGCTTCTGCTGCAAATTGCTCTATAAAAAAAAAAAAAAAAAAAAGCCGTGTTGCGTTTATTGTGACTACAATCGATAATAGCTGTATTGCCTGATGCATCGTCCAGAAGTAACCCGAGTTTGTATGCAAGTCACCACGCGCGCCTTAGTTTATCACTAACGCTGCAAGAAAGCCAAAAATAACTAAATATTTGCAATGTTGCAAGCCATAAATGAGTAAGATCGGCGCTGAAACATCATTTGTTGTGGTTGTGGTTTTATAGGTGTGAATTTGCAGTGGTGACTTTTGTTTTTTTTCTTTCTTTTTCCCTAAAGACAGTACTTTAAATAAGACCCGGTAAGTGTAATTTACTTTACTTACATATTTACTAATGGATTTGATAACGTATGTAACGTGCAAAATGTCCCATAAATATATTTGTAAATCTAAAACACAGGTGTCAAACTCAAGGCCCGGGGGCCAGATACGGCACGCCACATCATTTTATGTGGCCCGCGAAGACAAATTGTGCATCAAATTCCTGTGTCATTACTAGAATTGCAAATTGTCTTCACTTTTAATATCTTTTTTTTTTTTTTTTTTTTTAATATTTGACGAGTTTTTACTCGTCTGATTTGAAAACGAGTTATTTGTCAGTTCATTTTGTAGCTTTTACTGTATATAATGAGGTGCTCATACATTTAATTGGGTTGACAGTCATAATGGCCCTCCGAAAGAAGCTATGACTACAATGCGGCCCGTGAAAAAAAATAGTTTGACACCCCTGATCTAAAAACATAATCTATATTTCTTTTATAGTTATGCATGTCTGTATCTTTTAAAAACGCACATGCATCACATCAATGAAATCTTGGCTATAAATGCAGATATGAACGTTTTGTTTGAGTCCCATCTGCACATATGTGCCATGTGTTTTGAAATCCAACTTCCCAAAAGAATAGCCAAGAGATATAGCAGAGGGCTATCATTTAATCTCGTCACTTCCTCTCATGTGGTAAACCTTCCTTTTGCTCTCACGTGTAACATCATGCATCACTCGGCCAGTCATACACCAACAATGCAAGCAAACGACACAGTATGGTATTTGAGTTGCTGTGAGTTTCTCCTCAACTAGAACTCTATTTCAGTGCAGATTTGTCTGAAGTTTGGTTTACCAAATTTGGACTACAAAGGGGTGCATTCTTATTCACTGAGTTTGTAATGTTGTGCGTGCTTTTCGATGGAGCTGCTCATGTGTTCAATTGGCGCAAAAGCGAATGCATGCAAAACGTGGGTCTGATGATCTGATTGAGCCTGACAGGCCGTTCCGCTAAACATGCTCTCCATGTGCGGCATGAGCATAGGGTGCAAATAAGCAAAAGCACTTCAGGCTTTGAAGGTGAAGCGATTGAAAAAGAGGTAATGCTGAATTCAATATGCTTCCTCCCAACAGCCCTGGGTTTCTAAAAAGAGAAGGGGGAAAAAAAAGAGCTTTCATTGTTCCCATAAAGCCTGAACCAGGTGAAGGGGGGACATGGGTGACCCGGTGTGTTAAATTTTGAATAATTCACAAATTAATTTGGGCACTAGCCATGCACCAGGTCTCAATAAACGTTTTTGTTTTTTCTTATTACTTGCGATCTGGCGTGTGAGTGTATGTTAAGCAGGGTTACACCCAAAAAAAGTGTTGAGCTCAGTGGTGCTATGTGAGAAATGACTTCAGAGGAGAAACTCATCGTGTGATATCACAAGATGTTGCTCAAAAATATCGCAAGCATTAAGTGCAATATAAAGTGTGGAAAATAGCTTGAGCTTATCATTAATCCTCTTGGATACATAAATTGTATGTGGTGTCAAAACATGCCTTGCAGCATTATGTTGCCTCAAGATTTAAAGTCAGTGGGGTTTTTTTTTACGACAAAAAAAACCAACTAAATACATTAGTGCAGTCATTCTTTATGCTTTTTGACATTATTTGTTGCCGATATAAAAAAATGATATGAAATCACCATATTGATATTTATTCATCCCATCACTAATAAACTTAGTTGATGCATGTATATTATACCGTATCAAAACAGAAACTAAAAACGTTTCAGTTCAGTAAAACATAAGGAACCTCTTGAACACCAACTCTACTGACATATTTAACTTTAAACTGCCTCACTCACCTGCCGGATATTCCTAATGCATTGAATTCCTCTTCTGACATAGAACAATAACCCTATGTAAGTTTGAACAAGATGACTTTAGAATAGCAAGCACCAAGGTGATGTACTTACACTAAATGTCTCACTTCTGTGGACCACAACAATGGAGAACCTTGTTCTGAAGTCTTGCTACTTGCAAAGGTTGCAGGGGCTAATTGCTGGATTTTCTTTCCTATCGTTTGTATATTTTAGTGAAACTTGATCATGGACATAGATACAGAGGACATTTATCCCATGTTCATATTCCAACCACAGCAACCCTCCCCCCCCATTTGTTTGAAATAGCATAATGTATCCACAGAGGAGTAGGTGAAGTCAAGTAGTCCTTTGTTGCGATTAAGGTTTAAATGTTGTAAAAACAAGAAGTATTTGTTTGAGTAGCTCTGGGGTCCGGAATTGCTTGGTGCTTGCCATTGAGGTGATGTGGCAAGTATTCATTCGTGCTCCCTGTAATTATCGAATCGGCACACACGCAGGCTCGCACCTCCCGCGGTCGCTTCTCGGTTAGACGGAACTTGGCCGAGGGACTGCATTCCATTCTGACGCTTGAGTGTCAGTCTGGCTCACAAAACAAGGAACTCCTTCTTTTTGGTGTGCAGTCAAAATCTGCTAGCACTTATTTAGATGACAGACGTCGATGGCTATTTAAAGTGATGCCTTCAACGGCACGCACGCCAAAAGCCCTCGCTCGTTCACTTCTCACTTGTCTTGTTTGATAACAACATGGGGATAATTGCCGCTGACATACACGCACAGGAAGGAAATAGGAAATCAGAATGGAGAAAGGGAGGAAGGAAGCAATGCAGGAATCGGGAATACAGATTATGGAGAAAAACTAGCAAAACAAGAAGGGAAGTGGCAAAACCAGTAAACTAAATAAATTCCCGAAGGAAATGAGGTAGACAGAAGCGCTATGGAAAGACAGTGGATGAGAAGAACAGCATTTCATGGTGAATTCTCAAAATCCTGTTAATTTATTTCAACAAAGTTCAGCAACACTTTGGATTGGTGCGCGTCAACAAAAGAGATTTTGAAACTAGGCACCAGATTTTTCAAACGTGAAGGATTCTGGGACAATCCAGGTCAACAGACAGGATATTAAAACTGGCAACCAAACAATCGGAACGCTAGTCGTCAGAAGACAGTAATGCGATTGGGTTTGTGCACTGCCCGTGGTTTGAAACCTGATAAAAAGGAAATAAGAAACTGGAAACTCTGGAAAGACACAAAACTGTGTCGTGAGGAAGTAGGTCAGAAAGATGGAACGGAACAAGGACACAGAGACCGGACCCGAGAAATTAGGGGAAAGCTAGAAAAAGATGCAGTAAATGAAAAATGCTTAGTATTTTTTTATGGTGTGTTGAACCCATTACTATGATTAGCATGAGCGCTGTAAAACACAACAGGTGTCCTCCGCAATCACATTGCTCCTTCTCTCCTGTTATTATGTGCAGCTGTAGCCACGTCTTGAACTGATCAAAAGCAATTTGGGGGATTTCTGCATCTCCTTTCCCTGCGCTTCCTTCTCAGACTTCCTGTCATCCAAAGCCAGCGAGGAGTTTCTTTGCCACTAGCTGCAGGCGTAAAAGGAGGTGGTGCAGGGTTTTCCACAGTTGGCCAAGATCCCACATCAAATGAAAAATACATAGGGGGGGTGGGGGGCTTCCCTCCTCCCCCCAAGGCGGACACTTTCATCTGATACACACTGAAAGAAGATGCAGACTGTTCCGAACCATTCAATCCAAATAAACATTTGCATTCGTCTGGGGTGTGTATGGAAACATTGAGACGACAATGCGTTTGCCAGTGAGCAACCTACTTTTTCATTTGAAAGTCTCTAAGCAGACGGGGTAGAGGGATTTGAGTCGCACAAACTCTGAGATCAGATACTTCCACTCATTGTGGCAACTTGTGTTGACTGACAGATAAAATCCGTAAACTTTGCATTTGTTTGGCGGTTGCTCACTGACTTAATGTCTAATAGAAGACTGTGCATGACATTGGCGGACGAGGAGGCAACAAAAGCGAGTACCATGTATCGAGTCTGACAAGATCATCGCTTCCTTCGAATCGTGTTTTTGTCATCGAGCGATAAGTCAATATAGTAATGATCGTGACAGGCCTAATTGCAAGCGACTGCCTTCACCGGTTTGTGAGACCTCAGAGCAAACCGTATTGGAGACGTGAAATACATCTAATGGTGAGCAACTCTTTCCTTAGCGCAAATGCAGTCTGTGAAAGCTCACGTAATCGTTGGCTTCACACTCTCGTCCTCTTGGGGTTTTTTTCATGGGGGTAAGGTCAGACAGAATACTGGAGCTTCATCAGCTACACCCCCTTCGTCCTTTGACACCTGATTAATGAACGCGTATACACAGTGGGAGGGCAACTGTCCACGGACAAAATGAGGTAGAGAGATGAAAATCAAGGAAGAAGATATCACTTTTCCTTTTTGACCTAGAAAGTGTGATTTATCCAATCGACATCAAACATCCATTTTGCCACAAGGTGAACATGTACCATTCGAGTTAATTTGAGTTCTCACTTCAATTCATCTTATCAAAAAAAAAAAAAAATCCCATCCTCTATTTGAAGAATTAGACACCGGTATTCCCCTTCTCGGAGCTAAATAGATGCCGTTTCGTTTTCAAAGCTACAAAATATAGGACTTGTCATTTTGTCTGCTGTAGAAGGTCTGAAATTACAACCCAAAGAGGCAGGGAGGCTTTATTACACTATAATTACTATGTGAGTAATCACTAATGTTGGCCTATTGTCGCCAAGCATAGTTGTTTGCTTTGCTTGATGACACGGCATGCAATATTTAACTTGAAAGATAAACTGTGTATGAGGTATGAAACCTTGTCCAAATTATTTGTGACAAGCCAGCACATTTCTGTAAGCAGGAGTATGAAAAAAATCCCGTTTTAGTATGTGATTATTGCCGCAGGACATGGTAAGATGCTGTTGCCATGGTAGCTTGGACATCCATATGTTCTGTGGCCCTTTGGGTGGGGTGTTTACTTTTTTATGTTTTGTTTTCTTCTTTTTGCTCATTTGGTTGCCCGCCCCTGCAGTTTAGTGTATTCACATGCACCCAGGGAAATGTTTCACAATTTGACTGTTTTTCAAAAAAAGAAAAAAAGTACTGCACTCAAACTTCTCATCTAAGGCAGAGGGCTCAAAACTAGAGCAATATGTATTTTTTTTCTCTGTGATTACACAAAACTGGGAGTGTAATAAGATAAGGCTTTTGAGAAGAGTTGGATGCTGCATCATCAAACATTGGGGTCAGCTTCTGCTCTAAATACAGCTTGGAATCTTAGATGTTTGCTTAGTACACCGTATGATTGAAGTAGAAACTTGGAATGTCTGCAGTTTTGCGGTTATCTCAAATGAATCTCTATCAAACACACTGAAAAAGAAAGAAAGGGTGGAGATAACTGTGAATATGAACATCAAGGCGTGCCATTATTTGCTTGCTTGCAAGGTCACCCAAGACACATACGCAGATTTGCCCTCAGGAATTCGTATGCAGAAGCCAGAAGAAACTCGATGATTCCTATTGATCCAAGCAGGTTAAACTTACAAGGTTTCAGTGCTCATACAGCATTTGATAAATATTCTTAGCACGTAGTGTCTACTCTCAGGCAAAAGTTGAAGTGCAGGTCATATTCTATTCTATTTATAACATTTCTTGTGGGGCAAATAAAAATGGACCACAGGCCACAATTGGCCCGGAGGCTGTAGTTTGGAGACCGCTACGCCTTAGACTCAATTGCAACTATACTAATTATTTTAATTGGCTCTAATTGTCTGAAGAGAACCTTTGCCTCTCGTCCGAGCAAATTCACTTGATGCACAAAAGCCACCATTACATTTTTTCTTCAATATGACACTCGGCTATAATAATGGCTTAAACATCTGAAGGCCTAAAGGACTGTGTTGTTTTTATGCATTCTTTGGCAGCTAAATTTATTCAGTCTCTTTGGAATGAATGAAAGAAATGCATTGTTTGTGGAAACTTTAGTAAACACCCTCCTCTGTTTTAGAGATGATTTCAAAAAGATGGCCTCCCTTGTGGATTGCTCCAATTCTCAAGTACAAATATTTGCTATGCATTATTCTCGACAAGTCATTCGCAGAGGTAGAGCCGGATACTTCCTCACAGTTATGATAGCAGATGTTATTGTAGTATTTCCTATACTCTGAGGAAGAACTTTTGAATCCATCTGAGCGCTCTCCCTGAACTGCGTCCAAGCCACCAGCTTGTGAAAAATTCAGTTGTCCCTGTGCGCATGAGTGGGACTTTTCAAGTCGGGGGAAAATATACAGTAGGCATCCACTTACAGACCGCAACATTGAGCAAAGGATCCATAAAAGGAGAAAAAAAAAACCTCAGTCTCTTTGACGCAGTGGAGTTCCACACAACGACTGCAGTACTGACACAATACTGTACGTCTGACTACAATGTATCAAACCAGTTTTGGAATTCAATCTCGTAATTTACAGATGCTAATGTTTTGGCCTGGGACTTTATGCTTTAGTTGGAGGCTTTTCTCATTCCTCAGTATGATCCATTTGCTGCATATCTCTCAAGTCTTTGGCAGAACATGGAAGACTAAAGACAGACACTGCAGATTGGTGGGGTGTCAAGCACTTGAAACTTTTTCCACAGGCTCTTCATTATTTGGGTGGTTTATTAAAAACTATAACTGACAGTGTTCATCAGTTTTGTATTAGTCTCAGAGGCTTGTGTGTGCCTGTTTTCCTTTTTGATGTTCATTTTTGGCAAGACGTATCAAACGCACTTTCTTCTACAGTACTTGCGTATACATTACGACAATGACCTGCATTTAAAGAATAAGTAGGCTATACGTCACCATGAGAGCTGGGGACTGAACATTTCATCTACAATTCAAAACCCCAACCAGACTTCGCTTCATTCAAGAACACCGGAGATGGCGCCATGTCGGGCATTTCAACAGGTACACGTTTATACACAGTTAAATCCTTTTGTTAACTTAACGTACCGCAACTAATGTTGTGAGCAAATGCTGTAAATAAAGGGTAAATAAAATAAATAAATAAACTTTTGTGCGTTTATTTGACTCCCATGTGATTTTTTTACTTAGGATGTTAGTCTCGGTTTATCTTAAAATGATGTACCTAAGAGATTGAAAGTAGCATAACTTATTCTGAGCTGATGAAGACTCCAGTTTCTGTCGTACTTGGTGGCAAGCACACTGATTGTCTTTTTCTCTTTTTTCCAGGTGAAGCTAGAGATCTCAAGATGATGAGGACTTGACGGAAGACTAGTTCTCTTCAGAAATCACAGAGAAGGTTCAGGCTGGCATACAGCTGTCTTCCATCTCTCTTGGTGAATCCAGTGAGCTGGTTTGTGGAATGTGAGGGATACTATCAGCCAATTCTTTCAAACTTGACAACAAGATATCTGTGTGCGAGCATCATCGACACCCTCAGAGGATGCACACCACTCTATGGACACCATCAAGGGTGTGCTTGTTTGTTCTGGGAAAGCAGACTTTTTTTTTTTTCCACAAGACAAACTGTCAAGTGAACACCAACTCTTCTTTCTGCACTAGAAATTATTGATGTGAGAAAAGTGCTTGAAGTGGAAACTACCAAAGCTGTAAAATAAAACGCAATGATGTAATGCAATGTATATGTATCTTTCTGTCTGTTAGAATTGATAATATAAACTTGGTATTGAATATTGTCCAGGAACTGGGATAAAAAAAAAAAAATCTGACATTTTTAGTGCATGATACGTTCCAACTTCTAGGGGAATTTGATTTAACCTGCTGTATGTCTTGCACCAGAATAATTTTCAATTTGTATTAATTGTATTTATATTTTCCACACAACTGGTTTTTATTGCCAAAATTTGCACTAAATACCATACACGTAATACGTCAATAAATATTTTACAAATATATTTCACAGCCTGTCTGAGTATTTCCTCACTCCAGTTCAGTGCCTTGAACAATTTGAAATCGGAAAATAAAATTATTGGCATAAGAAAATAACGCGTACTTAACCTCAGCAAGGCTACTTTGTACAAAAGGTGTCAATAGAATCTAAACGTCCTCACTTTTTTTAAAACGACTCCTGCGTTTACATCAAAGCTGACACAAATTATGGCGCACAGATGAATAAACATCGTACTAGGTACTTCACAGATGTAACTGCTGACCCCAAAGTTTTTACTAAAGTTCCAACCGTGCTATGTGTTTATAAGTTATTGACCGTTGAAATTCCACACCTATATCCAACCATGACTAACAGGCTTATGTGGAATTACCATTCTGTTGCTGTAGAGATCAAAGATATGTGTGAGAAAATGACAGTGTTTACTCTGCAAAGAATCAACTCTGATCATCGAAACCAAATGAAGCAGACAGTTTAAAAGGTATGTCATCAAGCATCCAGGCACACCTTCCTATTTCTAAGTACCTCCTCCATCGCTGTACCTCATTGTGGAATCTCAAAAACAAAAGAATCTGCATTTTTGCGGGATAGAAACTGGCACACTACACGATGTCTGCGTGTTGGCGTAGGCAGAAGAAATCTTATGAGGAACACATCACGCTGACAACCGAGGGTTTCATTTTCAGTTGCTAGTGAATCACTGTAGCCAAGGATTTTTTGTCACTACGTTTTTGATCATTAGTGGAGTACGGAGTCACTTTAATGGCCAACATACTTGAGAAATTGGACATGTGCAATGGGGAAAGTCAGAATGTTCAACTTTGTGAGAGGATCCGATTTCTTTTTTTCTCCCCCATTTGGCTTGCTCGTAAATTACCAGGCATTGTCTGTAGACTTTGATGTAGCCCAAGAATTATTACAGGAATTTCCCACAATTTTCAATGCCCCACCTCCCTCATGAAGTCTTTATGTGTTCTTGGAACGCCGTACGGTGAAGGTAAAATTCTGACATTTACAGTACTTGAAAGCTTATGCCACACCTGCATCAGTCAAAATATTTTTGTATGTTTGTGTAATGAGCATAATTATAATATATAGAATATCTTCAACTGAAAATGTCATTTAAATTTAGAATTCCTCATTCCTGTTCAAAATGGTCAAACATTGGGAGTTCAAACAAAACATAAGTCTGTTTTTTTACACAAGTAGCATTATATTTGTTTGCTTATATCTGCCACTTTGGTCACAAACACAATCACGCGCAGCAACACACTGCACATTTCTTACCTTTGTGTGAGAGCCGTATTCTGGGGTTAACGCTGTTGGCTGTGTCAACTCTGCTTGGAACCAAATACAATATCATCAGTACCAAAAAGCTGGTCCTCAAGCAGTCCTCCATCCTCCTAGGAACAAGCTGCACATTCATCTAGAAAGAAAGCCTGCAAGGGAGGCTGAACCTAAGCATCAGTGGAAAAACTGTTCCTTCTGAATCAAATTAATAAAAAAGGATCTTGGCATGAACTAAGCAAAACGAGTCTCCTCCAAGGTAACGCTCCATTTATGGATCATCATCACAGCTCACGCTGCTTCCTCACAGTCTCCTTGCTCCGTAAAAGCAGTCTGCAGTCTGCTGGCCGCATCCACCCACAAGCTTGGTGGACAGCGCTGACTATTATTTTCTCACTTGCTCTTCGTAACCAGGGAGAAGAGAGGTCCAGTTGTTGTGTTCATGCTGCAGTGCCCACTACTCTCCATATGTTGGTCCTTCTGTTTGCGTGTCTGGATGTTGAGTCGGATCTGCTATTTCCTATTCCAATGGAAGCAAATAATAAAAAACAAAAGCGGAGAATCCCACACAGCTGATCAATAAATATGCATCGCATTAGTCTTTCCCAGCAAGCAGGAAGGTTGGAGTGCGTCTATTCCACTTGAGTCCTCTGGAGTCTGTCAATCTCCGGATGGGAGCCCTGCAGAAACGCCTGAGCAGGAGAGGGGAGGAGCAGGGAGCCTCACGCCTGGCGTGCGCTCACTCTGTACAAGGCAGGAAAGTGAAGCTGTGAATCTGCTCAAACAGGAAGGGAGGATCCCCAAACCTCACCTCTTAAGTGAGTCAGTAAAGATGATTGCTAGTGCCGCTACCGATCTGGCCTGGCGCCATTGTATAATGACTGCTTTGCTGTTTAAAGACTTTCAAAACGGCTTCCAACTGTTTGAAGAGCTCCTTGTCAATCGTCACCGTGACTGTTTGTGCTTTGTGGAACTCCACCAGGTTCTCTTCTCCCATCTCCTGATATTTTCACATCTTTTCACACTCCTGCCTTGACTGTATTGTAGCTTTGCACACTCCCTTGTTGTCGTCTTTGTCGTGCCTCAAAGACATTGAGTAGCATGCTTGCCATGGAATTTCATTTGGTCTCATGGCAAGGTTCCTATGCTTGGTGTTTTTTTTTGGTCTCTTCATCTGAAGACAAAAAGATTTTGCTCCTCTATCACTTTGGACACATCTTTTAAGTTGGCATAGTCATTTGGTTTTTGAAAATGTGCTTAAAAGAAAAATGTACTCGTAAAAAACGTACTTGGCATTCTTTGAAATTCTACATCAGTAGAGCGCGCATTTGGCTTACTCTGGTTTCAAATTCTAATCCAAATATTGAATGAACAACTAATGTTCTCTTCAAATTGGTACTTAGCAACAAGCCTGTCATTCATTTAAGTATGATCTTTATCCCATAAAATGTCAACAAAATGGCGTCCTACACACCGTTGGCAAGGAAAATAAACCTGTGTCCAACATCAGGGGATTGGCCAGGAATTCAGGCATCCACTCCGGAGAGCCACAATATCCCGCCTAAGACATCTGTTTTCCCTCGACATCTCTTTTCATATCTTTGTGGTGACACCAACATGATGTCATGCTAATCAGTCAAGCATAAGCATCTAAGGGATTTAGAAAGGGGAAAAACACTGTAAACTCTTTTTTTTGGATAATGTTGTAGACTGAAACATTTTCCAACTTATAGTCATGGCTCCGGCAAGCGATGTTGAAGCAAGTCATGCAATACCAATGTCTTCAGTGAGTTCATTAGTAGTTTGACTGCTTACGACACAGGCGGTACAGTGTATTGGAGTGTTAAGTTACAACAGCAGTATAAATTGAAACACAGTCAGGATCATGAAATTGCAATCGACTGCATTAACTAGCAGCTGCGGCCTAGCCCCTCACACCAATGTGGGGGATCTGGTAGCTTTAACTCCCACGTTGCACCTGTTCCCAAGAGAACAGAAGGACTTTGTGGGCTCGCAACATACACAAACTCGGTTATACCGCTGCCTTGTTGCAATTATAGCCTCTCGTCTGCTGGTCTGAGCGAGACAACTGCTCAATGTCAGGGGAATGTGGCTGACTGACACACTATAACCCGTCTGGAGCTGAGGAATTTTTTGTTAAGCGTGTGCATTAACCTTACAACCTGATGAAAGGTGCTCTGTGGGATTTTGTTTTCCCTTTTGCTTAAGCCCCTGGCCCAGATTAATAGCCATTTTAAAAAGGCTAATGTACATAGCCAGTGGGCGCAGTATCCATTTACTCCTTCCTACCAGATCTAATCAGTCGACATTCTACCATAGATGGCAACAGTCAGGTTCCACACATATTGCTTCTTAATCCTCGCTCAGTTTCCACTTCCCTCCCCTCCTCTTGATTTGTGTAGTGCTCGATGCCGCCCATGTAGCACATATCTCCCACAGCGGCTGTAGAATTATTATTTTAATATTATTATAATAATTGTAATAATTATTATTATAATATTCATCACACCTAATAATTGAAAGATTCATTACAGATTTTAGCAAGGTTCATGAAAGTTGGCTCATTTGCTTTTGGGCCTACAAAGATTGTTGCAAAACAAATCTGACTTCCAGAGCCTTGACTTTAACACCTATGCATTATAACATGGGACTAATATAGTACATTCAAATACCCAAATATCAATCAAATATTGTAAAACTGTAAACGTAGTTATTAGAATAAGATTTGTTCATCATATAGATTTTGAATTAATCGGCCATTTCATTGGTTATCAGTATTATTTCCAGCTGAATAATGATCTGATAAAAATCATACTAAACACAATCTGTACTAAAAAAACAGAACATCTTTTTTTTTTTCTCTTCATGCTGAGTTACCATATACAAATGGGTAATTGGACCTCGACAAAACAGTTTGTTGCTTGAAAGCCCAAAGGGATCAAACACTGCTTTTCCATATGTGGACTTGAATCAATAAAATACAAGAATCATTCAATATATATATATATATATATATATATATTGAATGATTATTGATGATATATATATATTTTTTTTTTTTTTTTACTGCACCAAGTCTTTGGAGAGCTTATTGACCCTCAGTAATATACACACACTAATGCATTTACAGCACAAGTATGTAATGCTTCATCATCATTTAAACATTCATGAATTCCAGAGTGACCTTGTCGGAAGCCCCTTCACCTTTTGGGATTTTAGGGGCTTTGGTGAGTGTGAAATGGGGCTTTGATTGAGTGCTGACGTCTGGTGTTTGTTTGGATAGGCTGCGTCCAAATACTCGGGGTGTTCCTTACATGCTGTCCGAACACAGCAGAAATATTTTCATTCATGTTAATGCTGTGTCAATACACAGACGCCTCCAACATAGACTTGCATATACACACTCCCCATGGGTGCACCTACAATACTTTTGAGGCAATGCGACACAATTAGCGTGCACAAAAGGGAGGAAAGAAGCGCTTTAACCTAGACTGAAAATAGAACATATGAGTGTATATGTATATGCCTACACGACTTTTAAAAGCCACAAAAAAATGAATCAGGACTCTGGTGTCTGCACTTGAGAGCTACTAGATACTTCAAGCGTTGACACAGGTGGCCATCATATGGGCTGAGAGCTTTGTCCATGACTAGAAACACAACCAGGGTTTTAAAGCAGCATGTAGTAATAGTAGCTTTGAAATAACAGCTTGGAAGTCTATAGCACCTTTGTCTCTACGGCGACCCTGATGAAGCTACTTTTATGATCTACAACGTATGCTCAGATTGGAATTTTTATATATTCGCTCAAGCTTTGGTGCTAGCGCTACAGTTGAGAATTTTGCAGAATTTTCTCTCTCTCTCTCTCGCTCTCTCTTTCTTTCTTTCTTTCTTTCTTTCTTTCTTTCTTTCTTTCTTTCTTTCTTTCTTTCTTTCTTTCTTTCTTTCTTTCTTTCTTTCTTTCTTTCTTTCTTTCTTTCTTTCTTTCTTTCTTTCTTTCTTTCTTTCTTTCTTTCTTTCTTTCTTTCTTTCTCTCTCTCTCTCTCTCTCTCTCGCTCTCTCTCGCTCTCTCTCGCTCTCTCTCGCTCTCTCTCGCTCTCTCTCGCTCTCTCTCGCTCTCTCTCTCTCTCTCTCTCTCTCTCTCTCTCTCTCTTCACACACACACACACACACACACACGTATATGCGCACACGCACACACACACACTCTCGCAAGAATAAAACAGACTTCCATGGTGCAGCACCTTTTTTTTCTTCAGCATTTGAAGGGACTGTCAATGTCAAAAACACATGTGGTTAACCCACTTAAAATCTCTTAAAGACTTCATGCTGTTTTTCCCCTGTCAGGAGAAGTTAAAATTGTGGAGTGAGACAGTGTAAATTGGCACATATAACAGGTTGAACCAATTCACAGTGACCATGTACTGTATGAATTCTGACTTGTTTTTAAATATACAGATTGTGTGGAGGGAATTACTACGTATAGCAGTGCTGCACAACCAGATAGACTTGCAAGAAGCAAGTGCAAGAGCATATAATTGTCATTATAAGACGCTGGCAAATGTAGATGAACAAAGCTATATTTATAAATAATGAAAAAAAATTCCCACAGCCCCCTTGATGGGAATCACATATGCAGTACTCCATTACACTTCATTTATATCTCCAGTGGATGCAGTTGAATGGTAAATACATTCTAAATTTACCAGCTAAAAACGTTGCTACCATTTCCATGGCGAAATGAAAACTACTGCATTGTGTTTTCTGACATGCTTTTTATATGAATCAGTAATGGGATATCCAGCCGGAGCCGCTCGGGTGATACGTACGTGGAAGTCACCATCTGGCCTCCCGTGAATCCTCATCCATCATCATGGCAACGGTCTCATATTCTATAGGTGTGATTGTGTGCATGCATGACTGCTGTATGCTTAGAAGCTTTCTTTATCCTCCTTTGGCACCGCCGTAGATATTTCCTGTTGTTTTTGACATGGAGGGTAGAAATGCAGAGTATATGTAGATGTACCGCAGAGCAAACAAGTAGTTCATTCAGTCAGCATAAGAATCAAGCTTACAAGTTGTTCAACCAACACTTTCTAGGTAGAAAATGCTGGAGAAATCAAACTTATCGTGGAGTTAATAAGTCGGGTATAAGATAGGGTCTGGGCGGAGTAGAGTACAATATCAACAAAATAGCTTATTTGGGTATCAATTACACTAAGCTTATCTGACAGTGAGAAATGTTGAAGTATATTTAAATATTTGCCTGAGCGTTTATGATTTTGTTCAAATTTTGGACACTGAAATACAATTCAACTTTGGATGGTAAGTATAAAAATGAGTTGGAATTAAGCTGCAAAAGTATGAGTCTTTTTGCAGATGGTAAAACTGTATGCCTGTAAGTATTTTTTTTTTTAAAAGTTAAAAGTTTTTACAAAAAACTCCGGTCGCTTGTAAGTCAAAGAACCAGCGTAAGTAACAATTTTGCCAGGCTACTTAAAATTCCAATTGAATGATTTTATATTATCATTAACCCCTTATGCTCTTTAAACACAGATTTTGTTTTCATTTTCCCCCTTTAATTTTACTCTTGAGTTCATCATACGCCGACAAGTGCAGACTAAACATCTGCCCGCAGCATGTACTTAGTACGGCCTGTTTTCCTCTCGGTCACTGCTCGAGTGATTGATGCCCACACCAAAATGACCGACATATCATACAACATCAAAGCACACGGACATTAGCGGATTGTCAAAATACAAAAACCTTGAAAGGAATGTGAAATATTTTCCAACCAAACAGTGAATGATTTTGGAGACTTGCTGACATTTGCCTTCTCAACGTGCATAGAGCTCGAACAAAATCCTGCCGCAACAGTCAGGTCAGTCAAGTGACATTTTATGCCACACACTATTTCAAAACATATTTTTTCCATACATCGAATGATTTAAGTCCCAACTGTTGCAATCAAAGTCAAGTAAAAAAAAAGTCAGTCTCCTTTATTGTCAATTTTTTTCACATGCCAAGACACACAAAGAGATTGAAATTATGTTCATTAAACCTTTTACAATGTTGTAATGAAGATTTTAATCGGCAAACACATGCGGAGAGGTTAATCAATGAAAAAAAGTACATGCACTTGAAGCTGCATATGACGTTGATTCGAACCATTTTTGAAGTATTTTGGTTGTATTCAAAATTGGATCTCGTAAATGTGGTGTTTTTTCGCAATTCCGTCAGTAAGACTCAGATTATACAACAACCAAAGCATGTTCTCAATAAAGTCCTTCTATAAGGACCATTTGTCCCCTGAACCTTTTGTCTTTTGTTAATTTGAAAAACATCCACACATCTGTTTTTCTGTAGGAAGCCACTAAATGAAAACAAAGGAGTTGTGTTGAGAGTCGCAGCTTAAAAAAAGTTGCCCACAACCATGAATCAAGTGTTGAGTCACACTTTGGGTGTATCCCTCCTGAGTGCATCACGGCACACTGGGTCCTGTTTCTGGAATTTTTTTTTCTTTTTTTGAATCCTTAACACCTAATCCCTGCCTGAAGTCACGCTTTTCTTATCTCCACCCGTGTACACCAACAAGACCTCAACCTCCACCCAACACATCACTCACGCCAGTTAGCAGCATTCGTCACTGTCGACCTTCAGTGAGAATACGAGGTGAATAAGGAGAATGTCATTGGGAGCACTCAGGCCAAATGCCTCTTCCAGATGTCTTCCTTCTGGCACTGTTAACATGTCAATGAATTACTGGGACCGCCTGAAATGGCGTTATCAGTGACCTCTGTGTGCAAATCCTACATCTCGGGATGACATTGTGTTTACAGTTTGGTGTGACGATCGTCCCAATTCAGTAGTACCTCATTGTACATACTAGTTTTTTTAAAATGATCTTCAAATTTGTATAGTACATTTGAAAGAAATCTCTAAATTCACTTTACAGGTCAAGTGTGTAGACTTGAAATCATTTTTTTTATTTATTGTTCACATACAACGTGACATCATGACTGAAACACTTTCAAAAAGCCACACATTTTATGCACCACATAACCTTATAGGGATCACGGGTGAGCTGGATTCTAACCCAGCTGACTTCTAGACAAACAAACATTCACACCTATGGACAATTTAGTCTTCAATGAAGCTAACGTGCATGTTTAAGGAATATCCGTGTGGAAGCCATAGTACCCGGAGAAAAGTCCCGCAATGGAGACACTGCACAGGAAGGAGCACAGGACTGTGAGGATATAT